>NC_053416.1:9732500-10407500 GCF_016859285.1 Xiphias gladius
CACACACACACACACGCACGCACACACACACACACAGCTAAGCAACACATTTAAACAATAGAATTTCAAACGTCATCCTTTTACTCACAAACACGTACAACAGCTTATGAATAAATATTTACAGAGATGAGATGACATTCATGTGACTCTGATGGAGGTAGAAAACAGAATCCTTTGCTTAAAAGCTAAATTCCTGAAACTAACTCTCAGTTTCAACAAAGCACATTTCAGATTTCTCTAAGTATCCCAAGACAGACACACAAATACCTGTATAATATAAAATGACAAATCTTTTTTTAAGTGTACACTCGTGTTTCAGTGCTGCTTAAATTGTGTAGTCTGATGTCGACACGTATCAACAGACAGACATGATACAAAACGACATTAAAACTATTTTTTGTTCAACTCTTGTGCTTTTTTTTTTTTGGAGAACCAGATAAATTAGATTTATTTCTTGGGACAGTGCAATCAGTGCCTGTAAATTAGGACAATTGTCAGAGAGCATTTAGGACTAAGTTATTTTTTTCCACTCCAGATTCTATGGAATTCGAAAATTCAATTGAATTTGAAATAGAGAACAAAACTACAGTCTTTTCTGGCTATCTGTTCATCAGAATCTTATTCACGTTACAGTAAATTACAAATATTCAATGGCATGTTTCAAGTTTTAAAATGCACAAATAGTCAACAATCACAATAATTACATGTGCACAAAACATACATACAGGCAGAAACATGCAGATCATATTTACAGTGCACAATCGCCAATTATTGACCTTCAATACCTTGTTCTCGTTTAAACACAAATTAAATAATTATCTAAACAGCTAAAAGCAGAGTTGGGGAGGTTATTTCCAAAATGTAATTTATTTTAGAGTATAATGCAATCTGATGATAGGTAGCCTTTTTACACTGTATTTGGGCTGAATTTGGAATAAAATGACATAAGAACTAATCAAAATACTTATCCTTCGACCAAGTTACTGAGCAATGTAAAAAGTAAGCACTTAAAATACTGTATGTGTCATCTGATTGCTATGTTTTTACAGAGATTTTAACAGATAACGTTATGTAAACAGATAGCACTGCATGGAAATTAACTCCCCAGGTCTGTCTGACAGATTAGAATGTCCTCTAAAAGAGCTAAAGCAGACAGGATAAAAAGTAAGAGTTGTTTAGGGAGAGAGAGATGGGGAAAATAGACCCAGCAAATGCGTGATGAAAGGAACAGAATGCAGGGACAGAAAGAACAGTTAAGATAGTCACAAGTTTGGGTCTCAGGTGCTTATCTGATACACAAATATACACCAGTAAATGATTTTGGACCAGCTATGAGGAATGAAAAACAGGCAGACTGTTTTTAATAGTCTGAGGTTGGTTATTATAAGTGAGCCTCAAGTGTAACCCTCTCTTTCAAATAAGACTTTTAGCCACAGGGCAAACAAAAGGTATTTTTTTAATCTCTGCTTTGTGCAGGTTTTGTGTGCAGCTTGTACTTTTGTTGTTGGCAGGCAAAGTTATTAGAGCTGTAAACGTGGTGCTAAATTCCTGCTTGTGCTTCCCATGTGGGCTTATGTAGAAAATAATAAACTGAATTTTGGCCTGACATGGCAGCAGAGTGTTTTGACTTCAGTAATGTGGCAGCGGGATTATATCTAAATGTTCATTAAAATTCACCTTAAATTCACCTTTTTTTCCCATCAGGTTCTTAGTATGAATGATGGGATCCTACAAGAACACAAAATTTTTCTGCCAAAGTTGGAACATTTTTGATCAATCTCTGTATTTTGTGTCAAATCTAATCAAATCACAAGTTTTCAGGGGCTTTTAGAAAATGTAGAAAAATATGTATTCACATCCAAGCTGACCAGTCAGGGCCTGTTATGAATTACAAAAATACTGCATACGATGTCAAAAACGCAAAGGTTTTTTAATCAGTATTGTTCCAACTGCAAAATACTCTTTTTGAGAATTACACTGCTACACATTCACAGCTGTTAGCGTACTTACAGTAGATGTTCAATAAATTCTGAATGTTCTACCATTGATGATAAGTAGCTGGTGATACAACATCACAGGTATCACTCCATAAAAATGAACAGCCACTTTCTGACTTTTGGCTATTCGACTGCTTTCAATAGATGAGCATTTTGGAATGCACAAGCATGCAAGATATTTTTATTACTGTGGAATTTCATTACCCTGCAGTTATTAAAGTCTTTTCACTTATTTACTGAGATACATGGAACAGCACACTAATCCTTAAAAAATTAACTCGTATCTACCCTCTATTTCAGTAGCAATTCGTATGCAGTCCATTGTAACGTTGCTTTTCTGTTATCTGTTTCATATAAACAAGGGGTGGAAGAAATAACAGAAACATCTTCCAATAATAGCCCTGTTGTAGGTACCAGTTTGATGAAGGCTCCTAATGTTTGGTTTCACTCTGTAAATGCAGTTTTTCTTTTTGTTGTCTGATTATCATTATTTTTGAGGCTCTACATTTTGTAAACTTTTGTATTGTGTTGTTGTGAGTGATGAACCTGCAGCTGTGCCTCAATGGGTTGTGTTAAGATGCCTTGAATATTCAGTTAAAGGTGCTATATGTAGGTATTTGCTATTGCTACATAGCTAATGTTGGCATCAACAGCTATTTACTTACCAGTCTAGAAGAAACGTTGGAGTATCACCTCTTTTCTTCTACTGATGTTAGCATGCTAATCAGCTAGCCCTGGCCCGTCCTGTCTCGTAATACTGCTTTGCGATAGTGAGTCTCTGTAGTGTCCAGTCTTCCCGCAGTTCAGCATTAGAGGATGAAGAGGTGGTGCTGCTCAGAGGGCCTATATTGACCTCTTGTCTAGTAAATGCTAACGTTGGCTTACTTGTGTAGCTGCCTTTGTAGTTGTGATATACAATGTTATGAAGAAAATTGGAGCAGCAAAGAGGAATGCTGAGCACAAGTAAAACCCAGTAACACAGACAGAAACACAAGAACCAAAGCTTCAAAACGACCAAAATGTTGAGTCATTCTCAACCAAACCCAAACATTATAAGCTTTATCAAATTTGTGTTTACTGCAGAATTTGAATTCTAATATCCTATTTGGTCAGGCAATGGAATCCATATTTTCCTTACAGCTCCCATTAAAAGAACTGTTAGTCTGCCAGTTTGTCAGAGAACCTGGAGCTACTTCTAAAACCTGTTCGCCACAAGAAGTCAGAGAATCCAGAGTGAGTGGGCCATCTCGGATGGAGCTCTCCAGACTGCCATCCCATCCTGACCCCTGCTGAACATTCAGCCCCCTAACACCATTCAGGTCTGAGTCCCCATTCATCCTACCAGGGGGCTTGGTGTAACAATCTCTCTCTCTACACCATCCCCATCCTCTCCTCCTTCCCCACCTTCCCCCCTTGCTCCTCAAACAGAGTATTTCCTGAAAGGCGTGTCTGAAGTCGGGGCTGCGGCAGTAGATGAGCGGGTTGAAGGCTGAGTTGGAGTATCCTAGCCAGTTGAGGAGTCTAAAGAGCAGATTAATGTCACCCAAGTGGAGGAAGGTCATGAGGATGTTGAGGATGAAGAAGGGTAGCCAACACAGTGTGAAGGTTCCCATGATAATCCCCAGAGTTTTTACAGCCTTGTGCTCCTTAAGACAGAACTTTAGTCGCTTTGTGGAAGAATGTTTTCCTTCCCCTTTTTCTGTCCCTGCTTTGTTCTCTTCTCCCTTTTCTTCTTTAATAGTGTCCGTACCTCCTGTTTTCTGCATGTTTAGTCTGTCCTCTCTTGCTTGTTCTCCCACCTCAGTTCCTGCACCGAGTTTATTCATTGCAAGATTATCATTAGGATAGGCCAGCTGTGTGGTGTAATGCAAGTTATAAAAATGCCTCTCTCTCACTCTGATCTTCTCCAGCTGTTTCTGGGCCTCCTGGAACACCCGGGTGTACAAGAAAATCATCACCACCAGCGGCAAGTAGAATGACACAATTGAGGAAGACACAGCGTACGCCGCATTGGTATTGAAGTCACAGCAGTACCTGTCTTCCAAGCACTGCTGAGCTTTCTCCTCACCAGACACCCACAACTTCAGATGGATGGGCAGGAAGGAGATGAGGGAGGCCACTACCCACACCCCGAGGATCACCGCCAAGGCGCGACCCCTGTCATAAGGAGACAAGAGAGTGCACACAGGTGAAGAATATCGTAAAAAGGTAAGTGAAAACACAGGTAGGTGAGAAATATTTTGCTGATTTAATATTAAAAAAGGCCGTTAATGACCGACTATAATAAAGGTGCTAAGGTAGCAAAGTACGCTTCTACTGGAACAGGTTCTGTGCAAAATGCTTACACCTGCAATAACTGATTTTTTTGACCACTTGGGAGCAGTGGAAACAAGTTGTGAACACAACATTGACCTAACGTCACCTCATAAGCTGATATGGCAAATTTGTTGTCAAAGTTGCTTATTTACATATCCAGCAGTTACAGAACAGCATTGTCGTGCATTTGGAGTCATGTTTCTGGCCACCTGGTGAATTTAAGCCCAATATTCACTCTCTTTTTGATCTCCTCTAACTCCTAATGGAAACATCTGACCTTTGAGCAGCTAAATGCTTCACTATGTTCACCATCTAGCCGCTAACTTTGTCTGTGTGGTTTTTTGGTGCTGTGCAGGCTGTGTACGGTGGGGTTTTTTTTAGCAGCTGCCTGCTCTCCCTGTGTGACACACTGTTCATTTACCTATTAAATGTCACATTCATTTTGCAACCCAGGACTGAAAATTTTGCTATTTAATTTAATAAATTAAGCTATTTGATTACATATTCAGTTCATTTGTTTCTACTCTGAACATTTTAATTCAACTCCCACACAACCAGACCAAAATGTCAACATCTTGGTCATACCTGGTGAGCAGTGCTGGGTATCGGAGTGGCGAGGTAATGGCGAGGTAGCGGTCCAGAGCAATCACACACAGTGTTTCGATACTGGCTGTCACACACAGCACGTCAGCTGCTGTCCAGAACTCACACATGAAGTTTCCAAACTGCCAGCGCTCCAGCAGGATATAGCTGGAGCCAAAGGGCACCACGACCACGCCCATGATGAGGTCAGCAACAGCCAGGGAGGCAATGAAGAGGTTGGTGACTTTTTGAAGCCGCTGAAACCGCAGGATAGCTGTAATCACCAGGATGTTACCTTGACAGAAGAAATGGTACATTACAAGAGTAATGTTGTCTAAATCAGTTGGAAAAACAATATTTAAGTTTTGACTCTCCAATCAGTTAAAATACATCGACTAACTGAAATGATTAAATGTTTTGCAGCTTACCAAAAACTATGGCCAGAACCAGAATGGCCATTGCAACACCCAGCAGCACGAGCTCTGGATCAGTGTACTCCGAAGAGCCTGCTGACAAATCTGAGGCCAGTGAGGAGTTGCTGTGCTGTGATTGGTTGGCCAGTGCTGACACAGTACTCATAGATTCCATGATCTACAGCAATAACACACATAACAACATTGCTTTGTTCATAATGGATTAAGACAAAAAAAAAAAAAATAGTTATGCATATTTTTAAGTTGAACAGTTGCACTTTTGAATTTAACTTATCCTGTATGAGAGCATTTTAAAAGGTAGCCTAGATAGGAGGAGCACCTCTCTAAGAGATGGGTAGCTTGTTTGTTAGTAATGCATTTAGTAATTTGCACTGTTTAGGGATTTGCAGTGTTCAGTGTAGGCTTTGCTAAGGAACGTCCACATACGTTCTGATGGGACAAGCCCAAGTTCTTAATTGCGATTTCAAATTGCCTTTCAGAGGGTCATAGGTCAGCTGGTGAGAGTTGTCCTTTCTGTTGCTATCTTACAGAGATGAACATGTGTGCTCTTTCACAGAGGAAGTTAGAGGTTATGTTTCATGGTGATCAGCGGTCTGCGTGCCTTTGAGTGTTTCTCCTCCAGTGTGAACATGATATCTGTGTTGTGTTCTGCTATGATATAATGTAATAGCATGTAGGTTTTTTTTGTCCATATCACTATCAACATGCGAACTACCTCTTTTTTTTCAAGTCAGTTCATGGTAAACAAAGAATTCCATTTTTTTCTTTGTTGTTTGTTTTTATGGCATATTTGCCCCTTTTTTGTGGTAATGGATAGTAGAGCGACACAGAATGAGCAGAGAGAGAAGAGGAATGACATGCAAAATGGTCCCTGGTTGGACTCCAAACGTTATCAGCTACAGCAGAGTATGCAACAGCGTTTGCAAACAGCAGCCGCAGCAGTGGTAAAATTGCCACTTTGCCAGAGCAAGACCAGGCAGCTTAAATCAGCCGTCTTGTTGCTGTTGCAGTGAGTAAAATACATATATGTATGTTATGTGGGAATGTGGCTGCACAAAATGACTCACCTGCCTGGACTGGATCACAGGCATCACCCCATAGAATTAAACTTTTGATATAATATGCGTTTTTTCTTACTCAATAATTTTCATGGCACTGCTACACACTATGCATAGAAAGAAAAAGACATTAGCTTTCATTTATACAGGGTAAACTGGCTGAGCATAAAGGGCTCTTTTACAGCAGGGGTCTAATTGACAGCAGACACCTGGTGATCCCTGTTTACTATTCTGACTGTCCATCTTGTGACAGTCGGGGGAATGACACTGTAAAGTAAGCAATGGCTTAGGATGGCTTTGGAACATAAGTGGTCCTGCAGTATTACTGTTTGAGCAGCATTTTACCTGTTTGCTTCATAAGTGGCAGCGTGTATGGTTTATGTTTTTTAATGCACCTCCAGAGGTTGTTTGGTTACCTGGATCTTCTATTTGCATGCACACTTGGGTTTATATGTATGCTGACTTTATTCCAACACAGTCCAAACACTCACAACTCATGTTAATGCCAGCTGTAAAAAGGCACATTGATTCACAAGTGTTTACCCAGTTCTGCTGTGGTCAATGAGCAAAGTGTTGAGTTTTGGGATGCATTTCAAAATGCCAGGGTGGACCATGATGAGATTATTTTTTTATGACAATCATCACACAAGTGGAGCTTTACAGTGTCATTGCATTACTGTTGCCAGGCATCGCATATTAATTAGTGTTAGTATGCTGTCACATATAATAATGCTAGGCTGTTTATAACCACAGAAATGGATTCATCATTATTCATGTTTGTAAACTGATCATTGCACTTGCTTTCTTCATGAAGCCTGAAGCTGACCCTGCCACCCTTTACATTGATGGACCTTTTATGGTACCTAATGACTATGCACTGCCCCCACTGGTCAGATCAATAATCTGGGTGACTTGTGAAGCTTGTGAAAGAGGCCGTGGTCTTATCCCTCCCTGAGCTGTTTAAACAGTAACACACACAAAGAAACCTGATCGTCGCTCTGAGACCAATAGCTAAACACAAAAGATTTACTGAGACATAAATACCCCAATATTTAAGCAAAGGGAGATGGGTAGAGGCAGTTACACGGAGCACTTGAACACACGAAGATACATACAATAGTACATGTACAAACACAAACACACAGGCACACGTGCATGTGCAAACACAAAAATACACATGCACACAGAACACCCAGCTTTTGCAGTGCTTAGAAGGATAAGTTGATGACCAAGCTGTGAGAGAAGAGAGATGTCTTTGTTCACTTTGTGAAAAGCACAAATGTTCCAGTAACAAGTCATAAAACCTCTAGCTGTCCTGATAAAATAAACCATACATGTTAAGGATGAAAGCTATGTTTGGATTTACTTTGGTCAGAACTCTTTTTAATTTAGCTGAGAATCAGAAGGATACGTTTTAACTATTTGAAACTTTAGAGTTTTAATACATGTAGTAAATGTGTTTGTAAAATTGACTAATCATATGTTAGAAAAGCTTCAGCTATATCATTAAAACTGAGATAATTTCATTCAATATTGGCTATTAAATACGGTATAACACAGTTATAATTTGTCTTTTACAGTGTAAAAGTTATATATATATAATGGTTTAGTAACGCAAGAAAAACTTGCAAATTTTTAATGGGACTGAGTTTATCCATTCATTACCAAAAATGGAAATTAAGACTAAATTCCCTTAATGCTTTAATATTTCTGAAATGCCTGAACCAGTAGAAAACTTGTGTAAATATATGTATATATATATATATATATATATGTACTCATGAGAACAAGATGTATGCATTAAGCATATGTCTGTAAACCATGTAAACCAGACTTGCAGATCATTTTCCTACCTCCAGGCTCTGTCCCGTGCTTTACAATCCAGTGATTTGATAATCCAGAGGCCTTTAAATCCACAACACAAAGTATCATCATAATGTGTTTGTCAGCAGCTTTTAGCCTCTCTTCCTCTTTTGCTGAGTTATGAACATCTAGTTTTGTGTGTGATACACACACACTCTGCGTCGCTCCCTCTTTCCTGTTCACGCTCATGTGTAAACATACTCTTTCAGCTATCAACCACACTTGCCCTTTTGAAGCAGCTGAGCCCGTCACCCTTTTTATAAGCAAGCCCTGATGACATCACCGTGGGACAGTAGCCTATGAGAAGACAAGGACTGGCTTTTAGTGTATATCGTATGTCTGCAGTGTACTGACAGCTCAACAGCACCCTGTGCCCTCTGGGAAACCTTAGTTTTTTAACCTTTATTTATTCAAGGAATGTTTTCGGAGGTCTTTTTCAGCACCACCCTACTTCACATTCACACTTTGGAGCTGCCAAATAAAAACCACAGACTTCTGTTTTTGGCTGACTTGTAGCTGCACTGGGGCAGTTTAGCAATTTGAACATCAGGTCTTCAACCTGAATAACCCTACTATACTGTATTCCCATATGTTTCTATCACACTAAACTACTCTATCAAAATCTGATTTGACTTTGTTTCACCATATTTTACGAAGACACTCAGCCGAAGCTGGGTAGAGGTCATGGTAGTAGTCAGAAAAGACAACATGGAAACCACAATAAACAAACACTTAATGTACTGCAGAAATCATTGGCCGCATGTTGAATCGAGGTTAGAGGAGCTAGAGGGCAAATGTTCAGACTGCAGACACAGTAGTTCAATAATATGAGTTCTGCCTCGTGATCAATAGAGTATAATGAGAATTACTTTGCATTGCTTTTGTGTTATTTTGCAGTTAATATGAGAGTAGTCTCAGACAGGTAGTCAAAGCTAAGCAACTAGGTACTCGAAAACCAATGTAGTTTTATTTTAATTAGCTTAAACTGAGTTAAGATGACCCTACTGATCATTGTTCTTCAGTTTAGTCAAAATGTAGCCCTGTTTTTTGTACATGGAAAAATTGACCAGGCATGATTTAATTGGTTGATGATTTTACACAAACCTTTATTTTTTTCACTTTTTCAAAGCTGGTTTACCAAGATGTTGTTAAAGAAATACGTCCTTAGGCCTAAACCTGTGGTGCAGGCTGATTAACATTAAGCTGGATCATGATTATCCATGGTACACATAAAATAAAACACTTATAAACCTCATATTATGGTTTAGGATATAATTTGAGCAAAAAAAAAAGAAAAAAAAAGACAGTATTTCATTGTGACATTTTGCAGTGACTTTGCCGTTCCCTAAAACTGATTAAATGTACTTGTATACGTTATATGTGGGACAAATGTATTCATTTTTCCCCAAAGGAAAATGAGGGCATGTGCCATTAGCATGTGGGGTGAAATTTGGGATTAAATCCCTAAACAGGGTTTTGTTGGTTGGTGTCATTCTTTACCACTGAGTAGAGAAAATAAAAAAAATGGGGCTCAATACAATAAAAATGTCAAAGATTATAAGCAACTGTGTACAGATTTAGAAAAATTTCTTAATTTGAGAATGCGCACAGTGAGGATGCTCACTGTGTGCTGTGAGCTTTAGTGTACAACATAATAAAACAATAAAATATAAAACAGAAGAATCTCCTAGAAAACCCCACCAGTGTGGGTTTCATAAGCGCTAGAATGCCAGCTTTTCCTCCTGTCCTCATACTCCTGGACCTGTCGGCTGCAGTCAACATGGTGAATCACCAGACCAACAGGAGTTCCACAGGGATCAGTTCTTGGCCCCCTGCTGACATTCATCTGTTCTTACTCCTGGTGCTAGCATACAGGGCAGTGAAGAACTGCTGTTTCCTACCTCCAAGTCATCATTAAACCATAAACTCCGCCCCGACCGTTGCACTGTACTTCCTCTGGACTGTTGCCAATATGTCACTCTAAGGACCCTGTGGTTGATTATCTTGGCTATCTTCGCTCTGTCATAGCCCCAAAAAGGTGGAAGAACTCGAAGCTGAATTCATATGGAGGATATGCAATATTACAGATACTTCTGCCTATGTATCTAAACTAACCTAACCCTTTATTAAATATTGATATTTTTTAAAAATTACAAATTTTGTTGGCTTCAAATCTTAAACTTTCTGTTTCTTATGTTTTACTACAGCCAGCCATCCAGTATTTTTAGCCCTATAGTCTCAATCGGAGGCATTACAGCCATATACACATACAAGAACCTGTTAAAAGTCCCCACATACCACAGAATGTGCTGGGCAAAGACTTCAGGGAAACAAAACATCTGAGTATTTCTCATGAATCATTGAACACTACCTTCTATATCTTATATGCAGATGACAACGTGCATGTGCACAACAAAAGCCTCACACACGCACCACAGAGTCACCACAGAGTGTTTTAACTGGTGCAGTTAAAACACTCTCAGCCTAGATCAGAACAGTATGCCAGCAGTTCAGCTGCAACTAAAAGCACATCACAAACAGAGCATTCATTCTTTCAGGCTGCCTAATCAATACTCATTTGTGTTAATAATGCAAAATACGTTTGAGTGAGTCCAATGTAATTTCACAAACAAGAACGACTTTATAAAAGTAATGTTAGAGGAGAGAAGCTAGAGGAATTTAAATCAGTTTAAATCAAATTCAGTTTTTTCATGTGGCCAGTTTTTACGATCTTGTAAGAAAGATTGCACAATTAATGGATGCTCCATGTTTTGTCATGTTTTTAAGACAATAGGTTTAGACGTTTAGTTCTTTTTTGTTTGTTTGCTTTTTGTCCATGTCAGTCAAGTAATACTTTGTGGGTTGTTTTAACTGGGGGAACATAAAAACACTTCAACTACAGCGAGAGCCTCGCACCATGTCTCTTTTATCTTTCTTTCAATTTCAGTCTGCATCTCTCTTCCTCCTTTAATCCTTCCTTTTCCGTCATGTCTTATGGGGCATTATTGTCAAGGAGCCCAGAGCAACATCCATGGGGCCAAAAAGACTGATTAGTGATAACGTGTGTGATCATTTAAACGCTATCATTCATCTTGAGTGCCTGATTCAGGTACGTTTCGACCACCCCACTGATCTGCAGTCTTTATTCTGGCCAGGAACTGTCACTCTGTTGGTGCAAATGCATGCTGCCGTCATCCAGTGGAGCCTGCATACAGTTTGTTTGAAGGGTTTGACAACCACAGAGGAAACCACTGCAGGTACCAGAGAGCAAAAAACCAAGAGCGAAAAACAAGTGGTGGCATGGCTAGTGAGATAATACAAGCAGAAAGGCTTATGCATTTTGATCCAGCCTCTCTTTATTTTCACTGCTCTCTCCCACTGTTTGTCTCCTTCACAATTTTACATGTTTTTCTACGGAAAAAAAGAAACAGGGAAGTCAGTATGGCCATATCCTCTATCTGTCTTGCTCCAACACATTCCTCTCAACACCTCTTCCTCTCCCTGTCCTATTCCTTCCTCTTCCTCTCTCTCTCTCCACATTCTCCGCTCCCTACTACACCTTCTAACTCCTACAGTATCCATCCCTCGATATCATAGCTTTGCTCCCTATTTGTATAGTCTGCTCCTGAGTATATCATGTTTCCAAGTCGTTCCTTCTGGGCAGTTTTTTCAACTGTCACCTGTCCTCACCACTCCATCATCCTTGGTCAACTTAGTAATGGTGCCTCCAAGAGCCCATATGAGTAAAATGTAAATGAGTGAATGCAAAGGTTTTGAAAACCTCAGAGTTTTAACATACACTGACATTTTTTAAACAACCCTACTTCCAGGAAATTGCATTCGTATTGTACGAAATTGTTTTGCCAGATACAAATGTGGTGAGAAATGTAATCATTTCCTGAATCTTGTTCAGAAGCAATGTTTTAGTCTGTTTTTTTTGTTTTTGTTTTTGAGTGAATGAAGCACAGCATTTGTGTATTGCAACAGAGCTGCAGGAAGGTGGTCGGGGTGGCTGGCGGGTATTAGGTTTAAGTAACAAAAGCACTCTGGTTAAGGTAAGGGAAAGATCTGGGTTCGGAGAAATGTTGACATTTATATTCTACTGAATTGCAATTACCAAATACATATTAGAGAAACGCAATCATTTTTTAACGAATGTATCTGCCCAGTTGCATAACGATCATACTGAATGTATCTGCAAAACATCAACTGATAATGCCTTTCATTTGTTTTCCCTACAATATCAGTTCTTTGCATCTCAAGATGTGACACGGTTATCGTGTTAGATTATATATAATATATATTGCAGCAATCACAGCACTTGGTTAAGGTTAGGGAAAGATTGTGGGCTTGTTTTAATATTAGTATTAAATCAGACTGAGCAATTATGTTTCTGTCAAAACATTACTGGAAGGAGAAATTAGCAGTGCATAAATGTAGTTTCTTGAGGGCGGGGTTTTTTAAGCAGCAGGGCCCATGGGGATTACTTCAAAAACACAAAAATTGACTTTTCTTGAAAAGAGATGAAGGCAACAACGATTTTTTGCTGTCAGTCATCTAACAACAGTGTTTCTACACCGGACTTAAACGACTGACTTCAACCAACTTAAATACGAGCTGGTGAGTTCCATGTGAAGGGATCATATGACACAAACCAAGCTACAGTATGCTTCCCAGCAAAGTGTTTGATTATCAGTCAAGTAAAATTAGTTTAAGATGATGGCGAAGGAAAAGAGAGGATGCTATGGTGGTTTGAAAGACTAATGAGTACAACACATACTCTTAGTTTGCCAGTTTGAGTCTGTCTTTTTTATGTAGATTTTCTCCTCTAATCTTCTCCATTATTTTCCACTGAATCCAATTTACAGTATAAATGATAAGCTATAAAATTTCATCAGAAATAAGAGATTGCCTGCCGCTGTATTGAGTGGTTTCCCCAAGTTGTGGGACCAATCTATAATGCAGCTATGTTGCTGCACACTGTGTCGAGAGTTTCACACAAAAATCCTGTGGATAAAATGTACCGATTAGCAGCATGATAAGATGTTTTTTTTCGGCTGCAGTGCCACAGCATTGAATTTTTTTTTTCCATCTCTGATTCACGGATGAGATGCTTTCATCACCAAAACACGCTACAGAGTAGAACAAGCTGTCCGAAAAAGCCACATTTGTTTTCTCTTACACATTTGTCACCACCTCGGTCGAAAACATACTGTGCATGCGTCTGTGGTAGAATAATACATCAGTGATTAATCTCCTTTGCAGCGAGCAAATATCCACTAGGAAAAAACACATTCCCAGTCGTAGCTGGGTTTTAGTGCAGCTTTTTTGTTCTGTATCCTGTACATAATGTTCATCTGGACCGCTGAGACCTTACTGTACTGTTCCCTGCTGCTCTACCCTACAACAAACTGAATGGGTTTTTTTTTTACACCTCATCCTTCCTGTACCATGATGTGACGATGGCTATGGACTGCAAAGAAAAGCATTTTCTGGCTACCCTGAAGTATGGGTAATAAAGTCCAGGTATGTGCAGCATTCCAAATTGAATTTCCATATTGACCTGCAATTTAAACATTAACCTTAGATGAGCTATGACTGTTGGAGTTATGTGGCTTTTTTCAGACACACATGACGTACCAATCTGAATTTGTTGGCGTGTACAGCTGTTTTTTGTTTGTTTTTTTCGGAATCAGCAAGACAAAATCTAAACAGGTAGTGTTGAAAAGTAAGTAAATTTAGTAAAACTAAGTCCATTTATTCGAGTACTCCACTTAAGTACAAATTTGTGGTACTTGTGTTCACTTGGGTACTATCCTTGCATGTCACTTTGTACTTCAACTCTACGACATTTCAATGGGAAATATTATACTTTTTACTCCACTAAAATGATTTGAAAGTTTTAGATTTTACACACAACACATATGGAGACCTTAAAATACAGGATGCTTTGTTATAGATTAAACAGTATATACCATTGGAGCTGAAATGATCAGTTGATGTATCAGTAAGTTGTTTAAGTCATGTTTCATGCTAAAATGCCAGATGTTTCATGGTTCCAACTTCTCAAATGTGAGATTTGCCTCTTTTTCTTTTCAGTTATTTTTTTTAATAAAAATCTGAAATAAGCAGTGTGGAGGTGTCGCGTTGGGTTCTGGGTAGTTGTGATGCGCAGTTCTCACTATTTTCAAACATCATTAGTAGCAGCCTTATATAGAATAATTAAAAATTAGCTCCATCTCAACTGATTACAACAGTAAAATTCTGCTTACACATTAATGCACGAGAAATAATAATCCAATGATATAATATACATTTTTCTGCATGATGAGTAGTTTTACTTTTAATACTGTAAGTACATTTTCCTGGTAATACTTACATACGTTTATGTGAGTAACAATTTCAGTGCAGGACTTTTACTTGCAATGCAGTATTTTACAGTGTGGTAATACTATTTTTACTTAAGTAAAGGATGTGAATTCTTCCTCCACCACTGCTTAGACGAGCTGCCCTTTGTCATTAATCAGGCTACACTGTGTAGCACATAAAAGGGAATATAAGTGCAAAAAGTTCTAAAAGTGATCCATCAAAATACTGTCTTGTATAGAGTCCCTCATGCTCTCACTTTTATACAATCCTCTATTCCGTTTTCCTCCCTCTCTCTTCATTCCCCCTCTGTTTTCCTATGCCATGTTTATGTATTTTTACAGCCACGGTGTCACCTCTGCCTGGTTGAGACAGCTGTTTTGACAGACGCGATGAGTGGAAGGGTCAAACAAGGTGAGGAGAAAAATTCAGCGTCATGAACACAGAATACATTCGACAGAGAAAATGAACCTTATTTTGATCACCTTTTCAGCCGTCATACAAGTATACATACAAGGTTAGATACGCCACCTGTGCTTCAGTTTCGATTGTGGGTGTGTGTGCATGCGTCTGTGTGCGTCTGTTGACAGGTAGGAGAGGGGAAATGAAAAGCCTGCTTCTCACAGATCAGGACTGTGGCACAGGAGCAGAAAGATAAACACGCTTTCTGCCAGTCAGCACCTTCCCTTCCCTTCTCTCCCAGTTTTTTCTCTCTCTCATCATCGTTGCTGTCACTCTTCCTCTTCCTCTCTTTCCATCACTCACTCTCTCTCATTTTCTCTCTTCTTTCTGACACTCTTTCTGGTTTCCCCTCATCACTCTCTCCCCTTTCATCTCCTCCGCCTTCTCATTCATAACCCCCCCTCTTCCCTTTCTCTCATCACGCTCTCTCTGTTTCCTTTCTTTCATTGTCTGCCCCTTGTGTAACTCTTGGACTCTGCTGCTCGTCTTTCATCTGTCCTCATTTTCCTCTCTCAGCCTGTGCTTTTACCCGTGTCCTTTTTTCCCCACTTGTGTCATTTGTCACCCCCTTTGAAGTACCGTTTTCAACAATTAAACAGTTTTTACCTCTTCTTGATCAGCAGATGCATCAAGTGTTTTTGAATTACACCTTTCATCATTTCAACAGCTTTAGAAGTGGCTTTTTTTACCCCAAGATTAATTCATTCAGTGAATCTTTTTTTCATGGTAGCCTGTCGCTTTATAGCTTTAAAAAGCATCTTCATTCATTTATAGCTGATGTAGCCATATTTATTTCCAGGGGGATTTCAGGTGAGAAAACTCACATATTCATCCTTTATCACTCATCATGTTCATTTCCTCTGAAATGAAAACAATATTAACTCAAAACAGTATGTTACTTCAATATTAAAGGGGTAATCCAGTGTTTAAGTATGACACTTTCATAAAGTCGGGGGACATGAAGGAGACAGATGACGCCAGGACTTTTTGTTTACCCATCAGTCCAGCTCAACCCCCTCTCTGTACGGACTTTGTCCCTCCGTAATACCATCAATTGACTTCCTCCGTAGTTCCCATCATAATTACCATGGCCACTAGAGGGCTCTGTCACTTGAAAGTAAACAAGTTGTTTTGGAGCATCTGTTGAAAGGGCTGATGCTGCTGTTTTTCTTGGTAGGACAGTTTCGTCTGTTTTCACAGGTTATGTGTTCGGCGAGTCTTGCCATGGATAGGAATCTCATCATCATAGGTAACATTGGTGGAGTGCCTCTTTCACTGAGATGACAATCTTACCAATATACACAGTTTTTGGGACACATCTTATAAAACATGTCACCGTTTTTCAAGCTACCTGAAGTTGCTGTTTTCTCATTTTTAACAGTTATTTAGAGTTACATAGTTACATTCTACGTAGTCACTCAACAACGTTTAAGCTAAAGTGTTAGTGTTGAAGGAAGGAGGATACTTGGATTCATTTGGTGTCTGCATATGTTCTTCTCAGTTCTCAGTCAGAAACGTGACAAAGTGACACCTTCACATGTCTTGTTTTGTCAGACTCAACAGTCCAGAACCCAAACATATTAAATTTACAGTCATGAAAATCCTCACATGGAGAAGGTGGAACCAGGGTTTTTTCTTGCTAAATCACTTACAATCACAACAGTTACAACAATTATTAAAATACTTGTTGAATCAATGGAGCGATCATTTCAACCATATAAGAGATTTAAGTGTGTCGCTTTATGGGGCTAAGACAAGTTAAGTCTTGGGTCAGACAATATTTAATGTTGCTGTGTCGTTAAACTCAGCTGATCGAACCTGAACGCTCCTCATAAACAAACACATTTTCAAGCACCGTTTGATCCGAGTCACTTTCTGGGTTTGTCTCGCCCAACGATCTCTGTGGTGGACATTGGGGAGGGAGAGAGAAAGAGAGAGAGAACAAACACAGCTGCTCCAACTACTTTGGACAAGACCCAAAGCTGTGAAAAACTGGCTCCACACCCAGGTTTGAACGATGTGAGAGGGAAGCGGCACTTAGCCAAGAGGGATGTTGAGGCTTACGTGTCTGAACTACTACAAAAGTGAACTTCAGTGCGACAATGCTTGTGTTTGCAGTTGTAAGAAATGCAGCTCTCAGCTATTATGAGTTGAATTATTTGTCTCCTCTGCCTTGAACGGTCTTCACATTGTTATCACGTTCAAAAATGCCTGACTGAAGAGTATTTTATCTTCCATGTGAAAAATGACACCATCAGTACGGTGGAACAACACAGAACAACATGTGTCTTGGCTGAGAGATGGTTTTGATAATCCCCATTTGATATGATGAAAAACACACGCTAAGGGAAAGCCCCGAGGTGATTTTACCACGACGCATCATGGGAGAGATGAAAATACAGAACGCTATTGTGGGAATGTCTTTTCATTGTCTCTCTGAAGATCTGTAGACATGAGGTGTGGTTTCTCTTTTATTTAAAGAAAGAATATGAATTTTGATTTGTCTGCCCTACTTTAATCCCCAACAGCTATAAATCTAAAATTTTTGGGGCGTGTAGTGTCACCTTTGACCTCTATTTTGATAAAGAACCCACTCGTGACCTTTTAATTGTACCAAGTGGAGGTAGATCGGTAATTTTACTCGGACACACACACAAACGAACGAGTGACCCTACCTTCACCTTGGCTCGTTTCCTGACTGACACACCTACAAACACACACAACCTGTGCCGGGACCTTTGAAACTTATAATTGGGCTGAATTTTTGTCTTCAAATGGGAGGAAAATCCCCACAGTGCGACTGTATGTGCAGACTTTTGTCTCCGCCATCTGATAAACACACACACACACACACACACACACACACACACACACACACACACACACACACACACACACACACACACACACACACACACACACAGGCACACAGGCACACATATCCACTTTTATTGTGGAGACAAACATGAAAGTTAAATGTGGGAGTATTGCAGAACATCAGTACTTCATGCTGTGTGTTTATCATTAATTGTATTGCTGTTACACCTTGTTATAACTACAATAAGCAAATGACACCATGGTCAAGGTGACTTGCAGACTCACTGCAGTGGTATTTATAGACTGGTGTTATGCCACATTTCCTATTAAAGCCTGCACTTCCTGTCCAGGAGGATGTACTTGCTCCTATCTCTTCCACCACATCGTGTGCATTTGTTTTATCTTCTCCTATCTGCCTACACCACCACCCTCACCCCCATCCACCTATCTACCATGAGCTCTTTTACTATAAGTGCAAAACCAAATGATTTAAGTGTTTGCACTGGAACAGCAGCAGCCTCTTCACGATGGTGCCATACTGTATTTCTGCCACAACACAGCGCAGCTGGTGTATTTTGACATCTTACCTGGTGGCGCACAAACATAAGACGTGGCACAGAGACAAGTGGAGGCTCCCAGCCTGATAGTACAGTGTATGAACATCTCAAACCTAATGTGCAAATGAGTTACTGGCATTACTAAATGCGCAAAAGTAATTGTCTTTCTGTCTTCATCCAAACACCATCAGAGGAGGAGGTTTGGCAAGTGTTTGCTGGCATCCATTGCGTGTTCACATGCATGCATGTAAATAGTATTTGGTCAGCAATTTTGCTTAGGTTCATACTATTTTAGTGATATCTTACTATGTCAACTATTTCAACTTCCCCATCAGCTGCATCTGGTCTGACCAGCACCAAAGTCACTTAATTTTTCACAGAAAACAGACATCCTCCGTATTTCCTCTTTTAGAATAAGCCCGTAATACTTACACAAAGTCTATTAAACTGTAGAAAATCAGTAACCTATCTCACTTAATAATAGAAAAAAAACCCTATAAATTGCAAAACCAAATGATTTAAGTGTTTGCACTGGAACAGCAGCAACCTCTTCACGATGGTGCCATACTGTATTTCTGCCACAACACAGCGCAGCTGGTGTATTTTGACATCTTACCTGGTGGCGCACAAACATAAGACGTGGCACAGAGACATGTGGAGGCTCCCAGCCTGATAGTACAGTGTATGAACATCTCAAACCTAATGTGCAAATGAGTTACTGGCATTACTAAATGCGCAAAAGTAATTGTCTTTCTGTCTTCATCCAAACACCATCAGAGGAGGAGGTTTGGCAAGTGTTTGCTGGCATCCATTGCGTGTTCACATGCATGCATGTAAATAGTATTTGGTCAGCAATTTTGCTTAGGTTCATACTATTTTAGTGATATCTTACTATGTCAACTATTTCAACTTCCCCATCAGCTGCATCTGGTCTGACCAGCACCAAAAATCACTTCATTTTTCACAGAAAACAGACATCCTCCGTATTTCCTCTTTTAGAATAAGCCCGTAATACTTACACAAAGTCTATTAAACTGTAGAAAATCAGTAACCTATCTCATTTAATAATAGAAAAAAAAACCTATAAATTGCAAAAATTGTCGTTTCAGGGAGTATTTGAAAATACGAACAATGATATTCTGTGCAACAACATGTTTGTGCATTGCACTGCAAATGTCAGGTCCTAATTCAAATCCTCCATTTAAAATGCTATCGTTTTAAACGACACATTTTATTAAAACGCACCGTGCAGTTACCAGACAACGTTCTTTCGGAGGAACTCTCCCTTGTGTCCGAAATGCTTTTAAATAGGCAGTCTGACTTGACAATGGGTCATCAATCACACCTAAATGTCCCCACAGACACACAAACTGTAAGTCATACTCCAGGTGACATATTGGTTTTTCAGACATCCAACTGAAGGCATCGTCCAAGACTCAAAGCCCTGACTCTGTAACTCAGAAGGGACAGAAAGGCAACAGAAAAACAGCTGGGATCAGAGGTAGAGACTTCTACTGGAACTAATGTCTACGAGAAAAGGGGATCAAAACCATTACACACACCACAGGTCAGACTTTGATCAATTCTGTTCTGAGATGTTTTGCAACCTCATTTTCACTGTTCAAATGAAGAGTTTTTAATTTTGGAGCATATTTGTTTTGAAATGTTTCCTTCCTTGTGCAGAAACGTCAGTGGGAGGCATTAGGAAGCGTCAGTGGTTGGTTCGCCGGTCATTGCAGGAAGTATCCTGTACATTGTTTTCAATTACAGGGCGGCGAGCCAGGACAGACTGAAAGGTAACCGCATAAACATGTTTTTGTCTTGGAGGGCTGTTACATACAAAAGGGAACAAATCATCTCTCAAACTGCCCAACTTCTTAACAAAAGAAAAAATGTATAGTGTAAAAACTGTAACAAAGAAATCTATATGACATCTTTTGGATATTCTAAAATGTATTGTTAGAGCAAAAAAAAAATCCATGTGTCTTTATTTCTTAACATATATCAGAGAATACCAGTACTGAATTTAATATAGTGGATTATGTTAGCGGTTCGTTTATATCTAATGCTAGTGACACGACTACATTACCCACAATACATCTCATACAACCCCGACAGACAGTGATCAGGTATTTGTTTCAGTCAGAATTCCCTTATCTAGTTACCATCTTGACATTTAAGAGGAGGGACAGTATGATGCTTCCAGACCGTGCAGACTCCAGGAATATAGTCTAAACATACACTGCCACCCTTTGGCGTTTCTCTGTAGCTACAGCTAATGGGCTCATTATGGCCACTGTGGCTGACTTTGCTTAACTTTATTATGATCCATACAATCACTTCATATCTATATATCCACCTATCCACCGAGCCTCCACTCTAGGATAATTCAGATGAAAACATCTAGGGGCACAACTATCTGCAAAAACTACGGAAGCCAGAGAGATAAAAATGCACAATTTTTAATGCAGCACACGCTTAGTCGAATACAATCAATAAACTTCCATACATTTTTTTTAACAAATGAAAAACAAGCAAAAGACAGTACGTGATTAACAACACGACAATACGGTGGCTCTGCTTTGACTCACTTTGAAACATCACAGTTGGAAAAACACAGGGTCCTGGTACTGTTCATGCCGGCTCACTGGGACACTTGAATTGAACGGGGGCATTGTTGGTGCTATCAGTAACACCTCTGCTTCTCCTACTATGACAAATCAAAAGGTCTGCTGTGGCAGAGACCTGTCACGAGAGTTATTTTACAGGCAGGCCTTTACACCGCACATGAAACAGTGCCGCAGTTCCCGCCATCATGTGGAAGCCAATATTTCATGGCTTTCAGTATCCACCACACTGCTGACTGAGTATGTCATAACATTTCTGAACTACAAACGGGCCCCTGGGAATTTTTTAATCTGCTTTCGAAAAACCTAAACAGCCTTTCTTACAGGAATGTACGATGTACTGTTTGGCAGCCAACACTGGACCTCTTCGTTTTTATGTTCTTTTTACATCTCAGCTCTCAGTTCAGTAGTTTTGACTTTTCAACTTTAACTGATGACCTTAAACGGCAGTAGGGCACGGTGCTTGGTAATTCGATTACTTGCAAATTGGTCAGGGAATCTGCACCACTGAAGTACAATGCCTTCAGTGGCCACAATTCAGCTGATCCACAGGGAACCTGGCGCCAGGTCCCATATACTGCAGTGCTGGTTGGCTTTTGTGAAGTTTAAGGAGTGGGTGGGAGGTCAGTAGAGGGGCAGTGACTAATGAAATGACACCAGGACGTCCCTATATACGGTGATTTAAATGTGATGTTTTCCAAATCGCCCCCTGATGCACAGCTGAAAAGTCTTAGCTTCGAGCGTAAACTTACTTGGATGTGCTAAACAAAAAATTCCGTACGAATCCACAGACGCGATCAGTTGAAGGCAGCTGTTTGTGTTAGAATTATTCCCCAAATGACTGGAAAAGCACAATATAAATTTTGTTTTAGGGCGGATCTTTCCTCCGTAAACCCCCTGTAGGATTCTAATATGATTATTACAGTAACTGAGATTTAAAAAAAAAAAAAAAGTTTTTAAAATACCAGATAGGATTAAAGTGGCGCACAATCAGGCCACCACTAACGGACCATTGAGAGCCATTGACATACTTTTCCTGATAGGAATATTGCAGGGATATACACATCGATATCACATAGGAGCGACAAAATACCAAATTACAGATCTCGTATAAAATCCCAACAGAAAGCTTCGGCAATTAAAGCCATGTATGGAGTCTTAATACAGACGCACACCGAGGCTTGGCTGTTCTCGCCCCGGCATTTTGGAGTTCAGACGCTGTTCGGCGCTCTCGCGCCTTGAACGGAGCCCGTCCTGCCCGGCGAAAGACGCGTTGACGGCTTCGAGTCTGCTAACCCCCCCCCTCCCCCAGAAACTCACCGCCCAGCGTTTCAGTCTGCACAGCGGTGCGCACAGGCATGCGGGCGTCCGCGGGAGCGCACTGACCCTTCAGCGCGGAATGGAGTCCTCTGCGGCGGACCAGGGGGGTGCTGGGGTGTGCAGGGTGGGAGAGGCAGGAGCCGAGGGCGCCAGGCTGAGGAGGAGGAGGAGGACGGTACCGTCAGCTTCGATTTAATTCCTCAACCGGCCGCCTTTACGCAGGGCGGAGAGGTACGGTAGCTCTGCCGCCTGGCAGTATAATCCGCTTGCCGGGAGGAGCAGGGAAAGCCCTGTCCAGACTGAGGCAGGGAGAGAGGGAGGGAGAGTTTTAAGTCGGACCCGGATAGAGAGAGAGTTGACAGGAGTGCTTGGTCATATTTCAAGCTTTTGTCCTGCCGCTTCAAAACCTCAATTAAGTGGCTGACAGAGACTCTGAGGGGGATCATTCAAGCTGTTCCACTCCACACCATGAGTGGACCAACAAATGGTAAGCAACGTGCACTCTGTCTGTGTGTGTGTGTGTGTGTGTGTGTGTGTGTGTTTCAGAAGTGTGTATGTTATGTTGAGGTCTACACGTGTAGGCGAGTGTGTGTTTGTGTGTGTGTGTGTGTGTGTGTGTGTGTGCTTCAGCCTAATCAATAACGTAGTGCCCTGGGAGGGCTTAACTTGAAGTAGACATAAACAGCCCTTCACTGAGGTTATTGATCACTGACTCACTTATTGACACTGTATTTCATCATGTCATTAGCTAGCTCCCCGTCAATGAAGGTTAAAGACAAAATTTGGTATTGTCTATTGATAGCTGACAGCACTCATCAATATTTTCATGATTGTCAGTTTGTGTTGCCTGTTCTGATCATTGGCAGCAGCGTGTGTGTGGATTGATAGAGACTTCTGTGGTTCTGATAGCAACCAGGGATTCCTCCATTGAAGAAATTGCCACAGTCACAGAAGCCAGGCAGTTTCATTTCATTTGATTTAACAAATGTGTAAAATTGCTCCCCCAACATTTTTATTCGTGGCAGAAAATGTTTTTTAGAAATCAATAATTATTGCAGTCAGTAATAGTCAATTAAGGCAGTCAGAAAAGCTTGTGACAGCTTCTCAGATATTTTTGAGAGAAGAGAGGAAGCCTGCTGCTTTGATAGCCAGAAGACAAAACAGCACATCTGTGGCTGACACTGTGCAGGGCAAATATTAAAATGCCCCAACATCTAAACATAGAAGCATAAAGCAGGTTTTCATTAATTTGAAACCACTGACTCCCCAAATTTATTTTCCAAAAATCAAAAACAAAGTGGCGCAGCCTTCCAGAGTAAGCCATCAAGCAGCTACCTCGTCCTCCCAGCAGCCATTCAGTTTTATATCTCCCACCAAAGCAAGATATTTAAGATATATATGTATATATATATATATATATGTGTATATATGTATATATATGTATATATGTATATATATATGTATGTATATATGTATATATATATATATATATATATATATATATATATATATATATATATATATATATATATATATGTGTGTGTATATATATGTGTATATATGTATATATATGTATATATATGTATATATATGTATGTATATATATATGCATATAGACATATATATATGTGTATATATATATGTATGTGTGTGTTTGTGTGTGTGTATATGTATATGTATATATACATATGTATATATGTGTGTATATGTGTGTATATATATATATATGAGTGTGTGTGTGTGTGTGTGTGTGTGGGACTACACTGCCATAGAATTACGACCATGTCAGCGTAGCAGAGGGGCCCTGGCTGAGCGACTGTCACCCCCGAAACCTCCCATAGAAAAGAAGGGGATTATGTTTTGGCTGACTGGCTTGGTTGACACGAAGGGAGAGCTTATTGGTTTTTATCCAGGCTGTTTATCCACAAGGTCAAAGGTCAGGGTAAATATGTGATGCTGTCAAACTGTGCAGAATAAATGGCCTATGTGACTTTGAAGCCGCTTAAGGGAGAATTGTAGGGAAATAGAGGTGAAATTAAATTAAATGTTTTGTCTTCCTTACTGTACCAGACAACTATAAGATAATTAAGAGTAAAGCACAAAACAGCATCCAATACAAGTTTGATGACTGATGCACAGATGGAGTCAATTTGATTGTTTAACATTTTGTTCTTATCAGCAGGCGTTTTGATCTTGTAGATTAGTGGTCCCCCAACTTGGGGGTTTGGAAACCCCGAGGGGTCACAAGATAAATCTAAAGGGTCGCCAGACGATTAACAAGTTTTTGGGGGGGGATTTCCTTCAAATCTTTGCATTTGTCATGTGAACTACTGGAAATTTTTACCTGACTGAAACTTAACTTAACTTAAACTCCAAATAAAACAAGAGAAGGAAAAAAAAAATCACTCGTTGGTTAACCCGGTCACAACCTAGAGCGGTGGCTCCCAACCTGGGGGTCAGGATCCCCCCATCCGGTCATGAGTAAATAGGTTTAGAAAGCAAAAGAAATATGTTTCCTTTAGACAAAATTATGTTTCAGGCTATACTAAACAATGACGTACTGGATAATTTTACATCTCAGAGACTCTACAATAAAAACAATAAATAATAAATAAACAATCTGGGAAGAAAAAGTAGATAGTGGTTTTAGGTTGGGTGTTATTTGTGCACACAACATTACCTGGCTGCTGGGCAGTTACACACATGCGCACACACACACACACACACACACACACACACACACACACACACACACACACACACACACACACACACACATAGTACATACTGTATATGCTCTTGCTGCACTAACCTCCTTCGTCAATTCGACAAACTAGAACATACAACATTGAAACTGACTAATAATAACAAACGTGCAAAAAAAATACCACATTTAGACTCTCCCTTTCTCTCTCTCTCTCTCTCTCTCGCCCCCTCTCTCTCTGCCCCCCCCCCTCTTACACACACACACACAATCACACACAGGTGGCTCAGATCTTTCTCTGTCTGTGCTTCCAGTCCTTGTGCTGCCATCTGGCCACAGAACCAATGCCAGCTTCTGTGACGCACACACACACACACTCACACACACATGCACACCCACACACACCCGCACACAAGCGCGCACACACACACCGATGATACAGTTTGTTAGGAAACACAGGAAAAATTTCTGTCCCAGTTTTACCTTTTTTTTTCTAGATCCACAACTCTCTCTGTCTCTCTCCTGCTGTCATCAGCTTAACCCGCTGGCATGTTTTGTTTGCTGCGATTGCATAATACTCTGCGATGCCGCAGCATTAAGTGTAATGTCATGGACCTGAGTACAATACAGTAGGATATCTGCTCAGTTTTCGTACGGTGTGTAGAGTACAACCAACTGTTGCAGCAAATCAAAATCAAATCGTTCACATCAGTCAGTATGTGACACCTATTCCCTCCGCTGCTCTTTTGTCTTGTTGCACTTCCATGAATCTGTGTGTGTGTGTGTGTGTGTGTGTGTGTGTGTGTGTGTGTGTGTGTGTGTGTGTAGGTGTGTGCGTGTGCGTTTCAGACAGCATAAAGAAAGGACTTGTTACACTAAGAGGGCTTTGACCAGTTTCATAAGTGAGGATGAAAGGGGTGTAATCCCCAAACGGCCTCACTTCGCCCTTTTCTGTCCCATTAGTGTGTCTTTGTCTGTCATGTTCAGATTCAGGATTCAAAGCTTTATTGACATACATACAAAGAACATGTGGCTGGAGGTTACAAAACTTAAGAGAGAAGCAGTTAGTAAAGTGTAGAAATAAATAAGTGTAAAAATGTTCAATGTGCCACAGTGATGCAAATTTGTAAAGGGTGATAGTTATAATAGAAAATCTGTACCACTGCAACTATACATTGAGTACATTATATGTGTAATACAATACATAAATAACTGTATTTTCCTGAACACCATGAGCAGTTTGAAATGTCAGAGTCAGTGGGTATACATGTATGTCTCTTTCTACACCTGTCTGTCTGCCTGTCTCTCTCTTAAACCTATCTCTTGTAATGAATGGTTGTAAGTCCTGGTTGATCTCCATGGCAGAGTGACAGATTTTCCAGGAGCCACTACTGGTTACAGAGTCAATCACTAAGCCTTCTTCATCTCCTCTGAACCTTCAGTCGACTCTGAATGCGATTGTATTTGTGTGTGTGTGTGTGTGTGTGTGTGTGTGTGTGTGTGTGTGTGTGTGTGTGTGTGTTTGTGCCGCCATGTTTTGTCAGTGTGTATCTATTTGATTGTGTGTTTTTCTATCGTATTGATCCACCGGGATTAAAGAAAAGTGCCATCCGAAGGCTGAGTTGATTTTTTTTTGAGGAGGGGAAGGAAACCGCTGTACTGATGTATGAAAATTATTATTTAGTTAACTTGTGGATCTGATTTGTTTCTACTTAATATACAAGACAAACCCGAGCAACTTTTTTGCATACATTATACATTATAAATCAAAGCTTGTGTTTGGCTGTCACGAGTCTGTAACAAGTCACTTGCCTGAGAAAAAAAAAAGAATCAGATCTCTTATCTTTTTGAGGCAGCCGTTCCACTTATTTTTTTTTTTATCACACTTTGATCAGCTGGTAAGGAAAGGCCTCAAGTGACATGTTTTTTTGTGCCTCTCCTCTCATCTTCTCTCCTCCCAACAGTTCAGTACCAGTCGGGTCTTTATGGGGGAAACAACAACAGCAGCTCTCCGCTCTCCAGCCATGGGAATTCGCGCATCGTGTGTGAGCGCTGTGGGGAGGTTTGTCGGGGGGAGGTGGTGCGCGTCAAGAACACGCACTTCCATGTAAACTGCTTCACCTGTCAAGGTAAAAAAAAAATGCTGTAGTATGTACATAAACCCACACACTTTTTTTCATTTCCATTTATTTTTCAGTCTTGGACTTATGCACAGGTTTTAATGTGTGGATTCCACCCACGTCAATTTGCATAATTAAATATCAAATAACTACCAGTACTCAGACAAGAAGGAGCCTGCACAATTGGGTCAGTAATAAGCTTCTGTCCTCACTGAAATAGAAACTGAACTATGACTTTACCCAGATCAAAGCCAATGACAAAGCGTATTACATAAGAAATGAAAGACATTCAGTGACACAGAAGCGTCAGTAATCGGGCATCGCTGTCACCAGAAACAAAGGATGACATGCAATGTCACCACAGTGAACAGAAGGTGGGAAAATCTTTGATGCTTCAAACATTAGAGGCACTGCCGTTCTGTCTAAATATCGCAGCACAAGCCACATTTTCTGATAGGTCTCTAGATTTTGTCCTCGTACCGTACAGTACTCAACTTCTGATGACCAGGTGTCCGTTGGTTTCGGTGTATTCAGTTTGGGGGCATCTGATCGACGGGCCAGACTTAGTGCAGTAGTCCTCTGTCGTCTTGTATGGGTAAATTCTGCGTCTCCCGGTGAAACCCAGACGTCAGGCGGCTTCGGTCTCCTGGTGTCCAAGCCTCAGCGAAACGGGCCTTTTTCACAGCGGACATTTTGACCTGTCCGTGTAGGAAAAGCACAGGTGACGCAGGTGACATTAACATGTCTCCGTTCTATTCAGGTGTCCCAGTGAGCCATGACAGCATCCACAGTAATAGGATCCTGAAACTAAAGCAGCTGAATGTAATTCAGCCATCATTAATTTTATTATTTAAGTGAAGACTGAAAGAATCTTTTTGAAAAGCAACACAGTCACCGTGTTACCCCTCTGTCCCAGTTTTCATTTTTTCATATTCATGCTTATCCGTCTGGTTACGTCGTAGGTGCACGCTCACAGTGCGAGCCTTTGCGCCAGTGTGCCTTTGCGTGTTCGAGCTCCACCAGTGAGCAGGTGGGACAGAGCGCACAAATAGAGGTTCTGGAGTCAGCAGCTGGCTTAGCGGTGCAGTCAGCAGGTTTTCAGCCCGTCGTCAGACTCCACCCAGCTAACCTCCTTTCACAGGCTGAGACCCACAGTCCCAACGCGTGCTGCGAGACAACACAGTTTTCTCCGTTTGATCTGCCAGAGACGTCGCCTGAATGCACTCGGCCACAAAGCACTAAAGAGGAGGGTTCTCCATTTTATCTCATGCAACATTGCCCATCGCAGATCTTAAAAATAACCTGAGCTGAAAAAACTGCTTTGATTGTTTGTGTGGTTGAATAACTGATTGTCTAATTGACTGATTGTTTGCTCAAAAGAAGCACTCTTTCCTTCTGATGGCACACAAGCCAGATTTATTGATGGAAGTGTTCTCCCTTGGATATTAAAGTATTTATTATGAACAACAATAGATCTTGCAGAGTAAGCTTAATGACTTTTAGCTAATGGACCGTGGGCTGAGTATACATCGGCTGATGAAGTGGACAAGAATCAAATCATCAGCTTTTAGTACACAGGCATGTAGTTTTTTTTTCCTCCTCCGCTCATTATCTTTTCCTCTCCGTCCCTCTCCCTCTCTGTCGCTCTCTTGTCTCACATTCTCTGTTTGTAGCTGTGAACGTCAGAGAGTTACAATGTGTCTTTGTTTGCTATACAGTGTAAACTCCTGTTAGTGTGGCTATTTGAGACTGAACAAGGAGAGAGAGAGAGAGAGAAAGGAGAGGAGAGGAGGGGTAGCTTTGGGATTAATGAGAAAGAAAAACAGATGAACAGAGTTAGATAGTGGGGGGGCGGCAACCTTGTGTGTCTGTGTGTGATCCAAGATTTGTTATATTTTTTCAGGATATTGTGACTTATTTAGGCGATATGGCCTAAACTTTATCATTATCATTATTATTTTTGGACTGAGTTATACTCGCGATTTAAAGGTATCGGTAGACCTTGGAGCTGAAACTATTCAATGGAAATGAATGAAGGTCAATTAAGGTTATTTTTAACCATGCTAGCAGTTAGTTGGTTGGTCCACCACTTTGGTCCAGACTGAATTATCTCAGCTATTTGACAGAGTGTCGTGATGTTTGCACAGACATTTGTGGTCCCCAGAGGATGAATCTTACTGACTTTGCAGCTCCACTGACTTTTCATCTAGCGTCACCATGAGGTTGACAGTTGGGGTTTTGAGTGAAATGTCTTGACAGCTTTGTTTTCTGTCACAGCAGTAAGAACAAAGTACAGAATGCATACCAGTGAAGGTTTTCAACCAGGCTGATGACTCAGAAGACAAGGAAAAAATGCAACTCTGCAACTGATATTTTCCTGCCTTTATAGAATCTCAAATATACAAATCATTATAAGTTTGCCCTCATTTTCTAGCGAATGATTCCAGGTTTTGGATTATTATCTCCATGTCCTGCAGGTTATGCAAGGACGAAGTCGTAACTCTTCAGTTTGATGGACAAATGCTAAAATGCAACTACTAGAAAACCGATTTTCTATCAGTGTTAACAATGTAGCCAAAATCCATAATATGTCACAAAATTATACCAGTGTAATCCCTCAGTTAGACTATAGACTGGTTAGACTTCCCCCTTTCTCTTTTTTTCCCTCATCCTCTTTGATCCATCCGCCCATCCTGATCACACTTATGCAAATCCAGAGGAGGTACAGCAAGGAAATCCATCCCACGTTGATGAGGCGAATAAATGAGGGAAGACAGTGACGGAACGGCAGACGTGTGCTGGATGGACAGATCAATAAACTCATTGATACCTCCCCTGGGCCCCTCTGTCTCTCCCCTTCCTCCTCCACATCCTCATCCCTTCACTTTGCTGTCTGCCTCCCTTTCTCCTCACATATGATGCTTCCTCGCTATTCAGCTTCCTCTAATCTCTCCCTTGACTCCCATCTTGCCTTTCTTCTCTTTCCTCCGTGTCTCCTCTCAGCCTCATTCTAAAATAATCCTCTCCTCTTCTCTCCTCTCCCCTTTTTCACCAGAAAATTGAGCCATTTACATCATCTATGACCTTACAGCATCTCTTATGTAAAGAACCACTTCAGTCATGACTGGAAAATAGGACAAGTACCCCAAACAGTCTGATTCTCCCTATGCATCAGAACATTTCACAGTCCAGTTTGGGATAAAGGCCTTGTGTCTATTATACTGTTCAAATCCCATTTCTGAAGACTTCTTGGGATCATTTTAGTTAAAGGGTCTTTCCTCGAAGCTGATATAAAACAAGCGGACACAAATTTATTCGGATGCCTTCGTAGAACTGCAGGTGCTTCACCTTCTCAACGGAATTTAAAGTGGACTCGTGTGATTCTTCTTACATTGTAAAGCTTACTGCAAAGCCGGACCCATTTGAAACAAGTTTGTGTTTTAGACGAGAAAAAACCTATAGGGAGAACCGGGAGTACGTGTATTTTATCAATATTAGTGTACACTCAGCCGCACGGACAGTCACGGATGGCCTGGCTCTTTCTTCAGAAGAGAATTCAAGGACAAACCGTGAAGCGCCAACTGCTGTATCAGCTCGGCTGTGCGCCACTCTTTTGTGTGCGTTTCTTTGCACGCACAATGGGGCAGTATGCTGGTGCTCTGGTGTGTTTCTGTGCATGCATGTATGTTTCTCTACGTATCTGGAAACTGAATCAGAACGATGAGACAGTCAACATGTGTATCGGGCCTCCAGGTGTTCTCATTTCATGCATCTAACTTCAAATATATCACTTTTGCTTAAATCTATCTTTCCTTTTGCCTCTGCCTTTCATTCCCTCGACCCTTTGCTTCAGCCGCTGGCAGCAAACAAAGAAATCATTATCTGTTGTCTTTCTGCCAATTGTTGTGTGTTTATGCGTATGTGTGTCCAGACCTCAAGCACTTCAGTCTAATAGGCTACAAATCACTGAAGCACTTCAGTCTAATAGGCTACAAATCACTGCTAACAGATGTAGAAGAAAAGTATTTAAATACTTCACTGCCTCAGAGGAACCGCAGCTGAACCTGCCCCCTGATGTGCAGAAGGAAGGGAAAGTAGGAGGCTGGTGAAGAATAAAACCGATGGAGCAGAGAGAGAAGAAGGGAGTGGAGACTGGGATTAAAGAGAAGAGAAAGACCATCATTTTATTTATAAATTTGTATTTATTTTATCTGTTTTTGCCTTGAAATTAATTTTCCTGTTTGCTTTCTCTACAAGCCTCCTCTTACTGTTCCCTTCTCCCAGTTAACAGTAGAAAGTTAGAAAGATCTTTCTAACAATCTAAGCATTGCCCAAACTGCCGAGGTATATTGTATATTAAACCCGAGCAGGAAAGAGCAAGAAAGGCCTCTACGTGCCTTGGATTTGACTGATATTTTTCTTTTCTCCTCCGTTAAAAATCCGTCCATCTTATACTTGTCATGTTGCTTTCAGAATAAATCTTGCTGCCCTCAGTCTTGACAGCACTGACAGCATCACAGCACTCTTATTTCTTCATTGTCCATCAGATTCATAGAGCTTTCCACTGCAGGAGAAGCACAGATGGGACTAGTAGCATTAACGATGGCTACCGTAGGCTCCAGAAATTATTGCAATGCAAATCAGCCATTATTGTTATCAGGTACACCTTTATTTGACAAATCAAAAAGCTCTATTAAAAAAAAAAAAATCATTTTTAAATCATAAATACATCTCACCGAAGAGGCATCACCTTCCTGTGACTTTAATATCATCATTTGTTTGGGGCTCTCAACAGCAGTGAGTGTAAACCTTGTTTGGACTTGCAATGTTATAGCTGAACTAATAACCGTCATTCACCTCTTGTTGGGCTACTGTGACAGCTTACAAATGAGCAATTTCCCGATCCTTAGATTTCATCACATCATGTGAATGTGATGTGGTCTGAATTATTTCCTGTGAAATTTCTTTTGATTGTTATTTCCGTCTGGTGAGAATAAGTCATACAAGTCAGAGGTCCCAACTAAGACTTTCCCCTGGAATCTCTGTTGATTAATTACAACTGTGTACGGTGGGACTAAGTCACTGTCCACAGGTCTGGTTTTGCTTCGTGTGAGCTGCTGGGTTTCATTTAGCCTGCACGGGAACTGTCCGGTTTCTGCCGATTCAGCAGAGGCTAAATGTAGAAAACCTTCAGAGTTTGGGACAACAGGTGGGTCCAGGCAAGGTCAGGCTGAGGTCACGTGGGATCACAAGGTCTTGCACGACAGGTCCGGCGTGGAAGCGACTGAAAAGTCTTTGACCTATTTTAACATTAAGCCTCCAACATTCAAGTTAAGGTGGCTACGGGAAGATTTGTCCTGTCTAATCCAGACCTCTTTGGAACATTCATTTCCAGACAAAATTTCATGGCAATCTAACACTAATTGAGATATTTCAATCTGGACGAAAGTGGTGGACCAATAAACCAACTGACATTGCCATCCCTAGAGCCAAAGCATCCAGCCCGGCTAATAAGACTAGACCAAATAAAACACTGGTAAGAAGTATGAAAGCTAACCAGGGAGTAGCAAAATGTGGCAAAACTATATTCAAACATTACTTTATGTTTACTTTACTTTTTTCCCTTTAACATCACAACATTAAATATCCCCTTGCTGGAGATGAAAGCGGTATCAGTAAGCTTAGCCTGTGTAAATCCTCATGCATGGATCATGGTCTTCAAGGACAGTTTTTTAAAACTTGGCCTATGATCTGAAATCCAAATATCCCAGACGTCCCTCCAGAGAGGCCAAGACTGAACAGCTCCCTCTCTTTCCTGTTTTCCTTTCACATCCTAATAGTTTTCCACTCCGACAGTGATGAATGTGTGAATGCTGTCGGCAGGGTGATAAAGGATGAGAAAGACCCGGCTACCATCCTCAAGTGTGAGTGTGTCCGTTTGAGATGGTGGGAGACGGAGACGGTAAAAACAAGTATATCTGTTTGTGTATGTAGGTTTGCGTATATCATGTCTTCATAGCTGGCTGAAAACCTTTGTTGAATCCTTACTTTTCACCCTCAACCTCATCCCACTGGATGATTAAAAAAATGAATGGTTGACTTGTTGGACATAAGAATTCTTTTACCCAATAGCAAGTATATGCCACATATGTGTGTGTGTGTGTGTGTGTGTGTGTGTGTGTGTGTGTGTGTGTGTGTGTGTGTGTGTGTGTGTGTGTGTGTGTGTGTGTGTGTGTGTGTGCATTGAGTCTGTGTTGCTGTAGCTTTGAACTGTGAGCAGCTTAAGTCCCAGGCAGCGTGATAAAGGTCAGGCTGGCATTTTAAAGTTGTGCGACAGCAGCTTTGCCATGACAAGAATTCCATATCTGAGACAGAGGAGACAGAAAAACAAAAATGCTGTACAGTGTTCTCATGGTTGAAATGATGCCCCAGTTTTCTGTCCAATATGAAAAAAGGAATGAAGCCTCTTGAAAACACACTGAAGATGATTCAGTTAAAACACAATAACAAGGATGAATTTGTTTGCGGGAAACAACAAAAGCACCATATCTGCGTTGGAAAAATCACCCAGTTGGGTGTAAATTTCAGCACGTATACTGCCAGCAGAACCCTTGATCTGATCCGTGTCTTGCAGGTGAACACTTTGAACTACCAGTTAAAGTACAGTCAGGAGTTTGTGGGTCCATCTTGTTTGAGTACTTTCCTGGAGCCTTTACAGGGCTCTCCACAAAGTCAATCAGACAGCTGCCACTGATTCAGGGCGAGGCTGCCAGAGTCCTCACAGAGAGCAGGAAAATGGATCACGTCAATCCCGTTCTCTGATCTTTCCACTGGCTTCCTGTGCAGAGATGTGCGCCAACTCTCAGCCTAAAACTTTTCTCTTTGCCTCTGCCTTTTATTAAATTAAATTTAGGACTATTCATTCATATCTTGCACTGCACTGGAGCTTCACTGTAATTTTTATTCTCCTGTTTAATGTCTTACTTTATTTTAGGTTATTTTTGACTACTATTTATTTTACTGTTTCAAATTTACATATTTCAAATATTTATATGTTTCCTTTTTATATGGTCTTTGCCTTTTATGTCTTACGTAAAGCGTTTTGACCTGCTTAAACTTAACTCGCCCTGATTTTATCTAACAAACTGCCTGTACTTATGAGGCTTTTGGCAATAAGGGCATTTTTTTTATAGTCAGCATTCCTGTGATAAAATGTACAGTGAACAGAGATACCATGTGAATATCTACATAATATTACAAGAATATGTTTGTTAAAGGGAATTGAAAGCTTTGAAAAGGAATACAGTTCACTTAAATGTTGCTATAATGTCTTAATGGTGCAGGTTGGCTCCAATAGACAGATAAATTAGGCAGCAGACAGTATCCCTCTCTCTCTTTCTGTCTCTCTGCGTCTGAGCCACTTAACACACTGGCTCGGATCAGATCAGATCCATTCACTCCACTGGGTTTAGAGCCATTAGCTTAATTAGAGACTAGACATTCAGTTGGCTGTCAAATATCTTGATCTGTTGGCTGCCTTCCAGATGCCTAACTTTACAGTACAAGCAGGTTGGTGCCACTCTGAATACTGCAGTTTATACCTCCACTGACTGGGCCTGTGCACTACAGGTTCTGTCATTGTGACAGAAATGTATGGACTTGTCTGGAGCCGAATGGGTAAAGCATTGTACTGATAGTGACAGCCTCAGTGATTTGATTCATTTTCGGGACTTGCATTATACAAATCTTTGCAGCGGTGGCATTATAAGAGGATTTTCCCTGGTTGTGGTCACCAAATGGCACATGCTGTTATAAATACTATAAAACACAACTGATTGGAGATAAGATTAAGCGCCTGCCTCCCTGATAAGCTGAAGCCAATCATCGTTCTGTGTCTAACCAACCAGCTCGGCGGAGGCCTCCTCACCGTCAGCACAGCTGGACCAGAAGCAATCATTTGGCTGAAAGACTTTGCATTTGCTAAATAGAAGCTATACATCTTGCTGTCAGTATAACACAGCGTTGTGTATCCGTGTGCACTCGTGAGTCTCTGTGCCTGGACGTGTATCTATCAAACAGGACTGCCTCCATAAATACACATAAAAGTGTTTATTGTGTGTAAATATGGTCACAAAAGCTTTGATCTATAACTGGGCACATTATGATCCAAATTTACAAACTCAAGTTTACACACAGGCAAACACACTCTGTATGCTCACACATACATGTATATATTTTCATATGCACAAACTACCATAACATAATGTATAAATTAACAGATTAGATGGTTACTGGTTTAATCCCGAAAACCAGATTATAGTATTAACCCTACGGAGGTCAGACAGGACAACAGATTGCACTCCAACCAACAAACACACACACACACACACACACACACACACACACACACACACACACACACACACACACACACACACACTACCCATGTTTTCTACCAGCTACCCTCAATGCAAAAGGTCAACCCTGTAGATTAGTGGATTAATACTGGTGCTGGCTGACAATTGAAGTTTTTTAATTACAGCAGCACCTTATGGAATATCATTCCTACTGATTATATATTCTGGTTTAGATATTTGCATGAAATATCTTACAGTCAAACAAAAAACATGACATTTGACCACTTCTTTACCACAGACTGTCAAGATTAAATAACTTGCCTTTATTTTGTGCCCGACACACAGTTGACTAAATACAACATGTTTTTCCTCTCTTAGTCTTCCTTGTATTCCTAAAGAATGAAGGGACCCCTTCAGTTTTTTCTCTCCATCTGTTTAGTGTGTGGCTGTGACTTGGTGCACTCGGGTTTCTTCCACCACTCTGGAGAGTACATCTGTACCGAGGACTACCAGCGGCTCTACGGGACCCAGTGTGACAGCTGCGACCAGTACATCACTGGAGAGGTGGTATCTGCCCTGGGGAGGACATACCACCCACACTGCTTTGTCTGCAGCATCTGCAGGTGAGCGAAAAGTGTTTGAGTGTGTTGTTGCAACAGCTGTCATAGAACAGACGGGTACTACTTTATGCCACACAAAATAGAATGTGTCGTATCACGGGTAATCCATGTTGAGCTGTGTAGTTATTCAAAAATATCGCATGAAGTCATTTTTGTTATTTTTGATCTTCTGTTTTACCATGGCTTACATTCATGGAAAAGAGAAATATTTATTATGTGTAAGTAATATTGTAATAAAGTCGGCAGCTCATTCCACACTTACACAAGTATAAGTAAACCGTTGTTCCATCTGAACCTGATTTCATCTTGCAAATCTAAATTTTCTAGAAATAAATATGATAAAAATATTAAAACACGATGTACTCAAATTGTATGGGCAGCAGTAGTTGTAGTAATAGCAGTTGGAGTGAAATTAAGATATTTCTTTCTGTGTTCATACTACATTTCACTTCTAACACCATCATTTACAGCTCTACATGTCATGTCCTCAGGGATCCTCCTAGCACTGTTTCATCTCTAACAACAGCAACAAATGAGATTCTAACAGAGCATGTGCCCTGGATTTTACTTCCCATAATGCAACTTGTACATATAGTTGTGTGTGTGTGTGTGTGTGTGTGTGTGTGTGTGTGTGTGTGTGTGTGTGTGTGTGTGTGTGTGTGTGTGTGTGTGTGTGTTTGTGTGTGATTTGTGTGTATTCAGTGGGAAAGTTTTTTTCCAGGAAACAAGTGCTTCGTTCTTGTACCGTATTGATGTTGTAGGCAGGTGTACTGTGACATCCGAATCCCAAAAATTGTTTGGCATAGGCAACAAAACACTTTGATTTTGGTTAGGAAAACATTGTGGTTTCAGTTAAATGTTAATAAAGTAAAATTTAATCATATTTGGTTGCTATAAGCATATATTATAGGAAAACGTAATGGAATATTTTGTTTTACAGATATGTTTAGTGCGAGAATTTTGTGACACAACACGGTCTTTAAAAGTTTAATTATTGTGTCGGTAAAAAACGTGATTTGGACATATTCGCTGTTGAAAATTAGTAGTACTTGAAAGTAATTTGAAGGAGACTGGGTTAATAGTTTGTAATAATAGCTTAGTTGTTGAAATTAACACTATAAGTTAGATTCCAGCACGATTTAGAGTTTTTGTTACCATGATGCCCAGTGTGAGGGGCATCTAGACAATTTGACATGTAACTTGATCTTCCTGCAACTAAACAGATAGACAGTAGGTAGATCTTACTGTAACAATATAGCCTGCGATCTTTGTAACAGCATTAACTGTTTGCTTTTAGGAGAGAGAATTGTTATCAGATAACAAGTCATAGATTCAATCTGTGGTCCAAATGTGAACAGGAGCATAGCTCCTTCCCCAAATTTACAAACACAGGACGGTAACCTGCTATTACTCCGAGATTCTTTTACTTTAATACACAGACTAACAGTAGAAAGACCAGTTGGAAATTCAGTTAGATATGAGAAAGTACTTCAAAATATTTATTAACTTGAATACTATACATGGTCCTTTATATTAGGCTTCTAAAGTACTGGATTCTCATTAGAAATATGTAATCGTATTTATGTTAAGGCTGTGCTGTAGAACTGTTGGCTGTAGAAGAACAGTGCTCACTTTATCATTCATCAACCCGTGCGTTACAGTTTTCTCATTTTCTTCTAGCGGAGTTTGGGTGAGATTCTGCCCTCACAGTGTTTGGCAACAGCTGAACCCTCAGGTTAAAAAGCATTCACTTTATGTCTTACGTTATATTTTATTGCCGTTTTCGGTTTTAATATTTCCGTCCTCCCTCTTAAAACATATTCTCATAAACTGATGTGGATGTGCAGGTATACGCAAAAATGAGACACACGATATTACAATATCAGGTGATGTGGAAATTGTTGCACAGCGGTGCAACTGAGGGATTGGGGTTTCATTGTTTGGGACTTTCTGAAATTTGATCCCATATCTCACTGGATACTGAACCTCCATTCATTTAAAGTATTAGGCATTTTTCAGAGGGGGAATTGAGAAATGATGTAATTATTTGTATGATTTGCGGTGGGAGTAAGGCTCTTTATTAACTCTGAATTCACAAAGGAAAACAAAATAAAATTTCCTGGTCATGACAGGCCATGACTGCTGTGAGATGCCCCCAAATGCCATTCCATTCAGATCCATTATGTTATTGTAGCAGTAAAAATATCAGTTGCATTTGTCAAAACATCTGCAAGTAAAACTGAAACTATCATAACAGGTAGATACTGTACCACTAGGGGGTGAGTGATTAAATACATGTTTTTGTGATTTGGGTGAACTGACCGTTCAACTGCATGATGCAAAAAGTAGAATTTCTGCACCATATATACATTACTTTACTAAAATGTTCTTTCTCTCTCTCTCTCTCTCTGTGTGTGTGTGTGTGTGTGTGTGTGTGTGTGTGTGTGTGTGTGTGTGTGCGCGTGTGTGTGCGTGTGTGTGTTCTCAGGGGCCCGTTCCCTATTGGCGACAGGGTGACCTTCTGTGGGAAGAAGTGTGTGTGTCAGCAGTGCTCACACTCTCTGAACAGCGACAAGCCTGTCAAGGTCCACGGACCAAGCTGTAAGAAAACAAACTAATACACACACACGTACCCCTTACTTTATGCCACACAAAGTAGAATGTGTCGTGTCATGGTTAATCCATGATGAGCTGTGTAGTTATTCAAAAATATTGAATGAAGTCATTTTTGTTATTTTTGATCTTCTGTTTTACCATGGTGTCCATTTATAGAAAAGAGAAATATTTATTATATGTAAGTAATATTGTTTAGTACTTTATGTGCTAAACATAAAGAGCTTTATAGTTTCATGGCAGGACGCTTAATTGGGGATAATAATAACTGCAGTCAGCTCTGGCTTGTGATTGGTTCAAATGTATAAGAAGATGTCTGTGCTTATTACCATGAGAGGGAGCACACTAGTCATTGACCATGCCTATCGAGCTTATAATAACTAAAACGTATTATTGTGCTCCCATGTTTCATGTTTGTATGATTTTGAAGAGCACATAGTTTAAGTTTTACTGAAGTACACCTCCGCTATGCACTTGGACTCTTCAAGAAACAGACGCAGCCACTCGAACAGCAACAGCATGTGTGACAAAATAATCTCATCTCAATTGTCTACTTTCTAGGTTTTTTTTGTTGTGAGTCTTCAGCTGCATCTGATGGTCTTCATCAGCTAGTTGAACTAGTCATTTTCCTTTTGTAACAAATTCAAGAAACAGCTAAAAGAAATAGCCCTTCAGATTGTAGCGTTAAAATTCTATTTGTCTTATTGTTAACCAATCCCACGAAAAGACCAAAACCAACCACATTTTAGTCCGTCCCTCAATAGTTGTTGAATTCCCTGCGCTTTTTGTGACTCTCCGCCCCAAGCCCATTTTTTCCTAACAAAGATGTGATTCTTTAAAAATGAGTCACAAATGTTTATTTTCGCTTTTTAAAACAGTTAAGCAATTTACTAAAACAGCTGGGTACTGTAGTTTTTATCGAACTTTACGGAAACAGGAAGAAATAGTGCGTTTTGTGGGGACTATGTTCATCTGTGGATTAATGGACAGTTGGTGCTCTAGTGAGTATTTATAGCAGTAGGACAGTGTGTTTGAGACTGAGTCAAAATAAACTGCAGCACTCATCTTCATGGTAATGAAGGAACATGTCACCCAGTGCAACGTAGTGGCTCTCTGATGTGGTTTTAATCATTTGTGACACCGTTGGAGCTCTGGGGCACAGATGAATAAGATATCTCAGGCTTTGGCTACACAGACAAAACTTGTTAGTAAGATAAATTCACTCCTTGATTTTTGTTAGTGTTAAAGCATTAAGCTGCTACCTTAGAGCTCTGCAGTTACCTAAAAATAATGCATACTCTCTGGCAAATTAGAATCAAGAAATGTCCGTGAAATGTGACCATGGTTTTGATGCAGCCTACTGATATTTAATTGAAATCACTCACTTCTTCGTGACTCATCCACCGTGTAAATTGGTGTTGTTCCCCTACAGGTGAAAAACACCAAAAGAGCTGTACCATCCACCTGCTGAAAGCTGCAAAACATAGCCCCCTTCCCTGCAGCTATACACACACACACACACACACACACACACACACACACACACATGCATACACATACAGAAGGTGGCCTGCTGCTCCAGGTAGTCTTGTGGCCTGGTTCTGGTAGCTCCATCTGGCGAAGACAATGTGACTATCGTAACAGCAGAGAGGGATGAGGAAGAGAGGAGAAGGAGAAGAGAAGTGATGAGAGGTTGGCAGAGCAGAGAGACAAGGACAGAGAGGAAGGATGTTGAATGAAAAAATGTTGACGCTGCTCTTGTCTTCCTTGTGAGCTTTCTCAATACTGCATTTCGTGTTTTTCCTCTCCTCTCCTCTCCCCTCTCTTCCCCATCTCCCCCAGACTGTGCAGGCTGTGGCGAGGAGATCAAACAGGGTCAGTCTCTGCTGGCTCTGGAGAGACAGTGGCACGTCAGTTGTTTTAAATGCCGAACATGTGGCTGTGCACTCACTGGAGAGTACATCAGCAAGTAGGTGGCTTGATCCCCCATCTGTAAGGTTTCTAGGTATTTTTGAGTGAATATCAGAGATTCCCTCAAAATATCCACATCCTCTGTTTGGAAAAGCTACTTTGCCGAAATTGCTGTTTGCATCACACTGAAATATGTTGTAAATATATGAGGCGTCTGTTGTTTCTGCTCCAGTTGATCCATAGATTCAGACATTAAAAAACAACGTGGTACAGGATAAATGATAGTGGAACCGTTGCAGGAAGCCAGGAGGCAAATTTAAACTGAGAACTGTCTCCGTCCCTGGCAGGGATGGGATACCATACTGTGAGACTGACTACCACACCCAGTTTGGGATCAGGTGTGAGAGCTGTAACAGGTACATCAGCGGCAGAGTACTTGAGGTGAGTACATTTGTCCATAGACACACACACACACACACACACACACACACACACACACACACACATATATATATATATATGTATGTGCCAGGATGCAAGGATATCTGTGTCTGTCTATAAAAAGATGCAAAAAAAAAAAAAAACGCAGCTGTTCATCTTGAAATGACTGACATGCGACTAGTGACGACCGAGCTTTGGAAAACCAACAAAGCAACCCTCTCCCATCTCCTCTACCCTATTCATTCCTTTTTTTTTCTATTTCCTATCGCGCCTTCCCCCATTCTTATCTCTCTCTACTTCTTATCGCCACTCTGTTCTCGTTTCCTCCCTTGTGTCATCTGCTTTAGCTTCTCTCTGCCTTATTTATTTCTTCTCGCATCTTTCCTTTTCGTTCCTCTTCTTTCCTCTTCTTTTCTTTCCTTGCCCTTTTCGTTGCTTTCCTTTCCTTTTCCTTCACTTTCTTTTCTGTCTCTCCTCCAGGCTGGAGGGAAGCACTACCACCCCAGCTGTGCCAGGTGTGCCCGCTGTCACATGATGTTCCTGGAAGGAGAGGAAATGTACCTTACAGGTGAGGGAAAAGAAGAGAGGAGAACCAGACAAGTGACTCAAAAAATACAAAACCGATAGAATAGATTTTTAGTTTTGTGAATATATCTACGTGGCCATACAAAGCTGCTTCTGCTTTTCTACAGCTAACGGGCATAAAAATATCCTTTTAGCATCTATTGAATTAGCTGTTCCCTGCAAGTATCCAGATGGCCTCTGTGGTTGTTGCATGTGTGTATCCTACTTCTTTTTCCCTCTGTGTATTTGTGCTTGTTTGTGTATGTGCTTACATATTTTGTGTGTGTGTGTGTGTGTGTGTGTGTGTGTGTGTGTGTGTGTGTGTGTGTGTGTGTGTGTGTGTGTGTGTGTGTGTGTGTGTGTGTGTGTGTGTGTGTGTGTGTGTGTTTGCAGGTCAGATTTATAGTGGTAGTACATTAGAGTCATGATCAGCTAACTGAGAACATTTGACTAGCCTGCATTGTCCAGAGGCAATGTGTGTTTGTGTGTGTGTGTGTGTGTGTGTGTGTGTGTGTGTGTGTGTGTGTGTGTGTGTGTGTGTGTGTGTGTGTGTGTGTGTGTGTGTGTGTGTGTTTTTGTGCGTGTGAGAGAAGGCGAGTAACAGAGAAGTAGGATATAGCCACCTGATAAATGGCTGCTCTTAACAAAGTACCGTTATATAGGTTATTGATCTCACATGTAACACTCATTACTACACTCGGTGGCAAAGGGATGCAAGCACACATACACACACCTTCCCCCATCTGATGTTTTCTTGATACAAACAAAGGTTGGAGTCAATTACCTCAACCTTCGCCTCTGCTGCTGTGTCCATTATTCTGCACCGCCACTTACAGAATCAATCCCAGTGAAACCGGCCAACCGCCGGAGGTTTAAGATGTTTTCTGTTTTACAAATTAGATTATAATAGTTAACCTTAATAAGATGAATCATGGATTCAGATATAGGTTGATGTGAGGACACTGGTAAACCTGCTTGACTCTGCGGGAATTGCATTTTTATGCATTTTGCTTAATGTTTTTTGAATTAGACAACCAAATGACCCACAGATTTATTTTCATAATCATCATAGACATGCATAGACATTCGCCTTTAACCTTTGAGTCCCATTTTTACATCCAGTCTCATGTCAATGTTAATCATTTTTGAAATTATATTTTGTTAACCATGACTATTGTCTTTCCTTGGCCTTAATCTTAACCACAGTTTAGTTTAAATAAATATATTGTTTATTGTAGGAATAACCAGTTGAAACTGTTTTGCAGAGAAATACAATGTAAACATGTCCGATATGTAGAAGAAAAATGGGCACCACTTCCTCGACAACATGATGGTAATGGGCTGGGCTGAATCCAGATTAAATGTGGAGCTACTGTACCGTCACATGTAGGTGACACACACAGTGTCCCAGAGTCGCCACACAGGTTGACACCTCCTTGTCTCACCTCATTGACATTCCGCTGATGCGCTCACAGCCACCAGTAAAACTAAGCATTTGCATATCGTACTTGAAGTCTCTGTGGATGTGTGTGCGTTTTAATCTGTGCCCGTACATACATACAAGCATCATTCTCTGCATAATTCCTTGCATGCATGTTTCCACATTTGTGCATCTGTGTGTGTGTGTGTGTGTGTGTGTGTGCGTGTGTGTGTGTGTATGTAGTCTGAGCTCCAGTGAGCCGCTCCAAGGTTACATTCCCTTCTTTTGATGACTTCAGACATGTAGGAGGGCTGAGCAATCACCGTCGTCAGGCATACTCAATTACGACACACACACGCGCACACGCACGAACATACGCACACACACAAAACGCGTGCACACACGCTCTTGCAGTCGATCTCATGATGCATGTCTGGAATAAGAAGTGCTGTACATGTGTGTATGTGTTGGAGATGGGAGTGGAAAGTTATTTTATGGACTATTCATGATGCTTCATCTCAATATTGGCTCTTAAATCTAATAGATCAATGGAAATAGTATTGTCTCCTCAATTGCTCAGAAGTCTGAAAACTATAGTGTGGAGGTAGTTAACCTCCAGTTCACTCATTTCAGTAATGGTAACATCTCCACTCTATTCTCAGTAATCTTGCCATAATTTAGGCTGCAGGTCATGATAGAGGCTACAGGTGTTACTCAGGCGGTTCAAATGTTCAGTCTCATACCCTTTTCCTCCAGGTTTAGGGCTGCAACTAAAATTTCTGTCATTTGTAATTAATCTACTTTGATTTATCTACTATCCTTTTTTTTTTTTAATCCTTTTTTGCCTATTACAATTTACCAGAGCCCAAACTGATGACTTATAAAAAACATTAAAAGCAATAATAATTTTAGCAGCAAATAAGCAAATATATCTTTTTTCTTACAACATAATTCAGTTGACTAGTTAATTCTCTTAGCTGTCATCGCTTGATTTTCTGTCAGTTGACTAATAGATTAATCGACTACTGGTTTCAGGTATACTCAGATGTATATGCCATCAAACCTTGTGAGAAAAGCAGCTAGCTCTGTAAAAATGGATGGGCTTAATTTTACAGTTCTTGTTTGATTCACATGACTGGAAACATCTGTGGTTTGAAATTTTCAGCCATGTTGAATTCTGACTACAAATGACAGTTGTGCCAAAGAGGATTTTTTTTTGGGCAGAGTCTAAATTTCATTTGCAACGAAAAGAAAGAAATTTCCAAGTAGGAGCCGATGACAGTTTCACTGCATTCGTGCACTCTTCAATGACTCACTCACCTTTACCTCTTTTCTTGGTCTCTCAATAAATACTCCATTCAAAAAGGAAGGGCACTAGACAAACAGTACATATCTGAATGGTAACATTAGCCTGATGTTGCTGCTGTCATGGCAGCATGATTCAGCAAACAGCAAAAACGTCTGGGGCCATTTAGCATTACAATTTCAAATAGCATAAGGACAAATGTCGATATTACTTCCCTAGATTTACAGTGGCTGCCTTCATCCCTGCTTTTGAATATCACTGGTCAAGATAAAAAGGCCTATCAATTGATTAACTTCATTTTGCATAAAGTTAAGGCAATACAAGTCTGCCTAAACATAGCTGAGGATTCATCCCTGAATGTAAGAAAAAAGGCTGAGAACGTCTCAGGAGTTATATTTTAAGTATTATTTTGGGTCAAATTTCAGTCAGCTAATTTTCTCAGGACCGATTACAGCTCTTGGTTTTGGATTGAATTCCTTTCCACTGCACCATTTAGATTCTCCTCATCCAAGAGATAAAGGATCCCAAGTCCAAGGCCATATATCTGTTCAGCAGCAGAGTAGAGGAGCGTGGGTGGGACGGGGGTGCACTGAATCACCACGCATGGTCTCTGTCTACAGTATTGATTTTATGTGCGGGTGTGTGTGTGGTTGTTGCATGTGTGTATCCTACTTCTTTTTGCCTCTGTGTATTTGCGCTTGTTTTTGTGTGTGTGTTGATTGTGTGTGCGTGTGTGTGTGTGTGTGTGTGTGTGTGTGTGTGTGTGTGTGCGCGCAGGTCAGATTTATAGTGGTAGTACATTAGAGTCATGATCAGCTAAACTGAGACCATTTGGCTAGCCTGCATTGCCCCGAGGCAATGTGTGTGTGTGTGTGTGTGTGTGTGTGTGTGTGTGTGTGTGTGTGTGTGTGTGTGTGTGTGTGTGTGTGTGTGTGTGTGTGTGTGTTGAAAGTGGATATATTAGCATAATTATCACTATCAGATCCACATGCATATAACATCCTGACAATAGTGGTTATGTTATGAATTATTGTTATGAATAAGATCTACCGTAATAGCCTTCATTGATTCCCTCTATCCTCTTCTGCTCTAGAGTATAGTTTCCTCCTCCCTCATCTTTTACTGCTGTTTGTTGTTCTTTTTCTCTGTTCCGTCTTTTCTTTCTGTTCTCCCAGGACACCTATGCTATAATTGTGCATACCTAAATTAAAAAAAGAAAAAAATATTCAGTAAGCAAAGGAAACTGAATGTGTAATATTGTGCTTGTACTGTATGTATACTCCCCTTAAATACTCTGTCTTTCCTGTCTCTTTCCTTTTTACTCTCCGTGTCTCTCATACACGACGACCCATGATTTGGGCTAGATTTCTCATTTGAGTCATTTATGTCATTCAGCATAAAGAGAAGAAAGCTCTCACTCTCCCTCTCGGCACTAGATGAAAAGTTGGAGGATAATCAAAGTCAGTAGGATTCGTTCCCTAGTGACTGTGAATGTCTGTACAAAAGTTCATGGCAATCCACCCAATAGTTGTTGCGTTATTTCAGTCTGGACTAAAGTGCTGGACTGACAGACATTGCCATCCCTAGAGCCACACTGCTAACATGACTAAATATCCTCTTTCTCTCTGCCTTCCTCTTTGTTTCTCTGTGTGAGGAGAACAGAAGACTTACGTCCTCTGTCCCCAGACCAGACTTTCTGCCTCTATAGCGCTTTACACCCTGCCTCATGTGTGTCTGTGTGTTTGTGTTTTGTTGTTTGATGTTGACGACGGGAGAAAGGCTGATTGAATCTTTATAGGATCCCATAAAACTGTATGGCTGCTACCCACACACAATAAACAAAGTCAGCTGAGCTAACATTGTGTGTGTGTGTGTGTGTGTGTGTGCGTGTGTGTGCGTGTGTGTGTGTGTGTGCAGGTTCAGAAGTTTGGCATCCCATGTGTAAAGAAGCAGCTCGGCTGGAGAGAAAACTGAGGGTGAGCGATACTCAAAATACCTACAACCCCCTGCCCCCCCATCTCTGTTTCTGTTTCTGTCCTCTGTGATTTCTCCTCCTCTCTCTGTGTCTGATATTTCTCATTCTTGGTTTACAAGCTTCATTACACTGTTCTTTGCATTATAAGACACTAACTAAAGCAACGCTGCCCTCCAGATGAATGTAGTATTGTTTTAAAAGGTCTCCGTCTCATCCCTTTCTTGACCCTAACTAATAAAATACTCTTAATATGAGATATAGCGCTTTTGGTATCCTATTTATATTTTACAATACCACATGCAGTTTATACAGGGGAGGTGAAAGAATTTCCAAATTAGTCTTATAATTTTATGTGGCGGAGATATAAAAAAAACATTTATATTTCTATGTTTCAAAAAAGCAGTATTTATCAGGGCTGTACGTTTGCAGATGCCTGATAGCAAATGTTTTTGTTTTTTTTTAATGAAAATGCAAATAATACAGTGTGAGTTCACCACATGAGGCCAGACGAGGAAGTGGAATTTACTGTCCTCCACTTCTCATTCCTACAGTACTTTATCTAAAGCCAGATTCAAGTAACAAAACACCTAGAGAAGCACCTACAAGATGAAACTAGAACCTGAACCAGGTAAAGATTAGGTAACACTTTATTTGACAGGGATGTGCATAAAAACAGTGTCACAACTACGTTACGAAGTTTGACCGATACAGAAAAATGAAATTCCACTGAAGTTCAAGTGCCGTTCAGGTGACAATAAGACTTTCAATGCAAAGTTGATCTCTGTCATGGCAGCTGGACATTGAAGAGGACATAAGGTACCAGATGCTCTCATGACAGTTGCATTGACAATGTGTTAAGTAGGTTTGGAAGCTCCATATTCATTGTTTGTTCAGGCTGACTCTGGGACATTTCTGTTGGTCCACACCTGGATTTGGAAAGATGCATTGTAGAAGAACCATTCGTGGGACATGAACTGCTAAGCATTTGCCTGTTTAATAATACCTGATAATACTAATAATTAATTAATGAGTTAGTTATTACTAAAAAGCCTGAATATGGCAGTCTTTGTCTCATTTTGATATCTTATTCCCTTGTCATTATCATCTTTGCACTGACAGTTACATTATGAACCCAGTGGCACTTAATGAGACCAGGCGTGAGCGTGCATAGGGTTGTACTGTTATTCGTGTCAGTATGGTTAGAGTTAGAATGTAAAATTGTACAAGTAGAAAAAAGCTCAAATAAATGAGGAAACCAACTGCAACGTCTCTGAGTTCACTCAACTTTAGGCCCAACCATTTGTGCCAACCCAGTTCAAGAAGTTCTATATTATTGTCTATGTTAAGTTTATCCAATTTATTTTTTTTGCTCTTTTGGCCTATACTTATTGCTTACTTACTTGTTCAGTCAACTGATATTTTTATGTAGATAACTTGAGCGTTTAACGTGGTCAAAGTTAAATTAAGTTTTGGCCAACAAGTAGTTTTATTGTCAGGAGTTGTAGCTTTCCCAGTTGTATTTATTTTTCGCTAGTGAACCAGTTTTCGATTTTAACTTCGGCTGCACATTTAGTCAACACATCCATATTCTAAAACCTCTGAAGTGGTTCCACAACTCACATACACAAGTCAACGGAACTTTCTCACACTGCACTGAATCAAAGCTAAAGATTATAAGTTATCAGGACCCCCCCACTTCCGCTGAAGCAAGAGACTGGCTCAGTCTTAGCTAAATATTTTACTTTAAATGGTGAAAATGTATATTTCTAAGTCTTAACAATTTGTAATTTTTGTTAATGCCAAAGAATACACAGTAAGTTTGTATTTTGTTGTTTGTTTTTTTTTGCAGTGTATGACTACTGTAATACACAACGACATAGAGAGAGTGTTATCCGAGATCTTTATAGCAAACTACTGCTGTTGCTTAGAAATGTGTGTGTGTGTGTGTGTGTGTGTGTGTGTGTGTGTGTGTGTGTGTGTGTGTGTGTGTGTGTGTGTGTGTGTGTGTGTGCGTGTGCGTGTGCGTGTGGGATTTTACCTGGGAAAGACCCACCTGACAACACCCACTTATAAGTCATGATGTAATTACAGCTTGAATTTTGCGCTGTATGTTAAAAAGTGATTTAAAAAAAGTGTCAGAAGTACAGATATGTGTAACACTGGAAGATGTTCTTTATTGTCATCATCATTACTTTAAGATTTAATTGCATGTAGTAAAATTAGCTGTTGTATCTGAGCTAACTTTACTTTGACCCCGGGCTCGCTCTGACTCTTACATCTGTCCCACCAGCTGAGACGTACCTCTGAGACAGCATCCATCTCTCCTCCGGGCTCCTCCCCTCTCCTCGGCTCTCCTCACCGGCTAATCTGTGTGAGTAACTGTTGTCGCCATGGTGACTACAACACCGCTACGGTTACGCCCTCGGCTGTCACTGTCACAGCCGTCAATCAGATATAACCGACAGAGACAGAGGCTCAGAGCCCCTGAAAGCTCGTTCTGTCTGCGCTAGTCTGCACTATCTGTCTCTGAGCAGACCTTCTCATCTGTGTGCCTGTCTGTTTGTCTGTCTGTCTCACCGCCCGTCTGTCTCCCCGCTTCACTGCAAATACTGGAGCTTTTAGTGCCTGGAGAGTGTTTTTTGCATTCCTCTGTCGTTCTTTCTGAATTGCTTTTCTATTCATGAATCAGTTTCCCATTCACCGTCCCTCCCTCTCCCTCTCTGTCTGCCTGTCTCTCTCTCGCAGTCTAAGGCTGACGCTGATGCTTTGGACTATAAGCAGCTGGCGGCTCTGCCCAGGGTCAAAGCCATATATGACATCCAGCGGCCTGACATCATCCCTTATCAGGCCGAACATGCGCACACACACCTCTCAGTTGACACTCTGGAGCGATACAGCTGTGGACAGGTACACACACGAACACAAACACACAATCAGTGTGAAAGAAACGGCATTAGGTGATTCTGAGTCTTACAAAGTTAAACATAACTCTCACCTATAATAATCAATAATGACAGATATTTTTTATTCTCCCTCTTATCCAGTCGTTGGGTTCCCTATCACCGTACTCTCACGTAAGTACTCGACCCAGTAATTTTACCTCTCTATCTAATGACTCAGGAGGTAAAGAAAAATGTATGTAGCTGTGTGAGACACCGGTCACATGCAGTGTGTTATGCAAAGATTGATGTGAACTGGGAAAATGGGACTTGCATATCAGTAATGTAACACGTACGATAATTCATCAATAAATCATTAGAAGTTTTACATTAGTCTGATGTCTTATATTTGCAATCAGTGGAGTTGACTGTGATGGATCAACTGTCTGTGGCAAGGACCAGCACTGATACTGAGCTAAGCGGATAGGGTATGGGCCAGGAGTGACAGATCCACATTAAGTACACTTTCTTCGCTGCTGTCATTAGAAATGTCAGTGCTCCAGCCTTATTAGTTACATTCATGAGCGTGATATTGATTCCCCTCATCTAACTCTTGGAAATAAAGTGAATTGGCGTATTTCCCAAAAAATGTCAAACTATTCTGTCGTAGTTAATGGACAATAACACTCAAAAGAAACAGTGTAGTCTTCTTGAAAAAGTTTGCAGTCTTTCCTGAAAACTGGTTATAACATTCACACATCACTGACCCAATATCCTGCAAATGTGTGTGTGTGTGTGTGTGTGTGTGTGTGTGTGTGTGTGTGTGTGTGTGTGTGTGTGTGTGTGTGTGTGTGTGTGTGTGTGTGTGTGTGTGTATGAAAGCGCGTGTATGTGTGCTAAGAGGACTGCCAGCAGCAAATGCACAATATAAAATATTAAACTATTCTCAAAGTGATTAAAATTGCCTTGTGAAGGCTAATTCACTGCACTTAGTAAATGAAAAAACATTACTCTGAGACAGCCTCTCTCTCTCGCTCTCACTCCAGGATGTTTTGGACGCTGTGGAGTTGAGAACGAGGCGTTCCTCCAGCTCTGCCTTCACTGACTCGCCTGCACACAGTCGCCAGGGAGGTTCCCCACTGCATTATTATCTCCCCGGTAATACGCCCACTCGACCAAGGACACACTCACACATACATACATAGAAAATATGGGGTCATATGAGGTGACATGTCCCGTTTGGAGTCCCAGAATACCCGGCAGCAACCCAAAAACACACAAGACACCCAAACATACGCGCTCACATACATGTAATTCATCATCTTCTGAGACGGTCTGTCTGTCATCAGCCTGTCTGTCTTTCTGTTTGGGGACGTGGGCCATTCTGTGCCTCATGCTTTGGTTTCTCTCACTGTGACCGGCTTCGCTGGCTGCAGGCAGTGAGAGTGGCAGGAGTTCACCCTATTACAGTCAGCCAGAGCCCAGGTGTGCCACACCCACCACCACCACCACCACCTTCCAAGCCCCCAAGCATTTCCATGTGCCAGGTAGGCCGTTATCCGTAACGCTGATACTAACCTGAATTTCCCCACGTCAGATCAAGAGATCAACCCATCCTCCAAATATTTACTTACGCTGTACCTTGTCGGTCGTCATCTTAGACTCAGCTAAGAATCTAGACTCATCTTAATCATTAATCATCTTCCAAATCCCAGGTATCGCTATAATGTGATTTCTCTCCTAAACAAGACTCTAACCCACATCCTGACCCCGGATCCGAACTAGCTACCAGCAACACATCTGCAGTGAACTTTCCACCCGAGTGTGGTAATTTGATGTTTTCATTAGCATTATTGTGAGGCCTAAGACAATTAGTCGACTGCAAGAAAATTAATCAACAATGATTTTGATAATTAATTCGTTGTCGTTTTTCAGATGCCAAAACTTTTGCTGGTTCCAAGTCATTAAATGTCATTAAATGTGAGGATTTATTTTATAGCCTGATTGTGATAGAGTTTAGATGTCTTTTGTCTAATTTTAATGAGGTCTTAACATCCAGAAAAATGTACAGTAGTTATCCTCTCTTCAGTGTCCTCCAGTGGGGAGTCTCTGTCTAATCTATTTTAATGATCTGGAGTTTTTGTATTGCATGAGTGCTTTAATCTGACAACTAATACCGGTTCGTTTTATTTGAATGTTCCATCAACCCTCCACTTTATCAAGTTGATGCCTCTCTCCTCCCTGAATGTTTCACTATGTCTCTGTTCCCTTCACTTTAAAAGGCCTTTCCATTTCATTGCAAACTTTGCATTTGATTTCCCTCCATCATTCCCTCCTCCTGCCTTCAGTCCATTTATCACTGCATGTTCCCTCTCTCCCTCTTTTTCCGAGGCTGTTCTTCCTTGCCAGCCCTGTGCCAGCGCTCCCCTCATGCTTTTCAACACTGAAAAAATGTATTTGGTGGATGCTTTTATCCAGACCGCCCTACAGTATCGTGAGTGTGTACAAACTTAGCGTGGCCGGCCCATGGGGAGTCAAACCTCCAACGCCGTGGGATTGTCGGCACGCTCTGGGCAGTATTTTGAAATATTTAATTGTTTTTACTTTATTTGTTGCAGGTTATAGCTTATAACCTTTTTAAAGTTTCTGTTAATGTGTTGTTGTGGTGCTTTTCCAGAACTCAAAGCCAAATGATTATACAGAATACTCCACCAAATGAGAGCTACATGGCGCCACGTGCTCCTGTCCCCTTTATCTTTTCCTTTGCTTTTCCATCCAGCCCTCACTCCACCCTTTGACTGCTCTCCTTCCTCTTCTTTATTCCTGTGCCATCTGCTGTTCTCTCCTGTCATAAGCCCGTGAATTGGTATTAATCAGCCTCTTTGCACATCAGTCGGGTTGCCTGGATGCACAGCACCACCTCTGCTATAGCAGTTTATTACCTGTGCTGTCAGCTTTATGGTTAAGAACACTATAAATGCATACAACTAATTTGGTGGGACGGGATGAATAAGGAAATCCAGATTATTCCTATCTCCTCTCTTCTCTTCTCCTCTCCTCTCTTTTCCTTTCCTGTCCTTTCTACTCTTCTCCTCTCCTTTCCTCTCCTCTCAGTCTCCTTCCCTATTTCCTTTATCTTTCTGCCAGTGACTCTCTTTTTTTGTTTGTTTCTGTTCTCAGCTTCTGAAGAGACCAACATCTACAGGAAACCCCCCATCTATAAGAGACAAGGTTAGCCCATTCCTCACAATGTTTTTCTGTATATAACTTGTGACAGGCTGCCTACCTCTCAGCCATTTGGTTGCTGCGTACATTGTCAGTGCATCCTTAGCATGAAACATGCCTCTGCTTGTCTGACTTAGTCAGTCAGTTACATAAAAAGATCCGAGCTAAAGCTGAATTGTAGTTTCTATCTGTCTAACATCTGGTGCTTCTGAGGACATCCAGTCCTTCTCTCCAACTCCTATGCAAAAGGAGGCAGTGAGAGAAGGAGAAAGCATTTTTCTCTACAAGCCTACATAGGTTTGATTGCAGGTTCTGTTGCAATTTTTATGGAGGGCCACTGGATAATTTGAGTAGAGGATCAGATTATCCAGTGTTTAAAAAATCGTCTCAGATTCTGTTCTTCGGTTGTCTGTTAACTGACCAATAGATTGTGCCAGTGGTAGCCACCACAGAAGGTCTGAAGATGTAGTGTAAACTCTACCATAGCTGAAATGGTTGGTCATCATCAGTTGTTTTAGTCATTTAATAAGAAAAAGGCTTTCACATTCACAGGTTTCAGCTTCTGAAATGTGTTATATCATTTGATGTAAAACAACTATGGGGTTTCGAGTTTTGGTCAGATTAAATAAGCAGTTTGAAAATATATAATTTATATATAAATATATGTATATATATCTCTACTGTATATTTAGTACCACAATGTATGTCACAGTCAAATCTGGCTACACCTCAAAACAACTCGCTTTCTAGAGCTTCTCCAGGAGGTGTTTGGTTACTTCACCAGAAGCGACAACTGAGAAAGATAGTGGGAGTTTGAGAATAACAGATGTAGCACGAATGATTTCGGATGAATGGTTTTGCCATATTTTAACAGCTCCACTGGCATGAAATATCTGATGCTGGCCAAAAATCCGTGTTATCCGTTATGTCTTTTTCTTTTGGTGCATTTCATCAGGGCGTATAAGGTTGGCCTTGGCCGGAAACATGTATGCATTGCATCTTATCTGCATGTTCCACATGAAACAATGATGAGTGCGTTTCTCTTTGTTACATAAAAGCTTAACTTTTTAAAAATGACCTCATAATCTCCTCTTTAAAAAAATCCCAGATAGGGGATAGATTGCTCAGTTGTGTCCAGTGTAAGGCAAGATACTACAGGTGAATAGGGTAGTATTTTAACTAATAGATATCACCATGAAACTTCCCCAGTGGATAACTTACATTAAGACGATAATTTTTGTATTACAAGTTTTCTGAAATTGTACGTTTACATATGCAAATGAGGCATTATCTAATTAATATACAGTGATTTGCATACACTTCCAGAAAAGAAATCTGAATATTGGATAAAGCCAGGTTCAAAATTCTTGTTTCATTTTGTTGCCATATTAGAGCCAGAGGTTTTTACAGAGGGGATTTTGGATATCTGTATATTTAATCACTCAATAAATCAGAAATAAAAAATAAATTTCACCATATTTTCAGGAATAAGATGTTTTATAAATCAGGCTATAAATCATATATGAACAAACCCCTCTGTAAAAACCTCAAAGAATATAGACAGGAATAAAACTGGAACGTTTGCTGTATGTAAGTGCTACTGAAGTGGAGATTTCTGGCTCAGAGTGTGAGAAAAAACTCATTTTGAGAAAACGGCCTATAAAGGTATACGAGAAACATTCCAAACATTTTTATTGGAAACCACTATTTACGGACACAACATCTGATACAAAGGAAATGGCCGTGCTAGGATCTGATAACATTGCGCAGAAGAGAGAAAGCTTTACAACGGCGCCTTTGATAACATGGTGCAGTCAACGATCGCGGTACTGCATGTTGCATCGGAATGTTAACTTTTGGTGAATTTAGGAGAAATGAGTAGATGAACCTAGACAAAGGGTGGTAAAATAAACACCTAAATGTGTATTTTGGACATTTTCTATCCACTACTCTGAAAGAAGACATGTTATGGAATCAAAATAGCCCAAAATCTCAAAATTGACCAGTGCATGAAGAAAATATGTTTCTTCCTGCAGTGTCTTGCCCTAATTTTGTTGTCCAAAGACTAAAAGTAACACTGATGCATCCACAGCATCAGTCGAAATATGATCATTGCTATATGCCACCAACTCGCCTTCTCTTATCTTTCCTCCTTTCCCACTTTTTTTTAAACATATTTCACACCACTAAGCAGTTGTCAGTAGTAGTTATTGCAGTAAACCCTTGATAATCTTTTCCCTGTTTTTAATGCATCTCCTCTCCACCTCCCTTCCTCCCGTCTGCTGTGTCCTCCCCTCTCTGTAAGTAAAGGCACTACTTTGTCCGTGTTGTTTCTCCTGCACACAAAAAGACACAGAACCTTTCACACTCCGACGGTCAAATCACAAATCACACCATTTTGTAAAGGAGAGCGAGTTTTATCATTCTCCCATTCCTCCCCCATTGTTGACTATTCCCTTCTCAGAGCATTGTTGTTATTTCAAGTATGAAAATCAGCCTAAAATCATTGGATAAGGTTCTTTCATCACAAATCAAGTGTTGAAAATGTGTCTTTAATAAAAATGAATCATACAATTTCTCTTTCTATGTTCGTCTTTCCATCAGACATCTCTGCCTCTCCGTCAGCCAATAAGAGTAAGACCAATGACAATCTCTTCAATTCCAGTCGCCTTTCCCCCTCCAACTGTAACAGCATTTATCACCCAGGCTCCAATTACTACCCATATACTGGTTCTCCAAAAGGTACTGTTCCCTCTCTTTCTCAAACACACACTTTTGCACACAAAAGTGCTTAGAAACTTGTATACACACCAATGCCACATACTATACAAACACTTATATACATATACTACGTATACTACACATACTTTACTTAAAGAATAAGAGCCAAATAAACAATTTGCCCGTGATTTCAAAAGTGCAAACTTTGCTTTGATATTAGCTTTTCCCTTCTTCTCGCTTACTCTATTTTACATCCCATCTCTACCTTTTTCTCCCTCCATCTCTCTTTCTAGTCTCCAGAGTGAGGAGGTTTTCAGCTGGAGGAGAGGAGGATGGATGGAATCACAATATCAACAGGGTAATAACGAAACACATCCTCCTGCTTCTCCCTTTTATATTTTAAGTGTGTGTGTGTGTGTGTGTTAATATTTAATGTGCCAGTTAATTAAATGCCTTTTCTCCAACCTCACTTACTGGACATGATACAAAAGTGATGCTGCTCTGCTCCTCTCTCCTCCTCCTTCTTTCATCCCTCTATCTGTTCAAACAACCGTCGCCTTTTCATGTCTCTTCCTGCATTATCTCATCACCATATATCACCTTATACTACTCAACCATTCTTCCATCTGTCTGTCAATTTGCCCAACTCCTTTAATCCATCCTTCCATTCCTCCCCTCTGCTCTTCTTTCCTTCCCCCTCCTTCCCTCTCTACAGGGAATTGGCAGGATGATCTTGAAGGAGGAGATGAAGGCGCGGTCAGGTTGTCACGACAATGACCAGTGGGGGAGCAGACGCAGTTCCCGCTGTAGCAGCAAGGAGGCGCTGAACAATCTGGGATACAGCTCCCTCAATGACTGTAAGTTTGTGTGTGTGTGTGTGTATGTGTGTGTGAGTGAGTAAGTGCCTCTCTAACTTCTTGAAAATACTAGTAAGGGTTGGTTTTTGTTGATTTACTCCATTTGCCTACCCATCTAACAGCCGATGTTAGCTTATTGCAGACATATTCGTGTCAGTGTATAGCTCAACCATTACGTAACAAGAAACTGAAGTGCTCAATTAGGTTTGAGGTAATTCAGAAATAGTTACACCATTTTAAAAAGGAAAAATTAAGGGATCCGTATCAAGATTGGTTGTTTATTGTATGTGTCGGCCAGTATATTGTTATTGTATTTTTTAAACTCAAATATCATTATCAGTGTTAGCCTCAAAAATCCAGTATTGGTCAAGCTATAGTGTAGTATGTATTGTATTTACACAATGTTGCTTTTAATGCATGATGCCATCTTTGCCAGGTTTCTCTTGTAAAACAGATTTGTATTTCAGTCAGACTTCTCCTGGTTAAATAACGGATTTTCCATGGCTTTTTAGGCCAGAGACTGCATCCCCAGGGATGACAATGCGGGTCGGTAAATCAGTCTGTCTTTTGGTCTTTCCATCACCCGGCTCAATCTGAAATATCTCAACAACTAGTTGATGGATTAACACAAAATTCATGGTTGCCACATGATGTCGCCTACTGACTTTGGTGATCTGCTAAGCTTCACTCTAGTGCCACTATGAGTTTGAAATTTGTGGTTCTGAGTCAAATGTCTCAACAACTAATGGGTGGACTGCCATTAAATTTGGCACACACATTCGTGTCCCCCTCAGGATGAATTGTAATAACTTTGGTTATCCTCTGTCTCTTCATCTAGTGCCATCAGCAGGCCAAGATTTCAATTTATCTAATACACACTAAACTAAAAATGGTGAACATGGTAAACATTATACCTGCTAAAGATCAGCATGTTAGCAATGTCAGTGTGAGCCTCTTAGCATGCTGACGTTAGCCTTTAGCTCAAATTACCGCTTTGCCAAAGTACAGCCTCACAAAATTGCAAGTGTGGCTATAGAATCGAAGTGTTGGTCCTACGTTTCACACAGAGTTGTGAAACTTGCCTGAGAAAGTAATCGTGTTTTGTAGTGGTATGTAATAATTCAAAGGTGTTAATTCACACTCTGGTGGAAAGCTCCCAAACACTGAGGAAATCATAATAATTGTGAAAATGACAATTTAGTAGAAAATGACAATTTTAGTAACATCTTAACATTGTCTGCAGATGCAGACCATGATAAAATAGCTGGCCAAAAGATAAAGCCACTGGGATTGATCTCTGCAAACTGGCTTCCAAACTTTACTGAAGTAAACTGAAAACAATGTGCTTGGAGAGCACTATAGTACAATAGTAGATTCTGCTTTTTAAGAAATGGCAGTAATGTCAAATTTATATGATCCGTAAACCCTGACAGTCCTGGTTGTATTAGGGTTGTGACTATGCTTTAGAGTCAAGGCTGAAATAAGGATCAGATTTGGTTTGGGGTAAAGGTGATGATCGGTCTGTGGTGGTGAAGTTTAGAGGTTAGGATATGAATATAGTCACCTTATAGGTTGAGGACTGTGTGTGTCTAGTTGTGATGCTGTGCAAGCTGTAGTGGGGGTTTCCCACTTCTGTATTAAGTCTCCCACTGATCCCACTGATCCCATTCCCCATTGCATTCAGCACGTGTAAGGGCGAGACAAAGAAGGAGACACTCCCAGAGAGAGACAGAGAGAGAGTGTGTTTAGGTGCAGGTCAAAAGAGAGGTTGTTATAACAGCAGAGACAGAGACAGAACGAGACAGAGAGTGAATTAAAAATAAAAAAAGAGAGAGGGAGTGAGAAGCTAAAGCAATTTGGAGCTGTTCAGAGAAGATTTATGACATGAAGCCAAGAGGTAAATCAGGGCCAGAGAGCGGTGGAGAAAGAAGGAAATGAACTATGTGCACAGAGGTCAGACAGAGAGAGGTGTGGATAATGTGGGTGCTGTGGTAATAACTGTGGGTTATAGTGCCTGCTATTATTATACTGATCAGAAAAACCCTAAGAGGTGTGTGCTCAGATTTTCTTCAGAAGAGGCTAATTCCAAAATGGGATGTCCTTGATTTAATAGTAGTTACATGAACCTCTATAAAATGACTGACACTTGATGACTTCATTCACCTTAACCTATTTTGGCCCATTTAGCTATGGTAGCAGCAGGGCTCTAGGGATGGCAATGTCGGTCTCTCAGTCAGTTGGTCAGTTCACCGTTTTGATTGATCTATATTAACAGCTACTGGGTGGATTGCCATGGAATTTGGTACAGTCATGGCTGCCAGTCCTACTGACGTTTGTGATCCTCTTACTTTTCCTCACATTTGTGGCTTTAACTGAAATATCTCGACAACTGTTGGGTGGTACATACATTCATGTCCCCCACAGGAAGAACAAATAATTTTAAGAACCCTCTGACTTTTCATCTGGTGACATCATCAGGCCAAAAAGTCAGTTTGTCCAGTACTTTTTTTTTTATTACTAAATACCTGCAAAACTAATATGGCATTCCCATCAGCCTCAGTTGTACTTTGTGTTTAGTACTAATTAGCAAATGTTAGCATGTTAAACGCTAAACTAAGTGTAAAACTAAGATGGATAACATAGTAAATATTATACCTGCCAAACAACAGCATGTTAAAGTGATGATGTTAAAATTTGGGTCAAAGCACCGTTGTGCTTAGGTACAGCTTCACCGTGCTTCTAGCAAAGTGCAGTGGGTGGGTGCCATAAACATATACATTTTTAACATGAGGGGCCCAAATATAAACCCTGATGCTGCGTGGCTGTACCCATGCTGCTTCATATTTTATATGATGTGTAGGTCTTGATGGTGATTATGTCTGCATGTTGATGCTGTTAGGGGCATATCCTCACACAGCTGATGTTTTATATATGTCCCACAACAGCTGGCCTTCTTTATTTCCCTTCCACTGAAAACTCTTGTCTCTCATTTAACTTCACTGTTTGTTCTCATACTTTTACCATGTAGCAGGTTTACGTACTCTACTTAACACAGCTACCCATATAATTCATTTACACAATCACACACTAACCTCCATGTATCCATTTGCATTCACAAAAAAAAAGGGGGGGGGTGCAAGGGGATCAAGAAACCAGGAGATCCATTGATATTTAAAGTGGAGTGCCTCTCATGATGTTTTTATAATGACAATTTATCAAATGACAATGTGAAAACAATGTTACATGTGGTTGCTCATAGTAATGAACTATCAGGGAATTATCACCTGAATCTTCAGCACCCCTCAGCTTTACAGAGATTTATAGCGATTTTCAGCTCATTGTTTAGCTCCCACAACTTTACTGTTCTGGTTCATTCTCGCAACTCTCATAGTGTTGTTTTTGACTGCAGCAGGCAGCTGTTTTGAGCAAAATAAAAGCCCACTGTACACTGCCTGCTCAGCACCAAACAGCAGACAGAAACAGTGAAAGACTAACTGGTGAACAGAGTGGAGCATTTAGCAGCTAAGGCACCAGATATTTCCCTCAGGGTCGGTGGAGACCAAAAACAGAGCTAAAAGAGCGTGAAATTTGACTTATATCGACCAGATGGCCAAACACATGACTTCAGATGAATGATAATGTTGCTGAATGTGTAATTAAGCAACTGTTTGCCTTGATATCAAGGCAAACTTGATATGTCAATGTTGTGTTAATGTTAATCTTGTTTCCACTGCCCCAAGTGGAATCAGTTCAAAATCAGTTGTTGCAAGTTTTTAGCCTTTAAACCTCTGTTCAAGAAAGATTTATATCTGCTAATGGCAAGTGTTTCTTCTTTGTTTTTGTCTTCTTTGTTTTCATCTGTCCACAGATGAATGTCTTTTTCATGAGTTGTCACCATTTTTGCTCTAGTTGTCAAGTCTGAATTAACAGGAAATTTTGTCATATTAGTCAGATGCTAGAATTTATTTCATTACATTAAATGTTAAATGTGTTCCCTTAATCTGGAAATGAAGCAGTTTTTAGTTTTGCCTGTGTAAACATCATTACAGTGTGATATACAACTGAATTTTTAAATACTACATTTTTATTAACTTGACCTCTTTGGTTATATTCGAAAGACCTTTTTTGGTTTTGTTTTCTCGTTTTTCCAATAAAAGGTAGATGGATCCATATTTAATGACAACAGTCCATGTTATTCCATGTCATAAAGTTTTTAATAAGGCAAAGTTCTTGATGTAAATGATTAGGACTATAGAGTTTTTGGACTTGAGACATAAGAATATATTGTCCCCTTTGTTCTTTCTTATTTCTGTCTCCGTCCACTTCAACCCTCGCCACCTTGCTGTCCATCTGTTCTCAGCTCCCAGATCCGTCTACAGCGCAGAAAGCGGTGAGTGGGTAATCAGTGTGTTTTGATCTCTGAGGTCATCTCGACAGAGCGGGCTGCTTTCCTCTGATCCTCTTCATCCTGTAGTTTCTGCTGTGACAGTGGCAGAGCTTTAAGTTGGAGATTGTTATCAACTCACACACACACACACACACGCACGCACACCTCTTTTCTTTTGGGTTACATGTGGGAAGATGAATGGCTTAGCAGGTTCAGCCCATATTTATCAGCTTTTCTTTAGCAGCAGCACTGATCCAGGTTCACTGACCTGAACCCCTAAGCCATCTGTTTCACAACCTACAGTTACACTCTACACTTTATTTGATTTTTGACTGTAAAAATAGATTTATTTTATGCAATCACTTTATTCACTCTTGGCCTCAAAATTATTGTAATGCGCCTCCTGGGGTTTGCGAGTTTTAGCACCATGTTTTCCTCCTGTCTTTACAAGCTCTTTATTGGTCTGGTGTGCATTTTAGCCCAGTAATATCCAATCCTGGCCTCAAAATTTGTTTTTGAACATCATGAAATTACATTCTTGGGCCAATAAAATAAAACTGATGACTTAAAATGCTGCAAAACCTTAACTACAAGAATTCAAATGGTAGAAGTGACCATAGGGCAACACATTCACACTATTTGGCATCACTTTGATGAAACAACTATATTTCTTAGACACACACCATGACTAATCTATGAGACTATATTGCATTTCTTATTGGAACACAAAGAGTAGTAGATGACGAACTCATTATTGTTCAGTAGCTCTACACACCGACCAATATTCTGCTGCATCATGACGTTTCATCCCGGCTCTTTGACATCGCTGTGTAATTTAATTCCTTTCAACACCAGAGTGAACAAGAGAGAGGGAGACTGAATGAGAAGATAGACAGAGCGAGAGAGAGGGAGAGAGAAAGGGGGAGAAAAAAAGAAGAGGGAGGCACACAAGTCTGAAGAAGAGTGAATGATGAAGCCAGGGAGCAAGAAGCAAGAAATGCAGATGGTGAGGAAGAGGCAAGTTGAAGTGGAAGAGAGGAAGAAAGGAGGGACATCAGAATGACATGTAAGGATTGGTGTGGCTCCACTGCCCTCTGCTGGTTCAGTTGCAGCAGTGCACACCACAAATGAAGATGACTTCAAGACTATGCTTGGATGCTGGTGGTTACCAGGCAAACATGCTGGAGGAGTGTTCACGAAAGGAAAGAGCAATGTACAAAAATCCTGTAATCGGTGTGATTATGGCTTGGGAATGTAGCACGTTTCTGCGGGTAGATATATTGTAGTTTGTATTTGACGAGGGTGAAATAGCCCGTCCAAACGACTGAAACTGAAATAGGTTAAAGGTCATCACAAGCCGCAGGTGTGGGGTTTGTGGAGACACTGACTATATGCTTCCAGAGTGAGCCTAATATTTCCGATATCACAGTGTGATCAGAGCTACACTCCCTCCTCTGGAGTCTGTCAGGTGGGTGTCTGGAAAGTAGTGGCAGCCTGTAGGTTTAAAAAGCAGTTGAAGCGTGTGTCAGGAGAGCTGCTGCTCCTTATTCCATCACCAATCGGGAGAAACTGTTTCCCCAGTGTGATATTCTCAGAAACTGGATGACAGGAAGACAAATTAGAAACCCTTTACTTATCCTCCAGCAACTGTCGGTAGAGAGCTGTTGAGCTGTTGAACAAGATGTTGCTCTTGAGTAAAACTTCTTTCTTCCTTTTCCCCCCATAACCCTCCCCTCATCCCTTCTGTCTAAAGAGGGAGGTCTGATTGTGGTAGATAAGATTAAATACAGCTGAATTTGATGCGGAAATTTGTTTAGAGATTCTGATACTTGTAATATGTATTAATATTCAAAATAATCATATTTTTTGAGGTTGTAAGGCACAGACCTTTCCCTGGAAAATGGAAATCCCTTAAGAAAACTAAGCTACATAGAAGTCCTGTGTTCCTACTCACACGCTGAGTGTGTTTGTATTAGTTTGCACATTTCCTGTATATGTTTGTGGTAATGTGTTTATATTTGTTCTTGCAGACTCATGCGTTGCTAAATCGGCCTCGTTGCCAGGCTATGGCAGAAACGGACTAAACAGGGTAAGCAATCATGATTTCTGTTGTGTGAGTGTATCTTTGTCTTTGCATGTGTGTGTGTGTGTGTGTGTGTGTGTGTGTGTGTGTGTGTGTGTGTGTGTGTGTGTGTGATAGAAGGAGAGTGATAGAGAGAATAAGACAGGCATGGCCGTTCATGAAGAGCTATGGCAAAGTCCTTCTTTTGCCCCTGAACCTCGGAGACTCATTTTTATCAGTTTACTCCCTGAGGCTAACTGAGACAGTAACCGACAACTGGCAAGATATCGACAGTATGTTAGTCAGTGTGATTGATTATTTGACAGAATACGCCACTGATGTATCCTCTTGTGGATACAATATTTTACGATTTCTGTCTACTTTGTTTGATCCTTTCCCTCCATTATAATGATGAAATCCATCCTCTTGATCCACGTTTGCTAAATTGGTCTTGTTGTGTTCTGGCAGCCTGGGAGTGCGGGTGCAGATTATTACCAGTATGACAGCAGTAATGCAGTTAATTGGCAGATCAGAGGTAAGCCTATTGTACAACTTAAATCTGCTTATCCCCAATTCTTCTAGTGTTCTCCTGATTTACCTCCCCTCCTGATGCATATTATTCAGTGTTATTCAGAGTGTGTATAATAATGGAATAGAGGCGGCAGCGAATGTAGCAGTTAAGATAACTCACTGCTGTATTTATCTTCTCTTTTCTTTCAGAGTACAAGGTAAGATGCTTCTTGCCAAAGCTGGCGAACCTTTACTGAGCCAAGAGTGAAAGGTCTGGATCAGTGGATAATACATAATGATGATGTGTTTCCTGTTTAAAGTGCATACTAAATGGTGAATCCATCTCACTCAGTGCCACCCACTTGTCTAAGTGAAATTTCGTGAAGCTGACTGGCTCATTTTATCGACACAGAAAAAAAAAAAAAAAAGGACAGAGGGAAGTTGTACACACAGGGTTCGTGCGATGGGTATTCGATCGCCTTTTATCTTTATGACCCGCTGTTTTGATGAACTGTTTCGGTACCAATCTGTGGGGAACATCGAACTTTATTAAGAGCATTTTTTCTCCCACTATTTTTTATGTAGTCCTACAACTTCATCACTTAATCCTGTTTATTAAAAAGAAAGGGAAAAACAAGAGCAATACATTTTTCTTTTTCTCTTCCTGTTATATTTGCACTAACAATGAAAGGCAGAGACTTAATCTCTTCTTCTAATTTATTTTAGCCTTAGCTGTTGTCATTACTGTGTTTTGCCGTGATGGGGTGACAGACACCGAAAGCCTTTCTGTCGTCAAGGTCGAAATAGATAAACCCAAGCTAATTCATTGGGATGTTTTTTAATGGTGCTAGCATGTTATAAACAACATTAAGCAAAAAAACTTCCTCAGTAAAACCATATTTGAATGACATCATCAGTAGAAGTCTCTTGAAGGAGCGTCTGAAGACAGGTTGATTTACAGTTTCTGTATTAAATAACCACTCTGTGGCAATCCAAATGCAAATGGTAGTATCGATACAACACCTCTGTGCTGGTGACAGATAGACATTTATTAGTAACATGCTTTATCTCTTTGTTAGATCTACCCGTATGAGGCCCTGATGGTGTCAGTCAGAGGGCAGCAGCATCTCCCAAGTGACGTGGACCGAGCCAGACTGGAGGTAAACTGCTACTCGACGTAACTCTTTTTACGGAATCCACTCCAGCCACTGCTCTTCCTGAACACATTAAGACACTGGAAAACACGGATAGAAAACAACAAGAGTTAAAAGCCTAATGCCCCGCCTGTAGCCCCTGGAGGCTGTAATGTTCAGTGCAGTCCACAATACAAAAGTGCGGAACATAATGGATAGTATACAAACTTTGTGACCATTCAAAGAGCCGTACCAGTAGTGGAGCTTAAAGAAGTGAAGAAAAGAAGAGAGGGAGTCATCCTGAGCATCAGCATATTCACAGCAAATTTAGCCAGTTGCTGTTAAGATGTTTTCCTCTTGACAATAGTGTTGACTCTTCCCTGACAATGTGTCCTAAACCTTTTTTTTTTTCTAAGCTACGTGAATTTAACAAAAGTAATCATTTTCTGAGTTTCTGACTGGCTCTGTGTCTCTTTCTGTTCTCTCCCCACAGCGTCACCTCTCACCAGAGGAATTCTACAAAGTCTTCGGCATGTCCATGTCTGCCTTTGACCGTCTTGCTCAGTGGAAAAAGAACGAACTTAAGAAACAGGTCCGACTGTTTTGAGAAAATGAATTCACCAGGACCGTCTGACCCAGTGCAGGTCTACTGCCAAGAGTGTGCTTTGAAAAGTAGTATCCATAAAGGCCTACTGACTCTGGCCTACTGGCCCAGAATGACATTGTGTTTCAGTGGAAGAGGAACTGGCTGAAGTGAAAAAAGTCTCTCTCCCCTTGAGGTGGCAGGAGCAGAACTGTTTGACCCACCACAGGACTCCTGCTCTTGGCATGCTTTAAACTGGTGTGTACTTGGACCTCTTAAACAATATGTATGAAGTCAGCCAACTGGCCAAAATGGGTGAATTAGAGGAAGGCGAACTGGAAGGAGGGCATAAAGGCTTCCAGAGACAGCACCTAAGCCACACTCGGGCTGAAAACAGACAGGTCGATGAGGAGAGGGAGGAGCCGGCTGCTTCTCCCTCCCCTACCAGCAGATGGCGGTGTGTTAACATGAGCACAGGGGTGGCAGTCTGAAACCACCAGGTAGACTGTCAGCTGGGGTGCTTCGAAACCATGCAGAGGTTCTGACACTCTGAGCCAAACTGCCAAAAGTGAAGGAGGTAGTTTGGGGAAAGAGGCTGCCTTGAAGACAGACCAGCAAGTTGTTGAAGGCAAAACGGATCCAGTTTAAGTCACACACATAAACATCATCCACAGTGGCTCGTAAGCCGACAGGACAGGGAGACGAGAAAAGTGTGAAGGTTACTGAGCATGATGTATGGTGTTTTTATAATGTGCTAATACTCAAAGCAAAGGTTTTTTTCTTTTTTTTTAATGACTGGCATGTGTTTGACTTTGATATTTGAAGCCATATCAGTGTTTAGAGTTCATTTCAACGACATGAGCAGACTGTATAGTTCACTGAAGTGGTTTTTGAAACATGATGTGATTGTAAGGTTAATGTGAATGAACTGTGTCTCACGGCTGTGAGCGCAGAGATGTTAGTTAAGTTTAGAAATCAGGTTTTAGTGCAAAACACACTTCAAAATAAGATATTTGTCTCACTTATTTTATTCAAAGAAATCTTTTTTTTGTCAGTTCATACTTGCAGTTGCGCATGAAGCAGCTCAGATTTTCAGATGCTGGATTACGATTAAATCAGACTGAATCGTGTGTGTGTGTGTGTGTGTGTGTGTGTGTGTGTGTGTGTGTGTGTGTGTGTGTGTGTGTGTGTGTGTGTGTGTGTGTGTGTGTGTGTGTGTGTGTGTGTGTGTGAGTGTGTGATTACAGCAAATGACTAATAGAGGATTGTCATGGATAATGATAAGCCTTTTGAATAAAGAGAAGAAAAACAATTGTGAAGTGGGGGAAGGATATAGGAAGAGGTCAAGGAAGAAAGGAAAGATAGAGAAAGGGAGGAAGTAGCAAGGGAAGGAATGTGTTAAGGGATAAACAAAGAAAGATGCAAGGGGAAAAGAAGTGCTCACATAGAAAATAGAAAAAAGATTTGACAAGTCTCACAAAGGGAAAGTGTGAAGAAAAGACTTGTGTGTTTGTGATAAAACAGGTGCGAGAGATACGGTCTGATCTGAAATAGATTTAATAATTACGGAAGGTGCTGGATAGTTTGTTGCAAGAACAAGATTGTTGCTCTTTAATGCAGGGACTGAAACTGGAGTGTGTGGGTGTGTGTTTTTACAGCTCTGAAACAGTCACATTTACCGCATTAATTGTATGGAACTTTGGAGTTATTGGACTAACATAATATAATTTACTACCCCGTGTCTGTCACTACAACTTCTAAATAAATTATTTAAACATCAGTTATTATTATTTTTTCATCAATGTACATGGTGATGGTCCGGTTGGTGAACAGGCAAACCCACTTTTGGGTTCAGGGTTCATTGGGTTTGATAAAGGATTCAAGTAGTTTTTTCCAAGAATACCCCCTAATGTTTTTGATTTTGTTGTTATTTGTAATTTAATGTAATTTGCATTAGTTCGCTAGAAAATCATTAACAAATTATCTCATGATAGTTTTCACCTTTACCACTCTTATCATGGAAAATCAAGGATCTGATCAATTCTTCGGGAAAGTCAGGAAATATCAAGGAATATAAAGTCGTTCTTGGCAGGAGTACAAACCAAGAAACTAACTGGTGTATCAGCATTGCTACATCTCCCCTGAGGTCCCCAACTGTTTTGGCTTATGATCCCTCAAAACAAGGCAAAGTCTAATTATGACTCCTCGTTACCATTTGTGACCACTTCAACCAAAAAGTTACATTTTTCTAGTCTGAAGGAGGCAAAATTGTTTATTAATTCACTAGAAAGATGGCAAAGATTAAAGAAATGTCTGAAAAAAGGAAACTTTTTTTTGCATAGCAGAGATATGTTTTTTTCTCTCCTGTTAATCATCTTGCAACCATTTGTGGGGGTCCTGACAACTACTTTGGGAACCACTGCCAGAGACTATATACTCATAATACATCCACACTTGTAATAAGTGTAGGCAGTTATCAGTGGTGGAAGAAGCTTGTGTGCCATGTTTTACTTAAGTAAAAGTAGCAATACCACACTGTAAAAACACTCAACTACAGGTATATTTGCTACATTCAAAATGTTAGTAATAGTATGTAACATTCGTGAAGGTCCTTAAAGACTCAAAAGTGAAAGTATTCAGTTTAGAAAAATGGTCAATATGACAGTTACGGTATACTATTATATATTACATATACATCATTGTGTAAGTGTCAATTTACTCGTGTTGGTCAAGGTGGAGATCATTTAAACCTCTGTATATGCTGTTGAGTAGTGTAATCTATAACGAAGCATCACATTTGTATAAACTCATATGTTTTGCATGTAAAATCTTAATTTGTAATAGCAAATATAGCTGTCAAAAAAGTGTAGTTGAGTAAAAACTATAATGTTTCCCTCTGAATTTTAGTTGAGTAGCATGGAATGGAAAAGCTCAAGTAAAGTAGCTCAAATTTATTCCACCACTGGCTGAAAAATAATAAAAACAAAAATGAACAACATATAGGGGTTGCCAGGGACTGCATCTCCTCAAATGGGACCAGTGTGGCCTCAATATGTGTCTTTCTTGAGTCACTGCATGAAAATGTGCGGTAGACCAAATATTTAGCGGAGCCTGCGCCGACTAGCACTAGGACCCAGTGGAGCCCCCCGACGGTGAACCGTCGGCCGCCGACTCAAACTATGAACTGTAGCGGCTACTCTGACTCAGTTGTCCGCACGGAGGCTGACGGAGCCCCGCCGCGTTCGTGGCGCTCACGCTTCACGTGTTGATAACCGAAACTTTTTTGGGACTGAAACTACCGAGGGATTATTACTGGAAAAAAAAAAAAAAAAAAACACGCACGGTGTGACCCGCCGTCGCACGTAAGACATGGACTCCAAACGCCAGAGTGGTGAGTAAAAAGTCCCCCCGTGTCACACATGTACACATGCGTTGTCGACGGAGAACTACAGTAACCGTGGGATAACTTTGAGTGGGGAAGCCTCCGTACATGGATGCGGACACAGGCGCGCTGCACGAGTCCCGGCAGGGCAAAACACGCTAAAATGTCCGTCGCTGTTACCTGTCACTTAAAACTCGCGACGAGAAAGGCGATGCGGCGACATTTAAAAACAAAGGAGATGCCGCAGTCGTACTTTATTGAACTTGTCATGGAATAAGTCTGAAAAGCAAAGGGCCATCAGTCAGTCTGTGCGACCGAACCCTCTAAGCAAGGTGGGCTCCCGGTAGGACCCGCTGGAGTAACCGTGAGTGGGGGGGGTGTCGTACACCTACACGCCGGTTGGTGCGCTGTGAGCGGATGGAGGAGGAGGAGGAGGAGGTGTCCTCCCTCAGGTAGAGTTGCTGCAATCCGCTGCCAACAGAGAAAGTGCCCTGTTGGAAGCGGCGCTGCTGGAAGTGCGGCAGCGGCAGCGGCGGCGGCGGCGGCGGCGGCAGTAGGGGGCTGAATGGGCGCTCTGTTTCGTCGCCCTCAGGCAACTCGTTGGAAACAGGAAGCTGCATTCTGCGACACCAGGTGATGAGGCGGGGGTCTGCGCTGAGATTCTGGCGGACGGGGGTGTCACAAGTGATTACGTTGAGGGGAAACAATCAGAGGGAATTAGAGGAGAAAGCTTTTATTCGTGCTTCATTAAAACGGCCCATCGCGTTGCCCGCAGGTAATTGGTATAATAAGGCCATTATTTAGGCATGGTATGAATTTCCGCAAAAAAAACGCCGCCAGTTTCCTTATATAGTAGGATAAAGGGAGGTAAAAGAAATGGCTCGTCCAAAAATAAGGCACGAAGTTCGATCAAAACTTCTGACACTGTTCGAAGCCTGAGCATAAAAGCAGCCCCAGATCACCTCCAAGCTCTTTTTAATTAACAGTAGTGGGCTCGTCTCTTATACAGCCAAGTAACAATAAGCATAATTCTACGATGTTGATGAAGATAATGATATTGATTACAATAATTGTAATTTTTAAGTGTCTGATACTGAATGACTGCACTTTGGGTGTACTGTCAGAGCATCCACTCACTACCAATGTGACATTAGTCATCAGATCAGATGCGTATATAATTGGTCCATTACACAGTTAGTCAGTCAAAAGAAAAATGACAAAGCCCAGTTTTTGTAAGATGCCAATTACTTTTTTTTTTTTTTTTTTTTTTACTGCTGTACTACAGATTAAACAACAAGATATTTTGTGTTTAATTAAAGGTGTTGCAAGGCTTTTTTTTTTTTTTTAATTAATTTTTTCACAGAGTTGATCAGAGCCAGGCTAGCTGTTTACCCGTTTCCAGTCGTTATGCTAAGCTAAGCTGAAAGTCTTCTGGCTCCAGCTTCATATTGAGAGGGGCATCAATCATTTCATTTAACTCTCGGTAAGAAAGCATAAACGCATATTTCCCAAAAAGTTAAGCTAGTCTTTGTCTAAAAGACGCACAGAGTTACAGAGGTTTTGTTAGTGGTTTCAGCGCAATGAGCAACACTTTAACATGACTTTGAGACATTTGCATTAAATGCTAATGCCAGAAACAACCGTTAATGCAGGTTTAAAGGAGAAGTTTAACATGTCTGTCAGAGCACCCACTCACTACCAATGTGACATTAGTCATCAGATCATATAATGTTTGGCAATGGGCGTTTTTTCTTTTTTTGTTTTTGTTTTTTTCAGAGCAGATATTTTGACTTTTCATTGTAGGAAAATCACAGATGTTGGTAATAACATTACCGATGGCTGTTTTATTCAAGTGTCCCGGCAGGCAATAACAATGTGGAAGTGTACCAGACCTGTCAAAATGTCTTAAGCAAAAATGAAACATAGGCAGCTTATACAGTATAACCAGCATGTTTTGTGGCCAAATACTTGTGCAGCTGTCCAGTCTAGTTAAAAATATGCTCACTGTGGAAAAAATAGGAGTAATTGATAATGGAGTCCTGGGAAGATATCACAACTGCTGCAACAAATGGGAGAAATTTAATAAAGCTGTAAAATGACTTTTGATGTGGCAGAAATAGATCAAGGGCAAAGTTTTCATACAATCTTAAGTGGAATTTTGAAAAACGGAGTGTTTGCCTCTCTTACGCCACACTTGCATGCATGCAGTTAATACAAGTGATAACACTAAAGGCTGCAATAATTAACTTCATTTGTACACCCACGCACAGGCATATAATTTCTCTGTGTTTAACAACTGTCACAAGCCTTGACCTTGAGCATGGTTCCCTTACATTTCCTCTTCCCTTTTCCTTCTCCTCTGCCAGTGACTCCCAACTAACCCCATTTCCACTCTCCGTCAGAGCCAGAACGTCCAGAACACTTTCTTGATTTAATTGTAAGTGACATTTCACACGGTAAAATAACTACGCCTCCACAAACTCAGACGTTTCCACTGGTTTTGTTTCTGTCATACATATACAAGTGAGAGTGAGCTGTACTGCAGATCTGCTGGAGGTTAAACATTCTGTGACAGAGACATCCGAAGCAGCAGGTCCGTACATGTCACGCCTGTTGGCCTGTTGTAGCTGGAAACTAAGCTGATGTGGTGATAATGCTCTTCTACCAAACAGGAAAAACACTGTGTCATGTTTTGTCCAGCTGAAGGTTGTATTATCATCATCGCCAACATATAACAAAAAACAACCGCAGCATAAGTTTTTTTTGTTTTGTTTTTTTTTGCAGGGATGTCAATGACAGAGTGACAATGATGAAAGTTTACAGTAACAAAGTGCTTGTCTGGTGTAGTCATTTCAATTAGTGCGTATATAATTGGTTCATTACACAATTAGTCAATCAAAAGAAAAATGACAGTTTTTGTAAGATACCAATTACACTTTTTTTTTTTTTTTTTTTTTAAAGCTGTACTACAGATTAAACAACAAGATATTTTGTGTTATTTAAAGGTGTTGCAAGGCTTTTTTTTTTTTTTTTTTTAATTAATTTTTAAATTTTTTAATCTTTTTTCACAGAGTTGATCAGAGCCAGGCTAGCTGTTTACCCGTTTCCAGTCGTTATGCTAAGCTAAGCTAATAGTCTTCTGGCTCCAGCTTTATGTTGAGAGGGGTATCAATCTTTTCATTTAACTCTCGTTAATAAAGCAAATAGGCATATTTCCCAAAAAGTTAAGCTAGTCTTTGTCTAAAAGACGCACAGAGTTACAGAGGTTTTGTTAGTGGTTTCAGCGCAATGAGCAACACTTTAACATGACTTTGAGACATTTGCTTTAAATGCTAATGCCAGAAACAACCATTAATGCAGGTTTAAAGGAGAAGTTTAACATTTGGGGAAATATGCTTATCATATGCTTTCTTGCTAGAGTGTTAGATAAAAAAGATTACAGCTCTTATGTCTGTGCAGTAAGTACATATGAGTGATAATACAATATGAAGCTACTGCCGGCAGGCAGTTACTTAGCATAGCATACAGACTTGAAGCAGGGGTAAAGACCTAGCATGGCCCTAATAAACACAATTTGTCATTTTTACACTTCGGTTTTGGTACGAATTGAACAAAGGTGGTAACACGTGTTAACAACATTAATGAGCTGAAGAAGTGTTGTTATGTGGATTTTGGTACCTTTGGACAGAGCCAGGCTAGCTGTTTCCACTGTTTCCAATCTCTGTGCTAAGCTAAGTTAGCCAGCTGATGGAGTTTAGCAGACGGGCATAGGAGTGATATCGATCTTCTCCTCTGAATCTCGGCACGAAAACAAATAAGCGCATTTCCCAAAATGTCAAACTCTTCCTTAAACTACAAGGAAGGGGATTTGTTTTCACACCAACATGCATCACAGTTTTGTAAACCAAGGCATGTGCCTGTCCCATGGTCACTATATTGGCTGAATGGCTCCTTACCTGTGGCTGCATACCTGGTGAAACCACAGCACTGCAGCACTCTTGGTTTGAAATTAAACTCATGTTGTGCCACAATGTCTGAGCAGGTGTCATGCCTCACTGTTTTCCCCTCGTCTCCTCACCATTTACTGTATGAGGAAAGTGATAAGATACAGAAAGAATGTGAAAAAAGAGAAAATTCCATGACTTTTATTCCCCCCAGCTGTTTCTTTTTAAAGCTCTCGCCAGCTTGCTTGGTGTGTGTGGGGGGGGGCTTTTTAAAGTGTCAAACTGAATGCTAACCCCGGACGAGCAGTGACACCATCTACTGTTGTCACGAAAATATGAATTAGGGGATGCTGAATCTCTGAAGCAGACTTTTGTCTTAGGGGGAGTTGCTGGGGCTGCCAAGACCTGAACTCTGACCCTTTCTCTGAAGAGGATGGGTGTCTGGAGAAGGGATGGAGGGAGGCAGGCGAGGGAAAGAAGTTAAAAGAAAAAGATCAGAGGGGGAGGGGGTAGGGAGGGAAAGACAGGAGTGGAGGGGAGAATGTGAGATTTGGAGGGACCTCAGCCTCTGGGATTGTGGGGGAGGCAGGAAGAGGATGCCTGTTGTAGTGCAAAATTGCAGTCTCATACACTTTGGAGGCTCAAACTTCTCTTAACATGAAAAGTTCATGTTTGTATCACATTAGTGTAACTTGAATGTCCCTGTTACGGATAATCATGTGTCTCTGGAATCACAGTTCATGGAAACAACCGGGGATTCAATTCAATGCACTCATATATTTCTTCTTAGTCCTGAAATGTTTTGGGTGGGACAGGGAAGTCAAGGAGGAGGTTAGCCTCGGATTGGTGTGATTCACGGGTAATAGGTGGGAGTGAAAGCCTCAGATTAGGAGGAGAAGGCATCTTTTCTCTGTCACCCTGCTGCCCATACGCATTATGTGGTGAGATAAACAGCGGCAGTGAGTAGTAGTTGTTTTGTTCTGAGCTGCAACCAAACAAGCTAAATCAGTTCAAATTCGAGTCTCATGGCTCAGGTCTCATGACTGACCTTTTTCAGGAAGCCTGTCTGCGGAAACAAACAAAAATGTATGTAAAAGCACACACACAACACATTTTCCAAAGTACTCTTGTGACTGTATGTTTGCTCTGTGTTAGATAAGTAAATTTAATAGTTTCTGTGTGTAAGTGAATCTCTGTGTCCATTGGTGAAAAACAAGGATTCAAAGAGGACATTTGTGTGTGTGTGTGTGTGTGTGTGTGTGTGTGTGTGTGTGTGTGTGTGTGTGTGTGTGTGTGTGGAACTGGGGGGTTACAAAGATCCCTCTGTGGGTGAGACCGACAACAAGCCTCCAGAACAGCTGATTCTCAGCCTCTGAGCCCTCCGGTCCCCTGAGAGAATGAGAGAGAGGGAAGGCAAATGCATTGATGACCTTGGCTGTGTAAAGTTAGACTTCAAGAAACAGAAAATAGACCAAAGGCGCAACTCCACCAGCTCACTACTGGCTTTGTTTACGCTGATTGATTACACTGCTTGTTTTTAGCCTGAGAAGTGAAGTACAACAGATCTGTGATTTGAGTTGCCATCCGCTAAGAAACTTTTTAATGGGATGGTGACAAAAAATATGGAGGCAAAAGTGTGAACAAGAGATGGAAGGTGAGTTTAAGATGACAAAGGATGATGGGACAGAAAGAGAAACAGCAAGATGGAGATAAATGGAAAAAGAGGGGGGGGAAGTGGGAGGAAGAGCGAGAGCAAGTGGTGGTTGAAGGAGAGAGTCAAGATCAGGAAGGAGTGGAGAGAAGCTTCTGTTGACAGTTAAGACGGGAAACCACAACTGCTGACTGAGAAATTGTGCGCTCACACACACACACACACACACACAGCTGCTGGAGATATATCCTTTAACCCTGAAAGCCCATGGATCGAGACGATGCAGCTGTGTTGCGCCACGCCTCTACTAGACTGTGTGTGTGTGTGTGTGTGTTAGTTCCTGTTTTGTTTTTTTGCTGGAGGTTCTGACATTGTTTTCTTTGCTCTGGTCTTGCAGACCATTGTGGTCGTCTAATTTTGGCCCTTGTGGACACAATAGAGTATTGTCAGACCGGGAGAGCGGCGGAAGAGGTTCTTGGGGGAGTGAGGGGTCTTTCCCTCACTGTCTCTGTCTTTACTTTGTGAGAGAGACTGTTTTGATGTTTTTTTTTAACTTAACCCTTGTACTAGTTCTGTCCCACAAACTGCAGGTTATGCATAACAGCAGGTATAATGTATTCCTTTAGTGCTACAAGAAACGTTATGTTTTGTATTTTGTTACATTCACTTTAACATATAACTAGTCACCACATAGGGATTGGAGAGATTTTTAGCGTGACAAATTAGAATATTTCTTCAGAATAAAAATAGAAATGAAGAAGGGCAAGTGAAGAGAGTTCAAAAGCGACTTTTTTTTTATAAAGGAAGGAATAACTTTCTCTGTGGACAGCACAGTGTCTTTCAGAAGCTCAACTTTGTGACCTCTTTATAGGTTCCAGCAGTGTCAGTGTCCTTGAACTTCCTATCATCTTTTTTGTATTTTGGGTTAAATGACATTGTAAATTTGACTATTTTATTGCCAAAAATTATGAAGAGAGGAAAAAGCTGCTCAAAGAGCACATAAGGCCATCATGGGACAATAAAACTTTCCACTGAAACCCAAACTGAAATTAAAAATTATGCCAGTGTTAGCCGCTATTAGAGTGAGCCGCTCCTCCTGTTCAATGGCGTGAATAGTCAATAGTGGCCAATATTCAGTATTTAATTAAAGGTCAATATCAGCTAATTATACTACTACACCACAAGAAAAGGTCTTACACCACTATTTGTGTCAAATGTCTGTCTCTCAAACTTCTCTAATGAATGAGTTAACAATATCTCTGTTAGAACTACAGATTTCTTTCTTTGCTTTGGCTGCGTTTCCTTTAGGAAAGGAAACGTGCTGTCCCCTCCTCCTCATCTTCTTTTCTCTCTGACCCCCCCCCCCCCTCTCTCTTTGTCAGCTTTGAGTGGGCAGGATGTGTGAGAGTGTGTCAGGGCGTTTGGAACAATGTCAAGGTCAACAAAAACACACACAGAGACACACACATTGACACACACACACACACAGACTCACAGGATGCCTGCCTGAGTTGAACATGAAAACAATTATTTTTCAAAGAAAGCTTGAAATGTTCAAAAACGGAAATTAGGATTTAATGTGTTGTGGTGCCATGACCAAGACACAAAACTCACAGTACACAAAAAGGCTGACTCTGAGGCGGACACAGTGAATTGGCCGATATGTTAGGATGCTAAATATCTTTTCCCCCTCAGCTGTTGCAACAGGCGGTGAGCCGAGTTCCAAACTGACTCCATGCCCTGCGTGAACTGCCAGTTTTGCTCGCACTTGGCTGCATGGCCTTGCATGCGTGTGTTAAATTGATATTTGATGCGCATGGTGTAATGGCATGAGCATTTTAGCCATGTTAAGAGTCTTCACGATGGACTTTCCCATAATGACCTGATGGTGCTCGACGCCAAAGAGTATTTTACTGTAGTTCTGCAAACCCAAATAATATGTTATCTATTTTTGGGGGGTTTTCAGTGGTGATGGAGCGACTTGTAAATGAGCTGAGTTCTCTGCTGAAGATGCTGGACCACGAGACAGTCAGTCCTGCCACGGCTGACAAGATGGCCTCCATACGCAACATCCTGGACTCATTGCAGCTTTCAGGTACAACAGTGTTATTTATTTTCTTGCATAATATCCATTGTTTTGTACTTGTTTTCCCACCTGCGTGTGCCTGTGTTTTCACAGTTAGCAAAGCTTCTGTTAATGCTTGTATAGCACAAAAAAAAACATTCACATATTCGATAGGGCAGTAGATTACTTTAGTCAAACTCAATTTTCTTGTTACTTCACTGAGTCTGAATTGGGGCCTCCTCACATCAGTAAGTTACAGGCAGCACTTAATTTCAAGCTACTGTGGGTTTGACACGGCAACGGTATGGTATCTCTTTTAACAAGAAGAAAACACAAGCAAATGTTAAAAATCTTAGTATGAAGCAGGACCATAAATGAGATCGCTGACTTTTATTTATTCCGAGGAAATTTGACTGCGCATGCTTTCAGTTTTTCAGCTGCATCCTGCCTTACATTAATTCAGTTTGACACTTGCGACAGTTCAGCCAAACTATCCAGAGTTTAGTAATTTGTTCAAAGTCACTACAACAGTGTTTATGTAGACACAAATAGAGCATTTCTTTTTAACTTGGCCCTTTTTGTTTTGCAATGAGGCAACCTTCCTGTTTATAGCTAACCGGACTGCAACTGCACAGCACTGCATAAGATACCGTAGGGTAATTTTATTTAGAGATATGCAACAAAATGCAGTCTCCGTGACATCAATTCTTACTGAGGTCTTTGCATCAGATCCCGGTCTATCTGGGAGAATACAGGATGTCGGAGAGGATAAAAGGATTGATGTAAGAGGATAATGAAATGTAAAGTTTAAAGAGGATAATGGGTGGAGGTCAAAGAAAGGAGAAAAGCAAAACATGCTGATGGTTCACAACAAATTTTAGAATGGGCCTTCTTCAGGTTTTTACACAGTACATTAGCATAACCCACATCAGTTCTCAACAACTCCAGAAGTCTGGGAGGTTTGGCAACCTTTCACATGTATTTTATGACTTCCTTCATCTTTTTCCTTCTGGTACAAAGATTTACAACCTGTACTCCCTTGTTGTCGGTGTAGGTCTCCATTCAATTTAGTGGCCTAAAAATGCAGATAGTTCAGTACTGATACTCAGTGAACATTCACCTAGTGCCTGTTCCCTGGTGATCTTGACTCCCCTGGCCTTAACATAGACCACAATCGTAGCTCTAACTCTGATCCTGTTTCTAACCCCTAATTTATCTTTTCCACAGTCAATGGATCAGACGTCTACATGAACAGCTGTCTCTATGGTAACGGCACCAGCTTTGTAGAGTCTCTGTTTGAGGATTTTGGTGAGTAGACCCTCAAAGTGCCTTCAAGCCAGTCTTATGTGGAAATGATCATTATTGTATATTTACAATCATCATACCACAAGATCTATTTTTAAACTGTCAGGAGATTACCATGGGAAAGAGAGAATGTATTTCAACGTGATGCGTGCCTGCCTATGCTATCATTGTAAAATGAGCAAGCGATTGGTGGAATGAAAAGCTCTACATTAAGGTAGAATATAAATTTTTGTTTCCCCCAAAAAATGGGCCTGGCGATTCTGTCAAGCCTATCAAAAGTTTGGTAAATTATTCCGCCTCATTTCCAAGCACATTCACACTACTGGTTGTGTGTTTATAGTATGTAATTCCTCTCTGACAGAAAAACTACAGCTGTTATTTAAAGCACACTCAGGCTTCTGATAATATTAATCCTTTGTTTCCCAGCAGACTGTGATTTGCACATGCTCAGTGCATCTCCAGTGGAGCAGAAAGAGCACAAAGAGGAAGAGGAGAAGACTCATCCTAATAAATCTGTGAGTTTCCTACCGTACCTTCCTGTCCAGCTGCCTTAATTGTCCTGGTTCCTAAAATTATGGTTTTAACCTTCACCTTGCTTCTTCAGACACCTACCGACACGCCCCCGCCTCTGCCATCCACCCCCCTTCCTGATGACTACTATGAAGAGGCTGTTCCTCTGGATCCTGGATCCGCCCCTCAGTACTTTACCACCAATATGAACAGTCAGTACCGCACACTCAAAAACACAGATTTGCACACTAATTGTAAGCGACTGAATTATGAGAAGTTCCTCTTTCCCGTTTGTCTTTATTTCTTATCTTGACTCTTCTCTCTTCTCCTGTAGCTTCCAGGAACTCAGTGGAGGATGCTTACTATGAAGATGCAGACAATAACTACCCCACCACCAGGATTAATGGTCCTCCCAAAAACTCCTGTGAGTCTAAACTCTCTTGCACTTACTCTTGCTAGCAATTCAACTGTACAACTATAAACACAGGCATGTTCTGATTGTGAAGTACGTCGAGTACATGATTGAGCAGAATCAGAAACTGTCATTGGATGCTTTGCAAATTAATCATGCATTTTTATTTTTTGTGTTCAGACAACGACTCAGATGCTCTGAGTAGTTCCTACGAGTCTTACGAAGAAGAGGATGAGGAGGCAAAGGGGCGGGACCAACCTCAGAGATGGACGGCGGAGGAGAGCTCAGATGGACCAGTTAGAGACTGCCGCATCTGTGCCTTCCTGCTTCGAAAGAAACGCTTTGGCCAGTGGGCTAAACAGCTAGTCGTTGTGCGAGACAATAAACTGCAGGTAAATAGAGAGAGCTATTTGTGATACGATAGAGCTAGTTCAATTAAACTTTCAAACCAAGGGCTTTAGTGTATATCTTGTATTATGTAGGGTGAAATGTTAGAGGATTAAATTCCCATTTTTTTTAGAAACAGCACATTTTGGTCAATCAGACCTCTGAACACTATGCTAATTATTTGTCAGGCCATAGTATTACACGCAGTAACTCTCCATCTCATCACCAATCTAAGCTATTCAATGACTTTTTTAGTTGTTGTAGCTTTAAAACATATTTTAAGCTATAGCTAACTACACTGTCAGAAGGTGTGTGGTCAGCGCTTGTTGGATTTCTGCATTTACATTAAGTTAAGTCAAATTGTTACACATGCTTCCATCAAAGGTGTGCTAGTGGTTATACTGGCATACCTTTCAGTTTCACTAAAAAAAAAAAAAGGGGTTTCCAGCTGGGATGGCAACATTAAAATGATATCACTCACTAGTACCAAAGCAAAATAGCTTCAAACAACACACCAAAATACATACAAGGGGTTACGGGACTTTACAGAAAGAAAGTATATACTTTATTTCTCCGTCTCTCTATACCTCAATCTCACTGTCTCTCTTTTACAGTGTTACAAGAGCATCAAAGAGAGCACTCCCCACACAGAGCTCCCACTGAATCTGTGCAACGTCATCTATGTCCCTAAGGAAGGCAGGAAAAAGAGACATGAGTTGCGCTTCTCCTTGCCTGGCGGTGAAGCTCTAGTCCTGGCTGTTCAGAGTAAAGAGCAGGCCCAGCGATGGCTCAAGGTACTTTCATTCACTATATCAGAGGGCATTCGCTGAGACAGACAAGAGTGGGGGAGAACACAAGGTTGTCTCTGGAAGTCACGGTTTTCCCTTTTCTGGGTCCAGGTGGTGCAAGATGTTGGCAGCCAATGTAGCAACAATGAAGGACCAGATGGATCCACTTCTCCAATTATACAGAGGAAGTTGGAGATTGACAAGGTGTGTATGTTTCTGCATGTGATTTTTGAGTGTCCGTCTGTTTATCTACAGTATTGTCTTTTTAAGAATTTGCCCATAAAGGCGTCACAACTTTCTTGAATTTTGTGAGTAAATGAGGGCTCCCTGTGCCAGTTAAACAGTTGTTTTTACTTTATTGTAACATCTATTTCTTAATTTATTGAGGTGTATTTCATTCTGAATTTTTATCCTTGTTCTTACATCTTAATGTTGCTGACATCATTTCTTTCAGCCCACGCATGACACAACTCTTCCCTTGGCTTCTAGTTTACAAGCAGTGAGTGAGTGACATTATTGCGGTTGCTGAGCTGGCTAGATTTCAAAGAGCTTCATACCCTCAACAAAGCTTTGGCGCACAGCTGCAGAGCCAGCAAGCTGAATGCATGGTGACCTGGCAGTTACACCCCACGTTGGCAGAATAGTTTTAAAAATACATAATCGGTAGAACATATTCCACGAAGCAGCATCTGTGTCATTTTTCTTGACACGGTTTTGCTCAGTTAAAGGACAGAATGCTTTGTTAAAAAAAGGATAGATACATGTGTTATTGTGTGTCTTTTAACTTTTTTGTCTCTGGACTTCATCTCCTCTCCTCTCCTCATATTTTATGGGAAGGAGGAGTAATAACTGTCTCTACTTTTTCTTCACAAGGTGCTGCAGTCTGATCGGCAGGCATCCGACTCCGACAGCGGGCCAACAGCAGACTGTCAATCCACTGCACATGTACCAGGACGGGACACCACTGACTCACTCAGTAGGGTTAACTTTACAAGCAGTTGTTGATTAAGTTGTAATTATTTACTCATTCTTTTATTTTGTTTGTTTAATTGGATACAGCTCACAACTCTCATATATACATATGTGGGTCTTTGTTTGCGTATACTTGGTATAAGGTGTATTTTATCATTTTAAATTCGACAGTAATTACTTTGTGATACATATTTAAAGATTCGACCATGATGTTTGATGAGTTAGCACAGAGAAACGCTGCAGGACTCAGACTTATGAGCCTCTTTAAAATTGTTTTAAAGACACTGTTAGAGCATCTTTATGTTCTCTAGTGCTTGCTCGTGCCGGAATGTTGGGTCTCTGCAACTGTAACTATAAATAGTACAGTCCAGACCTGCTCTATATGAAAGGCGCCCTGAGATAACCCCTGTTACAATTTGGACGCTATATAAATAAAATTGAATTGAATTGATTTAATGTGAAGTATTTCCACATGAGACACAAATTTGTGGGTTGGGTTTGGAGAGAGATTTAAATCAAATCCTTCCGATTTGATTGGTCCGCTCACGGCAGGCGTGGCTTTGCATTAGATTCAGAGCTGTGGGACGGTTCACCTACGCCTCCCTCACCCACGGATTTAGATCAGAGGGAGGTCGAGGAGGGTGAAATAAATAGGTTAGACCGCAACCACATTCTTTGGAAATGTAAACTGAGGTTTTGCCAACTGAAATCCAAACACACACCTCCTGCTATGTTGTTTTCATTACTAGTTATCTACAAACTAACGGTCAACTGTGGTTTTATATGATGGTCAGGGTTGGCTACTCAGGACAAATCACCCCAAATGAATTTATTTATGCAAACCCGAGTTCAAGGGGAGTCACCAAAAACATTTTTACATTTTACAGATATTCTAAATTTATTTTTTGACACATATTTACTACGTAACAATTAACACAGTGACACAGGAATAGAAGTTGAAACTCTTAATTTTCCTGTCTTTAACACATGAACGAACATTTTGTTACTTTTTAAAGTTTATTAAAATGTATATATTTAACCACCTAAAAATGTGTTTGAAAAGTCACACGCTGGTCTTCATGTAATTGTGAGGACACTCATGGACATAACGCATTATCTAGCCCCTAGCCATAATCATCACAACTTAATCCCTAATCCTGACCCTAACCCTACGCATAACCTAAAATGAATCATACCCTTAACCCTAAAACTAAATCTTAACCCTTAAACAATCCTTTGACAGCCTCACATTGTCCTCACAATGCAGAAATGTCCTCACTACAATGCTTTTGAACTAACATTAGTCCACAAAAACATTTGAAATATATATAAACACACCCACACAACCTTTTGAAGAGTGTGATCAAAAGCACAAAGACTATTGTTGTTTATCTACCCACAAAATCAGGAAGTATAACCCAGCAGATCTGTGATGTTGGGTCAGAATATAGGTCAAGCACAGTCATATTTTTTTCAGTAATGTTACAACCTGTTTACTGACCGAGGGACTCTGAACCTAAAGAGATATGAGAGAGAGGGAGAGACGGGAAGTGAGGCGCAGAGCAGATATGACATCCTTCCTGTCCTCTTCCTGCGATTGTGTCCCACTGACATCATAGGAAGTAAACTGGGCAGAGCGCTGCAGCACCTGGTACTTTCAACACGAGCACGCAAACACGCTCTAGCGTTTGACTGAATAAATAAAAGACATCTCTGAAATGAAATATAATATCAAGTATTATTATTGAATTAAGAAAGTACAATGAATCGTGACCTGGTGGAATTTGTCTCACAAAAAGGTGTTTTGTTTTGTTTTGTTTTTTTTTTTACAAGTCTGTTCCTCAGTTGAAACCTTTTATTTTCCTCCAGTTTTCATTACATGTTTTTTCTTTAATGTAATTTATGAAATTAGTAATTTTTGAATGAGAGAGTATTATTGACTGCTGATATAATACAAATACAGCAAGATACTTCAGTGATCAGGCAACATTACCTCTTTTTATTGGATTTAAAGGTTCCACTCTCAGCTGCTGTCTATTAAGCGTTCCTATGCTCTACGACCACATTGTCAGCTCCAGCACAGTCTGACCACGGTATGTTTGATTTCAGACCGGGGGAAGCGCGGAGCGTTCTCTGAGCTGACGGGGTCAATGAGCCGAGCAGCAGGGAAGAAAATCAATCAGATCATCACTTTCTCCAAAAGGAAACCACCTTTACCTGGAGAGCCTCCCTCGGCTTCTGGTCACCATGACAACCCACGCTGTGGTGAGGACACAACCCGATCAAGAGGCTATTTGGCTTAAATGTCTGCTCCGTTAGTTGGTGGATTTTGTATTAAAGTGACTGACTGATTATCAGACTACTTGCTGTAAAGTTTTTGCAGTTTTACATTAATGTTAAAAAGTAAAGGACACGTTTGAGGAACAGGAACCCTCTTTTACGGGTGTGCTGAGTTTACATCATAAAACCAACAACAAAAAAATAGATAAATAAACAAACAAAATTATTATTATAGAAATTAAAAAAAGATAAAATACTTTAGGGCAGACCATAAGCCTTTTTCAATAGATAATGCTTTATTGCAAATCTTTGAATAAAGGAATGAAAGAATCATACAATTTGCAGAATGGTGGGTTCATCATAACTAATGCATGTTACACAGCTTAGTTGTATTCATACCCTTACATCTTTATTATAAATTCTAGTGGAGATAGCTAAAATTTCCAAAGGCTCTGTTTGATATAATGATTAAGCCAAACATTCTGCCGAGTTTTGGAAAATATCACTTGGCCTGACACTGAGTAAATTTCCAGCACAAGCAGATACAGTTCTTGTACCGTGTGGGAAGTATTTACATATAATGTTTCAGCTACATGCGGGGAAATATAAATTGGAAATAAAAAGTAAGGTTAACTTAGCTGCCATTTTTGTAGAAGTGACTTGAATATAAACTGACACTAGTCATGGTAAGACACTAAACATATCTGCAGTCTTTATGACTTTTCATCACATTAGCGTTCCTGCTCTCTCTCCAAAGGCTTCCTCAGTGTGTGTCTGAGCGGCTCTTGGAAGGAGCGTTGGTGTGTGGTGCGAGGAGGAAGCCTGTACCTACAGAAGGACCCTGGAGACCAGCGGCCCCCAGTCATTGTGGTGCCACTCAAAGGGGCAGAGGTGGTGCCAGGTGGCCTCGGCCCCAAACATCCCTTCTCCTTCCGCATCCTGCAGGGAGGCAACGAACTGACAGCTTTAGAGGTACTGTATTGCAGTATCAAAAGATCTTGGACAATTTAAACTGGTAGAGGAGATTTAATACAGGCATATTGGTTTGCTTTTCATGAAGACAGAAAGTTAACATGTGCGCAGGGATAACACACCTTCATTCTTCTGGAGAGTAGCTAAAATGTGTGTTTTTGTGTGTGTGTGTGTGTGTGTGTGTGTGTGTGTGTGTGTGTGTGTGTGTGTGTGTGTGTGTGTGTGTGTGTCCATCAGGCCAACTGCTCGGAGGATCTTGGCCGCTGGCTTGGTGTGTTGTTTGCAGAGACTGGGAGCACCACTCTTCCTGAAGAGCTGCACTATGACTACATCGATGTGGACACACTTACAGACATACGGCATGCTGCCAGACACTCTTTCCTGTGAGTCACTTCCCACAGCATATGTTTGTGTGTTTCTGCATGTATTTATCTGGAGTTTTCTGTCTCTTATTATGAGCTTCAATCCAGAAATACATCTGTCTCTTTTCCCTCTCAGTTGGGCCACCACCACTGCTACTTCCTCGAGAAGTGCCTCAACAGACTCCAGAACTTATGACGAGGTCTATGAAAGTATTGCGGTGAGGAAACAAAACGTGAACCAGTGATAACATACAAAATCTCTGAACTTAAAGCAGCCAAACAGACACTTCAAGCTTTCCATGGCTTGTCTATCATGTTCAGTTGCAGAGTTAGCTAAATGGACTCAAATTAGGTTTGGGACGTCACTACTTTTCAAAGATAAGACAACCCCAATTTTTAACTTAAGTTTTAGTTACATGTTGTGTTGAGTTTCACTAGTACCCCAGTGCGTCTCCTCGTGGGGTTTCAGTTATCACAGGTTGAGGGGAAACTAAAAATTCAGATTCAGAAAAATTTAAAACTTTACATTTTGCAATGTATTTTCAAGATAGAACATCAGCTAAATGTTTGCATTTTATATATAAATTTCACTAAATGGCATTTGCTGTACAGTATCCAGTTTAAAAAAAGTGTAGATGGGATAGATCAAAGAATAGAGGAGTACAGATACATATGAATGTAAACTTTGTAAATGTTAAAAAGGTATTTGATTTTTTCCGGTATCCTGTAGGACGAGGATGTCGAGAGCAGAGCAGGCCTGGTGAGACGCCACGCCTCCTTTTCTAGCAGGGACTCGGAAAAAACTGAACAGCAGGCCGCCATCAAGAGACATGCCTCCAGTGAGTCTCATTTCATAATTCATTAGACTGGCTACATGAAAATTACATGGCAGAAACTCTAGTTGGATGACTGACATTCTCACTCATCATAAAGCTGCACCAGCATTGCTCTGTCTATTTATATTCTGGCTTTGTTTTCCGTCAGATGTAAATCAGTATGCGCGGTATGGGAAGACACGAGCAGAGGAGGATGCCAGGCGGTACTTGACACAGAAAGAGGAGCTGGAGAAGCAAAAGGAAGAGCTCAGAAATGCACTGATTTCCCTCCGCAGGGAGAAGAAGGAGGTGAAGGAGGAGATGAGGAGTGGCACAGGTCAGGGGCAAATATCACACACACACACACACACACACACACACACAGTACTGTTTAGACTTCAGCTTCGAAGCAGTACTAACTATGAGTGTGTGCGCGCGTGTGTGTGTGCAGGTCATAGTGTGGAACAGCGGTTAGCCGAGCTGGAGACACTGTGTAAACAGAAGGAGGAGGAGAGGGTGGTGCTGGAGCTCCAACTAACAGAAGTCAAAGAAAACCTTAAGAAGTCATTGGCTAGAGGAGCACTGGGTCCACCCGCTGACACCAAGATGAGTGTCAAGGTAGACGGCTAAAGCAGAGACTGACACTTTTGTACAATTCCTACATCTTAAGGAGTTTATGAATTAGGTGATGTGTCCCATCACCAGATTTCATTGCCAAATCTCAGCATATTCTATCATTTCAGATGTTCACTGCTTTTCTTGAGTGAAATCTATCTGACATTTGTGTTTGTGTGTGTGTGTGTGTTGGTCCATGTGTGCACAGGCACAGGGCAGTAAAGTTGAAAAGGTTTACAACGAGACTGTCCCAGTGAACTCAGCATCTGAGCTCCGTAAACGCCCTCCGTCTCTTTACGCCTCCTCCAAGGGTAACGTCATGCAGAAGGCAAAGGTAAAGTGTGTGTGTGTGTGTGTGTGTGTGTGTGTGTGTGTGTGTGTGTGAGTGTGAGAGACAAGCAAAGAGAGAAATGTTTTCCTCATTTTATGCTGTCTCATGGTTTCCAGGAGTGGGAGTCAAAGAAGGGGACCTAGACATGAATGGATTGACAAGATGTGGATTCGTGGGAAGAAAAAAACGGAGCTGTGACGGGAGGGTGTCTAAAGGAAGGAACAGATGAAGAGCAAGAAAAAGTGGCACTGAGAAGTAGAAGAAGAGAAGGGGGGGGGGCAGACTCTGACACATTCTTCCCTCCTCTTATCTAAAGAAAAATAGGTATCTTTGCAAGTACAGGCATCATGGTGCTGTCTCAACCACTGTAAATATGACAGACTTGACTGATGTACCAGTACAGTATTAATGTGGATCACTATGAACATGAAATTCATATGTTTGTGTGAGTTTGCATGTGTGTTTACATTTGCACAGGGCTGCAGAAAGTGAAAATGTGATTATTTCATAGAGGAGAGTAGCAAAGGGAGAGTGTGGTTCATCAACACTGTGAGTTCAGAGATACGGACGAGACTTCCTATCTACACCCGCAGATTTTATTCCCTTTTACATGATATTTATCACCGTAAAATGAAAACTACAGTAAAAAAAATGTTGTTACCTTAAATTATCCATATTAGTGAGAGAAGCATCTCACATTTTGTGATGTGTATTTAAACCATTAGGAAGATATATTGAGTATTACACTGTTCCTAAAACCAATGAGTAAATGTTTATTATTACAATGTAAAATTATTGGTTTTTAACCATTATATGTGTATTTTTTCATATTTGCCTTTTGCACTTTATGTTGTATTTTGTGATTACACAAACGTCTTTGAAATTGGCCTTTGCACCCGTCTTAGCAGAATCGTTTGAGGATAAATACACCCGTCTACTTTCCCTGCTCGTCACAGAAATATGAACAGACACACACATGTTGGAGTAAATGATTACTTTTATCAAGGAGCTTTGTCTACTGTACTGTGTAATTGTGTTTCTTTGTTTAAATATTTGTTTCTTAAATTCCCTCCACTGGAGCATTTTTGTTTCAGCCTGCTACTTCCTCCCAGGATAAGTTTACTGTAAGGAACCAACAGCAGCATCACAATTCTGAGCCATTGTCACCATCTAGTGGCACAATTAAATTCTGGCACTTGGTGGAACATTGTTGCCGTGTCCAAATTCTGTACTTTTGCAGAAATCAACATGCTTAAGCAGTTTGCACAGAGAGGAAATTATTATACAATAGTTACAAAAATTGTAATTGTCAGTGTTTGTTTTCTGAGGCTTTCCTACAGCTGTCCCACCACCATCACCGTCCACTATTAGTTTTAATTTTTTCCAGCTGTGGGCAGTTCCCCCATTTCCTTTGTGTAGTGCATTGTGAGAGAATAGTGTCCGTCGACAGCACACCCACAATTATGCATACTGACTTTTTTGAGTATACTTTTCCAGTGGAAACACTAAATACTTTACTGAAATAATACAAAGAACACAAGTTCTGCTACTTTGCTGTGTATGGATTGGAACTGATCAGTCGTGTTACAACGGATGTCTTGGAAAACTGGCCACTGATTAAGATGTAGCCAGAAGGGCACTGGCACTTGAAAATTAAAGGGTCAATTCACCCAAATCACTTTTTAAAAAGAATTCTCACATATCTCTAGTGGTATATGGGCAAGCAGATAGTTTACATTTGGTTTTCCCAGGTTTTGAGATATCTCTGAGACTTCTCAACATTCTAAAACTGAGATGAATGGAATTTCATTATGGTGCACAGTATTTTTTAAGAAATACATTAAAATAATTCTGCAACAACATTTCCGTCTGGAATCAAAGTCACTCTTACTCAGGATAAACCACAGATGTCACTGTCAACACATTTTTAACAGGACTTTTTCTTTGCAAAAAAGGAGATTCCATCCACCTATATCTCAAAACCAAACTACAGTATCTGCATGACACTAGAGATAATTATGAAAATATGTTTTTTGTAATTTGGGTGAACTGACCCTCTGAACCTGAACAGTTTTCTACATTATAATGTTGACTTGATCTCTAAGTTTGTAGACTCAAAGAATTTCAACACTTTTCAACACGTTTAAAAAAGATTAGATTAAAAGAATAAGAAAAGAGGATTGTTTAGATTCTTTAGAAAGAGTTTATTTAGTGCATTTCTAGTTTATCCACAGCAGGAACCAAAATATTAAGTTAATCTGTGCTCCCATTGGTTCACCAAAGTTCTGGTCCAACACCATTGGTCCGCTCATGTTCTGGTGCAATACTATTGGTCCAGTAGTGTTCTAACACCCTCACATTGGTTCACTAGTGTTGTGGTACGACACTATTGGCTCACTAGTGTTCTCTTTTGGTCAGGAACACATAAGACCAGAAAAAAAAGGACCTTCGGCATGCTGCTACTGAGCAGAGGTCCACAAGCTTCCATGCAACAACAAACAAACAAACAAACAAACAAACAGCAAGGGACAACAACAACAAACGGAAAGATAAACAACAGCATTGCTTGTAAGAAGTAAGCATGGAAGCATATACAGTAAACCTTATTTTAACCTGCTAAAGCCCTCAGGAGGTTTGTCTGATATACAACAGATCTTAAAAAGGTAACCCCCCCCCCCCGCCCAGACACACGTGTGCGCACACACACACTCACTCTCACTTGCCCACACACACACACACACACAACACGCCTACTGCAAGCACAGCATGTACTTGAACGCTCACACGCACACAAACCCACACACACATACACACACACACACAGGCGCACCTGCATGCAAACAAATGATCAGTCCTCATAAGTGTACAAGGGATACCTTCGTCATTTTTAAAAATATGACTTAACCCCATGAGCTCTGTGTAAACATAGCGTACGGTAGAATAGATAAAGACTTTCTTCCTCCCTTTGTTGCTCTGTAACTTTCTTGCTACTTGCGTTTTCTTAGCAATAACTTTAGTTAGTTAATACTTGGACTCTTTGGTTCTCTGTAACAGTCTGTTTATAGGACTGTGTGACTGACTGACTGACTCTCTCTATCCCTCTTTTCTTTCTCTCCCTCCCTTGTTCTGTCTGGGTATGATACAGCAGGAAGAGTAGTCAAGGGAAGAGATTCACAGGTCCTGTCCCTCTGCAGACCAGAGCAGCAGAGTCAGATGGATTGATTGTCCTTGATTTATTTACATCACAGTCAGTCACAGTGGGCTCCGTAAAGTGGAAGAACACATTCCTGTCCTTCATTTTCTCCTCACCACCTCCTACCCCTCACCAGCCTGATGTGTGGGCATGTCGGCCTGAGATCTGTGTGTGTGTGTGTGTGTGTGTGTGCTTTTATATCTGTGTGTGTGTGTGTGTGTGTGTGTGTGTGTGTGTGTGTGTGTGTGTGTGTGAGAGAGAGGGGTGGGGGGCTAGGATAAGTCATTGTTGCTGGGCGTCTTCCCTCCACCGTTAAGTAGGGCCGAAGCGCTGCGACTCTTGGTTGGCGTTCCACTGCCTGACCGTGATAGTTCTGTCAGGTCATGGAGGGAGGGCTCCCTGTACATGGCCACTGCACACACACACACACACACACACACACACACACACAAGAAAGGAATCATTAATTCAACTATTGGTACTGGTCTAAGTGAATCACTCAGGTTTGGTATGCACAGTCTTGCTCAGTAAGTTCGGTACATTTAGTTCTCCTGCATTTAGATAACTGAGGCCTTGTTCAATGTCAGCAGTCTAATTAGTTCTGGTTTTAAGCCCTGATTTGTCTGTCAGGGGAATTCCTACAATGCTAAGTTTGCAGTTGTAATATAGTGCTCCATAAAAGGTGAAACAATAATGATGTCTAGTAATTAATGAGCTTAAAATGAATGAACAATGAAAACAAATCATTTGTTTTGCAATAACTGATTTTTTCTGGTCACGTGGAGGCAGCAGAAACAAGCTATACCACAACTCTGACATATTATGGCTGGCCACCTATTGACGCATTCAGCAGATACAACATTGGCATTCACTTGGAGTTGTTATTGTGTCCATTTGATGAATGTTAGCCCAATATCTGCTCTCCTTTAAGCTCTGTTTTGCCTGCCACCAAGTCCTGAGGAAATATCTGACTCTTACGCTGCTAAATGCGCTATGAACACACAGCTAGTCAATAACTTTGTTGCCATTCGGTGCTGGGCAGGTAATTCACAGTGGGCTTCTAGAGCTTTATCCCTGAAAACAGCTGCCTGCTGCAGCTGGAAGCGGTGGGAGCAAACCGAGTACCAGTAAAGTTGTGGGTCAGAAAACCTAAACAATGAGCTCTAAAAGGCACCAAAAGGCCGAGAGGAAGTGCAGAGTCAGTTGAAAACCCTCTGTGGGTTCATCACTTCGAGCAACCCCTTTCACATACTAGTCATGTGATTTATTGTTAATGTAGAAGTATTGATTACAGTGTAGATTTACACTGTGCACTTACATTTTAATGTGTGCTTTCTTGCATTTACACCATGTCTTTAGTGTGCACTCTCATCTGTGTCTGCAACTCTGTACTGGTGCCATCTAAGCCAGGTCTCCCTTGGATGTAATCACATAAAACCCTTTTATATTTATCTGTAAATAAGGATTTCAGAAAGCAGAGTGGGTGGGTGATGGGCTGTAAGTTAGTGCAGCAAGATGGACATTTCCCATAAATATCCTGAGATTCCTTTTATCTGATAATCTGAGTTTTGAGTTATAAACTACCAAACCCATGAATGAATGCGCTCTCACAAACATGAAAAAGTCTAGCTCTGTTCTTCATAAAACATCTGCATCTACTTTGAACATATGATATGTTTATGTATACAGCTTGTTGAATACAGGAACAGGGAGGACATTATCTCATGATCCCAAAACACAAAAGGGTCGCATTTTACCTTATCATGGGCACAAAAAAGTCATTAAAGGTCCTGTAAACCATTTCTCAATTAGCTTCCAACTTTGAGCGATGAGGTCCTACATGAACACATATAGTTATACTGTAATTTTGGTTATTTCACTGGAGAGATTTCAGTATTCGTCTGATTTGTCTGTCTGTCTGATTTGATTATATTTCAATCAGATTTAAGCAAAATAACAATCAGAGTCTTTGTCTGATGAGAATGGTGGGTTGCTAACTTATGTTGCCAGGGGGACGCCACTGTCAATTAAATCTGATCAAACCACAACTGCAGAGTCCTGATGAAGCAGATTAGTTTTTGAATGTTCATCTTATTAAATAATCATTACGGATGTTTTTTCCTACACTTGACTTTGACTGTTCATTATTTAGTCATGAATATTTTAAGATCCTCTCCAGACATGTTTTCAAGATCCTGAGAACTTTTCTCAATCAGCTTCCTGCTATGAATGATGAGATCCTATATGAGCACAGCAGTTTTCCAACAAAGTTGGAACAGTTTTGCGTATGTCAACATTTTCATTATTTCTTTATTTCTTTTGTCCTTGCTTTTCTCACTGGTTTGGGGCACGACAAATGAGATGTCATATAGTATTTTTGTGGACCAATCGCAGTTCAGGAACATTCGAATCAAAATGTGATGACAGATTTGGTGCTGTTTGTTCATGTTGCCGGGCCGTTGTTAATCAAATCAGATCAAACCGCATCCACACAGTCGCGAGTTCATGACTCTTAAAAGGCAACTCCACCACTTTAACACATCAAAGGCTGTTTACGGGTATTGGGGAGTATTACTGCATATGAGAAAAAAGTAGTATGAAACCTTTTGTGGCTTTTGTGGCGTGAAATCTGATAAAATGCTCCAAGTGATCTCACTTGAGGCAGAGTCAGTTGGGGCTAGACTACAATAAATCTGGGGTTTGAAACCACATTTTCAAATTCTTTAAGACATACAAAATACTCTGCTTTGAATACTCATTTGTCTGATATGGTTTTCAACAAAGCAAAATTCAATTAACTACTTATAATTCTCTACATCTACCTCTTCTCCCTCATAGGAAAGTTGAGAATTTATGGATAGGCTGGTGTTTCATTCATAAAAGTTTGATTAAAAGTTATATAAAGGTTCAATTGTTAGTTGCAAAATATCTTCTTCCTACATGAAAAGTCCATTCTCTCTATACATATATCCTGAAAGTTTCAAGTTTCCACATCACGCTTGTGTTCGTTGCATACTGGACTATGACCGGCTCCAAGCTAGTTGTGTCGTCACAAAATCCTACTCTTATGTGCACGTTCTAAACTGACATTTAAGGTGAGCGCAAAGAAACTTTCACCCTTCAGCAGGTGAACGTGAAAGCAGCCCTTTTAGTGCCAAACCTCTACCTAGTGAAGCTCAAACATCCAAATGAAGTAACAATGAGCAAAATACATTTTTGAGTGGAAGGGGAATTTTAATAAAGATATTCTTTTCAGGTTCTTTGAACAACTGTTTACAGTTGTTAAGGTTTTGGGATATGCATACTTTTTCAGAAAAAAAGGCCACTTCAGTTTAACTTTGACTTTAGCCTGTTGCTCCTTGTGCGATGTTTTACTGATAAACTGGCAGGTCATGTAACTGCCAGTCCTACCTTTGAGCGGTTTCGGTATGAAGTGTGCGGCGGCCTTATTCTTCTTGACGTGGTTCCCCTTCATGATTCCGCCCTCCTTGTTGAGTCCCAGGTACCAGGCCCGGCCTGAGGCCTGTTGCCGGTACAGCATGGAGGAGTAGGTGACGTAGTAGTTCTCAAACACCGACTCCTTGAACTTACACTCCGGGGTAAAATGTTCCTGAGGGGACATGTGACAGATATTAGGACGAATCATAAAAGGAAGAAGACAAGGAGGTGATTACATAGACATGGAGAGGTAGGTGGGCTTAGCTGCAGAGAAGGAGCAGAGTCACAGAAGGTATGAGTTTGTAATGGCAGCTCCATTAAAGAGTGTTCAATCATTCCTCCATATTGCCTAAAGTGTATTCATCCATCAGTTGGTCCGCTCTTTGAATCATTATCTCAGCCAGGCTGTAGTCTTCAAGAACGAACTGCGCCAACTTAGGACAGCTGACATTTGCATTTCCTTATTCCTGCATCTCCATAGCAACCAGCTACTCCCTTGAATACCAACCAGTCCACTGAGAGAAAGATGGTGCCCAGGTTGCCGGGGGAAACGGAAAGATACAGAAAGACTGATTTTTCTCTCTGTCATCCATTAATCTTGTATGAATTTTGATTAAGTAGATTTAGCACGAACAGACAAACAAATGTGGTTTGTGTGTATAACTCTATAAACATTTTGTGTGTGTTGTGTTTCCTCTCTGCCTTTAATATCAGGCAAGAAGATGAAACAAGGGATATCAGTGTTATGACTGACGCCATGACAACCCAGAGCATCCAGGTCTGGGCATGATGGGGCCAGATACTGTGCTGGTATACGTGCCTGCACAGGCATAGCAGCATGGCTGTTATTATTTCTGTTATGGCTGTTATTATTTCGAGGTTTCATTTTTCTATTTCATGTTAGTTTTCATCTTTTGGCCTCGCAGCCTTGTTTAGATTGCCGAAGGTGCGTGTTATTTTTGTTGATTCTTTTTTGTTATTGCATCTACACCACCCACCATCACCACTCAAGAGCTTAAGTAAGGCACTTAAAATCTGCACTGCAGCCAACACTGCCTTCTGACCTGTTCTGAGAAAATATATGCACAGCGGGGATTTATGCGTATATCAAGTTGGGAAAGGCATGAAAACAGATTTCAGGAACATTGTGTAAATGGACACAAGGTAATCTTCCTATCAAAGAATGACTGAAGGGAGATAAACAAAAGGAGGCTAGAGGATGATCTGAAATCAATCCCGAGAAGTCACAATATCAGTAGACAGACAAGGGCGGCTCAGACACTGGATTATAACACCCAATGGCAGCTGGCTCACAAAGCAACGCTGTAGTTAAAGTATTGATGTAATGATAGGATGATAATGAAACTGGTCACACTGGAAGCTGCCGCTTCATTACTCAACCTGAGCCAAAGACGATATTTTAGTCCTTAATGGTCTGTAATGATGGTGATGATGATGGTGAAGGTGGTGTGTTTGTGTGTGTGTGTGTGTGTGTGTGTGTGTGTGTGTGTGTGTGCGTGGTGACCTACGGAGGTATATAGAAAGCCTTCATTATTCATTGCCAAGTAGAGTTTGGTCTGGACGCCCTGGATGGCCACCACACGAAGCCCCACTGGGATCAGGTTGAACACAGCTGTGTATGCACATACACACCCACCCACACACAATCAACACACAAATACACACAGCAAACAAATGAGCAGTCACACAGTGAACACAGGGAGACGAAGAGAAAAATCCTACTCAATATCAATGTTGCATCTAGTATGACAACAACTCCATTTTGCCACAGCGATGCTATTTCACAAGGTCAGTTTGTCGCAAAGCCTACTGAATTACAGTGACTGAGTGCCCAGTACAGCCCAGTAACAGTGGGATGAAAAGTGTAAGAATGATCAAAAGGCACACAGCATAGCATGGTTTGGTAAATAATTGGTAGTGTAAAGACAAGTTTCAACAGAAAAGCCACTGAGTCAGAGTTTATAGAGTGTTCTACTCTAAGACAACTGTAAATACCCCTACTAGGGCTACAACTAGTAGTTATTCTCATTATCATCTCATCCGTCAACAATTCTATTTTATTAATAGATTAATCATTTAGCCTATAAAATGTCAGAAGGTCTTGAACAATTTCTTTATTTGACCAACAGTCTAAAACACCAAGATAATGATATAAATCTTACATTTACACTAAGTGGCTGAAACCAGAGCATTTTTGCTTGGCAAATGGTCTAAACAATGAACTGCTCTTGAGTCATAGTCTGTCAGTCAACTGACCAACAAACTGATCAACTGGCTACTGATTTCAGCACTAAAACCTAAAACCATTTGAACAAGTACAGTAAAGAGGACATTCCCAGGCTTATTTACACTGCAAGGTTCAAGGTGCTTTGAGAGCGGCCGTTTGTGAATTTAAGGGCACGTTACATAAGCATAAGCTTATTAAGCTACGTCAAGCTGCTTGGGCTACACACTCTTAATACATTACCAAAGGCGTAGGTTTGCTTGTAGAAGTACGTGGGGACACAAACAGTCAGAAGTTCTTAACAAATACATGTATTATAACACTAAACCTACGAAAAATCCCATTTCGTTTTTATTGATAGTGACCTCATACTTTATGATAGATACAGATCATATGTGTATCTTTACTAAAAAGATCATGGTCTTTCACTGTCTTATCTAATAATTAATATTTGATTGATGCTCGTGTATAGTTTATTTTTAGGAGAATTTTAAATGTAAAAAATTAGATTACGTGATCTTTTTTTACAAGAGAAACTAAGAGAAGAGTTTCCCGTAGTAGTGCCTGCAGTCGTCCTCTCAGGTTGCAGGTACAGCTCTTGCCTATCAGGGAGTCGGGTACCAGCCTATATGTAGCCTGAGAAGACAAACTCAGGCAGCGAAGGTGTCACGTCCCCCAAATCCCCAGCGGACATTACACCCTTGTACATTACAGTTAATATAACATTAAAGATGGTCTGTCAGATTTAGATTAAGGGTATTTCCAGGGTTGATGGATGAGCAGATAAAGTATCTACAGTGGCAAAAGCATATGTATGGATTTAAAGCTTTATCACAAAAAAAATTTAATGTGCAGTATCTATCAGTATCTATACTGTCTATCAAAATTGTTGCTTTGTTGCTTTTTTCCCCCAGTGGTTTACATTCAGTAGGCACAAGCAAAAAAGTTATTTATATGTTTCTACAGTAAAATTTCAGTTGCAGGGACGTAATTATTCCTGGCAGTTTGATGAGTCAGGCCCTTGTTTAATTATACTCATTTAGCCAACCATGTTCTTTATAATGACTGTGGTTATATGGAGACACGGATTACATGGATTATCCATTCAAATGCAGTCTTCATGTGGGATTTCATGTGGGTAGGCGTTTACATGATGTATACACCATGTAATCATCGAATTAAATAACACACTTCCATTGTAGCCATGTCTTTCTCTTTGTACACAACAGCTGGTGGCCTGAGAAGTAGCAGAAATCAATGCTTGAGGCTGGCAACACCAACTGTGCACGGGAAACCCAGTGATTGCCGCCTGAGTCACAACAACAGGATTGAATTAGCCGTATCAATCACGCACTACAGCCTGTGTGTGTGAGAAAGCGAGAGACTGAGATGGAGCAGGCAACAGAGAATTCGTTTACTGGTGCGGGTCAACCTGTTTCAGGGGGCGCTGTACGTCCTGTGATTGTTTAATTGATTTCTTTAACTAGGAAACCTTTAACACGTATAGACTGCCGTGTCTGACGACTGAAGGAAAAGGATGCACCATCTTATTAATTAAATGAACGCTCCAAATGTTGTTGAGGGAGTGTCTGAGTTAAAACTCCCACATCAGGTTCATATTATCCACTGGGTGAAGTTTATCATCCAGTTGGCTTTAACAGGCTCTGGATAACGCCAAAGTGGAACTATGGGACTTAACTGTAGACTAAATCAGACCTTGCTAGATATTGAACCTTCAATATGTTGCAATGTTCTATTGTATGAATACCTTGAGTGTCAAATTACAGTATGAGTGAGAATGTAATAAGAAAATTACCAGAAAGCGTGGGTTCAGTCTCAGTCTGTATTTAATTTATTTCATCTTCCTTTACTTTATAAGCTCTAAAGATCTCAGACTGAGGCATTAAGTCTACATGTAATTCAACATGTTGAAATGTTGCGACGCAAGTGTCAACTTTCTTTACAACCAACACTTTGATTTTCTGTTGTTTCGCTCATTTTCAATTAATTTGATACCAGGACAGAAAAGCAGCTAACATGCATTTCAAGACTGCAATTATTATTGTTAGGGTTGGAGTAACACACATTTGAGCTGAAACGATTGGAGGATTACTCGAGTTGATTGAAAGAAAATTAATCTGTTATCGATTCATTGTTTCGATATTGTTTCCAAGCAAAACTACCAAACAAGTGTTGGTTCCATTTTCTCAAATGCCATCTTTTGATGCTTTTCCATGTCACATCTGATAGTAAACTGAATATATTTGGGTTTTGGACTTCTGGTCAGATAAAAATGCAATTTTAAGATTTCACCTTGGCCACTGGGGAATCATTATGAGCATTCTTTCACTATTTTCGGACATTTCTATAGTCAAACCGATTAATCAAGAAAATAACTGGCAGATTAATCGATAATGAAAGTAACTGTCAGTTACAGCACAAGTTGATTTTTGAAAGAGGGCAAATTAAGGAAATGGAAGAATTTGGATGGCCAGCAGCTGTATGTCCAAAGGGCAGGCTTACCGTAGGTGCTGTCTTCATCCTTGGTTCCATCAATGGTGCCATCAGGCTGCATCTGCAGCTGGAAGCCCTGGCGACTGGAAAGCCTGGTCACAATGCCCTTTAACTGGGGCTCTGAGGGGAGGAGATGAGAGGAGTGACATTAACTGCATTCATTCCTTATTACTGTCGTGTATCAAATCCAGCAGTCTGCAGGATGCCGGAAGTATCAGAGGAAGAGAAGCTGTTTGTATTTCCCATCACTGGGCCTCGAGGGCCCAATATCACTCCCTGACCCCTGTACATAGTGGCACACAAAAATCAAATAATAACTGACAGATGTTACAGGACGGTTCGAGCAACCCAAACTTCTGAGATCTCCATCAGTTATCAGAGATGCATGCTGCAACAAAACTTGCGCTTCCTGCAGGACAATTCAAACTTATTTACATGTGATGTTTGTGGTGTCATGCAACAGGATTAATTCCTGAGCCACTGCAGGAAGGAGATTATCCAGAGGGTGACAAATGATGAAGTGATGAGGGACCAGGGAAAATGGTGTTGGTTGCTGGTGATGATGGTGGTGATGATGACGGTGAAGATGGTTGAGGTGGTGGCTCTCAGACTTTCCTTTCCCCCACCCTCAGACCTGGTGGTCGCCTTCTCTTCCGTTTCTTCCTCGATCCAAACAATTTGACACGCGAGAACACGTTCAGCTTGCTCGGCTTCTCGTTCGTGCCTTTGCTGTTGCTCGGGCTGGCGCTGCCGCGGCAAGCGTTCGCCTTCTCCCTCTCCCTTGCCTGCCGCTTCTGGCGGATCAGAGAGCTGGCGATGGCCGCTGCCCGGGACATGTTCCCCCGGTGGAGTGAAACAAGGCTGTGCGTCCCGGTCGGAGGGAGAGTCCGCGGATAAGGCGATGGGGGCGTGTGTGGTGCGGGGAGGGGGTCTACACCACCCACGGCTCAGTTCGCATCACACATCGGCCGCTGCAGTCTCGCAGATATCCGTGATTTTAAAAAGCGTCCAGAATCCTCCATCGGTGCGTCCGGGCGCTTGATGGAAGTCGTTAAGATGAAATCCAGTAATGTGCCAGTGAGTGAGCGTTAACGACGCCGCCTCACATCCCCCAAGGGGTCTGAGTGGCAAAAGCTGTCTGGTCCCCCCTCAGGCGATTCCTCTGGCTGTCCCGGGAGAGCGTGGAGGAAGAGAGGAGGGTATTGGTGAGGATCCAGTCCGGGTCCAAGTGGCGAATCAACAGCTTCTGAGCTGCTGCGAACGACACCGGCGGTTGTTGTTGATGATCAATGCAGCTGCCGCTTCCTCCTCTTCTGCTGATGCTGCTGCTGCTGGTCTGCAACGCTCCCCCGGTGATGCTCCGCTCCTCGACGCTGTCCGTGACAGAAATGCAGCAACCGGAATGATTGTCAGTGAAACAGCTCGGGGCCGGTTCAGTGGGAAAGGGATCATGATGCAGCCGTGCCGTTCATAAAACTGCTGCAGCCCTGCCCGCCCCGAGGAAGACGAACGAGGAGGGGTGGAGGTGGTGTGTGTGTGTGTGTGTGTGTGTGTGTGTGTGTGTGTGTGTGTGTGCGCGCGCGCGCGTGTTCGTACGTGTGTTGTGTGTATCTCTGTGTTTGGAAGGGGGTCGGATGGAGGTGGGGTGTGATGAAGGGGGGTTGGGCAGCTCTTGCTCATCGGGCACCTGTAGCCCTGAACCCCACGTGGCATGCTATTTACATGTTACACTGAACAGTGATGTGTGATAGGCAGGGAGATTTTGAGGAGGAGGGGGGGGGCAGGAGAGGCAGGGGAGGTGCGGTGTAATATAGGAGGAGGAGTGAGGAAAATAAATATCAAAATAAGAGACAGACAGGTGAATGCATTAGAGGAGGAATAATGGGGAGGGGGGGGTGAGATAGCCTATATAGAGTGTGTGTGAGAGAGCGATTGGGAGAAGCTTGTAGAAAATGAAGGAGGGGAGGAAAAGATGAACAGGCACATGAATGAGAGACATAGCCTATATATTATGTGTTTGAAAAAGGGAGAGAGAGTGAGAGAAGAGCAAGGTTGGGAGAGGGAGAGAAATAGAGAGAAGGAAAGGAAATGTTCGATTCATGAGGAGGCATGAGGAAAATTAAGAAAGGTAAAATAAGTGAAGGGGGAAATTTTGGAAGAGAGAGAGACCTGGTGAGTGTGTGTGAGAAAGTGGAGGGAGAAAGGGAGGGAGAAAGGAGGGGCTCTCATCTTATTTTGGTGCAGAGGTTCACCACTGCTGAAAGGCTGCAGCGTGCACGAAGGAGGTGAACAACGGAGACAGCCCTTCAGTCTGGATGAGCTGCGCCGTTTTCTAGATGTTCCCTTTGCATTGGCACCAGAGCAGAGGCACGCGTTCTGCAGCAATCAGCCACCTCATGCATGTCGTCTGGCCACGGGCAAGCCCCCCGCAGGAAAGCAGACTGCACAGCTGTCAGCGCCAAACACGGCTGCAATGGCGCATGGCAACTGCAACTCCGAGTGGCACAGAGGAAGACGAGGCGGTGGACGAACGGCCGACTGACTCACAGCTGAGGTCGACCTGTGGCACCTGGTGCCGAACAGCAGGCAGAGCCAGTGCGTGCTGTTCGCCGGTGGAAAAGGTAGTGAAAATCAATAGCTGGAGGAGCGAGAGGATGTGGTGAGCAGTGAATTACATGAGGGAAGAGGAGGCAAACCCAGTAAGCTGTAGCCCACTGTAAGAGTAAGCCAGTGGGTGGAGGAGAGAGTGATGGACTGTGGACACAAAACTGAGGTCAGGACCTGGTCACTGAAGCGGAGCCATTAGCCTGTCCTTGACTGAAGGAGCTGAGGTTACACCTACGGCCTTCTGGTTAGGTAAGACCCTTGTAAGTGTTTAATTATAATTGTAGTTCAGATGTAACTGCACAGTTCAACCAACCCGCTATTCATTCCCAGAGAGCGACGACGCTTCGGCCATGAAAGATTTCATTGCCGATCTGTGATGCCATCTAAAACGTCAAAATGTGAAAGCAAACATGTACAACCAGTGTAACGAAAATGACTGGAAGCTTGGTCGAGTCCCCTCATCTTTCATTTATGAGATCCTTGCTTTTTAAACCCACACCACGTGCCCCTAAAAGCAACAGCCTCACCAACAAGAGCTAACAAGATATACTGTAACAGTGCGAGCTGCAGGGTAAACTAACCGTGGCAAACGTAAATACGTCCAATTTTTCCAACCCTTTGCATTAAAACACCACGATAACAAATGTAGATGTTACAGAAAACAAGACGATCAATAAGTGAATCAATAGACAAACCATTAAACAAATAAGCAGCCAAACAACACAGGAAAGAATGGATTTGTTTCCTGGATTTGAAAAAAAAAACATTTTAGATAAAGAAAGTCTTTAGTCTAAAAATGTAAATATAATAAAGCAGCTTAAATGTGCTCGATTGCTGCATCTGTAGAAACAGAAGGGGAAAAAAGGGATTTAAGAGATAAATCCGAGCTGTTGCATCCATTCTATGTTTAAAAGCCAGTCAACTTCTTTAAGGTTTGCCTCGAGCTCCCTAGCGCCCCCCACAGGCAGCTCGAGAGCTTGACAACAGATGTTCGGAGAACAGGGACTCGCTGAAGCCAAGGAAAAGCCACACTGTGTTTCCAGCAAACGCCCAGCGAGAGCCCCCGTGCGTTGCAGTAGAAACCCAGCGGCGCACTCGCAGCGGACTGAAACACCCCGGCATCAAACCGGCGAGGCCTGTAGAGGGCAGACCCATGTCACGCGGTCTCGCTACGAAGTTGTGCGGCCGTCGAAGAGCCGCGGGGCCGATGCACTGACGTTGCACCTTAATGACCCCTTCGGGATATTTTCACCTCTGAAAGGTGAAAAGTGATTTTGGCTCGTCCGACTCCGGCAGAGTAAACCGTGTGCGAAACCGAACCCGCAGGCCGAGACGGACCGTAAAGGGATTAGTCCGGGCGCAAAGTGCTGGGGATTTTGATTCAACGTCTCTGGGGGGTGATTTTGTTAACTCGTAATAAACCAATTAAACGTTTTATTCATGCCTCCAAAATTGAGACCAGAACGCTGTGTTATGTTAAGTCCCTTTATTGTTTAAAAAGTTAGGGCTTTGTCCCCTCAATAATCTGCCCCGTGGGCGAGGAGGACACCGATATACAGCCCCGGATCGGGATTCACTGGCTCCAGTGGAATAACAGCCAAAAACCTGAACTTACACGCTTGTTCGCTGCAAACCTACCGTGACGGCGAATTCGAGGTCAAGTCCCAGAAATAATCTGATAAGACTCTTGGTTTTTTTTCTTTTTTCTTTTGTTTTGCTTTGTTTTGTTTCGGGCAGTTCTTCGCGGGGACGGCTCAGCAGAGAGGGGCGCGTCCGGCGCCGTTTTCTAGCACCGCGGAGAGCGCTGGCTCCTGCCAAGTTTGCCCCGAGCTAAGGCGCGTTTCAACCCCAGTGATAAGAAAATGACGGAAGTGTTTTAAAACGCAAGTGTATGAAATGGGGGCAGTTAAACGTTTTGAGAACAATTTTAATTGTCGAAAATGAACCGCACCTATAAAATCCACACAAAAAAAACACCCAGGCGGTGTTTTAGAAAGGTCCCTTCAGAGGCTATGAGAGCGTCTGCTGGCCTCACCGTAACCAAACTGTGTGTTCACCCCTTCTGCCCTGACGGTCTATCCCCGAAACGCGTTATACACAGAGCTTCCTTTAAGAAAGGTATATCACAGGATCACCACTGGCTCGTGGTCTGGGTCCGTCTCCTCTGCCCCTACCTGAGGTCGATCGGCGGAGAGGGAAAGTCATGCTGCGTCCGTGGAGCTCCGGGGGCCTCGTGCTCATGGCTCTTTTTGCGCTGCCTCGTTGTGCGCTGCTCGACGAAAAGAGGAGGATTTACCGAAGTTCAAACCGGCGAATTCTCCACGGCATTGGATCCATTAGAGGCCGCGCACATGGCGGTGACGGGAGATCATTACGGAACATTAGAGGCCATTAGGCCGGTTGGAACCGGTCATTAATGATTCATCTCGAGGCCCCGCTGATCTGGCACAATAAGAGAGCGAGGGAGCCGGCAGGCCGTTCCCAAGTCCAAGGATCTATGGAGGAAGCAGTGTGTGAGTGTGTTTGTGTTCGTATATGTGTGTGTGTGTGTCTGTGTGTGTGTGTGTGTGTGTGTGAGAGAGAGAGAGAGAGAGAGTTCAGAGTGGAACAGAACTGTCAATGGCACACTAGTGGGCACACACACAGAAATTTAAGTTACTGTATTTGTAAGGGCTCTACATTCACTTCCCAGTAACTAGCTAACCTTATCCAGGTACACTCCATGTAGCCAGGAACATTAAACCTAACAGACATACATTTCCTCCTGCCAGATTTTATATTTTTTTAGTGCTTCTGCCTTCGTTAAGACCCTTTGCCTTGTAACTGTGTCGCGGTACTCCTTGGCCTGATGTTGCCTAGAAAACCCAGTTTAGCGCTGAAACTGAGGATTATTTTCACTATCAGTTAATCTCTCCATCATATCCTCGATTAACCGATTAATCGCTTGGTCTATAAAATATGAGGGGAAAAGTGAAAAATGACCATCACAGTCTCCCAAAGCTCGAGGTGATGTTATGTAGTTGCATGTTTTCCACTACCAGTGCTCCAAAACCTAACTTCAACCAACTTCAATTCCATGTAATACTGAAGAAGACAAATAAAAGCAGCAAATGTTTTCCCACTTTGAAGCCGGAGCTCGGGAATGTTTGGCATTTTTCCTTGAATAGGGAGTTATTGATTAATAATTGATCAAACTAAGCGCCAATTATTTTTCTGTCGGCTGACTAGTTGAGTAATTGACTAATCATCTCAGCTCTAACACAGCTGTAAAAACGATGGCAGTCAGAACTCTATAAAAGCTGAACCATGCTGTGAATTGGTATTAAACTTAACATGACTTTCATGTGTAAAGCTGCATTTTGTGATTGTGATTGACTGAACTCACTGCCTCCGGCACAGAAACAAAAGGGGAGTAGAAAGCCGTTGCATGTAAAACGTAGGAAAACTATATAACCAAGAGGAACCAGTAAATCCCCAGCAACACTCACTGAAAGAGTTCAGGTTAGTTGCCTATGAAAAGACTGCCTCCAAAATAACCAATTTTAATATCTGTCACAATTCACAACACAGCAATCCATAATGACGGTAATCACAACATAATATAGAAAACGTTGTTTTCTCTTTGTTTCCTTTTCTAATTAAACCTTCATTACAATCTCATCCTGTGCAGCCAAACATTGTTCAAACCCATAAAACTTCCCAAAGATACCAAATATATCTGGAAGGTTTGGAATGTCTACTAGTCTATTGCTATACAAGTATTATTACCATTAAAATTGATGAAATGACCTTGATGCAAAGGATCTTTAAAATAGAGACAAACTCACACAGCATGCACACAAATGCAGGAAAAATACACACATCTAATGGCTTTGCACTCCCTCTCTCAGTTGGTCTGTGGGCCATCCTATATGTGCACCATCACAGCACATTACATAGCAGCCACACTCAGAGCAGTGCTCCCAGTCCAGGGCTACACGGACTATACGCAGCCACCCATAACTCTATATTATCAGCCCATTACGTTGTTGTGTTGTTACAGTACTTCCTGTGAAGTAGCCTGTTAAAACCCGACTGCATCCATATTACTGAGATGATGCAGAAAGTGTTACAGAGGCAGAGTGTCTGTTGTTGCATAAACTGCAGTAGAGGAGCCTATAAAAGCAGCATGAAGGCACTGAAGCAGGATGTTGCTGGAGAACATACACACTCAGCAACTTGAAAAGTAAAGCTAATAGAGGAGGAAATGTCAAGGTTATCCGAGAAAAAACACCTTTGAAATAAATGTGCTTCCTATTCTGATTTTCCAAATGTCTGGGAGACTACAACAGCAATCTTTCCAGAGAAACAATTTTAGTGCTGTTTTTGCCCACTTAATGGATCACTATGCTATGGTTTCATGTGATCAAGGAATTACTCTATTAGATCAAGCAGATGGATTGACTGGGTCACTGTGTGTGTGTGTGTGTGTTTGTGTGTGTGAGATTTCTTTCTTTCTTTCTTTCTTTGCATTAGTCGATTGAGCTGAAATACAATTTTGGCTTTGAACAAACACATAATGCCTCCCAAAATAATTTTGTAGCCCTGGCTACAATAATGCCTCCCGAAATAGTTTTGTAGCCTTGGCTTGAAATAGCAAACCGCAAAGATGCCAGCAGGTACATTCTGGCAAAGGTTCCCAGGCCAGCAGCCTAGGCAGGTAGCCAGTATCCAAACACTGTAATTAAAAAAAAAACCTCTGCAGCTGTTGTGTTTCCATTAAGGTGCCTGAGAGTATCAGCTGCCATTCGCTACCAGTGATTCAAATTATCAACCAGTAGATGGCACCATATTATCAGATAACATAAGGGAGGTTGTCGAAATGGTGAGAGAGAGAAAAGAAAGAGAGAGAGAGAGAGAGCATACAAGATTGAATGGACAACGCTAAGCCCCAAAATAAAATCTGCATCTGTATCTGCTCTGCCTTAAACTTTTTGCATCATTAACAACGATATCCACACACTCAACAAATTAGATGGACTGGATGGACATAAACCCAGTTGTGCATGTGCCTTGCAAACTACTAACCTCACGGACTTAAACCTACAGCCTGTCAAACGTCAGCCTGAGAATTTGTAGCCTGTGTCTTTACTCCCATTTAATTAAAAAAGCATATTTTTTCCTGTGTTGTTTTTTCTCATAATTATAACTTTATATGATTATTTGTTACTATGTCATAATCATGATACCTTTTATCAAAATTATAAGAAAAGTCATTTTTATCTTATGCTAAGATCGCCACGTTAACATGCTCACAATAACAACCCTAACAAGCTGATGTTTAGCAGCTATGTTATTTATTACGTTCACCATCTTAGTTTAGCATGTTAGCATGCTAGCATTTAAAAAATTAACACTATGCGGAAAGTACGGCTGGCGCTGATGGGTATGTCATTAGTTTTGCAGGTACAAACCAAAGTAACCAAAACAAATGGAAACTTTGACCTAAGGATGGCAGTATAAAAGTCACCAAAGTTATTACAATTCATCCTGAGGGAGACATGAATGTCTGTACAAAAATATCATGGCAGTCATTCCAATAATGTTGAAACACTTTGCTCAAAACCGCGAACGTCAACCTCATGATGGCACCAGAGGACTAGTCCGGGCATCATGAAAGGATTCATCCCCTGAGGAACCGTGCGTGTCTGTGCAAAATTTCACGCCCACCCATACCGTGGTTGTTGAGATACTTTAGTCTGGAACAAAGTGGTGGGCAGAAAAACTGACAAACCAACGCTGCCAGCGCTAAAGTGGTGGCGCCCAAAACTTGGGTGGTGGATTTTTCTTTCTGGGTGTTGGAAATGAGCTTCCATATTTTTCAAAGGTGCCGAATAAACGTAGAACTAACCAGGTAATTGTATCTGTAAGTTTTGTGCTTGTTAGTGCTTGTGGTGCATCATTGCTGGACTACATGTTGACAACATTACATCAGTGAAAAGTCGGATGTGGTTCATATGGGATGGGCCGTAATTACTGTGGAGTGATGACCTCTGCCGCCATATTGCTGTGCCACAATCTGGGTTAATTAACAATAGTGTCTCCATGGTGAATCCTCTCCTGCTGCTTGTTTTGAGTGCACACACACACACACACACACACACACACACACACACACACACACACACACACCTACTTATAATCCGCAGTTATAAGCCTAACCTCTATAAGAACATGATGTTAATGAGTTTTGTTCAACCCAAACGTAATCCTTAAATCCACTATTATATTATACAGAACAGTACAAGGTGATGCTGATATATAACCCTGCTGATCTTTCCACCCGAGATAGAGGGAGACTCATTACTGGAGTATATTTTAGTCAAAAAGAACAAGAGACTTGACATTCTTCAGCGTTTGCAAGAGCAAACACTTCTGAAATCGCTGTCTCTGTGCTACTTTGTTGTGTGTCAATAAACAAGTTAATGACTCAGTCAATCAATTCAGTTGATGATTGTGCCCTCAGTAATTGCTCAGTAGCATTTTTTTTTTACTATGCGTCTAATGCGTCTTTTTTCCATGACACAATTTTTATTCTCTTTATTTTGGAAAGTGATAACGCGGTTTGTTGTCACTTTCATTATTAAAATCTACATTCAAAATCATAATGTTGTCCACCCTTTTCGGAGTGATGCCCCTTTAGCTCAGGCTCACAATACACTGAGCAAAATACAGAGACACCTGTACAAAGCAATGCAGCGCACTAGTCCTTCAACAAATACTGCTTTATTTAAAATGTTCAGTTTTATTGAGACAACTACGGTATGTTTGGAGGCTGTACTACGTGGCCAAGATGTACTGGGATGTATTAGACTGAAGGGTCCAATATTTGGTTAACCTCATTTAGGTGGTGGATACGCCGTAAAACACCACAAACTATATCCTCAGAAAAATTGTTGAATCAACACCTGTGCCACAGTGTTAACTTCAATAACAAACCTTAAGGCCATATTTATTACAGGACTGTTGTATTAGACTCCATTACGATGAACAGGGGTTATTATTGCTCTGTTCTCTCAGTGGATTTATCCTCTTATAAATCACTCCTTCTTGTTTATTGGCTTGGTTTAATTGCTTTTTCTGTTTATTAATGTGTTTGCTTCGTATCTTTTAAAGGTGCTTTATGAGTAAAAGCCACAATAAATAAGGCTTATTACTATTCTGCTACAAGCGGTTGGTTTCAGTCGAACTTTCTGTTGCAACCACCAACCTACCACTACGGGCACAGCTCTATGTAAGGGATAATACCCGAAAAGTTGCACAAAATCAATCATGAACTTTGAGAAATTCGGCAAAAGAAAATGTGAATTAATGCTTGTTTCCATCCACTGCTGTTATGCAAATATTAGGAGGTGGTTCGTCAGGATAAACAGCTGGTGGCACTGATTCTCCAGTTGGGTGCCATTAAAACCATCGTAGAAGAAGAGGGTGAAAGAAGATGTCATTTAAAAGAGCGCCGGTCAAACCTCAAACTGTGAAAAACAATGTAGAAAACATCAAGCATGAACCAAACATTATGTTTGTTTCACGTATTAATCAACAGCCTCCTTCTTGCTCCACACAGATCTGATGTTTTTGTCTGCCGCTATTTGAACGAAGCTTCAGCGGACGTTTAGGTCACGTGCTTCATGTACGCCCTGATTTATTTGCTGAGTCTGTTTCCCTTGTAGGCTACGTTGCTGCAGTTTGTCGATACACCAGCTTTTCCACCTTAGCGAAGTGAAAAAACGTTTTTCCTATATTTCAAACTTCTAGCGTTTCCACTCAGGTATTTTAAGTTGGAAATTGGAAATGTGCATAAAAACAGGTAGAAAATAACCCACATGCTGTCTCTCTCTCTCGCTCTCTCTCTCCCTCACCTGTGACTTATCCACTACTCTTTACTTTCTGTGCAGTTTTTGTGGCTTCTCCTCTGCCTTTGTTGAAGCCCTATCCACTGGTACTGTTTTTTTGTTTTTTTTATTGCTGTTCGATGTGAATTGGTTAAGTTTTTCAGTGATAAGCGCAGTGCCGAGCCAGCTCCACTGCCCAGAAAGGTCCCATAAAAAAGGTCGGGGAAGCGGTTGTTAACCAGGTGTACATTTGCCACGCCAACCACTTAATTTTCAAAGTCTTTTCTCTTGCCAAACCCAGAAATACAGTTTGAAAACCCTTCTGATAAAGCTAAATCTCACCTTCGTAACACATTTTGAAGTTTGTTTTCAAGGATTGGGCTTTTCACTGCCCCTTGTGGCCAGAGGGAGGAAAACACCCCACCGTGAGCCAATTTCCACTCCGAACTTAACTTCGACCAGCAAAGTAAAAGGGAGATTTATGCTTTATCAGGAGTCTTTTCATACTATATCTTTCAGTTTTAAAAGAAAAAAGACTTGGAGGATGAAGACTGGTAACTGCTGCACCTCCTTTAAAGAGCCGCCGCTTCCCTGACCTTTTCAATGGGATTGGTGCTACTGCTGAGCCAGCATTATACCAGCCTAAATTTCTAAGGCTAATGTGTCTTGCTAATGCAGCATTCTGACAATAGTTCATTTACTGATGGGAAAACTGTTGATGTTATGTATTTTACTCTTTTCACTTTTACTCTTGTGGACTACATTAATATCCTGTATCACATCCTACAGGGACCTAGTGTTAATATTCCGCTGGTGATACTTTGTTTCCTCCTGGCATGAGGCACAAGGTCACTAAATTAACAGTCATACCTTTGTGAATCCGGCTCTCTCGTTACCAAACTAACTCATTTGTCACAATACCTTTTGACCAGTTCACTTTGATGGACCCTCGCCATTTTCAAATTTGTAATCACTGGATTTGCTGTCCAGGGCTGCTTTCCCGGTTTCACGTAACAAACTTTGGCGGTAGTTTGCTTGGCTCTCTGCATAGCTCTGCACCCAGGGCAGAAGAACTGCGGTGAATTAAAGTTCTACTGTGGTCATAGTAAATGGTTTACTGAATAAATTAAGGCCTAAGCCTGAGACCATGCTAAAGCGGGCTGCCAATGACAGAAAGAAAGAAGAAGGCTCAATTACAATTTTTGATTTGGGGGGGGGTATTGTTTATGGTATAAACATCCAATATTTATGAAATATATATTGGATCCGATATATATGAAACGAAAAATATTCGTTCTCATACCATAAACTTTATTTTTCCGTAAATACCCACATTCTTGAGTGTACTGCATTTTATAGTGCATGCCTTCTGTAGAATAGATTGTGCTGATTTTTTTTCACTGTATTTATTCCATCTTCAACCTTCCACTGTATGACACACAGGCGTATTATCATGTCTTTAGAGCCTATTTTTATTTTTATTTTCGTGTAAATTATTGCAGTGTCTTATCGCGCTAGTGGTCTCCTCTCACTGATCACTGACCGAAATCCGCTGCACGCCTCCGCCTATTGCATGAATGACTGCGGGTCCCGTGCGGGCTACGCGCTACTTGTGCACCGTCGCGCTCGGCAAGCGGGCAACTCCCTTCTCTGTCTCCATGGCGATGAGAGTTTCCCAGTTTCCATTGCGGTGTACCGCGCGTCGGTTTTATTGCCGTCCAGAGGGGAGGGAAATGAATTTTCCGTGTGCAATGAGATCTGAGAGCCAGAGACCCTTCCGTGGGGAGAATAATCACCTCGCCTTTGACGACTTTACAAGACCGACGTATATTGGATGGTTCATTTTGAACACCACTGCAAGGTTTATGGATCTCCTCCTACATTTGTGATGAAGCTGTAAGACCCGTACAAAGACATGCAAAAAATATATATATATGTATATGTCTACATCAACATCATCAATAAATACAACATCGTACATTCTTTATAGCCTACGTTTTGAAAAATATGTATCTTTACGTAGTCTAGTTTCTAAGCCTTGTATTCTGGACAATGGGAACAAGTGGCCAGCGTGCTGATGTCAGCATCAACGCAAAAGCTTTACCAGGTATTCCTTCATCTGTGCTCGTGATAATTCAAAAACAAAAATGCGTGAGATTCTTGTATCAGGCTGTGGTTCTCCATCACTCACCTTTGGCGCCATGGTCTTTATCCTCTCTGCTTTTCGTTTTTCCGCTCATGGGGCAGTGCCGCTGCTGCCGGCTGTTGAAATCAAACTTCAGGTGAGAGGTGCGGGCTTACGGTTTTACTTTTTCAACCTCCCCTGGTGTGTTTTTCCCGCCACACACACACACACACACACACACACACAGGCGCGCGCGCGCGTGGCAGTAGCAAGCGGTCCAGCCCTGGTCCTCTTCCCCGGTCCCTCCCTCTGCCGCTCTCCCCCGCAGCCCGACTCTATTTGAGAGCCCGTTGTGCGTCCGGATGTCACCATGTGCCAGCAGGAGCGCTCCCAAGCGTGCGCGCGCAAACACTGCACGTGGAGAGACAAAGGAAACGTGCACGCGCAAGGCAGTAAACTCAGTCTTTTAGTGTCCACAGTTAGACGTCCTGCAGATTTTTTGAAGAAGAGGAAATACTCAAAAGGGGCTATAAACTGTAATTAATGCTTACTAAATAATTTCCCAAAGCTTCATAGATCGGATCATGAGCCATCAAGAACAAATTTTGTGTTGCCAGGTTGTGGAAAATCCTCCTCGAGAGTGAGGATTTTTTTTTTTTTTTAGTTAGCTCCCTAGACTTTCAAAAACATTAAATTAACAACTTAACATTGAAATTTGTCGACTTAATGAATGTTGTATTAATGTTTTATCACGATTTATAATTGCAGGTGACTGAGCAGGTAGGGGTAGGGGTGGATGCAGGGTGGCAATGGGGAAGGGAGGGTGGGGAGTGGGTGAGGTAGGAAAGGGGAAAGGGGTGAGGGTGTCAGAGGAAGGCATGTTCTGCTGTAGCTAACCCCTGTTCTTCTTTTTCTTCGCCCTCTTCTTCTCTGGCTTCTTCTCTTTTTTTTCTCATTCATTTTTTTATCCTCCTCTTCCCTTTTTTTTGTTAAACCACTGATTAGAGGCACTACAACAAAGCAATAATCTGTTCAGACACATTTTTGGCACATTTTTGCCCAAGAAACAGGACTGCAATCATAAAATCATCCTTTTCTATTTGTGTTTTTATCACAATATATTAGAAGTACTGTATTTCTCAAGGCGGCTTACCGGATATGAGAAATTATTAAAATTGCGATGCATTAACTCATCAAACCGTATGAAAATGTATTGAAGCTTTAGACAAAACATAAATAAATAATAGAGAAAAGTAGGCGGGTCTACGAAGGCAGCGGAGAAACATAACAAATGCAGATGCTTCCTCACAGGTGCACTGCATGGTACAATTAAACCGTTAACATCCAATCATGCTCTGTGTCATGTCTAAAGCAGACCCAGTTGATTTTGATTTTGTATCAAGATGGCAAGAGGAAAAGATCTAAGTGACTTTGATAGAGGGTTCGATGCTGGGGCACGGATGGCAGGAGCTTCAGTCACAAAGACTGCTCAACTGGCTAGTGTTTGAATAGGAACTGTGACTAAAGTGACATCTGCATTTAGATCTATGGGAAAGACGTCAGTAAAGAGGTTGATGACCGAGGTACAGAAGAGCAACTCTTCCTCAGGTGACCGAGACTGTCAATGCAGGACGTGGTCAGACAGTGTCAGCAAGAACGGTCTGTCGACAATCACTTAGAGAGGGATATTATGTTAGGGTTGCACTGCGTAAACCTCTCATTACAAAGATGAATGCACATTTGAGAGTTCAGTGGAGCAAAAACCACAGGGACCAGTCTACAGAGATGTGCAAAAAAGTGATATGGTCAGATGAGTCATCCTTCACCAAATCCTGACAAAGATGTAATGTCCATGTCTAGAGTTATGGTATAAATATTATTGGGTCATTAATAAAGAGAAATGGCTCTAATTTTCTAATAAACTATAACTTATGCAGTTATAAATGAAGTAATTAAGAGGGTTGAATGTTTCTCAATTTCAGCCATATGCAGTTATAAATGCTGTTGGGCTAAATCATTAATAAAAGTTTCTTCCAGTAATTAATTAAAACGGGAGTTGTAAATATTAAGAAGTTGTTAATAATTGGCTTTTTTCGCAGGTCTTCTGCAGCCCTTTTCCAGAGGGTAGGTTGATGAGGGGTCTTCCTGATGAATTTAGGAACTAAAAAGACAAAGCCATTGAGGAGGATTTTCCACAACCTGGCAACACAAAAGTTGTTCTCATTAGTCTCTTATAATGGAGCCATAAAGCATAGTTATATTAACCATTAGCAAAGCCATTATTACAGCTTATGTAAATGAAACTGATTTTCCCTGGGGGGGTAAAATAGTAGGACGCACATTATAGACTTTAAGAATGTCAGCATATACACAAGGTTGTCTTCAATCCGATAAATGCAGATCCACCTGCAAACTCAGCAGTCTAACACTATGCAAATGAGTCAGTTTTTATTGATCACTCAATCAATTTGTGCTAGAAAAACCAAGGCACAAGTAGGATACGCTTATATTTTATCCCGTGACAGTCTGCTGAGCAGTGTTCCCAGTGTGTTAGTGTGCGGTAGATTATCTGAAGCCCCTTACAATATTTATATAAGATATCTTCATGCTTATTGTTTTTCTGGAGGTAAAACTGGAATTACTGTCACTGTCTTCTCAAAAGACTAATAGTCAAGTACACTTCTCTTCCTTTACTGACTCACCCGTTCGCTTTACATGATACTTCTGCCCAGTAATGCCCAGCATTGAATGTCTATGAAACTGACCATGACAATCAATGTCAATCCTGCCTGACAATCCTGCAGGAACAACAATAATTTCCTGCAACTCTGTTTCTAAGATAAACTTAATGACAGTTCTCTTCTCTTCTTTCCTCGTCCCCTCTATTCTCCCTGCAGCACCATTTGGTCTAAGTCCATTTGATTGTCCTATAGGCTTCAGTTCTTTACCACTCGGTGTGAAGAAGTTGACTCAGATATAAATTTAGTTTCTTCTGTTAGCCTACATCAGGCGTCTATGTGGCACAATAGGACTGGCCTGCTGGAGGTAGCCCCAGTTTTGTTATTTTCTGCCTTAGACTGTAAGGAATTCGTTTCAGGAGACGTAGGTTTTACGAACTTTTTAAGCAGCAATGGACATTTATGATATTTACAGTAAATCACCCTAACTCGACTGTTACATCTGGTATTTCTGCAAGCAAAAGGTGAGAATAAAGAGTTGTTCACAGACAGTTTCTCTGTGTTCTAATTTTTTCTCTCCGGATGTAGGTGTGTGACGATGGCTTTGTGTGACTGAATTATCTCATGTAATTCGTCTATCTTGCAGAAGAGATCTTGATCTCAATGAGACTTACTGAATAAATAAAGCTTAACTAATTAACTTTGTCTTACACAGTCCCATTGACAGTTCCTGTTCAGTCCCTTTGCATGTATTATATTTGGGAAATAAAGTAATTTTTTCCTCATGTGATAAAGAAAGAATTGGCAGAAGTTTGACTGTAAGAAACCTATTATTGGCCATTCCATTCTGCATTTTTTTTAGTGCTTCTACAACCTCCTAGAAGGTCCTTATGAAGGTAAACTGGTTCAAACTTTTAGCGGAAAATTTCTTCCGAGGTTCACATCTGCTGTGTTTTTATTTAGCTGTAATGCAGAGGAGCAACGAGCACAAATGTTTTGGCTGACACCTTCTTTAGTGTGCAGGCTCAATGACTTATTGTCACATTCCAGTCTCTTTTTAACAGAGAAGCAGTGCAGAAGCACTCTTATGACGAGTGTGTCTGTCTCTTGCATAACATGTCTGTGACGTCAAGTCGAAGTGGCTTTTTGACTCCAGCTACTAAATGATCCCAAAGCTGGAATTCTGCCAGGCCGTACCCTTGAGGATTACTGATCTGGGACCAGCTGCTCTATTAGAATTAAAAGTGCTACATTCAATATGACTACTCCTGTTCCCAATCAGCAGAACCCATTCGGATAAAATGCTTGAGGAAGTGCAGAATTAATGCAAACAGACAGGGCCCTCTCTGGCAACGTCACTGTAAAATGTACACAGTAGTATATTTTTTCTTTCAAACTATTAGTTTCTTTCCTCTTTGGAAAATCAGATATGCAGCGTTAATCAAATCACATCAAGTCAGATAATGACAGATTAAATGCCAAACATATAGGCGTTTAATTAAAGTGCCCCCGAAAAATGTTCATGTCATTGGCTAATTATCCTTCATTATATTTTCATATATGGCAAATGTCTGGCAGTGGTCAATTCAAAATTAATCCTTTGACACAGTGGAAACATTGTACCTGGAGCTAATTTGGACGAATCTGACAAATCCTCACGTATATAAGCCATATTTTGCATGTAACTTTCCAGTCATAATAATTCCTCTGCACTGCGAGCGGGCCTCAGGTCAGTTGTACACCACTCAGTGTTGCTGAAGGGAACTGCAATAGCGGGGACATTGACCTCACCAGTCCGTCACTGGTGGCAAAACAGGATGGCAAAACACCAGTTATACTCGGAAGGAAAAGGGACATTTGTTTACTGATTGATTAGAGGGATCCATGAAAAAATAGGTTATCCACTTGATCCCAGGCCTTCCACCAGAGCCTGAAGCCTTCATCACTGCACCTTCTCTGCATTTACACCAAAGGTAACAATGGGAGTCCATCCAAATGAAACACTGGTTAGTCCTCCTGACTGAGCTCACTGAAAAGTATAGCTGAACCTCCAAAATGATACTTCAAATCAAAAGTCAAGTAAAAGCTAACAAACCTTTTCAACAGCCATGACAACACAATAAAAATAAAGCCAAGACACAAGAAATATTGATATCAAATGATGCCACAATTCCATAAAATATATATATATAATGCTGTGTAATCAACAAAAAAAAAAAAAAAAAATGACATAATAAAATTTAATAACCAGTCACATGACAGTACAACTGGGCCAGGATTCTGTGCATAGGAGACAAGCTTTCCCACCAACATGCATTTACATGTGACATGCCTGATGTCAGTGATCCCCCCGCCCCCCTCCACAGATGGGCTACTGTTCACAGCACTGAACGATGTTGTCACCAAATGACACTTTATCAGCCGCAAGTGATATAATCAAAATGGTTACCAAAAGGGCTGAGAACATGCTAATTGTTAACTTCTCTCGCATTTTTTTTTCTGCCGTAGAATGTATAGTTCGCAAGGGGGATGAATTTAATGGCTGGCATAAGTTCATCATCCCCGAGTATATTCTCGGTCTCCTCTGCTGTATCTTAGTGGCTTTACACTAATTTTACCTGCTTAAATTTACAGTTGCTTTGGTCCACTGAAATGGCGATACAGTTTAAAATCTGCACACAGTTTTCTGTTTTCGTGTGTGTGTGTGTGTGTGTGTGTGTGTGTGTTTCGATGTCTGTCTTTGTGATGTTCAATGTCAGTGCATATTTCTGGAAAGTGAGAGGTCATTTGGTCCTCAGTTCTTTACATGACTATGTGAGGATAAAGACTTTTTTTCAGGGTCAAAGCGAGCCTTTGTAAAATTTGCTGAACAGCAGCCACTGTCCCCAAAGGTGATAACTGTGGCATGATGGGAAATGCTAAAGCGTAGTGTAACAGCAGCGCAAATAAAGAATGGTCAAAAAGTCAGCACATTGACTCAGTAATGCCAGTTACAAAGCAATAACTGTGTAAAGTTTTCTAAAGTTAGGTAACATTAGAGGTAATACCGGACCTTAAATACTGAGTGCAATGAATTATATACGTGTAAGCATTTTATTGCTCACTTTTCCTTTGTTTAAGGAAGAATAATCTCTTTATTCTAAGTTAAGCTTTAAGGTCAGAGCTTGACTTTGATCAAAGCTATGAAGGTTAAAGATTGGGCCAGCTATGTAGTTGTGATGGTTATGGTTTTGGTTAGGGGTTATGGAATGTATAATGTGAATGAGGGTCCTCACAAATATAATAGCACAAACGTGTGTGTGTGTGTGTGTGTGTGTGTGTGTGTGTGTGTGTGTGTGTGTGTGTGTGTGTGTTTACCCAATTTGAATCCCTCACGTAAGCCATGCTGAAAAAGCTGCTTAACAGACAAGACTCATAATGATAAACAACATGATTAACAGCGGGTAATGTCAACAAACACACATGCACGTACCCATACACACAAATACACACACACACACGCACACACACACACACACACACACACACACACACACACACACACACACACACACACACACACACACACACACACACACACACTCACACACAATGTCAAAAACTGTCCCTCCATCTCATCAACAGTCAATATTTGCTGTTGCTCAATTTCAATCTGAGAGCACTGAATAAAATCATCTGTTTTTCAAACCCTGTCACTGTATACCTCTCTCTCATTCTTGTATACACACATTCAGTATCTCTCACCCACTTTTTTTTCTTTCACTCTCACACACATGCACACAAAGATGTGAACAAACACAGACACCCACATAGTCTGTGGCCTCCCAGGTGAGTAAACAGCGAGTTGCTGTACTTTGGAGTGGTGGATCAGTCTTTCCAGCACCGAGTTCTGGCTTTGGCTCTACTGTTAAAAGCAGACGGACAACTGACAACGACAACGACAACGACAAGATGGCTGGAGTTTGTTGGCTGGCCCTGATTGGTGGTTTACTGCTGAAGGTGTATGGACTGGAAGCTGAAATCACTGAGGAGAACTCAGGTAAACAACAGGGGAGCAGGTATGGATTAAAGAGGCAGGCAAAGGTCGGAGACATAGAAAATACAGCAAGAGGCTGGTGGTCAGGCAGTTGATCATCAGGCCTGATATCTGAACTCAAGTCTTAAAGTAATGCACCACTAAAAGATTTATGTTTTAATTATCAGTCTCATCCTGGTAGCTGTGAAAGTGGTTGTAAAAGTTTGTCATTTCCTCTGCTAGAGAACAGCAGATGTGGTACATTTGAATTATGTTGGCCACAGTGGATTTCCATGAAAATTTAAATGGATGAAAAAAAAACTAGTCCAACCAGTCCTGCAACGTAACCCAGTTCTCTGCTCTTTATCCACCTACTCAGCATGTTCCAGAAAATGCTGTTTCTTCAAAATTTGACCCAGTGTCTTAGTTTTGGCAGACTATTGCAGGTTCGTGGAAGGGGACAGAGTGACATGGAGGCGATGCATTGAGCCGGTTTTTGTCCTGGGATTAAAGGTTTATCTGTTGTATGCATTGCTCTGTAATGGTTTTTACTAGGTTTCCACTCATTTGTGCTATATCTTTATGCTTATCTGTGTTGTCCCTGGTAAATAAATGAAGTAATGTAAATATTTGGAGCAATAATAGATTAAGAAAGTTGGCAAAGTACTGATGCTTTTCAAAGATGCATTTGGTCAGAGGACGATGGGCAGGGATGGCGGCTATGGCCAATGCATTCGGACGATACTGCTTATCAAGCCAGTGGGGCCAGCCAATATATACGTTAGTATAAGCAGATACAACGATGCTATGAGGCCATAGAGTATCAGCTCTGTGTTTGGGTAAGAGCAGACTTTAAAGGCAGTTTGAAGTTAAGTTAGGTCAGGGTTAGAAAATGATACCCACAGGGCCTAATGATCTGTTAATATCATTTAGCATCAATACTGGGCTTCAATAGAAATGCCCACCGTTTAACACATTTGATTATACTTCAAATAAAATATATAAAATTGATAGCCAGAGGTTTTCAAAATGAGAGGAGCACCTCCCCTGGGGGGCATGGGACAATTGCAGGGGCGTGCAGAGGAAAAGACATGAGGCAAAAACACTGACTGAGTAGAAAGTCACAGGTGCATAAGAAAAAATGGGACACTAGTTATTGTAGTTTGTCCCAATGATTTGGATTGCTTATCAACATGGTCAGCAGTTTGAGCTGCAGCAGTGGCTGTGACACATAGCTCTTGAGGCCGGCTAAGCCACTTCAAATCCCTTAGGCCCGAATCCTGCAATCTGGGTCGAAAATCTTACTCCTTCTCAGAGTCACAACTCAAAATCTGGCACACAGATTTGATTCACATATTCTTAGATTCAGTGTGACTTACATTTTCTCATCATATCATTACCTCTGATTTTCCTTATCCATAAATCTGCTTAGAAGTAAAAAATTAAAATGCTCCTTGTAACTCCACAACTTGACTGAGCATCATCCTGTTTTTTAAGATTTCTCCAGTATCAAAGTAATCCAGTGACGGTTGTCTGTACATACATGGGTACGTTACAAGCAGGTGAATAGCTAATAACTAATTCGGCATGCTTTTTGCCAGTTTGCCAAAATGTAAACAAATATAGGTTAAAAAAATGAGACTCAAGTTGTGGTAACATTGTATTCCCTGTTGATATCATGTACTAAAGTATTAGTGTGGGATGTGTCAGGGATTCATAGTGTTAGAATTTGAAAATCCCTGATATAACCTATAGATATAGGTATAGACTTTGTTGTTCAGTGTAGTGATGGAGAACAATGTCAGAGCTGTTAAAATAATTTCCTCTTTGTCCTGTTTGACTTTTATAGGAGCTGTGTTTGTGTCTGAGCAGGCGGCACACATGGTGCTGCATCGCCAGCGCAGGTACAACAGCGGCCATCTTGAAGAAATGCTTCACAAAGATAATCTGGAGCGGGAGTGTAGAGAGGAACTCTGCTCAATGGAGGAGGCCAGGGAGGTCTTTGAGAATGATGAGAAAACTGTAGGTTGCAAACACACAGAGAATCCATTCTCCCACTATTATAAAGTATGTGTGTAATGACTGGACTCTTAGGTTTGTCAGTAACGTTCATGTTTTCTTTCAGTTGGAATTCTGGGCCAGCTACATTGGTAAGACAAGCGAAAGACAAGTTCTCACAGTTACTCAGAATTTACAGTGTACAATCAACTCTAAACATATGTGTGTGTGCTTTTCACTTGTGTGTAGATGGCGACCAGTGTAAGCCACCCCCCTGCCAGAATGAAGGTGTGTGTGAAGATGGGATCAGCACTTATCTTTGCTGGTGCAAATCAGGCTTCAGTGGCAAGAACTGTGAGATTGGTGAGTTAGACAGACTAGATGTAAAAAAAAAAAAACTCAACCAAGTGTCTTTACTTTCTTTTTGAGAAAGAATATATATTTATATATATATATATATATATATATATATATATATGTATATTTCAAATAATGCCATCAGTGTGGATGCTAAGATGATTAAGAACAACACACAAAAGAAATTAATTCTGTTTTCCCGCCTGTTTCCAGAGGTGAACAAGCAGTGTGTGATCAACAATGGTGGTTGCTCCCATTTCTGTGTGATGCAGGAGTATCAGCCTGTGTGCTTGTGTGCAGCTGGTTACAAACTTGGGCCAGACAAGAAGAGCTGTGAACCAACAGGTAAAATAAAAAGGACAAGCCATACACACCATTCGGAAAAGTGGTTGTTTAGGTTATTTGGTCATACTGTATACTTACAAGTTTACTTTCATCACAAATTATTTTTGTCTATTATTTTGTATTTCTCAACATAGCCCTAATTGCTCTCTAAACATTACAATGCATTACACACACTACAAGGAACGCGGAATAAGTACAGACCCTTCAAAATATTACGCAGTACACTGTCTAAAGAAAAAAAAACACAGAAGAAGATTCCACAGTCTATGGCACGTCTGCACAAATGGAAACAATCCTAGCACACTGGATCCATCACTGTACAGAATTTCAGTGGTAGTTTACACATGTCTCATCCGTTTCACCCACATTTGAGACAATGGTGAACAAATGAAAACCTGGTTTTAATTTTGTGGCTAATCGGTTTATATCTACACTAAACATACAATCGCTGACCTACTGCCTAAATAACCAAATTCTTAGGCAAAACCTATTCATTTTTCTATATACCTAAATTAGTTAGCCAGCTGGTGATCTCTCGGTTACACATATTTAGCTAGCAATGGGCCAAACATTAAAACTTGAACTTTTACACATCTGAATTCTTGAAATACATTCATTTACACCATGGTTTTCTGTGATCCTTTACATGCAAGTCTTAGCCTATGACGCTGCTCGGGATCCAGAGTGTTGAAAATGACAGCAGTGTCACAAAGACTGGAATCACAGGATTCAAATAGCCATTGGGTAAATCTGCCTTAAGTGTAAAACTAGCCATTCACCATGTGACAAAATGACAAAGGGTATTAGGACTACAGGCGTAAAAAGAAAAATGACACTGTAATATTTTATGATGTCTAAGGGACAAAAATATGATATCTCTCTTTGTTTTGCCTTTATTTTCCCTGCAGGACCCTTCAGCTGTGGTCATGTGAACCTCTCCACCCCATTGGTCACCAGGTCCATCATAAACCCACGGTCATCAAACACATCAGAAACCTCTGAAAGGAACGTCAGTTTCAGCCAGATTCTGCAGGATGACAACTCTGATGACAATCTAACACAGTCATATGATTACTACAACATCCTGTTGAATGATTATGACCCGTTCAACGTCTCTTTGGCTTCTGCAGTAGACATACATTCGTTGGAGTCAGATTCAAACTCTGCAATAAATCCAGCTGAGGTTGCTGTGGACAGCAGTAAGGCGAGGAGTATCAGTGAAACATCCCCAGAAAAAGAGCTGCTGCCCTCTGAAGTTTTCTTCCCCATACTGCCCAGTATCACAGCTGAACCCAATACTGATGAGAGGATTGTGGGGGGCCATGAGGCCAAACCTGGAGAAATACCTTGGCAGGTACTGTAGTGTGGGATGCAAAAATGGGGATTTGAGAATTGATGATACTGACAGATTGGATGCAGTTAGGCTGTTTTTTCTTTCTTCCTTCCCACGAGGTCAAAAAAATCTGAAGCTTCAACTAGAAAATGAGATGTCTTGCACATAGACACTAAAGCTTTGCAGATGCTTACCCATGGGCCTGAACCCAGCAATTTGTCTGCACTCCCACATTTTTAGGCCCCCAGGGCAGGAAGTATAGCATGGGAGGTGGAGTGACAAGGGGAAGAAGGGTATGGAGTCAGAAGAATTTAAAGGCACATGCATTTGTCGCCAGTTGACTGGGTCACTGTAGGCCAAATTTCTCAACAGTTTTACACATTCCTTTTTACTCATTCCCAATATGGTGTCACCTGCAAATACTCAACAAAATCATGTTTTTTATATCTCTGCTTTGGAATGCATCGAAAGACCTTCGCAAAGGTCTGGAGATGCTAAAGTTTAAAACAAAAGTTTAAAACAATTTTTTTAAGCAGTCCAAAGTTGGTGGACTGTTGTGAAATGATGACATTTTTATGAAATTTTGTTTGAACTGTTAAGTCATTGGCGCTGTTCATAGCCAGTTAGATTGCACTTTTAGGATTTTTGAGGTCTAGATTTATTCCAGGTATTAACTTGATAAATCAGAGGTCTGGTTGTGCAAGGTTACATCTGACATGGACATCAATAAACAGCAGACATTGGTGATAAGTAAAATATCATTGTAATGCTACACCGGTTTAGCCTTTGTGAACACATGAAATAGGATTTCATTTGGAGTATATCCCTAGACCTGAGAAAAAGGCTTATCAGAGGGTTACATTTGCGTTACATTGATTGAGTAGTTGCTGTTTAGGCTTGAAGACAAACAAAAGGTTGCTTTATGAACAGGGAATGTGGAGTAGAACAGCAAAAATGTGGGCAAATACCAGCTGAGTTGCATTTTGGGAGGTATAGGATGCAGGGTTTTGGGGGTTTGAGTCCACATATTAGCCTTTGCTGTTCCAGGGAAAATGGCCATTCTTTTTTATTAGGTCCCCCACATTTCTGGAAGTTCAATACAAAATTCCTGGATTTTCCCTTTATGAGGGACAGTGATCATGGCAGAAATGATTACCCAGACAAATAGAAAAGGGATTTAAAAATAAGCTGAAGTAGTGAGGAGAGCAGGCAAATGGGTAGAAGAGCTGAGAAAAAGGGAACATTCAGACGTTTAGGAGGGAGCAACGATGCAGTATGTGTTATAAACAAATAATTAAGTTTTAAATACACATATAAATAAGTATCTGTGTTCCTATGTGTGTTTGCAGGTGAGCCTGATGTATCCCTCAGTCGTCCTTGGGAGAGCAGAGTCCTTCTGTGGAGGAGCTCTGCTCAGTGATTTATGGGTCATCACTGCTGCCCACTGTCTGGTGCAGCCTGGTCTCACTACAAAAGATTTCTTCGTCAGAGTGGGTAGGAAAAACAAGTGATATTTATATGCACTCATCCTGAATCTTGGTTACAGCTCATGTATGAAAATAAACTTACAGACCATTGGCAATTGCATGAGATGGGTAATCCAACACTGCACATTTACTCAGCTGTTATCAAAGCTTTTTCTCCTCCTGTGGTAATGCAGTGACCAGCAGGGACTGTTTGGGGGGTTTTTTGTTGATGCATTGAAGGAAGTTCTGACATTGAGAAATACTGAGAGTCAGATGCCAAAAGTCATTACATTAATTAATTAATTTTTAAGTCTTTTTTTCAGAATTGACCGAATAATAATTAACAAAATACTGAAATAAAAGAAAAACAAAGCTGTTCAGAAGATAAAATAGATCTGAATTTAGGTAAAATGTTATTGAGATCATAAATTCACATTTTTCCTTTTTTCACCTTTGTGCATAATAAAATTGCCTTGTTGGATCTGGTTATTTCTAAATGTTATGTCTCTTGCTATTCTCTCCAGAATCTGCTACACCCATCACACACATTGCGTGGTGCAGAAAAAATATAATTATGTTATTATATATAAAATAATCTATGTTTCTAGGTGAACACGATTTGATTCGGACTGAGGGTCCAGAGCGAGACTATGCAGTGGCAGAGAAGCATATCCACCACCAGTATAATGACAACAAGTCGCAATTTAACCATGATATTGCGCTGCTGAAGCTTGCCAATCCAGTGGAACTGTCCAACGAACGGCGTCCCATCTGCTTGGGCCCCAAAGACTTTACAGAGAACATACTGAGGGACTCAAGCAGCTCCATAGTGAGCGGCTGGGGAAAGCTGAAGTACCAAGGCCTTGATGCCACCAAACTCCAGAAGCTGGCGGTGCCCTACGTGGACCGCACCTGGTGTAAAAAGAGCAGCCGGGAGCACGTCACACGTTTTATGTTCTGTGCTGGCTTCCTAAATGAACAGATGGATTCGTGCCAGGGGGACAGCGGGGGCCCGCATGCCACCAATTACAAAGGCACTTGGTTCCTGACAGGTCTCGTCAGCTGGGGGGAAGAGTGCGCCAAGGACGGGAAGTATGGCATCTACACTCGAGTCTCACGGTACTACACGTGGATCAGTCAGAGAACAGGAATTCAAATTAACTGACAAAGAGTGTCATGCAAAGAACACAGCTTCAGTCAAGAAGACAAACAATTTTCGTTGTTCTGCCATTGAGAAAGTGAAAGGTTTCTTTCTACTGAGTCAAGTGTTCATGTTCATTTTGACTTTCCAATAAAATATAATCAAAAAATCTGAATATTTGCATGTCTCTGTTCTAATATTGCCAAATAATACCTTGAAGCTCTTCATACAACTTTTGATCTTCTCAGGTTGAAGCTGAGCAGAGCTATGGTGACGATTACATGATGTCAACAAACTCTGTATAGGTGATGTCAGATCAACGTTGGCAAGGCACAAATTACTCACACATTGTGGGCTAGTGCCTCTGGGGCAGGAATAAAAAGAAGTGTCGTAACCATAAGCTGCATGATTAGGAAGCTAGCAACAGCAATCCACATGTTTATCAAAAACTTGGTTGTTTTTACCCTCTTTTGATGTTGTGCTCATTTAAATCATGCACCATCCCTCCTGTTGTGCTCCTTGTATTATTTCACCATGTTGTATAAACAATAATATACATACATATTGAAACAATTAATACATTCTAAATGACATATCAGTCTGCAAAATTGGCTGGACATTGGTGAGTCCAACGATTTCACCACATAAAGTTTAATAGGTCTCTTTCACAGAAGACATATTTACTTTTCAGAGGCAGAAAAGCACAGGTGTAATTAATACTGTAAACAATGGCCCTGTTCCATCTAGCTGTATTCAGTAAACCATGTCACTGAGCCACACAGTGGCAGGGCCCTGAAACTATAAAATAGAGCATAGCCCTTATTAATATTATTAATTAGACTTAATCACATTTAACTCAAGGCAGGATCGGTTTACAGCAGGAGGCAATATGTCTTTATGTGTTTGTCACGGAAATAAAAGGGTAGGAAATTTTGGTTTGACTGCACCATAAGAATGACAAAGGTGTAAGGTGCCCCGCCCTAACAGGTGCAACAAAGCTAAAAGCAGAGTTAGGGAGGTGTCAGCCAAGCACAATCTGCACAAGCGCTGTCAGTAGGCCTAATAGGACCGAAACTATATTCTGTAGGAAAGAAATCACATCAGTCAGGTTGATTCAAATCAAATAATCCTGTGCTTATATTTTTGAAAATCATCATATACATTTTGCATTATAATACAAGCTTTCACAATGACTCAAAGTATCAAAAAAGTGCAAAACGAGCAAAAGCAGCAAACACCAGTTTCAGGTACTGTGGAAAAGATATATTATAGCCTGACTGATCTAACCCAATAAGAAGTTCTGATGTTACAGTATAGCCAGTGTTAGGTGGATCTCAAATAACTTTAACATGAAGAAAATGTTACTCATTATTGAGTATCACTGGACGCACCTTATTTAGACAGTCCGGCACTCACTATCACATGACTATAATGTTCCCACTGTGGCTGTGAAATACTGTGAAAATGAATCTTTACTCAGTGTTAAAGTTAGTCGTTTGATCTATGTTACCAGCAGGATTAGATTTAAATAGTCCAGAGATGCAGCAAATTCTGTAGGAATCTAATGTACCTTTTGTCACTTGATAACTGGATATCGACTGACTGTCCAAACAAGGGATACCATTACAGATGACTGTCGATCAAAGTTGTGTTTAACATCTAAAATATTGATTTTTACATATTCACAGTTTACCGTAGTTGACTCCAAAAGCTGTCAGTAACCCCAACTTTAATATCCACAATCCATGAAGTAATCTGCAATTTAATTGTAATAGTTCAGTTGGCAATTATAATTCTACACTACTCTAATTACAGTTACTAACCAACACTAAGCATAGTTTCCCTGTTGGTGTAAAATAGCACAGTACAGGCAGAAATAAAGCATGTGCATGTGCAGTGATTTGTCCATGCAGAGAGCCAAACAAAAAGGAACTTGCTTCATTTCAGTGGTAACAGTGGTAATTACAGCTGCGGTAGAGAAGGACGAGGTTAGTTTGATTGGCACCAATCAAAACTCAACAAAGCTCAAAACAAAACTGTTTACACAAATAACAATACATTATCACCATCAACAGCAGCAGAAGTAAAGAAAAACTAGGCAAATTAACTCACTTTTGAAATATCTGCAAACTGCGCCACACTGGCTGACAACCACTGAATTACAGCAACCAGTCTCCCTAAATTGCATGTATCCCCGCATGAGAACTGCAGTGCTTTCTTCGGACATGGGGAAGTAATTACATTAACGACAACTCTGCTCCATTGAAATTTCCCACTCAGCGAGCATTTGCATGACCGAGGCAAAACTCATTGGAACGAAGCCACTATTAATACTATTAACGTCACCAGTTTATTTTCCTTTTCCTGCAGATGTGAAAAAGATTTATAGAGGGTATGCAGTGGCATTTCCACATGTACATCCCTCACCAACATCACTGTGTGGCAGAACAAACCTGCTACGCATGCAAGACCTGTAATATCTTGACCCAGTATTTTCATGTTTGTTTCCGTTTGCTTATTATCTTTCTAATTTCATGTGAACACACCTGGCAGATGCTCCACAAAAAGGTGGAGTAACCATGGCGATTTCTGCATACAGTAACATCACAGTGATGTAGCTGTTGGACAGAAAGACAATTCAAATTCATTCAATGACACCACAAGGTAAAGCTATTGTCCATAAAGGACAGTGTTATTTTCTACAAAAGAAGCCACAATGATTAGCTGAGCTGTTTGGCACATGAACAGTAATGATATGTTGGCAGGTAAATGCATGATTTCAATGGTATTTCATAAGAAAATAGACATGATAAAACTTGAAGTCTTAAACAAAAGTCAATTCTGTGTGTATGAATAAAAGCCCCTATTCAACATCTTCAGTTCAGATAATCTACTGTATGAATGCTGGAATAAACAGATAAAGATAAAGAAGGCTCTGGTATTGTGAGGTCCCATTTATGGTCTTCGTACTGTTACAGTCTTCTGATGTCCAATCTGTAAGCTTTCTGAGGTGAACAGTGTCACAGTAGATTGAAGAGTAAAGTTCGTGGTTGATGTTGTGCTTCAATCTCATGATGTATGTCTCAGCAGTCTGATTCCCCCTTTTTGGTCAGGAAGTTGATGGAATTTGTGATTCTGTGTGTGTGTGTGTGTGTGTGTGTGTGTGTGTGTGTGTGTGTGTGTGTGTGTGTGTGTGTGTGTGTGTGTGTGTGTGTGTGTGTGTGTGTGCGCGAGTGTGTGGAGGGGTAGTGAGAGAGTGAGCCAGATAAGAGACAATAACAGAAGGAGAATGGACACAAGCATCATCTATCCTCTGTTCTGACTGGCTCTCAGCAGGTCTCTCCCAAAATCCTGTGCAGGTCTCCAGGCAGAACACGCCCCTCTTCACCGCGACTTATATTCCTCACCATCCTGTAATTACACAGCACAACACAGCTTCAAAAAAACGTCACCGTTTCAACAAATCTTAATTTAATCCTCATTTCGTTTTTTTTTTCATCTACAGACTTGTTGGTATCTGAATTTTAAAGTGGCTGTAGTCATCATTTCTGAAACACTTAGTCTATATTACCACATTCCTGATGAGTCCTCATGGAGCAGATGGATGACATCACCACAGTTGAAAATGATGTCATCAGTGCTGGCCATGCTGCTCTCTACCATGACTCTGTACCTGCCTGCCACCTGGAACAGAAGAAAGACAGGTAAAACTCAAGAGAACAGTGCATTTTAGTACTTTTCCTCATGCACAACAATCCTAAATCTACATCTAGAGATAGACAGATAGACAGATACATATATAGAGTGCAGGTTCCATTGCAAACTGTCTTTTTTTTTTTTTTTTAACCAATTTAGGATTGAGTAAAACCCCCTTATGATGTGACTCAGCACACGGGCAAAGTAAGTTTCATCGTCCACCAAGTGTATCGTCACAGTCACATGTTCGTGAATAGTCCCATTGATAGTCAAGAAGGCAGCTGTTATCTAATATGAGCCCACTAAGGCCTCTTATTAGATAATACCTGCCTTATCTAATATGAGCCACTAAGGGAGAAGAGCAAGAGAGAGGAGGAGGAAAGAAAAAAAGAAATGCAAGAATGTTGGCGTGCAGCAGGGTATAGAGGAACCCTTTTGTTGGAAAGGTGATGGACAATGGCTAATAGCCCTCATCAATGAATTATTTTGGTTTTGTTTTTGTTTGTGTTTTCCCAGCGAGCTGTCATAGTGGCGGGATGTTCAAGTGTTATTTTCTCTCAGTATATACCGGGTGTTGATTTGATGGTGTTGATGTATTGAGTATTCTTGGCATGTAGAATATTTCAAGTTTCCGAGTATTTCAAGTACTTGGCGATGTAAACCTTTCAGGTCAAAAGAGTGTGGGACACACTAAAGTGATGTGTCAGTATTGCGTGGAAATAAAACAATTTGCTTTATTATCCTCCCAAAATATTAAGCTGCAGGCTACATAAAGCTGATAAATTATGAAATCAGGAAGTTTTTTTCATTAACTTACTGTGATAATTGTGTTGATGCTACCTTTGTTGTTTTAAAGCAAATAAACAAAATATGTATGTTGTATCATAACAGTAGCAGAAATAAGTAATGACCTGGAGTTGATGCTAAAAGCTAAACGATTTTTAATAATTGTGTAACTTAACCAAAACTGCAGCACCAAGTCTCTCCAAAGTCCAAAGGCAGCAGGAATCAGGATTAATATCCACAGGTTCACAGGCTAACAAGCTCTGAGTATACTGTCCTACTCTGGTACTTGAACGAATCCCGCGAGCCCCAAAGTTCCTAATTGGTCCCTGCGGTATTCTTTGGTGTACAGGCTACCGTTCAGCATGTACGGGAAGCGCTGAGGGAAGCAAGTGTGTACAAGAGCTGGTATCCCCAGTAGTCAAGAACAGTTGAGTCATGTATACAAGTTTGTACCGGTTTGTCATACTGAATGGCCTCAGCAGCGAGCACACACAGCTACGGTAAGCTAGTAAAACTTGATTCAGTCAGTCAACACTTGCATTGCTTAAAGATAAAAGAAGTTACACTTTGTCACACAGTACTCAAGGTAGTTTGTAACACTATTTAAGGTTGTATATGCTTTATTTTGATATAGGTGGCAGTTTGTTTGGTAACATATAAAAGGTGAATTGGCAGAATAAGCTGAAACCTTTTGTTAGTTGTTGGACAGAGGCCAAGGATATGGCTATTACCTGGAGGCGGTACATAAATATCAAACTCACAAAAATACCAATAGGAAAGGTTAGTTTTTTCATTTGGCTGCTAGCTGTCAGTCATTAGTGTACGGTTGGCAGTGCAAGAGGACTCCGTGCCCAGTCCCACCACCCATCCTTGGTGTTGGCAACCGATTGCACTTTTTGTGGTCTGTTAGTAGCTGATATACCCACAAGGCTTAGTGATCATAAATCCCCCTCGACATAAGAGCAAATCATTTCTCCAGTACTACCTGTGCCTTGACAGTTACAACATCTTACCAGTGGGGCAGGCTGATCCTCCTCCTCTGAGTCTGATAGGTTGGAGAGGTCTGTAGCACCCCAGTCTTCCAGGCCTTCGCAAATCACCACTGAGTGAGCAGGTACAGGCCAACCTGCAGGTGAGACAACTGAAAACTGTAGCGTTATACTTTTTGATCAATAATTTTATTCCATGATCTATCCACTATGAAAAAAGGCACTTGTGACAAAGATGTTGTTCACTTCATTCAGGGCGTTCATGAAAGCTACCAATCATTTTTAACCAAAATAAAAACCACTGTTTCTGCTTCAGGAAATTTTGTATAAAGATCTGTTGGTTGACCTACACTCCCACTGACTGTTATTAAGGGTCAAGTCATTTGAAAATCTTGGTGTACAAAATCTAGGCACTTTAACTGACAACAAACAAAAAAAAAACCTCACAAAACTCTTCTACAACTCCATTGGTAGTCAGTCATTGCCTGTTCTATTACATGGCATCAAAGAGTCAAATGCTCATGAGTCTGTACTGTAGGTTTTAGCATTTGTTTACATATTTCTATTTTTATGATAATGTATTTTATGTTTTACATATCTTATGTTTAAGTTGGTGTGTTTTCTATGTTTCACCTAGATGCAAGGCAAATTCCAGTCAAAGACAATCTAAGGTTGAAAGTAAAGTTGAAGACCAACTGGAGACCAAGTGTTTAGAAAAGCAAATGAGAAGCTTCTCACGCCTCTCCTACAAAGGAGTAGTCTGGATACATCTGTGATTACCCACTACAGACCAATATAAAATCTTCCACTTGTAAGTAAAATAATTGAAAAGAACTTCAAATGGTTTCAATCTGGATTACAGCCCCACAAAAGCACCGACACAGCTCTCATTAAGATTCTGAATGATATTTGTTTAGAATCTGATTCAGGCAAGGTTTCAGTTTTAGTCTCAGTAGATCTAAATGCTGCTTTTTAAGCAGTTGATCATAAAATATTATTGGACAGACTAGAAAAATGGGTTGGGCTCTGATGTGGTTCAAGTCAAATCTTCAGGGCGGGAACTATTTTGTGTCAATTGTTAATTATACATCTGAGCTGACCAATATGATGTGCAGAGTTCATGTCCAGGCAGGGTCAATCCTTGGTCCTCTTCCATTTAATATTTACATGCTTCAATTAGACCACATTATACAAAACAGTAATATCATCTATCATAATTACGCAGATGACACCCAAACTTACCTCCCTGAACAAATTAAACAAATTAATGATTGGATGTAACTGGACTCTATATAGCTAAATGCAGACAAAACTGAGATGTTTGGTTTAAGAATTAAGGCTGAAAGTTAACGCTCATTTGGACTATGTCCCTGAAAACCAAAAACCATGTCAGAAATCTTAATGTGATCTTGGACAGTCACATCAAAACAATTATAAAGTCTGCATTCTATCATATTAAAAACATAGCAAGAATCTGAGGATTCATGTCCAGGCAGGTCTTAGAGAAACTAATCAATGCTTTTATTTTCAGCGGGTTAGATAACTGTAATGGTTTTTTCTTAGGTCTCCTGAAAAAAACTCTCACACAACTGTAGTTCATAGAAAGCTGTTGCTAGAGTCATAATAAAGACCAAGAAAAGTGAACACATCACTGTAGTTCTCAGGTCTCTGCACTGGCTTCCAGCTTCCATTGGCTGCATGTCTATAAATCTCTCAATGCTTTATGATCAAAGTCACCTATGATTGTCTCTTACCATAAAAAACCCTCTTGGACCCTCAGGTCATGAGGTAGAGGGCTGCTAACTGTTCCCAGAATGCATTTAGTTACTGTGCACCACAGAGTTAGTTAAAAACGTTTATGTTCTGCACTGCCTTTAATTGAACCTTAAATACTCATCATCCTCATCTATTCTGTCTTTATGTCTCTGTTCTTAAATTTTTAATTTCCTTTAAAAAAGTTTCTATTCTTTTACATCTTAATGTTTTATGCTGTATTGTCCTTCCTTTTAATTTTTTAATGCATTATATCAAGCAATTTGAATTGCCTTTGTGTATGAAATGTGCTATACAAATGAACTTGCCTTGCCCTGCCTTTTCATTAATTTGTTAAAGCATTAATCAAAAGAAAATGTAGAAAATAAAACAAAAGAAAAGACAAAAATACTATGAAGTGACTGTTGGAAAAAAGTAATTGATTTGTGTATTTGTGTGTGTATGTTCTGATTTTTGATTTAACAGCGACTCACTGCGTCGGGGTGAGTGAACCACGGGGTCAGAGTGGGCGGGACCAGTGTGCATTGACTCCTCCCCTCGGAGCATGTGGGAGTGGCTTGTTGCCAAGGAGCTGTGAGGAACAGGGAGACACGCTGAGCAGCCTCCCACCGACGCTCCACCCCACGACACACACATCTCTGATGCACTAAACAGTATCACCATGGGAACAAGACACGACCACAACAAACAAAACGAACAACAACAACAACAACATCCACTGTGTCACAAAACAAGCTCATCCACATTCTGCAGATTAACACAGCATTCCGTTAAGTTCACAATCACATATATTTCAGTGTCTGATTTCAAAGGATATTTGAGTTTATGACACAAATATAAATTTTATCAGAGATCACTGCAATATATGGAAATATTATTTTGAGTTTTCAGTGTTTTACACACATACCAGGCCTTGATTAAACAGCATTTGCAAATAATTCAATGTGGTTTAACCTGCTTTAAGTAGTAGATGGGTGAAGGTTGTCCGATATAGCCCAGGATATAGAAAGAAAATGAATATAATCACAGGAAAATATCTGAAAGTCACTTATCTGAATAGATTAAAACCTACCCATCTGAAAAATACGTTTTTAATTACTCACAAATGCTATGTTACCTAGGACTATATTGTGTACACAAATAATTGAAAAGTGACAGACAATCACAGTATTGCATCCTCCATCTGTTAGTAAGAATCAAAAAGTCCCACAAGACAATCTCTGATAATTATCATCCCATGCTCAGATACTTTGACAACTGAACTGAGAGTCTTTGTGAATGTATGTACTTAAAGGATAAGGCTGGCATTATTTTATATTGTCAACAAATCCCATGAAAAGGCCAAAACCAACCCTGTGCTCATCTTCTTTTCAGTATTTTCTGGCTTCCCTAACCTCAAGCCCATTGGTTCCTCCTGAAGATGTAAAATATATAGTTTAATCTTTCAAAAAGGTTCAATAATTTCCCGAAACAGCTGGGCACTGCAGTTTTTGGCAAATGTTTCTCAGACAGGAGGAAACAGGGTATTTGTGTGGGACTATTTTCAGCCACAGACTAGTACAAATTTGTTGTGCTAGTTGTAGCAGCAGCGGGACAGTGTACGTGAGAATGTCTCAAGATAAGCTAAAGTGCCCATGTTCTCTGTTAATAAAGAAACATCCCACCCAGTGCAAAAGTGAGGATCATTGATGTGTTTTAATTGTTTTTGGACAATGGAGGTCTATGACAGAGAGGAATAAGCTAAATCCGGCTTTGGCTACACAGGCTATCCTTCTAAGTAGGATCAGTTCATTGGTTGGTTTTGGTCTTTTCGTGAAATTTGTTGACAATAAGAAACATACAGAATATCAACAGACATTCCTTTAGGTTTTTGAGGAAATAAACCATGCTCTTCAAATATTTGACTGAGAAAAAATTATGGGCCAATGTTGTTAATTTTCAAAATGACAGTCAACAACAAGTTGTGTATTCTGAAGCTCAAAAGACTCAGTCCTTCATCAAATTCACAACATGCTAGCATGCTAGCAGTAAGCAGATCATTGGTATCTCCTAAAAAAAAAAACTCCACAAGCACCCACATACACACTTAGTCTCCATTATTGACACTCTCCCAGAAAACCAGTACGTTAAACAACTAACAAGTATCTGAGCATCTATCTCTTAAGAAACATCTGACAATGTACACTCAACTCACTTCTGTTATCATTTACTCGCCCTGTAATGTTTAGATGCTTGCCAAACCCCAGGATCAGTAGCATAACTGTCAACACACTTAAGGACTGTTTAAGCAGCCTGACAATATGCTAATTCAGTGGTTCTTAATCATGGTCAGCAGCTCTTTGAAGAATCTAATCAGGAATAGTTACACACTGGGGAGACAAGGGGAACGTAGATAACTGGTGAGTGGAATTAAAAACCAGCAGCAGTCATAAAGACCGAGACTAGCTGCACTGGTGCAAAAGGTTTTCGCAGTAGATTCAGTGCGAAGCGCTCTCCATGGTGCTGAAATTCAGCAGGGACAGTGTTAAAGCAATCTGCAGGACCGCGGGCAATATAGTCATGTATAGCAGGACTCAAGGGTAATGACAAAGTTGATAATACATATCCACACACACACACACTGTACTCATAGAAATTCATTCAATAACTGTAACATCCCATGTACAGATAATCGTAATGCTTCGTTATAAAAAATAACAAGATAAGGTGGTGTGTGGGTGAAATTGAGGAGTTATTTGATCATCAAATCATTTCAGAAATTGAGTTTCAGTCATGAACACTAAGGGTGAGACAAATGTTTTCCTCAATTTACCTAGCTTTCAATCAATTTCTGAATTGAGACTGCATTACAAGCGACTTCCCATTCTCACTACCACACACACCTGGAGGTGTGTGGTGGTGACACAGAGGATGGGAGGGGAGGTCATGCAGAGAGAATCACCTGTCAGAGAGGGGGTTGTCTGAAAGTGGTAGAGGGGCCTCATCTGAGAAAGAGACAAGGGACAGATGACACAGAGGCATGGCTTTAATTTAAGGAAACGGAAGTATACAAACAACAGACTGGATTCTACCCAAAGACTGTCATAGAAACCCTCGAACATCTGCTATTTCCAAAAAAAAACAAAAAATAAGGCTACTCTGCTGAATCAACAGTAATGAAGATAAGATGACAATAGATCTATACTTCTATATTGCCTCTTCACATAAGGAAATGAGAGCTGAACCCAAGTTAAACAAAATAAAATAAGGCATTTCAAAGAAAGAAGGAAACATAGAGATAGCAACTGAATCATAACAACAATGGAAACCTTGACACTGTTTCTCCTGGTTGGTGAGAATTTTTCGAATCTCCGTCAGCCAGGCAACTTTGACCTCCACTGTGGGAGCCTAGATAGACAAGCACACGTAAACACAGACAGACACACACACACACACACATAGAACAGAACAGAACAGTAGATAGGTGTGTGAGTGAAAGAGCTAAAGGTTCAGACACTGAAACTCCGTGCAATTATAAAATAAATGGAATACGTAGAAAATGGAAAGCAGAAGATCAAATACCTGAACTATGTAAACTACTTCTCTACCACTGTAACAGATCTCAAATTTCTTCACATCTCCTTTCACATTTTCTGTGATTCCCACTGCACTCATCTACAGAAAGAGAGAACAGTCATTAATTTCACTATAACCTGTCATGGTTACTGATTCTGCACCGTTATTTTGTTTAGAAATTGCAACCAAGGGTTACGTCTAACAAAAAAAAGCAAAACAATTCAGTGGTTCCCCAAACTGCAGCCTTCAGAATGATCAGTTAAGTCAGAGTTGGATCAAAACTGGTAAAACATAATATAAACATAGCAAAGGGAGGCTTTATTGTAGGGCTGTTGAATTGGGTTGCATTGGATGTAGCTAGGTGTACCTAATAAAGTGAGTGTGTTATGTATTGTTACTCTGAGGCAGGATTTGAAGCTGTAGAAGGGTGTCCTGTCGTGGTTGTCCTCGTCTCGGCGCTTGCAGAAGAGCAGGGCGTGTTCGTAGAGGAAGAGATGTCTCTGCATGGGTTTGAACCTGGCCAGCTCTTTCATTCGCACCGCTGCCCTCTTATGGCTAATCCACACGCTGAAGCCCCCCTGCATCACCACGCGGCCCAGCTGGCTGAGGTCACCCTGGGACAGACAGACAGACAGACAGGTGGACAGAAAAGACCGTAACATAGACTGACTGCACCTACAAGCAAACAGAAAACAAAACAAAACATGAACTTAGAAATGGATCACTGTAGAGTGACGCTTAAGATGCTCAAATTAGTGCTGCACAAAACACATTATATGGACTACACTTCAACCATCAACACGAATAGGTAACTAATTGGGGTTCACTAATGTTCGCGTATGGGTTTACAATGAAATTTAACAATGTAATTAAAGACTATACCTCAGGCTATGGGGAAGTACACAGAGCTGTGCTTATTTACAACTAAATAATGTTGTTTTTTTTTAATTTTGTGATGCAGTTTCTGAATTTTAAGGTGTCTATGCAGAACAGTTAAAGATACTGTTAGAAAGACATGAAGCAAAACACACTGCTAGAGATAAGATAAGAATAGATGAGATATACTTTATTTTTCTCTGGGGGGGAATTCGGTTTAGGACTTGCAAGGGAATTCCACAATAAATTAAAAAATAAAAAGAGCCCATAAAGCAACCATTATAACTACTATAGCAGTGCACATTTTTACGTTATTTTGCACCTATGGTTAGATGCCAAACTGCATTTTGTTGTCTCAGGACTTGCACCTTGTGTAATGACAATGAAGCTGAATTTGATCTAATCTAAAGATACAGAAGAAGTATTTCTTAATTATCTCCAGTTGGAAACAGTAATATTTGAACATTTGCTGATAGTAAATATATTGAGGCGACTAGTGCAAATACTTTATTTTGAACCCTTATTATTTTCTATTTTCTGAACAGACGAAACGAAAGTATGCCTAACTGAATGAACTTTTAATGAGTATAACTTCCCTCTTTAGTAAACAATAAATGAAACCAATTAATTGTAATTTTTCCAAGTTCATAAAACTTTAGAGACTCATTTCATAGTTGTCAGTTTATGCCTGAGGTAACAGAAAACGAAAGTAAATGGGAAATATAATATTGCAGATTAAATGAGAAAACCGAACTGGGAATAAATGAAAAACACTTACAGAGTAAAAAATTCCATTCATTCTGTTACGGTGAAAAAAGACATGTTTACCACTCTTACGCCCCTTTGTCTCCCAGACATTTCAGTAGCTTCGATCTGACCATTTTATATTAAAGCATAATGACATTTCATAAATCCAGCATCCAGAGACAGGATTGTCCACTCTAACATATCTATTGATTTGGCCGGCTGGTACCTGATATCCAGTGATGGCTATCTGATGCATGGAGTCGTTGACGGACTTCAGCAGCTCCAGCATGGAGTCCAGAGCCTCCTGGAGTTCACAGCGGTATCGCTCCTCTGTACAGTGCTTCAGCAGCTCCTGAACCAGGACGGAGATACAGGTTGAAAGGTCCGCATTTTTCCATTTATCTAATCTCGTTTGCCTTGATTATTGCCTGCATGACTGTCTGCACATATACTTAAACGACTGCCCGCCTGTCTGCAACTCGATTTGTCTCTGTGCCTGTTTAAGATGTCTACTTGTGTCCACATAAGCGCACTTATTTGTCTGTATTTCAGTCTGTCTGGTCCCTGTCGTTGGTATAACTGTGCTTGATTGTTTGGCTCTCTGTCCCAACGTCTCTTTGTCTATTCCTCAGTCTGGTTGCAACATTTATCATATTCTAAACAAAATCAATTTCAGTGCAGACTGACTGACCACATGGCGTATTTTTTTTACTGTTTTAAAGCAGTATTACACTAATCATCACAGCGCACACAAAAACAGACTCCAAAAAATGCAGGCACAGTGTGCTCAGTATCATATGAATACTCAGGGCACCTTCAGCCCAAAGTTCAACTCACTTTTTACTCTCTACTCTTGAACATTTACATTTATCAAACTTCTTTTTTCCCTCAATCCTAGGGTCAGGAGGACTTCAATGAATATGAGACAGTTATAGACAATTAATTTAGCAGCCACTGATGCACTTTTGCATCAAGGCAGCAGAATCTTTTGTAAAATAACTGTTTCCCTATTTTTTGGATTTCATGGTTTGCTACCGATAATTGTTCAAAAAAGGTGCCAGGATTTTCTGAAATGATGGACATGTAATCTCAAAACAACTGAACACACTCATGTCATTGTGTGAGATGCATTTCTACAGGACTCTCCATCACTGACAGTCCTGTGCATCACAGATGTACAGAACCTTGAGTAGCAGCTGGTACTTTGTGAGGCGCTGGACTGGTTTCAGGAGGTAAGAGTCCAAACCTAGCTTGTGGTCGAGCTTCTTCTGGCACTCCTGCCAAGAGAGAGAGAGAGAGAGAGAGCGAGAGATACATTTTCAACAGATTTTGCTGCCTGGAATACAATAGGCATAACTGGAAAATCATAAATGACTCTCTGTTGAACGTGATCATGTATGATCACGTTAAATAGACAGTATGTAACTACCTGAAAGAAGGGCGAATCAGAGCACTGTCTCCATAGCAACTCTGAGCGAGGCTTGTTTTGGCAGTAACGCTCGTACACCTGGAACTTCTCTTTCTGCTCACAAACACACAAATGTACACTTAGGTGTGTTATGTCATATCGCTTCCCATTAAGTCCTTATGTTTCTCCTCAAGTTTCCTCACCCGCTGTAGGAAGCAAGCCCCCACCATCTCTGGTGTCTCCAGGCAACTCTGCAAATCTTGAAGGAAGATCCTGAATGGAGCATCCAAGAGGAAAATGACAGGAAATTGGATTGGTGAAAAGCGGGGGAAACAAGGACAACTCTGCAACAGCTTGTGAGCACTGTGTGTGTGTGTGTGTGTGTGTGTGTGTGTGTGTGTGTGTGTGTGTGTGTGTGTGTGTGTGTGTGTGTGTGTGTGTGTGGCTTGCCTGCTGTGGAACTGATAAATCTCTGGCATGTTGCCAAATAGAACGTCCTTCTGACTGCGTAGAGCTGAGGGAAGAAGATAAGACATGGATGGGTCCTCCATTTCTGCCCTGTAGCCCTGATTAGTGTAGAGGAGGGAGGGGGGGAGTAACAGAAGATATAATAAGAGGAAGAGAAACAAGAAGACAACAAGTAAAGAAAAAAAGAAGAACTGGACAGAATAAGGAGAAACAGGAAATAAAGAATGTGTTTTCATCTCTTTTTGATTTTGGAAAATCAGCATGTCTATCTGCTGGACACTGACACATCTGAAGTAAGAGCAGTTGAAGTGTCATTGTTACTGGTATAAACCCATCAGCAGGGGGAAACCTTGGTCCAACCAAGACATCGTCTTCCCTCTCTCCCAGTATGCCCTGCTGCTCTGCACTGTAAACTGACAAAAGCAAAAGTATGCCATAAAATAATCTAAAACAAACTCACCAGAAGGACAGAGAGCAGCTCGTCCACATAGATCCTCTCTGTAGCTATCAGTTCCTTCATAACATGTCTGCAAAGAGTGAGAAGGAGAGAAAAACAGACAAAAATTGAATGCACAGCTAAAGAAAAGATTTAATGCCACAATGTACGCTGTAACATTGGCACAAAAAGAAGCTGGAAAAGCTCCTGTATGGGTTACACGCATACAGCTGCACACTAAGGCACACAATCCGTGCAAGAGGAGAGTCACAGGTCAAGCTTTAGGTCAGGGATCAGATGAGACAGGTGAAAGATTGCACACCGTGTGACTTGCTCTGGATTGTCTTCCACCTCTGAATCTGTTTCGGGAGTGGGGCCATACAAACAGCTGCGGTTGCCTTGGTAATCATGCATCACCTCGATCTGACAAAACACACATGAAACAAGTCTCTCAGCTTGGACACATTTCTAAGGCAATTTCTGGCATATTTTAAAACCCATTACATTATTCTGCAGATGTTTCATTATCCTCATTAACACAATACACAAACTTTAACTGGTTTGGCTCTAGGGATGGCAATGTCGGTCTGTTGGTCCAACTACTAGATGGATTGCTCTGACATTTGGTACAGACATTCATGGTCCCCAGAGGATGGATCCTACTGACTTTGGCAATCTCGTGACTTTTATTCTAGCACCACCATAAGGTTGACTTTTTAGTTCTTTATTGAAATATCTCAACAACTATTGGATGGTTTTCTCTGACATTTGGTACACACATTCATGGTCCCCAGGGGATGAATTGTAACAACTTTGATCTCCTGACTTCTCATGTAGCATCATCATCATCATCAAGGTAAAAATATAATTTTGTCTAATATTTTTGGTTTATGACTAAACACCTGCAAAAATAATGACATTCCCCTTCAGTTTTAGCTGTTCTTTATGCTTTGTGCTAATTAGCAATTGTTTGCGTGGTAGCATGCTAAACCAGTATCGTGAACATAGTAACCATTATACCTGCTAAACATCAATGTGATAGCCCTATCATTGTAAACATGTTAGCATGCTGGTGTTAGCATTTAGCTCAAGTGCAGCCTCACAGAGCCGCTAGCATAGCTAAAGATTCTTAGTCTTGTTTTAGCTAAAAAAACAACTATCAATACTCTCAGTAAACAAATAAGGAATTGTAAGCAAAAATACTAAGTATTAGTAGTGACAAGTAATTCAATAAATGTAATGATTGTAGTATTTACACCTCTATTTATCTCTTTATTTGGAAAAAAATCTGTACAAAACAGTAACACTGTACTCTTGCACTCCCATTTGGGACACGTGGCAGAAAATCTAATGAATTTGTATAATACTTTAAAAACAAAACACAGTTTATCAAAAGTTCCTTACAACACAAATAGGAAACACACACACACCTTGCGTTGGGTGTTGTTTCTCCTCACGGCTTTCTTGCCGGGAAGAAGATCAAAGGAAAACTTGGAGTTCAGGACATTTAAGTCTACACCTGCAGAGAGTTTGGCGGTGCAAAGAGAAAATGCAGAAAAGACACTGCACATGAGCTATACAATAGGGTACAAAGCAGGGTGTGTCAAATGCCATGAGAAGGTATCTAATTTCCATGGAAACAATTCTACACTCTGGATGATGAGGAATATGGGATGAGACAATTAAAAAAAAAACATTTCCATTAAAGTGATTTTAACCTGCTACTATTCAATTCCTCAAAAAAACGTAAAATTGCACTGGAAATTGATTCTGACTTATTTTCATGCGAAAAGCCAAGAGGAGCGATGTGAGGAAAGGGGGTCGTTTAAGAGGCTCATACCATGTTTGGGGGAGAAGAGGGGTGACTTGCAGCGTTGCAAGATCTGGTCAGGTTCGGGCCTCGGGGCCACCAGCTGGATGGGTCGGACCTGCACATCCGCCAGCTTCCTCAGACACTGCTCTCTGTTTCTGATCATGGCCTGCACCGAGTTCAGCTTCTCTGTTACCATGGAAATTTGGGACTAGAGAGGAGGAGAAAGTGTAAGGTGAGGTGGGTTGTGGGTCACCTGTGCGTCTGTGCCAGTAGTGGTTTGTTACCTGCAGCTGTGGGGTGAGTATGGCTTCCAACTCCAGGCTCACGGTGTCCTGGCTGTTTTTCAGTGCGGCCGGTGCCCTCTCCTGGTGAAAGCTCAAGTACTGCAGCGCCTCCTGAGCTCCCTCTCTAGTTTGGAACTTGTCCACCATCTGACTCGCCAGCAGATAGGCTCCCTCATCACACCAACGAAGCGCCTGCACGCACAAAAGCAAAAGATACAACACTAGAAAACACCCATGTACATGAATGATCTTACTCATACATTTTATGTTTTAAGGCACGTTATACAAATGTTTAAATTTGATTAAAACAAAGAAAAAAGGAAAGATTCACTGGAGGAACTTTAACGGTCGTCCTTTGAAGGTTTTTGATCAATAGTTGTCTTTGTGGAGCACAAATCTAAGATGCGGAGGAGAGTTTGGTGGCATTGCACAACTGCATTTTTGAGAATGACTTTTTCACTAACATTTTGATATTAAAACAAAAACACAGCTTACATTACTTGTGTTTTGTGCCGTGTAAATCTTTGAGTATGTGCGTTTGCTTGTGCGTCATATAGCTTACCTCTTCAAGGCGGCGCAGCAGGTCTCGAGCTCGAGCGAGCGACGCCCGCTTTGTGCGAACGGCAGTGGTGATGACATCACAGTGATGTCGCAGCTCATTGCAGCGCTGGACGATGAGTGCCAGGGCGTAGTGGTGGTTGGCGGCCAGCTGATGACCGTGCAGTATCACCACCTGGGCACGAGCCATCTCCTCCTGATCCACACACACACACACACACACACACACACACACAAACAATGAGTTTGCCAACATTTTATTATAGTTCTTCGTATAAACAAGTGAAATGATGTAACTTTTGAATGTATGAAAAGTAAATTCTTTCACATAAAACACAAAAGTTAGATTTCCAAGCAATAAAAATAATGCACCAAACCCACTGTTACTTTCATTTTTGCCGCTGAATCCTACTTTTTGTAAAATGGTTGGGTACGGCCACTGTCTGGATGTGCTGAGAGATACCGTCAAATGTGTCCCCGAGCAACAAAGTGTGAACAAAGGTTTTGACGTAAAAGCAAAGACACTAGTGACACACTCCATAGCAGTGGGTGGTGGTAGCAAGTCACTCCATGGGCTGGCAGCCACCACTGACCATAAAAAGAACAAAAAGTAAGGTGACTGCAACAAAAATGTTGTGGAAAATGGAAGAGCTACCACCGGTTGGAGCGTTGAGGATTACAAGTAAGAAGAAAAGATTAAGATTGGCAAAGGGTCAACAAAAAACCAAAAAAGAAAGAATAAACCCTGGTCCAACAGAAACATGATGGAGAGAAGCAAAGCAACAGCTTGGCTTCTGATCAGACTTGGAGGTGGCATCCGCTTTACTGAACCAGTGACGTAACTTCTGACACCAGCTTCTACAAAGTTATTGTTATGAAATGGCAGTTTGGTGTGGGAATTACATTTTTCTGTCAATGCTGTTGATGGCCACTATTGAATGCCACAAAGTAAACTAACGTCAAGAGTTGTATTCGGCAGAAGTGCACGTAACACCGAGTTAAACAAACTAAGTTACATAAAGTGAAGCAGGACCGTGTTTATTTTTGTCATAAAGTTGACGCTACAATAACCACATTTATTGCCAGAGGCATCCGATTACTTTACGTTCATTTATCAGCCCCTTCAGTCAGTAACTTAATTCATCAGTAAGGTCCCTCCTTAGCTCATTATCTCATCAATATGTAACCCGGCTCGCAAACAACAGAGCTAAGCTACATATATTGCTACCAGACATGTAATAACCACTTGTGGCTACAGAGGCCGCTGCTCGGCAAAAGTTATATAGTCTCACTTTAATGTTGATTCAGTCGCTTTAAACTGGTCAGCCATGCGCATGTTGTTGTTGTTGTTGTGTGTGTGTGTGTGTGTGTGTGTTGTGTGTGTGTGTGTGTGTGTGTGTGTGTGTGTGTGTGTGTGTGTGTGTGTGTGTGCGTGTTTGTGACCTGAGCGTGTTTGTCCAGTGTCTCCAAGTCTTTCAGTAGTTGTTCTGTTTGAACCAACGTGGTTCCAACAGAGGCAATCTCCTTCTCCTGGGCAGAGAGCCGCTGCAGCACCTCCTCCATCTACACACACAGATATAATCATCAGAGCAGCGTAACAGTCAAAACTGATATGATTCAGGAAGGACGGAGACGGACAACAGTCATCGCACCTGCTGGAAACTCATTTCATAGTGCAGCAGCTGGAGGTACTGCTGCAGCTTCAGGTGGTGCTTCTCAAAGAAGCCATCAAACGCCTCCTCCATGTCTATGAGCTGAGCCAGGAGCCTAAAACATACATGTGCACATCACACTCAGCCTTCCAAACAAGCTGCCTGGTGAAATAAAGGTTTAGTAAGATGAGTTTATCAAACTGATAATGTGTCTTATACATCCTCTCATCTATATATCCTTCTTTCAATAACATATGTATTCTTTTAAAAACTTGTTAATCTCTCTATGGAAGATCAGAAAATGTCTGAACTCTGGTATTCATGTTGTACTTCACTTATTCACTGATACTGTACCTCTGAACAGTGTCTATATCTGCCTGTATATCCCTCTCCTCCTCTACTTCTCTCTTAGAGGCCTTGACCGTTTCCAGGTTGGACAGCAGCAGGCGTCCTTCTTTCAGCACACTCCGGATATCGTCCTGAAACAAAGTGACGAACAGCAACAAAAAGGAAAATGAAATCATGAAATGAAAAAAAAACAAAAAACAGAAATACAAGTCAAACACAAAAAAACTGCCAGAGGTAGAGAGCGAGAATGAAAGACTGGGGAAAGACAGAAGAGGGACAACCTTCATCTGTCGGTATCTGTGCGTGTGTGAGTGCAGCAGGAACTCAATGGCGTTAGCTTCATCTGGAAGTTCGGTCTCAGACAGCTCTGATCCAAAGCCCTGCAGCATCTGGGCGATCTCCTTCACTGTCACCGCAAAAGTCTCGATGGACTGCACACACACAAATAACACACGTGAACCTATATTGAACAGTTCTAATTCACGTAGGTTCGTCAGATTCAGTAGTTTTAGCCAAATTATTAAATACAAGAACACAACTAAGGCAGTAAGAAGAGCAGGGTGATCATTTCCCTTTATAACTACATAAAGTTATATTTTAATTCTCACATTAAAATATCATGGATCCCAGTTCTTAGGAGGATGTAAAGCTCTCAAACAGCTTTAAGCTTCGCTAAATCTATTAAGTTTAGCAGTGCTGATAGTTGTTGAGTTATTAGTTTGATTTTTTTTTGTATTGTTTTATTTTCTGTTCCAAAGACCAGAGGTGCAAAGTTTCCTTCTTCATATTCAACAGCAACCTGCCATGCTCTGGTGGACTGACAGTACGGCATCAGAAGTGTGTACCGTGCGGAGGACGATCCAGTCACTTTGGCAATACTCCACTTTTGCAGTGAAGTCCGATGTCAGGTGGTTTTCGTCGATGTAGCGCAGAAGGTCACCAACTGAACGCAGCATCACCACCTGCAAAAAGAGAAAAAAGAAGGTGTCTCGCAGCCACCGGGCCAGTACTGTGTTTGACATTTTAACCTTCTGGAGTCTGCCAGAAGGTAGCTGACGAACACACTGAGCATGTTTTATTAGTAGGAACATAACTTTATTTATATATCATGTGGATATATGTGGAGAAGCCGAGAAAACCAGTCGAAAGTGCTTATGTGGAGCTTTCAAACTGTATCTCATTTATGTCTTTACACCATTTGAAAGAAATATTTAAAACTGTTAATTATTTTTTCAGTGATTTACAGACTTACATAGACTTTAAATGAAAAAGGCACAAAAACCAGTTGGAATAAAATCACTTTACATGTAAATAAACTGTATAATAGTTTAGTTTCTTACATTTTTCTGTTGTATTTGTGTGTATAAATAGTGAAACAATATTTTCTACAACCCTGAATAACATTTTGAGTGATAATCACTAAAGAATCATAAATTTTTATAGGTGCCTGTGTCATTTTTCTTGAATTTTAGTTCCTGGCAGTTTTATTCTAAATCAGACTTATAGCTGGGTTTGTGTTGAAAAATGACACCATGCATTTGAAGTAATGACAGTTTAAAACTATTAGACAAATATAAAACTGAGTGCATGGAAAATCTGCAAAAAAACTTGAAAAAAAAAAACCCCGGGGGGTTAATAAATAAAGAAATGAACTGTTCTAGTAAGAGAAGAGAAGAGAAGAGAAGAGAATCTTGTGTTGTGTGGAACATTAGCGGGATTGTGCTGCATCAGATCTGGTCAAATTTAAGGGAATACAAATCTTCTCCCACCCCTCAATACTCAGTTTTCACTCCCCGTCTCACCGGCATCTTTAACAGGAAGTCATCCTGGCTGAAGCGAAATCCCAGGTCAGTGCTGGAAGATGGACTGGGGGCAGAGCTTAACAGGCCACTGGGTCGCAGCACCAAGACCAAATGCAGATTGCCTGGAAATGAGGTCTGAAAGAGGTAGTGTATTATTTTATTTGTTTACTCAACTTTTTCATATTATTAGATACTGTAATGTCTGGAACAGGGGAGAAAAGAGAGGTAATAGTATTTAAAGATCCCCTGCAGACATTTTTAATACATAAGAAATAGTCTTCTTCCACAAAAGAGTTCATTATCTAGTTAAATATTCTTAAAGTCACTTCTACTCCTCCCTCATTGAAAAAAACTGCTGATTTTAAATGGATAAGTCTCCTCATTCACATTAAAGTCCAGTCTCAGTGTTGGTGTGCTGCAGGTTTTAAGTTTCCACATCACACTTCTATAAGTTGCATACTGGACCAGAATTGGCCCTCACAGCTAGCTGTGGTGTCACAAAATCGCCTGGCACTGGTGGCGAGGGTTTACGATGAGTAATAATAATAAAAACACATTTCTGAGTGGACGGCTCCTTTAAAAACGAACAAGCTGTGACCACAACCGACAGCCAACCACCAGCGTCACACAAACTCACCTGATATATATTTTCGAAAACTTTGCTGGACCTTTTTCAGAGCAGACTTTTAGTCATAGCAGGAGAGCACAGGTATTAATAAAAATGTTACCAATGGCTCGGTTCTATTCATGGGTCCCAGTAAACCACGAAAGAGTGACAGTGAGACAGCATGCACAATACCAGCACCGCCAATACCACATATCCAATACACCTGTGCCGTTCGTACTGCAACATTTCAGAATGCCCTCTGTGAAAGAGGTCTATTTATGCTCTTAATTTACGAGAAGTTGATTGCGTTGGGTCAATGCAATTAGCTGCCACCAGGTTGCTTTTCGTTGCTTCCACCCGGAGTCCCAAGCGTATAAATCATGCTTATCAGCAAAAAAAACCAACAGAGCTCCGACTTCAGGATTACGAGATATAGAATGAAAGTATTTTGGCGATGTGGGTTCGTCCTTCACCGCATCCCTGGATCATGGCAGAAGTGTACAGACTTGGGGGGCGAGGGGAGTCAGTCGGTCAGTCGGTCAGAGGCGTTGACAGCTGAATGGTTTACTCCAGCAGGCCTGACAGTCAGCCCCACGGTCTGACTCTGCTTTTTTGTCACTCTTCGCTCCCACACTATCAACTGCCCGCCCTCTGCAAGCCCTCAAATCTCCTTCCTTGCGCGACAGACTGTACAGTTTGTCTTGTGCAAACACAAAACTGTCATCATCTACAGTACTACTTTGACGAGATGTCACAGCATCAGTTAAACTGTGAATTAGTCGAAATGTGCTCTGTTCGTGGCTCTGTTTTTATGTATTACTGCAGCAGATGATTTCCCGGCTTTGCATATCGCCAGTTAGAGATGGAGCAAATAATTGTTGAAATACACAGCTGCTGTTTGGTGAAAATTCAAAATCGGTATACTGTTGGAGCACAGCGGCACAAGGATTAGAAGCAGCAGTGATGACCACTGAGCAGATCACCGATCAATCACTGCCCTCTCCTCACCTGCTTGACTTGTTTTCCAATGACCGTATCTTTTTTTCTCATCTCCCCTCCTCCAAAATGCTCCCTACTGTCAACTCCACATTTCCTCAAAAGTGTTTGCACAGGAGTTGGTAACCATGAGGGGGACTTTTATAGGTCATATAAACCTCTTCCACTCCATGTCAACTGGTAGACCTGAGAGGGAAAGCGCACTGTACCGGTGTTAAAGCAGTTGGCTTTTGATACACTGCCTTCCCATTATCCCCAGCTATAATGCATACGCTGTCATCTCATAAAACAAACAAAATGCTTTTTGTCACTCCGCTCTAAGGCTGGTAAGTTTGTTTTCCACTTGCAGTACCAAGGCCACGGGTGTTTTAGCACGGATGGGCTCTTTCGGCTGACAGCTTGCAAAGGAAACTTTTGGGCTTTCTGCGTTCTGTGTGTTGTTGTCATCACATCTAGCGGCTTTTAGACCTTTAAACCAGACACTGCTGACCTGAGGCTGGATGCGCACGCAACTTTCCCTCCCGTTCACCTACATCTCAACAGCAGTTTTCTTTAGGACAATAACGTGCATGGTGAATGTCCTTCCGAGTAGTCGTAACGAATCTTGACTTTTACTCCTACAGTGGCCATAATGGATGCTGATGGATGACTGCGGTCTCCCCAGCTCACCTACATTTCACAACTGCACTGAGATTTGTGGGTATTTGAGACGTGTTCCCAAATCTGTTACATAAAGCTGCACAACTTGAACACCACTCCACAGTTACATACTGCAGTGCCAAAGCTTACACAGCCTCTGGCTGTTCTGCACCCACAGTTGCAGGTCCAAACACACACGGACACACACAAACGAACGCGTTTGTCATTGGCCTGTCCCGGTCCCCCTACACATACTCTTTAACATTGAACTGCCATCTGAATCTGGCTAGGCTCCTCGCCAGGAGGCATTTTAAATATAGAATACCGTCTGCACTGCACTGAGGACACATCCCCACCTCTGTGTCGCAGTACTGAAGCGTCTACCCCCCCCCCACCCCCCCTCATCTCTCTGCTGCAGTATCCTCTGCGCCCCGTTTGAAGCCTACCACCTCCCCAAACCCCGGCGGATCTTACCGCGGCCCGGCGCAGGCGGGGGAACCCCCGCAGCGGGTTGGACTCGGCCATGGCTTTCGGCGTTTCCCTGTCCTTCCCGGCTCTTCCCCAGCTCTTCCCGGGACCGGGAAGTCTGCAGCGGGACGCGGTGTCGGGAGCGAGCAGCCGCAGCGATGGCACCGTAACCTACACTGCAGTGTCCGGGCGGGCCGGGCGGCGCGCTGAGTGCGCACCTCGGCAGACGCACTTCTGCTCTGGAGCAGGATGACGGGATGTGTCTCCCTTACCTGACGTCAAAGCCAAAATAAGTTGGCCGCTCCGAAGCACAAGATCTCCACGTTATCATTAATAAAGTGACCGGACTGAACGACTTTACCAGACTGAATGACGGAATTGTTAAGCGTATTGTTTCCCAGCAAGAAACACGGTCTACAAGAGGCATTTACTACACTATGAATCCTTGAAACTCACTAAATGAAAAGGGAGATAGAGAAGGGAGAGATGTCGAAGCATTTACTGGATCCGCTAGGTGGCGCTTGAAACTCGGGAGACTGTGAGAGGCCACCTCTTGCTCACTTTTTGGCATGGGACTTGGTGCAAATAAAACACTGTTGGGCCCCTATTGACAGGTCCCCGCCCAGTCTCCGACCCTCTGCGCCTCCAGGTTCCCATCAAATACAGACAGGGCAGGTTATATAAAATATGAAATACTCGGGACCAGGTTTTCTGTGCATAAATCAGCTTGTGGCAATTTTGATTAAACACAGTTTTTAGAACTTGGACCATATGAGCATATAAACAAAAAATAATTGGGGTCTAAAACATCAGATGTTGGGACATACGATTAGCTAAATATGGAGGACCCACTTAGTTAATATTACCTTAGATACTACGTTTGCGAGAAAAAATATTACCACACAGTGAACCTGGACTTTTGGGATCCCTAGGGGTCTGTGGTCGCCCACTTTGCCCAGTAGGTATTCCGGCCTTGTCAGAGTGAGTGTCTCCGTTTCAGAAAATTAAAGTTTGCTGCAATGGTGATCAATTCCCAAAGTGCGCACATAGAAAAGTAGAAGACATTGCTCTGTATTGTGTCACCCCAGTTCATCAGTGTTGTCTTGGTTATGTGTATTTATACTCACCTGGCTTCGTGTCAGGTACCTCATCCTCTTATTGGTGTGCATCATGTAAGCTCATCTCATTCTGTCCCAACCCCATAAATAATTCATTGTGCTGGCTTTGTTCTACGGCTGGCGCTCCTCTCCTCACGAGGCGCCACACATCATTATTAGTGGGTCTGGCCCCGAAAAAAGCTCAGCTGCCCACTGTGCCTTCACTCCGCTCATCCTAAATAAAACCTCTCCCCACATGGGAACAGTGCCAACTTGGGCTTTACAAACCAGGTACTAAAACAAGCTTCGTTTCACTCTATAAATATTTATTGTGCTTGTTTTTTGTTTTGTTTTTCCCAAACCAGAGACGTGTCTGTCGCCTATTCACATCAAACCCTGTTATGAGCAAATATGGCACATTTGATAGTAGGACTGAAAAATGATTTCAAGAGTAAATCCAAGTAACTCATTATACTGGTTTCACATGGTCCCCCATGTACGTGCCACCTGTCTTTATTACTTAATTATCATAACAGAGTGAGCCGACCAATGCAGAGGGGCCCCAGTGTGTGCTGGAGAGAATACGTTAAAAGAATCCAGTCATGTTAATACAGCTGCATTTCGAGTTTTGTCTTGTTCTTCACCAATATTTATGTCGGCTACTTCAGCAGGAGCTTGCACATGAAGTGCGCTATGCACATTAAGTAGGCAGGGAGTCTGTGCGTGTTTCTGACGCGCCGCATTTTTTTTTCAGCCTGGAATCAGGTATTTAGATCATATACAGCTCAAGGTCTTTCCCGTCTTTCTTTTATTACCTGTGTTCAGCCAACTTCTTTGTCTCTTCCCTAACATTGGTTTCAGTAAAATCAAATTAATGATGCCAGTGCAGTGGCTTTTTAAACATGTATTGCCAGTATTTTGATTTGATACTGTATATTTGTATCAAATGTTTTGATCGAGATGCACACACCACACCAGTAATTTCAGATAATGCCTGGTATCTACTACGTCAGTGATTGTATTTTGCAGTCATTTCCTCTCTCCCTCTCTTGTAAGGTGTATACAAATGAGCATGACCTTTTTGTTAGTCAGTCATCTGCTCGATAGGGAGATCCTCTTCAGAGGGAATCACACTGTCACGTTGTATTTAGGTTGGCGATCAATAGGCTGAGAGCCACAGAAGCCACGGTTTCCTGGAAACAAACTGCACGGCAGACGAAACGCTGATTAGTATGGAGGCCATGTGACCGGCTCTAATAAAACCTGAGCCTACTATCTATGCTTCATGTTAACTTCCCCAGATCAGGAATAGGTGTTCGTTAGGGCTCAGTGTTGAGAAGGCAAGAAAGTTTATATAACCATGGAAATGTTTGTTTGCTTCATTAAATAATTGACTCAGGGATTTACTTTCCCATTGCATCAGTCATATTCTAACAACCTGAACAGTGATAAAGCTGATAAAGCTTTTACTTAACGCTTTACCTGCACAGTCCTTTATACTTTGATTTGAGCGCAAATGGATACCACAGTGAAGCCGTTGTCATTACAGCACTGTAACCCTTGACTTGTGGAGCATCCCGGTGGCCTAGAGGTCAGTCTGCTGATCATGGCTGGGTTCTGTCTTTCGTCACATCATGTGAACAGTTTCAACATGCCTCAACATGAGCTTGTTATAATGGACCTGTCAAAGAATTAGTGTGGTTTCAAAGGTCAAAGAGGAGTCATTGTGGTGATTCTGCCTAATCTTTGGCACGTTACTGAGACACCGTTGAATAAGACAGCTTACTCTGACATTGCCGTCAATGCTCCAATCATGGGAGCCCTTAATCTGCTGAGATCAGACAGGCCGGAATACTGAGAACCTCCACACTGCAACACAAAGACCTAAGAATACTATACACCCATTACTTTACACATTACTTTATATTTTACGCCATAATTCCAAACACGTTTCTTTTAAATAGTTTATCAGATATGTTGGTTCCTTGAAAAAAATGTGCTGCAAATGGTAGCTAAACGCAGTTAAAGTAAAAGCTATGGTTTAATGTTGTCTCTTTGACCAAATACACATACTTCCCTCATCTCTTGGCGGGAGAAATGTGTCTTAAATATAACAGAATGTATTAACGATAAGTAAGCAATAAGGAAAGATTCCTTATAGGCTTGTTCTCAATTACTGTCACAGCATAACCCCTTCTTTAAAACAGGTCCGGCTCACAGATAGATCAGGCTAATAATAGCGGTTCTAAAGGCTATTATTAATCACAAGTCGACCAACACATCTAGCAGCAACCCTCATGTCCCGACAAAAAATATTTTTTTAAAAATCACAATGATCCCTCTCAGAGAAATGAACCCTGATTTTAAAAAGGCCAAAAACGTTTATTCTGCCCTCTGAATTAAAAGAGACTTGATTGTTTGGTTTGTGGAGGAGCAGAGGGGGATTATAAGCCTACTACTACCACAGCCATGTGTAGACTAGTTGTATGTCTGTCCCTGTGATTTAACCGGGTGGTATTTTTAAACCCTTTGTAGTCCAAAAAAGCCATCCGCTGATTGCTTAACTGGATTATGAAGAAGTCAACGACAGCAATAATGAACCGGTTAAATCCGAATGATGCACAGAGAGAGGCTGCAGGTATAAAAAGGGAGACCAACTGTTGCAGACTGTCAACTTACCCTGACACACTCCGCCAAGATCCCAGACAACCGAGGAGAGGTAAGACTTCTTGATGTACAGGTGGATGGACGGATGGGTGGATGGTGGATGGTTGCATAGATGGATGGATGATGCCAAAACTGAAGAAAGCTCCTGTCTGAATTTTCACCTGGAGTCTAAGATATGTGACTTAACTTATTTTGAATGGATTACATTGATGAGAAAAAAGGGGCTCATACTTGAAAGATTTCTTACTTATGTTCGTGGTGGTTCAGGGTCACTGACTTTAATAACTGGGCTGAAAAATCATGTTATATATCACGTTATATATCAAGTTATTTTACACATTGGTCTTAAATGGGTATGTTGGTAGTCATACTAATTCTATTACACTGAGAAGTAATTTACAGGCTATTTATATAAGCCTTCAGAAACTCTGAAAGGGGTTAAATGGACAATTTCTACAAGACATAAATGTGTATTAGGAAGAAATACGATGCACATTATGGGTAAATCATTATACCAGACAAGTCACAAGAGGTAAAGGATCTCTGTTGTTGGTCTGTAGAACCAAGTAGCATAAACTATTGATGGTGGTGTTACAGTCAAATGTTTAGCCCATCTCAAGTGCAAACCTGATTCAAAAGTTCAAGTGCCGGCAGACAACAGATGAGTAAAATAATCAAATCACCCGTTTTATTTAGTTTTCCCAGTGTGAAAAACTGTCGGAAGATAATTTGGTTTAGTTGAAGGAGAGACTTGACATCAAGTCTCTCAGGTTATCTGCAGACAACAGCCAACATCAGTTGTGCTAAACTGAGCATCAGTTGGTACGCAGTGGGTTTGAACCTGAGGTTCCTGCTGATCTAAACAAGTCACCATTCTCCTCCAAGCATTTACGCGCCACAGCTATCTCTGTGCATACTACTGCAACTTTTTCGAGTTTAAAAAACAAATAAATGCAGGTGGAAAAACAAGGAAAACGCTGGGTATATCTGTATTTGCTCTCTTATTCCCTTTCCACCATGAAGAAAAGCTTGTAACCATTACATTAAGTCATCCCAATACATCCCAAAACAGTGTTCCAGTAATTATTTCAATACACAGACGCTATTTTTTTATAATGCAGTCGGTGCCCCTAACTTTTAAACATTTACTAAACTTTGTTTTACAGTTACAGGCATATACAGGTTTTTTTTTTCTTTTTTTTCAATTTCTGCCCAGTGTACAACTTGGGACCATTAGACCTCAAGTTGATACAGGACTGCTGGTGCATGTTACGGAGAGGAAACAATTTAAGTTTTAGTTTTTAATTAACATGCCGGGTTTGCCAAGTCTTTTAAGGTAAATATTGTGTCCAACTCACAAATAAATAAGACCAAACAGTCTCAGGACAGTGGATGATTCCTAGAAGTAAATTTGAAAAAAAGGGGGAACACCACTGATGGCACTCAAATCTTTAATGAAGAACAATTAAACAAATGCTTGGAGCTCTCTTAAGCTTTCTATTATAATCCTCATTACTGAGCTATAGAGGGCTACTGTTAGGACTTAGTGTCTAATTAAGTCCAGGAATACTATCGCAAGTTACTGAAGGGCTTTTATCCATTTAACTGTCCTTGAATAGCCCATTCGAGCAACAGCTTTAGCACTGCTGTTACATTTGAGGTGAACACACTTTGACATAATCTTGAGTGCCATGCCAATCTGGCCAGGAGTTTGGTGTGAGGCCTGTGTCTGTTGGATGGGGGGCCGTTGGCAGATAGAGAGTAACAGGTAACAGCTTTGGCTCAGGAGCCCTAACACTGAGGGTGTAATCTTATCGCAGAGGATTAACCTTCCGTACCAACAAAACAAAACATCATTCGGGCTGTTAGAGAGCCGACAGTTGGTGAAGGATCAATGTCTTAATCCAAATATCTGATTGATGCTGTGACCTCTGAATAACTTACACCTTGTTTTCTTTTTCTCCAAACAGAACACTTCCGAAGATCTTCCAGAGATGGCAAAGTAAATTTTTGTTTTCCTTTGGTTATTTGGTGTCTGACCCCCGAGGGTAGTTCTCTTACTTCAAGCTTACCTTCTTCAAACGGAAAAATCTAATCTTGAGAAAAGATAAGGAGAGGTCTTTCTGTTGTTGTTGTGCAGCTACTCACACCGAAACTTCCCAATCAAAAGTGTATACTGATGGGAAGGTTAGTCTCTTTTGCCCGAAAAAAAAAACAAAAACGAAAAGAGCTGAAAGGCTGACATGAAAACGTGTAATCGCTTTAAAAACCTTACTAGCTTGGAGGTGCAGACTTTGACCGGGGTCAACCAATTCCTAAAAGGGAGGAGTAGTTTTAAAGTATTTATTTAAGGTTTGGAAAGGCTTAGTCAGTTGATGTGTCAGTTCAAATGGGGTCTCAGACAGTAGCAGATGTAGTGAGCTATTTGGGATCACACTGGTAATAAGCTATTTGGAAACCCTGGTACAGTATTTGTAGCTCCCTCACCTGGGAGAGCCTTTCAATCTGGGCACGATGAGGTAAAGCTGCTCCACACTTAGCTATTCCTAACTGGATAAAAGGGAATAAGGGATTACTGCCCCTTCTGCTGCTTGCCAAGGCACCTACTTTACCTTCAGTCTAAAAACTAAACATTTTTTTATCTGGTTACTCTGTCATTTACATTCCCATGATTGCTAAGAGAAGTGATATCTGTTATAATGAACAAAGTTTCTCCCCCTTTTTTTTCACAGGGTTTTCAAGAAGACCAGTGGAAACGGAGGGGTAAGTCTACATTTTTTAATTTGTATTGCGTTCTTCTCTTGTTTTGATTTCTGTAGTTTCTTAAAAAAAAAAAAAACAACATTTTTTCATTAATGGAAAGTGAGTGAAACTGTCAAAAGGGTTTGAAACACTCACCTGTTTCCCCTTCCTTCTGTCTCTTAGCTGACCCTCTACCTGGGGAAGAGAGACTATGTGGACAACATCAGCACAGTGGACCGAGTTGGTACGTTCCTTCATCACTGCGCACATGTGTCTGTGTATGTGCATCTGCTTGAGGGTGATAAATATAACATTATCTTTAATACTACCACATTTACAGATGGCGTTGTGAAGCTGGACACAGCAGATTTTGGAGACAGAAAAGGTAACATCATCAAAAGTCCACTTTCAAAGCCCTAAAAATACAAAACCTTCCCAGATCAAGTCACTTGGAGATGCGAGATAAAACAATAAAATAATGGATCTACTATTATGTGTTGACAGTGTTTGTGCAGCTGGCATGTGCCTTCCGTTATGGTAGTGATGACCTGGATGTGATGGGCCTGTGCTTCAGGAAGGACATCTGGATCCAGCACGTCCAGATCTACCCCGAGAGCCACAAGCCCACTCTGAGCGCCATGCATGACACCCTGCTGAAGAAGGCCGGGGACAATGCATACCCTTTCTCTTTTGAAGTATGTGACAGCATGGCCAGTTACAAGTCTAAATAGTCTGAGTCCTCAGCCCGTTAAACCACTTGCTCCACCTCTTGTGTTCAGGTAGAAATGAAAAGGTCATCATTTCTATATAATTCCTTTGTTATGCACGAAATAAAACATAATGTCCTCAAATTCACATGACAACTTGCCATTTTTTTTTTTTTAAACGGTGCTTTTGGCCAGAAAAGTCTGATAAACAAGTCTGAACTCCCATAACTTGATTCCCATTTAGCTGTTTGATTGCAAGATATGCCAAATTTGCTTTGTTTTGTCAGTAAACAAATAAAAACAACTCATCTGTTTAGTTATAAATGTTCATCTTTCTCTCCAGATTCAGAGCAACTTGCCATGCTCAGTCTCTCTGCAGCCTGGACCCGATGACAAGGGGAAGGTGAATCTCTCGTTAATCTGCTAACACCATTCAACCTTCACAATAAAACAGATTGCATCCCATAACCTTAGTGTGTAGGCAGGTGTATTAATTGCTGCTACTGGTCATTGTTGAAGGTTTTATTTCTGCTTTGCAGGCTTGTGGTGTCGACTTTGAGGTCAAGACTTACCTTGCCAAGGAAAAGTGCAACCCTGATGAGAAGATTGAAAAGAAGTGAGTGCACTTTAATTCCCTCTCATTTTCCCCAACTCCTTGTATTCACTCAACTTTCAAGTGCTTCTTTTACTCTTCTACCCAACTAACATTTTCTCTACTCCATCCTCTCTTCTTCTACACCCATCTCTCCCTCCCTCCTGTCCATCATTCTGTCTGACAGGGACACTGCTCGCCTTATCATTCGTAAAATCCAGTACGCTCCCTCTGAGGTGGGCAGCGGGCCCAAGGCTGAAATCTGCAAAAGCTTCATGATGTCTGACAAGCCTGTTCATCTAGAAGCTTCAATGGACAAAGATGTAAAGTAGCAAAACTTTACGACTAAAAATCTCAGAATCTACAGAACAAACATACACTACATTTCTCTGCTATCCTAAATATTTTTTTAATGCTTCCAGAGAGTATGTTATCCTAACTATACCGCCTTTCCCCCGCCATTAACTGGATGTCTCCTGGTTTTGACCGCAGCTCTTCTTCCACGGTGAAGCAATCCCGATCAAAATCAAGATCAACAATGAGAGCAACAAAACAGTCAAGAAAATCAAAATCACTGGTGGGTTCCTCTGTTGATAGAAATAACATGACTGTTAGTAAGAGAACAACACAAATAGTGTGTCTCACACTGTCTTTCTTCCCCTCTCACAGTGGACCAAACCACAGACATTGTCCTCTACTCAGCAGACAAATACACCAAGTCTGTTCTTAGCCAAGAGTTTGGGTACGTGGACAGAAAACTGAAAGTGCTGAACACACAGCAAATATCAAACATAAAGAAGCATCACAGAAGTTGTGACAGAACAAGTGTTGATGTATGGATTTGTTTGTGTTTCATCCTCCATAGGGAGACAGTGGATCCCAGTAGCACCTACGATAATACTCTGTCCATCACCCCCCTGCTGGCCGAGAACAAGGAGAAAAGAGGTCTGGCGCTGGATGGACGACTGAAGGACGAGGACACTAACTTGGCCTCGACCACTATGTAAGTGCGCAAACATAGCAGACAGGACTAAAACAGGTTTTACACATAGTTCATCTGATTACTGCTGGAAAGTCTGGACAATTAGGGATATTGACCAAAGCAGTTATGTCTTCTGTGACTGACAACTTATCACTTAACGCATCTTTGCACTTTGTAGTTTGACATTTACGCTAGCTTTTCTTGCATGTTCCTCAATGTCCATGATGTCTTTTAGCAGCACAGAGGACTAAATTAAACCTCCTAATCCCTCAAATCCTCGTAACTCTTCTTTACCGCAGGCTGCGGCAGGGTGTCGAAAAAGATGTGTTGGGAATCCTGGTTTCCTACAAGATTAAAATCAACCTCATGGTGGCCGGAGGAGGGTAAGTGTCGGCTCCTGTTTAAGCATTTTTGGCACAAGAAAACTCAATCAACGATTAAATGGAGTGAAATTAACCGAAACAAACTCACGATGTCCCTCCTGTCCTCGTGTAGCCTGCTGGGCGGCCTCACCGCCAGGTGAGTACCATTCATTAACTATTATGTCACAGCCCACACAGCCAAATAGCAGTGATTACCAATTATCTGTAAGATTCTGATTGTTTTTTTGGGGGTTTTTTTCCTGCAGCGATGTCACAGTGGAGCTGCCATTGCTGCTCATGCACCCCAAGCCTGAAGGTATTTTTTTTTTTTTTTTTTTGGTCCGATTTGTCTGCACAGCGTATGTTACTGCTACCAGTGCACCTCACATTTTATGTGCTGGCTGTTCTAATGATTTTACACTATTTTCTTCCTTTCACATCAACCTGCGTCCCAAATTGAGAAGAGTAAAGACTGCGCATCAGTGTAAGTAACAAATCCCTTTTAGTTTTGAGGCTATCAGCTCGAAATCATATTGCTGAGATTTAAGTTAGCCAGTAACAAATTAAATTTAGAGGTTACATTTCTTTATCTAATAAGGTTCTGCTTTTTTTATTCATTATTTTTTTCAATGTTCTTCTTTATACAGTGTCTTGAAAGAAAACTCCCCTATAGTCAATGTGAGGTTCATACACAGCACAGTTGATAAAATATATGTAATGTGTAATCTGTAATATATAAAATGTATATTTTAAAAGCTAAAAACTTTGTATTATACATTTTAATGCATGACTTTTACCTGTAACAGAGTATTACTAAGCTCTGGTATTGCAATATATAGTCAGTGTTATTGCTTATTGTCAATAAAATCCTAATAAAAGCAAAACTAAAATTAATTAAAACTGCCAGGGCTTTAAAAATGAACATTTGATCATTATTTTATATTATTTAAAGATTGGATTCACTTTATAGAAGGCTACAGTAAATGAAGTTCAGCGATTGCCCATTGGATAATTGAATGTGTAATGCTGCATTTTAGTGGATGTGTTACGCAGCATCAACGTGGAAACACTTTCAGGTGATAGATTGTGTTAGTTTTGTCCTCCTACTGCACGTCTTGTAAACTTCCCTTTGTACTGACTTCTTTTCAGAGAGGATGTTACCCTGGAGGTTGAGAAGAAACCCACATAAAGACAGGAACACAACAGGGGGAAGCGACGCAAAAGAAAGAAGAAGAAGAACGTGACCGCCGTAATGAAATCGAATAATAATAATAATAACCGAGCAACTGAAGGGAATGACCTTCTCAACACACCAAGGATATTCACGCACATGTAACATCAGCCCCCTCACATATTTTGTTGTCCCCTGCTTTTGTTGTTTAATTTAGTCATTTAGCAGTAGAGAAAGTACTTGGATTGCAAAATAGTATCCAACATTTAGCGACCAAAGACATACATATGTACAGAACAAAAAAATACTTTTCACCTCACTTCAGAGTATGAGTGGGGGAAGATGGGAAATCAGTTTGAAGCCCATAGAAGCCAACATGCTGTGGATTAAAGTGATACATTCATCTGTTATTTTGAATGAAACTTTTGTGTTTCTGCGAAATGTACCTGTTTTGTTTTTGACTGGCTAAGTGAAATAACCCAAAATATAATAAAATAATTTTAAAAACAGAATTGTTGTGGTGCAGTTTTTCTTTTTCTGTCTCATCAGCATGTTGCCGACGTCGTCTGATAAGTTGTCTGTTTGGTTTTTTTAACACTTAATGAATGAACATAATACTGATAGGAAAGTTCATGGTAGGACACCAGTGTCAACGCTGTTGTTATCAAAACCTCAAACGACAGCCCACAAAACAAATTACATTGTGTAATTATGATGAAATTTGTAATATGTTACACTAAAGTGTGGCACAAAATCGGAAGCCTCGGAATGATAGTTTGATGATTTTTATGAATTACAGAGCAAACTAATTCACACACATACAATTCAGACAGTGGATTTAGTTTTGTTCGTCCTTACCTGTGTTGATAGTAATCATAAGCACTTCTCTTCTTAGTCTTTGTTAGGATAGGTTGCCTATCCTTTGAAAATGTTTATACCAAAATGTTGGAGACTATTAGATGTTCCGTCACATCAGATGCTTTAAGTACAGAAATTAATTTAAGAACCATCAAGGACATCCAGAATAACACATGTGGTCATGAACAATGATCCATTAATTGTTGTCAGCTGATTTGTTAAACATATAAGATTTTTGAAATTGATAATAGATTTTTGGCAAGGCAAATATTTCAGAATTGCTATGAAGAAAAAAAAAATCCATCCCTGAAAAAACTCTATGAAAGTGACATTTCGTAGTAATTAGCTAACTCTTAATATCATATTTACATTAATATAGAATGTAGCCTATCGGTTATATATTTTCATCATTTATTAATGCCAATACAATGATAATATGGATTAAATTTGGACTCACTTAGGCTCAGACAGTGTAACATCTTCTTAGAAAGTCAGAGAACTGATATAAAATAATACCAGCCAGGGGTGTAGTGGTGAGGGAAATAGTCGAATTAGGCACCCAGGGCCCCCACATGGAGAGGGCCCTCAAGAAGCCTGGAATTAAAAGTTGATTTTTAATGTTTTAACCCCGAATCTCCCACACCACTGATACTACGAAATGTCTTCTGTATGGAAAAGGATGGTTTGCATCCTAGAGAGGAAAGTCACATAGTCATGATAATTAATTAGAAAAAAATATACCATGGCATTAGTATCGTCTGATTTGTATGTACTGGAGAACAGTCAGATAGGTAAAGGTATAGGAAAAATGTCAGCGATGGTTGAAGGGCGGCTTCAAACATTGTGTGAAGATTATGTTGCAGTTTATACAGATAGATTTAAAGCTCCGCATACAAGAAGAACAGGATTTCCATTCACCATTCCAGCTTGTCACTATTAAAAGAAGAGCATGAGATCACCTTGCAGTTTGTACCACCGAAATGCTTGCAATCGCAAGACCAGGTAAGAAGTAGGTACGGTCATTTTGGGTTAAGAGTCAACTTCAGCATTACTATCACTACAGTTATTCTCATCCCAGAACAGACAGAACATAATGAAGGAAATATACGAAACATTATTCGGGCTTAGAAATATGAAAATATCATATTCACCGTATGTTGGTTCCAGCTCATGGGGGAATTAAAGGGAATGAAATGGCGGATACACAAGCAAAGGAGACAAACAGGAAGGTACCATAGAAATTTCATTTAGTGAAGCAGAAGTGAAAGGAGCGACATTATTAAAGACTGACAACGTGACTGGGATCAGGAACACACAGGGCGACATTTCATACGACTCAGAAGGAAGTGGGCACCACGTGACAGTGGGAAGAGACAACAAAGAGGAACACTGGGGCATACAGGTCTAAATAAAAAATAACATATAATAGGTAAACAACCACCTGGTCTGGCAAGCACATTGTCAAACAGAGGAGTCAGTGGTTTATTTATCATGTCAGCGCCAAAAATATGCTTCAGAAAGAGAGAAACTAAGCAGAGACGGCTATAATCCAGTATCAAACACAAACTCAACTACAGTTTAGTGGTTCACTTGACAGAAACTGGACTAATAAATATCTTTTTTTTTTTTTAAAGGATTAACTCCAGCAGTGATCCACAGTCCAGCATAGTAGGTGTTGGTGATGCACCTTAGCGTTGGTTGCCGCAGGAGATGTTTTATGTTCAGTCTACCGCCAGCAGAGGGCCACACCAACTCTGCTGAAATGCTCCTCTCTCGCCAGCGAAGAAGACCACCACGACGACGACGACGCTGGCGTCATCGCGCACAACGTGTAGCACTGGAGCAACATGGCATTGAATGGAGGTTTGTGAACTTATAACCAAGCTAACTTTGACATTTCTACCATTCTCTTACTCAGCCGATAAAGCGCGATTCTGGCGAACGTAAAGGCAGCGATTCTCGGGAGTCATTTTATTTTTTACTTCGATTTGTCGTCGCCACCACATACATCTCGTGAGCGTTAGCCCAGCTGCTTTGCTAGCTACCTTTTCATAGCAGAGCAGTGCGGCTATGCTAATCACTTTTTAAAACAACATAACTTTAACCAGTAAATTATCTCATAAGTACAAAACTCTTATAAAATCCAATGAGTAAAATCGGCAAAAATAGCAACATAGATCACACACAGACAAACACACGCGTTACAGCAGCGCTAAGACCTGTTTATAAGTTGTATCACAGCAAAAACAGTACGTTTTATGAGGATGATACTGCAACACAGTGTCTGTGTAGTCGCAGTCTAGTTAAATTAAATTATAACTTCTTTACTGACCCCAGATGAAGAGGACTTTGAGTGGGAGCCCCCAACAGAGGCAGAAATGAAGGTGATCCAGGCTCGCAGGGAGCGACAAGACAAAATCAGCAAGCTGATGGGAGACTACCTGCTCAAAGGATACAAGATGCTGGGAGAGTGCTGTGATGTGTGTGGGGTGAGTGGAGCGGACTTCTTTTGTCTGTAAGGTGGTAGTGACTCGATAAGGTAGAGAAGGTGGAGTGGTGTAACGTTTGTTTTTGTGTTTCCAGAATATTCTTCTCCAGGACAGACAGCAGAAAAACTACTGTGTTTCGTGTCAGGAGCTGGACTCTGATATTGACAAGGACAACCCTGGTATACACAAATCATACATACATGTTTAATGCACAAACCAGCCGTCTTATCTTGTGTCCTCTGTTCTATCATATGTCTCCTTTCCTCCATCACTGCCCCTCTCGCCTTGTACTTTTTGTAAATTTGCTCTTATTCCCACGTCTGCCTTTCTTCCTCCCTCCACTCCTCTCAGCTCTAAATGCACAGGCGGCATTGTCCCAGGTGAGAGAGAGGCAGCTTGCAGCCCAGTCACCTGCACCGTCCCAGGCCCCCGAACTCAACGGAGGCCCCAGCAACAGTCAGGCAGGTGTGTCAGTTCCTCAGCCCAGACCGGAGCACTGTGAGGGAGCTGCTGCAGGAGGAAGAGCCCCCCTGCTTCCACCTGCTGTCCCTTCTCCCTCAGCTCCTGCCTCCACTACAGCCCTGGCACCAACTCGTCCCCCAGTTTGTCCACAGAGCACTGCCCTCCAACCGTTGTTGCAAGAAGCTGAGGAAGCTGTTCTAACCAAACTTCGCTGGGCCACCACCCAGCTACAAAGCTCAGCCTCCCTGGAGGCAAGTATCCAGCTCTGCAGCCTCATCACCAGCTGTGCCAATTCACTGCGCAGTCTCAAGGAGCTTAGCCAGTAACCATCACGGACTGGTTGAAACCATGGAGTAATGGGAACGCTGTTTCTACTTGCCTCTGTCTTGGAATACTGACCCTGGTTCGCTGCTTTGCAGCATCTTCCTTTGACTGAATCCTTGCAAAGAGCTGAATTCAAAATTGTCAGAAAATGCACTTGAAATGGGATTAAAGTATCAAAAGTGCACAGGTCTAGTTAAAAATACCGCTGTCAGAAATATCATGTTACATGCTTTCTTAATAAGTTCATTTGACTGTTTTTGTCAACTTGTAATTTATGATTTAATTATAAAAAACTGAACATTTGTCAAAGCACATTAATAGTTTGTATTAATTTTAAAATATCTGGCCATTAAAAATTTAAGTAAGGCTTAATCTATATTCTACAGGAAAATAATGCTACCATATGTCCGTAGTTGGTTGGCTCTGGTTAATTCAAAATGGCCACCTTTCCCAGACATGGGACATTTTTTTTTTTTCTGATTGGTTGTTCTTTAGTATCCCTAAAATGGTGTAGGTTTGCAAATCCCCAAATTCAAACGAAAGCTAGAATCCCTGCGCACGCATGCCTATATAATAGTGTGTGCACACAAAAGAGTCTCTGTGCTGATATACAACGTACTACTAAGATGTAAGTCAACATTTAAAATGTATAACCTGTTGGTATGTCGTTAAACACACCAGTCCTCTAATCTGACCCTGCTGCTTCACACAGACGCAGGTACATTTTTCTATTTGCCGCTCAGTCTGACGCTCAGATAGATTTCTGTTGTCTCTGGCCTTCTGGTGGTATAAAGCTTGTCATTGTGTGCTGGCAGTACTAAGGTTTTTATTGTGTATATATATATTTGATGCATGATGGTAGTGATGGTCAGTTTTATTCAGTGATGTTCAGATGAGGCAGGGCAACGTTCAGGAGTCAAACTCATTGTTCCTCAGTCATTAAAAACATCTAGAGTTAATAAACTGTGCACTGTACATCAGTAGACAGCACTTCATACTAGAAAAAGCAAGCTTCGGTGTTGTTCAAGGCGGTTAGTCTTCTAATTATGTACCTGAATAAAGCTTTGCCTGTTCGGGAGTTTTGCAGTTTGTTTCTTTCCACAAGAGGGCGCCAAATTTAAAAAGCAGTGCCATACGTTTATTTAATTGGACATTCCTGTATTTAAACAAGAAGTACTAATAAATATTTATGAATTGCCTTCCTGTTTATTGTATGCCCTGTATGTAACTGCAGTTCAATATACGGCCTTACCTAAGCACACAGGTTGCCATTGTTGCGCTGGTATAGGCTTGTCTTATTGGGGCATATATGTATATTGGTTATTTATTTTTTCTGTTTTTGTTTTTTTTAAGGTGGGTAAATTAACAAGCTAATAGTCCACCTATTTGTGTTTAAAGTTGGACAGCCTGAGCTGATCTCTTCGCGCTGTAATAACATCTCACGTGGCTCAAGTGAAATCCGGTTGTATCAATCAAACCGCGGACAGGGTCCTCTTTACCCCCCAAACACGGACCGTGGCGGGGCGGGGCGCGGAGCGGTCACTGCCGGGCGGAGCCGGGGGCTGTTTGTGACTCTCCCGCACAAAGACGAGGAAACAAAACAAAGCCAGGAAGCATGACACTAACCCGGCGGTCATTGCTTCTACTGTAGCCCCATCACGTCCAGAAAACAGGAATGCTCTGACTTGCTTCTGCCTTTCAGAAACGTGTTTCCCAGACACCTCTGTGTTGTGCCGCTGCGAGAGGGGAACAACAGCACCCATGGGTGATGGTGAGGCAGCGTAACGCATTACACCGTATCTGCGTTTGAGACCGACAACGCTCCGCTGAGAGAGATCGGTGCAGAAACTGCGGAGTTCCCGCTCCTGCTGAGTCCGCTCTCCGCGCAGACGCCGCGATGAACGGGAGCCAGTGCAGCCCGGCGGACTGTCCGGTGAGCGGCGTCCTCTCGCTGGAGGGACTGCCGCCGCTGCCCAAGGGCCTGAGCGGCATCCTGAACTCCAGCGGCGGGTCGTGGCGGGACATCGAGAAGGTGAACAGCAAGAGAGCGCGCATCCAGGCGGACATCAGCCGGGGCGGCGGCGGCGGCGGCGACGCGCCGCGCGGTCGCGGCAAACCGGGCGGACTGGACGCTGCTCTGGCTCTGCTGCGGAAAGAGATGGTAAGGTGGTCGGTGGCTCATTTACTAATTTGTATTCAAGCACTTAGGCTTTTGTGATGAGGAAGTTGGACAAAATAATCTGGCCTGCACCTAAAGTGTAAAACTTACTCATAATGCATCAGAATTGCCTCTTTCAGAATCAATTCATATCATTTTTTAGTGTAATGGTTCGAGGAAAAGTACAGAGTGGAAGAAAAATGAATGTTCTCCAGAAAACGCTGGCGCCTCCCCGTCGGGGAATCGAACCCCGGTCTTCCGCGTGACAGGCGGAGATACTGTCCACTATACTAACGAGGAGAGGTGTAGAGGCCTACTTGACCACGTCACCAGGCGAGACTGGTGTTCCTCACCTGGCGTATGTCTTTTAATGTTAAGACTGCTCCCTTAATGTGTGTGAGCAGCATTTTTGCCGTTATGGCTTGTCGAGAATCCGGTTTTGACTATTTTATCCACAGTTAATTGCAGTGGTTCCCAACCTGGAGGTCACAAGGCTAAATCTGAGGGGTTGTGAGAAGGTTAAAGGGAGGGGAAAGAAGAAAAAACAAAATATCAAATCTGTTTTTTTTTTTTTTTTTTCAAATCTTTGCCCTAGTATTGGATGAAGCATTTTACTTCTTAACCTCAGCTATTTAGATGAAATGAGAAGTTTAGAGGGAAAAAGTTTCCTCCGTGGAACTGCTCATAATTCCAGTCAACAATACACATCTGAAGCGTAACGATTGTAAACTCTTAATCTGAAAGGCAGCTTGTACCTATAGCTGTCAAATAAATGAGTAATAAAATGAGTAAGACAGTACCTCAAAACTATATGGAGATGGTTCGTTTTCTAAGATTATTTTTTTTCAATTTGCTGTTTCCACAGTGCAAAAAAATCACTTTCACATGAAATTTTCCTCATACTTTCCTAATTTTTTTGCATCCACTCTTCTGGCCTAAACTGCCATTTTATGTTTTCGTGTGTAACAGGTCGGTCTGCGCCAGCTCGACATGTCTCTGCTCTGCCAGCTGTGGTCTCTCCACGAGGCCATCCAGGAGTACAAGGGCTGCTCGCTTCTGTCCGAGGCCTCGTTCAGCACTGATAACGGATACTCTGAGGAGGAGGACGAAGTGGAGGAGGAAGACGACGGGGGGACCGGAGGCATCTCACAGCCTTCTCCGTCTTCCTCGTCCTTGTCTCTGCCTCCACCCAGCAGCAACTCCAGGGACCAGTGGATCAAAGACTCCTTTCAGATTTCCTGATGAAGACACAGACTTAAGCTTCACGCACTATGCGCCGTAGAGACTCCTTGGCGGTATTTTCTCAAAAGTGATGTCTCTCACTGTGCCTTTTGGTCTCATTTACACTGGCTTTTATGTTATGCATCTCTTATCCAGGTAATATGTCCAGTATATACAGCATGTAGCTTTGTCCACATACATTTTTTTTTACACTTTGCAAACTCACTGCCTGTTTGATAGAAAATGGGTTGCATCTTTCTGACCTCTGACACTTTTTCAACCAAGAATGACTTTATTCGACATCTTACTGGTGTGGTTTTAAATTTTTATCGCTTATAAAATAAGCAGCGACATATGTGGCCTTTTCACTTGCACTGGACCAAGTTCGTGCTCCGCTGCGTCTCGAGATCGGGTTTGAATTCGGCTTCGGTGTGTCTTGGTTACACTTGCATTGAGCAGGAATCTGATTACCGTAGGTCAAGACGCATGAAGTGGACTATGTGGGGCCCAGTCGTATACAGTGTTGTAAATGTCACATTTTTGTTGTTACACCTGTGCCCACTACATGTCAGGATTCGTGTTCATTTAAAATGTAAAAGCATCAGGGTTTTTTTGGATCTACACTTGAGCACCTGCCACGGTAAGATTTGTCTTGAGCAATTGAATGAGTAATAGTTCTGACCGACATTGGTTGGTAATTTGTAGTATAGAAACGTTTGAATCCCTCATACATGCACAGATAGTCCTTTATTTTCACTTCGGTCCAATCAATTGTCTCCACAATACATGCTATTACCTGGCCGCTCATCAGCTTTTAAACTTGCACTGCCTGGAAATTCAACTTGCTATGTGTTGTTTATCGAAGCCGAATCGATTGATTAATTAATTCTTAATTGCATCATCTACGTGCTGTTACATGCTGCTTGCGTGGCATTAAAAAAGAGTTGGGTGGCATTTGTTGAAGAATTATGACATCCGTGAATACATGTGTGGACTAAAATGGGGATTCCACTTTTGATGCATCTGATGGCTCTTTGTGGTTTAGTGATGATTTCAGGCTTTAATACTCCTGTTTTGTGAGGGGAGTAGGATCATCTCTACTGTCGATCGATAACGGATCAATCTATGAGCCATTGACGTGGGACACGCATTTTTCCTTCCAACAATTGAAGAGAATGTTCTTTTGAAAAATGAGGTTTAGCTTGTTATTCTTTCAAACCAGCCATTTGTTAATCTCCCAAGTCTGAACATATTCTGTGGATTTGAAAACTAAAAAAATGTATGCACAAATATTCCCTGCACCCTTGTTCGAAAATCATAATTTCAGACAAAGAAAGAGCAGTCATGCGGACCCTTGGCTCTCTCTAAGTGTCTGTGTGAACCACTGGAATACATTTTGCTTCATCACTATCATTAATTGCTCATGAGTTGTGCTTTTTTTTTTTTCCAGTATTTCTATCCATAGGTTGTGTTTAAATGAAAGCGAGTCTTTGACATAATGTCAATCAGTTCAACTCCTTGTCACATTTAGGACTTAGGATAGGCAAGGGACTATCACACACTGTGTTTTAAGAAATAAGTGGGCACAGTCTGACTAGTGGAAATGGTTCAACGGTCTTGTTTTAAATCAAACAAAATGTATTGCAGTTTTCTAAACAGGCAAATGGGTCAGAATAGCCAGTGACTTACTTTTTTTCCTTTGTCTAAATATTAACAATTAAGCTCCATTGTATAACAAATAAATGCACGGTGTGTATTCCTGCATTTTAACTAAAGGCAATCGGTTCATGATGTGGCAAAATCTGACCAACAGGGGGACGCACAGTCTCCAGTCGGCAGAGAGCTCCTTCACCCCTGCAGGCCTCCTCCTCCGAGGTCACGTTGAACGCAGCAGCGCGGGGAAAACCATTTGCCGTGGAGAGAGCAGGCGTGAAGGGGGGAGTGACGTTCGAGAAGAAAATCTCATGCCGTTGTCTATTTATAATCAACATGTGTCGTGGGTATAGTTAGAATATATCTGCCTGTCTGTCCCTCTGTCAGCCTGGCTGAGAGTCTGACTGTAGATGTGCGTGTGTCCAATCGCTCTCCGCCTCATCCGTCACGATGCAGGTTTCTCTGACCTGGATTATCAGCTACAGTAGATGCAAATACGGATTTTGACCTGACTGACTCACTGTATGTTTTCTTTCCTCTCAGCCGTCTCTCTTTTACTTTTTGCACCTTTCCGTCTCTGCCCCTCGATATTTTTTTTTTTTTTTTTTTTTTGGCGTCCGTCTAATTTGCGCCTAATAGATGGGCAGTGAGACCTAGTTGTTGCTGTTATCATCACAGTAGGCACTGTTAGCGCACTACAGGGAGTGAATATTAAAATAAATAGACGTTAGACTGGAAGTGGGTGCAGTGAGTGTCAGCAGGGAGCCGGGAAGGACAACGAGGTGTCGGAGCTTCCTCTGGAGAACAATGAATGGCGAGGTCGGTTTTTAAAGTGAGGAAATAACCCAAAGTTGGGAAGAAAGAAATGTTCAATGCACAATTCCACCAAGGCGAGAGAGGAAAAACAAGACAGGACACTGCTGATACTTTTGTGTTACCTACTTGTGTGTTGGTGTAAAGTGGTTGGTGCAGAGGTAACGTCTGTTGATAAAGAAGAAAGGAAGGTGTAGATAGATCAGTGAAGTGGAAGGGCATCATATTCATATATTGGGTGTGTGTGCGTGTTTGGGGAAGGAGTATACTCAGAGCAATAATGCATCTCCGGTGCACAGGCTACCGGACCCACAGTGTAATTTTAAACCAACTCTGAGTCATGAGAGAGTCTACCCCCCCCACCCCCCCAATCCCCCCGCCGCTGCCCCGCACTCCTCCACTCCAGCTGCCTCTGTCCATCCATCCATCCCTGTTTCCCTCCACCTAAAAATACACTCCTGCTCTCACTGAGGAAAAACCCTGTGCCTTGACCTGGCATGAACACACACACACACACACACACACACACACACACACACACACAGACTGGAGTCGGTTGGCCGTCCCTCCATGGAAACTGTTCCTCTGTAATTAGCTGGATGAAACACACTTTTGTGGAAAGCCCTGGGTGACGCAGCCGAGACTCAGGAAGTGACTTTAGTTATAACTATGAGCTAAGAGAGACGCAGAGCTCGCGCGCCTCGCACCCTTTGGGCTCTGGGCTTTGCGGAGCTGATTAAGTGAAATAGTCACTGGCAGATAAGGCTGATCCAGAGGCACGGACAGTCCGGATCAAAGTCCACAGGTACGACCGAAGACCGTTACCTCGGTGCCCTGCGCACGCTCTGCCGACAGAGAGATCAAGATCACGAACTTTCGCAGACCGCTGCATCGACAGCGGGCCCCCTTTGCATACACCCTGCCTCACTCTCCGGCTGCCTCTCTGTCACTGGCTGCTGTCACCGGAGGGAGAGAGGGAGGGCGAACTCGTCCTAGAGGCAGCAGGGCCACACTGCAACAGCCGCCCCCGGGTTTGACCGAGCTGCGCTGTCTCCTCGCGAACTGCTGCCAGAGAGAGAGAGAAGTTGTCAATGACCTGCCGTTGTTTGGTTGAAAGCTCAGCCTCGTATCGGGCGTTCATGGCCTGTGTGAATGACAGCGAGCAGGGCGGAACCGGTTCCTCTTTGCCGATGGCCTAATTGTCAGTCCTGTATACAGCTATTTCTTTTCGATACGTGGCGACATCGCTCCTTTTTCTTTTTTTCTGCGCGTGATTCAACTTACTGCAAATGAGCGCAAGTCTCGGCTCGTGTGAGGTTCATCATCGTCTTCATCATCATCAGCAGCGGCAGCAGCAGGAGAAGAAGAAGAAGAGGACCTTATAGGGAACAGAAGCGGCGGACGAAGTTGGATTATTGTTGCGCGCGTTAGTGCGTGGTTCTCTCCTTTTTTTCTTTCCCCTCCCCTGTTCGTTAAGTTTTATTTTACCAGAGGAAGCCATGACTTCGGTTTGGAAAAGACTGCAGCGAGTTGGTAAAAAGGCTTCAAAGTTCCAGTTTGTCGCTTCTTACCAGGAACTCGTTTTGGAGTGCACCAAGAAATGGTGAGTTTTGGACACACGAGCGCTTTCAGAGTTCCCCGTCGGAGAGAGTTTCTCGCCGTCTGAAATAAAGGGGCCCCGCATATGATGTTATTAGCCATAATAAGACTCCATTATGGGCACGGTGGTTCTCGTGTTGTCGTTCTTTCCACTGTGCCGCCGCGAGGGTGAGGGCGTCCTTCATGCGCTGTATGTGGCCTTCATGTGCTAAGCCGATTGAGCGAGTGATTGTGGGTTCGATTCCCGACCCCGCCTATCGACGAGGGCTGTGTGTGCGTGTGTGTGTGTGTGTGTGTGTGTGTGTGTGTGTGTGCGTGTGCGTGTGTGTGTGTCACTAAATACTCCATCCACAGGATCGGTGGTCTTAAAGGACTGTCGTCTCACCACAGCGGGGAAATAAGGTCATTTTTGTTGGACCAGAATCAATCGACCAAGGGGATTTCCTGGTCAGATTCGTGCGGGGGCATTATTTCTTTAAAGCATATTACTGACAGACATTAATGCCGTGATTCTCAGCAGTCTGTAGACTTGTCCCAGCTTGTTAGTCGTTTCCCACTTAATGTGAAAATATACTCAAACACAGGCATCAGACCAAGTGACCCGTGTTGCGCTCTTGGTGCAAGATCTACAGTTTTACATTCAACATCCGTATTGAATAAATTAGCATTGTGAGCACAACAGTGGACCTAAGTGATACCGTTGTTTCGTTTCAGAGATGCAGTCAAATCACTTCTGTAGGGCTTTTCGCCTCTTCTGCAATTTCCTGTTATACAAAACATTTGGGACGAAGCCAGGTGGACCATTATTCAGCTCTGACTTTTATTGACACAGCATTAAACAGACAAAGAAGTTTTTAGTCCTAGGATCCTGGGGTCAAACTTAAATATTTTTCCTTTACTGGCATGTTTTCCATCCCACTTGTGCCACCATATCAACATCAGGAGTATTTAAAATCCTTGAAATCCTTGAAAATCTTGCATACATTACAAGATTCTCTACTGATGCATTATGGAAAGGTTTCTCCTGTATCTTTGAACTTTTGCCGACATGTCAGTTTTTGCCCTCATTGCATCTTCTTATCTGTCCAGATTCAACACTAAAGGACGGAATAATTGTGTAAGAGGCTTGTCAGCAGCACGATAAGAAGCGCAGATCGCAGATGTTTTTGTTTTTTTCTTGCAGTGACTGAAGGATCTGGTCAATAAAGTTTCAGCGTTTGATCAACCAGCAGAGGAGTTTGGGCTGTCCTCACACAGGGAGGGGAAGAGAAACACTGATAAAGAAATAGGGACAACGACTCAACACTATGATGAAATCAGGTTTTATACGCCTTCACCAGTGTGCTGTTCAAACAGGGAGGCCAAAGTCAGGAACCACAGAGAGAGGGAGGAGAGAGGACAGGAGGAAATGAGTAAATTCTGGTGATTAATCCGAAGTGTCAGTCATATCAGTTCAGGCATGTGTCGTTTTGTGAAAAGGAAAAGATTCCATGGTCATGTGATTTAACTCTTAATTCAGCGGCAGAGGTCACTGACACTTAAAGATCACATCAAAAATCAGAGGCAGGAAATGAACCTTTTTTCCATGTGCGCGGTTGAAAAAACTCTCTCGAGTCTCATGTCTGAGAACAAATGTTTGGGGAGGTTATTCTAATTTGGAGCTACGATTCGAGACCACCGGCTTTCTTAGAGACACATTGCACGCACAAACTACTGAGATGCATTTTAGACTTTGTATGAGATGATTTGCGTACAGTAAATAATAGTAAAGATTTATCAAAGACCGGAGGTCAGTAATGTTATATTTACATCATGGCACGGCTAAAGGAGCGCGGCCTCCTGAAAGATATTCTCCAACACGAGCTTTTTCGGATAACGGAAGCAGAATAACAGCGGGGGGCCAAAGATAAGAAGGCCCGGCACTTTTTACATGACACCAGTCAAAAATGATACATGACACTGGCAGAGACGGTCAACTGACACAAACATAGTTAAAGATTTAGTAACGGGACTATTTTTATGTGACATCAGGAATGCCTCATGTGACAAAAACATGAGAGAGGATGGTGAGTGTAAGTTAGTTTATTTGACTGCCTGTAAAATGTGAACATGAATGTTCCAGCATAGAGGAGGCTAATGTTCATCACTCCTCTAATCCGCTGTGGAGAGAAAACAAAACTATTGTCTGCTGAACCACCATGTACAGTAATTACATGATGCTAAACTGTATTGAGCCACTAATGTTGGCCTACTGTGCTCACTAGATGTTTTTGTGTCTTTGTGTTTCAGATTATATTTCATTTGAGGTCTCCTATTTTTGCTGCCCCCCCCCCCCCGCTTACCCCTACTCTGCTGCTGTCACTCTATTTCTGATGCCACTCCTGCCCCCCTAACACACATACCACATGAACACATGTACACACACAGCTGTCTTTGCTGTACTTCAACAATGATACGCTGAAACTTGAGACAGTGTTCAACATCTACAATCTATCGCTATTAATATTCTACAGAATGTCGGAGGATGTTGAAATGGTTGTAAAGATGATATATTAGGAGTTAGCAGTGAGGTTTGAAGAGAACTCTGTTACTATTATGTACTGGTATATTATTTGTAATTGTGTGTGTGTGTGTGTGTGTGTGTTCACTGGTAAACGGGGTTCCTTCTTCCTGTCGAGGCACACCTCACATTCGGAGCAACTCAAGTCACATGACTCTGCAGCTTCCTGTTTCATGTCCTGTGCTGCGGGGGACTGAGAAAATACAATAGAAGCATATTTATACCCGTTAGCAACAAAGCACATGTAGAAATAGATAAGCACACACTGTACTTACACACATGATTGGGGTGCCTTTATTTAAAGATAAACAGCTGCCTGCATACACACACAAGTTATTGCATCTTTAGAAATACACTCAGATAGACAAATGACCATCTGTGCAGTCAAATATTTACGCCTCGTCTTTGGCTCCAAGGCATAATTATCCAGCTGTAACAGTCACAAGACCTTCTGCTAGACTTTGTGTTGTCTCATGAATATAATTTCCACTTGGTTGGGAGATATCATTCGATGTATGTATTGTATTCAGAGCCTTTTTTACTCTTGTCATTCTTTTCAGATGACCTAAGTGTGTAATAACTGTAACTGTCATGTAAGGGCAAGAGGAAAGGACGTAATTTGTGTGTTTTGCTCTTTGTTTGTGTGTTTCCGTAGGCAACCAGACAAGCTGAGAGTGGTGTGGACCAGGAGGAACAGACGCATGTGTTCCAAGGTGAAACCACTGAAACGCCACAATCGTACACACACACGCGCACACACACACACACACACACACACACACACACACACACACACACACACACACACACACACACACAAAGCACAGTCATATTAATGTGTTGTTTGCTGTGCAGCTCCACAGTTGGCAGCCTGGAATCAAGAACCCCTACCGGGGCATGGTGGTTTGGCCTGTCCCAGAGAACATTGACATCTCTGTTACACTCTTCAAGGTACCAAAACCAAAACCCACTATTTACACTGTACAAATAATAGCAACAATAATACTACTACTACTACTAAAAATAATAAACTGTATCTTATACAGCACTTTTCTTAACAATGTTACAAAGTACAATCACCAAGGAGGGACTATCTTTTGGAAGAATGGTGGTCCATCCTTTCAGTAGTGTACAGAGTAATTTACTAATCCCAGTGGGTAACTGCAGCGTTACAGCAGTCAAGTCCCACGGGAATCACAGAACAAAAACAACGTAAGGAAACACAGGGTCAAATAAAAGGTAAATTAGAAGATAAATAAAACAATATTTGAAAAAAACAAATACCTAAAATCTTAACTAGGTCCTCAACGAAAGCCAAAAAAGTAGGACTATACTCTAAATACTGTATATACGACCATAGTGCCTGGTGATATTCTGCATATGTTCAGTGCGAGTCTAGCAGATCCTGTATGTTGTCATATATTGGTATATTGATAAGTGTTGGGAATAAATATACAGCGAATCTGTAAAAGTACACAGGTATGTACAGCTATGAAAAAAGAAATAGGTGAGTGTAGAAAAGTATGTATTATACATGAATGTACGTAGTATGGAATAAGCAGTTAGGTAAGATATTGGAAGATAACAGTAAAAATCAACAAAAATACACAGTTATAAAAGCACAATATATCTGTTTTACACATACAAAGTGACATAAGTAGGTTATGTTGTACAACCAGATGAGCAACATTTACAGGGAAATGTTTAGAGAAGATGTTCCACTAAACAAATTGTACTTTTGTTCCCAAATCTTCAGGAGGCCAACGCTGATCAGTTTGAGGACAAAGAGTGGACGTTTGTCATCGAGGGTGTAAGTAAAGCACCCTGTCTCAAGAATCAGACTAAGTTTAATCAACAAGTAGAAATACAAGAATACAGTTCAATATGTAAATACGGGAGATCAGATTTGATGCGAGTCGAAATACAGTGCACGTCATGGTTGTTTTTTTTGGTCGTGTTCAGGAGAACAAGGGGCATCGTAAGGTGCTGGCATCGGCTGACATCAACCTGAAGCGGTTTGCCAGTCCCATGCCGACCCAGACTGACCTGACCCTGAAGCTGAAGCCTCTGTCTGTCAAAGTGGTGGAGGCCACACTCAAGCTGTCGCTGTCATGTGTCTTTGTTCGCGAGGGAAAAGCCACGTGAGTAGTAGATGTAGTTATTTTTCCCTCTGCTACTGCTAGCTACATCAGTGCAGTGTGGTCATGACAGTTTTCGTTGCGGTGACAAGTGTATTTTAAGATATGACAGCATGTTTTTTACGATGTTCGTGTGTTAATTGATAGCTGCTGCACATGTTTATCCCCCAAAGATGATGTGACACTGATACTTGAAAGGGGACATAAAATACTTAAGATCAAGTGATTCCTCTGTATTTGTGTGTAGCTGTAGTTGATAATAAGCCCTCTTTGTAGGCTTATAAATGAAGCATACCTCAGCTATTTAAAATCTTAGACACTATCTTTGTTTTAAATGGTTCAAACAAATTTTCTGTACGGACCATATTATCTGTCATAGGGAATTTTTCATATTTGTGGAGGCGTCATCTCAGTGAGTATCACTAAGTGATGACACTGTGATAAATGTTTGTCCTTGCTGCTCAGTGACGAAGACATGCAGAGTCTGGCTAGCCTGATGAGCGTCAAACCCTCAGATGTCGGCAACCTGGACGACTTCAACGAGAGCGATGAAGAGGAGGACAAGAAGTCTGTCACTGCTACAGGTAGGCAGCCTTGCCCCAGCACTGTTTCTTCTCTCGGATCTTCTCTCTGAATTATTTCCATTCATTGCGACTCTGACATTTCTTCCCTCCTCTACCTTCTTTTTCCTCTCTTACTCCTGTGTCTTTTCTTGCTGCTGCAGTAGTTCCACACACTCTAACTCGCCCAAATCGCCCCGCTCCCCCTCCACCTGACAAGCGAAACTCCAGTGGACCCCCTTTTCCAGCCTCAGGTAGCTTCCTCTTGCTCTTACGCACTGCTGTCATTTATTTCTCTTCCCAGGAAGAAAGAGGTGTAAACAGGAGCTCTCTCTCCCTCTGTTTGTTATTGGGAGGCTCTGTTTATATTACATTTTTTCACACACTCATACCATTTGTTCTGCAGTCCCTCCCATATGGCTGGACAGCTTCTTCTAACTACGTTCTTTGCATACCACATATTTCTCATCTAAACAGTAAACGCTAATGGGAGTCATGTTAGGCCAATGCCTCCATTTATATAAATGTATTGAAGCTCATTTGGAGGCACGAAAAAGCTCCAGCTGCGACAATGACACATAGAGTTATTGTGTCCACAGAGACATCAACTCTGACAACTCTGACATCAGATTACTTGTCCCTGATGTTTCTTTTTTTTTTTAGAGTGAATTAAATTACATTTTCACGGTCTTTTCAAAGTCCTAAAAACACTGCAGTGCAGTGAAAATATAAATATAAATATTATTCTGAAAGGAGCATCTGTATCTTGAAACAAGGCAAGATAAAGCAGACTGTCACATTAGAATAATTAAAAGTTTGGAGTTAGACGTGAAATGGGTTAATTTGCATTAAAAAAGGTTAAAAATTTCCTATCTAGATTTTTTACACTGTTCCCAAGAAAATAAAATATATGTTTCAAACTAAAACGACTTGACAAGAGGGAGGTTTTTTCCACTGGACAGTGAATCTTGTTAAAAAAGCTGCGTATGTTTCAAAAATAATCTAATAAAATAACAAGTTACTGTAGTTGGCAGATAAATGTAGTGAATTAGGAAGTGAAAACTTCCCCCCATTTCCATAAATTTAGTGGGTTGAAATATTCAATTAAAGTACAAGTACCTCAAACTGCACAAAAAAGTACAGTACTCGAGTAAAGGTACTGAGTTACTTTCCACCAGTCATGTGCACATATTTCCCACTGAAATGCATTGCAGACTGCAAGTCATATCATCAACTGTCATTAGCTCCCATCTGAAATGAAAAAAAAATCAGACTTAGCCTACAGCGTTGCCTTGTGATGCTAAGCTGCTTTGACTTGGGTATGTACTTTTAAGTTTGTTTTTTTTTTATTGCATATGCCGAAGCACTCCTACTGAGACAAAACGGCATGTTGTCATTGAAACTCTGTGCTGGTCGAGCTCTTAAGTTACAGTTTGAGGTGCTTCTCAGTCGCCAGTGTCTCCGCGTAGAGTAAAATGATCAGGAGAAATGTAAAGTAGATGATGATAAATGGGCTGTAATTCCGTCACAGTTCGTCATATTTCCATATTTTGTTTGTGGTATCACGCAAACAAGTGAGTTATTTGATTAACAAAGGATCCTCATGACGGCAGCACAAATGTCTGACATGGGATCCCAACAGTGATCCAATTTTCAGCATCATTTCATTTTCATTCTCAAGTCATGAACTTTTCCCTCTGTGTTTTCCATTGTTTCTCTTTCTGCAAAAATCTACTCTCACTGATCCATCCATCCATCCATCTATCCATCCTTTCATCGATTCATCAGGCTGTGGACGTGATGCCGGTCCTCCCAGTCCTGCCATCCACTCTCGCCCTCCCCTACCTATCGCTCCTCGCCCCTCGCCCCGTCGCTCCCGACACCCTTTCTCCACCGGCTCCACTGAGATCCAACCTTCCCCCGGTCCCTCCCCTCAGCCTTCACCCAGGTCCAAGCATAAAGAATCGACCAACGATCCTGCTTTATCTGGTCCACAACCTCCAAGCTCCCAGGTTCCAGCAGATATTCCCTCAGTCCAGACTGCATCCCCTGGCCTTCCTTTCTCTAATGTGTCTCCTGCGGCCTCTCCATTACCCAAATCCTCCAAGATGCCCATAACTGCCCCTTCCTCTTCCCCCAATCCTCTATCCAAATGCTCTGAATCTCTGTCTACTCTACCTTCTGCCTCAGTAGAGCCTTCTTCAGCAGTGGCCTCTGTTCCCTCAAATCCTACTTCATCCAATTACTATGAAGGTCCTACACATCTGAATACACCCTCTGCCCTGTCCGTTAAGCCTACCAGTGCACCTGCAACTGGCATTTATTCTGTCACTCCTAAACTTCCCTCCACTGCATTATCATCAACCGAGACTATCATAACATCATCTTCCTCAGCTCCCCGAAACTCTTCTCTCACCACTCTGACCCATAAGGCTACCTCGGCTGCCTCCCAGCCTCTTCCCTTCAAATCTTCCTTACCCCAAAAGCCCATTCTGTCCTCTGAGCCCTCGTCCTCTCACCCTCCACTCACCCGGACCCTCTCTCAGCCTCCTTCCCTGCCCAGAATCTTCCAGTCAGGCTCAGCAAAAGGTATCAACAGGCTTGCTGGCCGACAAGCATGCTGCATGCTTTCCACTAACAATTCCTTGCGTGAAATGGTTTGGTTTGACCTCGTTTCCACATGATTTAGCTTCATGCCCATGTTACTCTACATAAACTGTACTACTTATGTACAGTTTGGTGTGTTTTGAGGAACATCTATGCATGACCAGGTTGTTATAATATCAAAATTTTAACTGTGACACCAATGTGTTGACCACCTGATCGTTTCGTCAATGCTGTAGTACCTCTGGCAACAAGAACAAAGGAAAGTTGTGTAGTAGGGATGCGCTAATTTGGTATCTGCTTCTTTTTTTGTGTGTTTTTTTTCCATGTTTTGCCTCTTTTCTTTTGAGAAGTGTTTGAAGCTAAGGTCGTATTTTCAGTGGTTTTAGTATCTGCTGCAGTCTGCTGCCAAGAAGAGGACTGTCACTGTAATGGCTTTTTCACTACTTCCCAAGTTCAAAGGCCACTTAATCCACTCAGATCGTTTAAGTTTTTACTCAGTTTAATTAAATCCAACGTTTTTCTTAATCAGACCAGTGTACTCACAAGTCAAAGGGGCTTGGAAAACGTTAAATGACTGTTTGTTTGAAGATTGAGATCACACCATCAGGGAGCTGATCCAGAAGTTATCCAGAAGTTAGACTGGTCCATCGTGTGTGTGTGTGTGTGTGTGTGTGTGTGTGTGTGTGTGTGTGTGTGTGTGTGTGTGTGTGTGTGTGTGTGTGTGTGTGTACATATAGCAAAGTTATAAAAAAAAAAATTCACTATTTAATATATGTATTGAATATTCTATATACCTTAACCCTTTGCACTTCCATGATATTGAAACATATATAACATGTAATAACATTAACCGCTTATTCAGTACAAATACTTGCTTAACTGGCTCTATAGTAACTCTTTTTCTTCAGCTACAGACTATTCAAATCCTTACATAATACACTTTGAGGAGATATGAATAATTGTACAAAACAAACGTTTTGTAAATATTGAATATTAAGAAAATTGAATATTGAATTCAGTCTTTTTAATGATATTCTAGTAATAGCATTTGGATTACTTTGACTGCTACACCGTGTCAAACAGAGCCCAGCTGAGGGGCTTTCTGATGCTTGTAACTGCCGAGAGAGGAACAAACACATTTGTTCCTGACAGATAGAGTTTACTTCTGTGGCGTAATAAAATTAGTAAGCCGCATGATATGGAATTAGCTCTGCTGTTCCTCTTTCACTTTTTGCCTCTCACTGACTACACACGACTTTTTGTTTATTCCTCCTCTACCCATTAATCCTCTCTCCACACCTCTTCTGCTCTCCTCTCCTCAGTTCCTGTGTCATATCAACGGCACCCCCCAGAGGTTAAAACTAAAACTGATGATTCTACTTCAGTCTCTGGTCCGTCTCTGCTTTGACTGTCTAGACTAAACAAATGCTATCAGCTAGTGATATTCTTTTCACATCATTAAAAAATTCTTATTCTTCTCATATCCTTTTCTCTTTTTCTTGTGACTGTCCCCTCTACTAGCTCGTTCCCACACTTTCAAACCTCAGATTGTCAAGTCAATCGCCCGGCCTTCTTCTCCCTCACCTTTTCCGCTGATGCCCCTCCCCTTCCTTCAACACCTCCTGTCCCCAAATCTCACCCCTCTAGTTTAGAGTCAGGTAACCAACCAAGTTTACTTTACTTTCAATGCTCTTTCCATTCCCATTTCTCTTCTTATTTCCATATTTATAATCCTCTTAACACCTGCTTTTAAACCCCGTCTCACTGCTGGACTTTTCTGTTTCTCTGTACTGTTTTTATTTCCCAACCTTTTACTCCTCATTTCCTGAAAAATTAGGAGTCATGTAAGCTCTCATTTTCCACCTCCACTTCATCTTTTCTGTCCTGCCTCTCTGCGCTACACATTTATCTTAAAACTATCCCTCTGCATACTTTTTTTCATCTCGTCTCGTTTTTGCTTTCGCCGCTCTGCTTTCCTCAGGTGGTCCAGGGGCGTGCCTGACGTCTGACTCTGCTCTGATTGGAGGCGACATCACCCCTGTCCCTCTGCTGAGTAGTCCCGATCTTGATGCTCTCTGCGACCCCGCGGCTCCAACCCTTCCTGCCTCCCTCCCACGCTCCTCACCCCCTCGCTCTTCTTCTCGTTCCACCTCTATTTTATTCTCCTCTCCTCACCCTCAGCTCACTGCCTCTCCTTCTGCTCCGCCTGATCAGATCAGCTCCTGCCAGTCAGGTACACCAGCCAACTAATCCTACATTTCACCTGTGTTTTTGCCCCCTTGAGTGATTTCAGAGACAATTGCCTCATTCTATTTGACATGTGAAAATGTGTCATTTGAAAGCAGCAACCACACTTTCCCTCCATTCTTGCAAATATGACTCCCAGTGTGTCATTTGTTATCTGACCTCGTTTTTTCTCTTCATAGGCTCAATGTTCCCCCTCACTCAAGCAGACAAGGAACCAACTTCGAGCCCTCTGAGCCGCGGTGAAGAAGTGGCCAACATCAGAATATGCAACCAGCCAATCAGACCAGCCCAGGACTCAAAGGCAGCTATTCCAGAAAACAAATCTGAACCAGGGAGGACCAGGTGAGGTCACGGGATGATATCACACGAGTGTGTAAACTAAAATTTGCTTGGTTTTGCTCCCTAAGTATATGTTTGGCCTTGAACTGCTGTGTGAGGAGAAAATGTGTCAACAGACCACAGAGTTGAAGAGGCGGCCTGAAGACAGGGTGGCCGCCCCAGCAGAGTTTAGGGGACACAGTGTAGATGGAAAAACTTGTTCAAATTGGAATATGGGCCATAAAACTAAATGGGTTTTTACAAAGCCAGAAGGCTGGGATTGTTCTTCTTAAGCAGAGCCGACTCATGAAGCAGGTTGAGAGGGGCTACCTGCTTGACATTGCATGATTGCTTAAAGGAAGAGTTCAAAATTTCACAGGCTTTAGATGAGAGGATTGACACAACTCTCATACATGTCCGTTATATAAAGCTACCACCAGCAGCCAGTTAGCTTAGCTTAGCATAAAGCCTGGAAACAGTGGGAAACAGCTGGCCCTGTTCTGTTGAAGGTTACAAAACCTGCCTACCAGTAGCTCTAACGCTCACTGATTGACCTCGTATATCTTGTTCATTTAAACTGAATATAAAGGAATGTTGGGGTTGTTCTTTTTGACTGGCTTTTTTGTTTATATAGCAGTCTATTGTTATTATTTTTACCATGTTATTATACTATACTTTATTATTCCTTTTAAGTCACACAGCTTCAGATTTCCCCAGCTACGTCAACAGCCCCCATGCTGTTGAAGGCGTCTCAGAGTGCTTCACAGATGGAGAAGACAATTTAAAGGATATTATTTCCTCCTCCAAGCCTTTTTGTCCTTTTATGTTGCATAACAAAGACTGCAACCATTTACAGCAACATAATAAGGGCTCCTTAGTATTAATCAGCACCTTATCACACTCATTATGGTCTAAATGACCCCAAGATAACCCACTTTACTGCTGAGGCAAATCTGCTTCAGCTTGCTGACATGTGTGGTTGAGTAACAGTTTATCCATGTTTGCGATCAAGTATTGTGAGACTCGTTTATCCACAGTTGTTCGAGGCTTCGGGGCTGCCTTGTGCTTGGTATTTGTGCTTCCTTGATGCTAACTCCTGCTAACAGTTGCAGAGTGTTTTGTACCTTGCATTGTGTCGCACTGACCTTCCAGTACAGGGCAGTCTAATAATTATCAGGTCTGTAGTTTGCTCTTTGGCCTGCCCGTCTCTCCCCATATCACCTCCTGCACGCTCAGCCTTGTGAACGCTCACCCACTTGCCTCTCGAGCTTGACCGCCAATATATCTGTCCCCAGTCCCGCCCAATCCGGTCCAGAGCTGATCATAGCCCCGCCCCCTCCATGGCCCTTCGCCTGCTGTGAGACCTCCACGCCCCAGCAGCCCTCCACCAATGTTGTGGCAGCTTTTATCACTCCTAAACAACCAAGCATTCGGAGGGAAATTGATTTGAAAAGGCCAATCAGTGAGATGCAGAATATTATTGGTGTCTCTAAGACCGAAAAGCCGCCTCTGGCAAAGCCTGAGCCTGAGCCTGACTTTGACAACATCATCTTTGAGTCGTTTAACCAAAGACAGGAATCAGGGGGCTTGTTTCTGGAAGAGGATGACTCTAAGCAGGATACTATCAAAAGGTGTCCTCGGGGGTGAGTATTTATGTTCGCAGTTAAAAATCGAGATCCAGAAAATAAACAAATAAGGTTACAAAATGTGAACTGGTGGTGCTGATAATGGTTAAACACACAGAGAGACTTGGGATTAAGGAATATTGTTTATCTGTTCTGCAGTATTGAACAGAAAACCAATGAAAACACCTGTGGAGAAAAGCCCTCAGTGACAGAACAGTTAGAAGGAGCAGCGATGCAGAAGGAGGAGTTGATGAAGGCAGCGCAGGAAAAGCAGAGCAAAAAAGAAATCCTAAAAAAACAAGAGGAGGAGAGGAGGAGGAAGGAGGAAGAGCAAAAAGAATTGCTCCTGAAGCAGGAGCAGGAGGAGAGGAGAAAGCATGAGGAAGAGAAGAGGAGACTGTTAGAGGAAGAGAAGAGGAGGCTCTTGGAAGAGGAGGAGGAGGTCAGGATGGAGAAGGAAAGGAGGAAACGTGAGGAGGAGAGACTCCTGAAGGAGAAGAGAGATAAACAGGAAAAGCTGAGAGAGGAAGAGGAGAAGAGGAAACAAGAGGAAGAGGAGAGGAAGAAAAGAGAGCAGGAGAGAAGACTCCTGGAGGTGGAGGAGGAAAAGGAAAAACTTAAGAGGGAGGAGGAGAAGAGACTTGAGAGAGAGAGATTCATGAGGAAGATGAAGGAGGAGGAGGAGAAGATGATGGAGGAGAGGAGAGTGCTTGAGGAGAAAAAAAGGAGGAGGGAGGAAGAGAAAAAGAGGCTCCTGGAGGAAGAAGAGAGGAAGAAGATGGAGGAGAAACGCTTGAAGGAGGAAAAGGAGAAGGAGCTACAGAAAATGAAAGAGGAAGAAGAGAGAAGAAAGAGGGAGGAGATGGAGAAAAAACGTCTACAGGAGGAAGAGGAGAGAAAGAAAAAAGAGGCAGAAGAGGAGAGGAAGAAGAGGGAAGAGGAGGAGAAGGGAGTCAAAGATGTAGAGGAGAGACGAAAGAGGGAAGTGGAAGAAAAGGAGAGACTACTCAAAGAGGAGAAGGAGAGGGAGGAGAAAGAAAAGGAGAGACTCTTAAAGGAGGAGAAAGAAAGGATGGAGAGGAACAAAAAAGAAGAGGAGGAAAGGCGGAAAAGAGACGAGGAGAAAAAATGTGAAGAGGAGAGAAGGAAAGAGAGACTCTTAAAGGAGCAAGAAGACGAAAAGAAGAGACAACTACAAGCGGAGCTGAGGAGGCAGGAGGCAGAGAAGAAGAAAAAGGTGGAGGAAAAGAGCAGGGAAGAGGAGAAAGAGAAAGCAGAGAAGAAAATGAAGGAGGAAAAAGATAGGAAAAAGAAAGAGGAGGAACAGAAAGTGAAACTTCTGCAAGAGAAGGAAGAGATTGAAAAAAGAAAGCATAGGGAGGAGGAGGAAAGGAGATTTAGTGAGGAGGAAGAGAAGAGGAGGAAGGAGGTTCGAGCAGCTCCAGTCTGTAGTCTGGAGGCCAACAGATCAGATGAAGACAAGCAGAAGATGAGAACTGTGGTTTCATCTTCCTCTTCTTCATCTTTGCCAGTTTCTCAGCTAAACACACACACCAATGTCCCTCCACCCAGCTTCACAAACACACCTTTTCCCAATCTCTTACTTACCGCTCCCCACCTCCCTCCTCCTAACAAAACATCCGAGCAGCTGCCCCCACAAATTGGCAGCCAATCGCAATCAAGACAGTCAACTCTGCAGTCAGTTAACAAACCGAGCTCTGCCTCCACAGACTCCGACAAAGGCCGGTGAGTTACAGTACTGACTTCACTGTGGTTGTTTATTGTTTTTATACAGGAAGCAGCTGTCATTTCCTGTCTTAATCAGCAAATGAAATCAATCAATCAGTGTCATTCTTAAAAACTTGGCAAATCACTTTGCATTCTCGTTCTTCTGGTTTAAACACCAGTCTTTGTTTTGTTACTCTGTATTTCCGCACTACAGAGGCTTCAGGTTGTGGTGAATCACTGAACATCCTATTTTATTTCTCTGTTCTTCTGTGGTGATTATTTTGTGGTTCTCTGCTCGTGTAAGACATCATTGATTATCTGTGTTGTAGGGGTGGGCAAATCAATCCCCAAAGTATTGATACTACTAATACAAAGTCTTGTTTCGAGTATCAATGCTAGCTAGATTGATACCAAACCAAAAAAAAAAAAAGATAATTTTGGTCTGATTAACACTCTTCTTATTGCTGCACCATTTGTTTCTCTGCTGCTGTTGTGTGTGCATGTGTTAGTCCATGGAATTCACACTTGTTATTTACCTTTAAAAGCTGTCTTGCATTTTAACATGCATGTGATTAGCAAAGAATAGTCAAAAGAAAAGCCTAATTTCCAGTTATTTAGTAGTGATAAAACGTATTCAGATGTAGCCTTTTAATGATGCATTCACTGCATAAATCAGGACACATCGTAGCTGCTTCTAATGATAAGAAGTGTTGATGCTGGTACTGATACGTGTGGTCTTGGCCCTGTCATTACTTTGTATCCAATTCTGTGGTATCACCCACCCTTACTCTTTGGTTTTTCTGTTGTTTCATTGTGACTCTCTTATTACTACTGAACTCTTGTTCATATTGTCCCACCTGCCCCTCTTTCTTCCTTTTTTCACATTGTCCTCTTTCTCTTTTACCTTACTCCAGTCTGGGGCAACCCTCTCTCATAAAGGAAGGTTCATTGTCAAACGTTGTTGTCCCTGAAAAGAAAGTATCTGCCACATGCACTCCACCTGGCATCCATTCAGGCCCCACTGTTCACCCCCCTGCTCAGGATAAACCAATCACTTTAGAGGTCTTGACCCTGGTGACACCTCCAAAGAGGCTGTGTGATGCAGAGATTCCTCTATGGACGGTGCTAGAAGGGAGAAGTGGGAACGATACACCTGAAAAAATCTCTGCAAAGGAGGGTACAGAACCTTTGTGCAGAGGGTAAGAGTGGACGAGGGGATGTCTGTCTGTCTGCTTTCTTTGCTTTATCTCCCTGTCTGACTGTCTGTGATGGACTCGCTAATAGTCTGGCTTCTTCTTATTGTAGAAAGTAGCAAATGTAAATTTGTAATGGCTGGATCGTTCATGTGTTTTTCTTCTCTCCTAGCTCACACAGCGAAGATGCTGCTGAGTTGGACACCCCTGTCACACAGGAGCGCCAGCCAATCACAGCCAAAGACTCAGAGACACATCACGTTGTGCCACCTCCTGCTGAACCTACTGCACCATCAGTTAAAGAGGAGCCCAAAGAGCCAGAGGGACCCAGCGTGGAACCCGAAACCTCGCTCGAGGTTTCCCCCAAACCAGCCGGCGAGCGCACGGCCTTGGCACTGGAGCCGCTGCTGCCCTCAAAACCAGAACCAGGACTGCGGCCGGAACCAGTCCTCCGGCCGTCAGGAAAACCACCACAGGAGGGAGCAGATGAGGAGAAACTGGCAGACAGCACGGCTGGTGGTGAGGAGCCAGCTAACAATAAGGAGCCAGCGTGCGAGGCGGAAAAGCAGCTGTGGGCAGCTGTGGAGGAGACCACAGCGGAGACTGGAGCAGAAAGAGGGATGGAAAGTAGTGAGAGCACTGAAGAGAAAGATGAGAAGGAGCAGAAGGAGGAGGGTGTAATAGGGGGGTGAGTCAGTGATGGTTCCTTGTAGCCTTTCGCAGCATGGCGTGACATTTCTGTTCTTCACTTACAAACCACTGCATATAAATGCACACTCTCACACACCTGCACACATACTGACTAACGGCCCTCTGTGGTGCTGGAGCCTAACCAGTGCTTACTCAGAAGCTGCAATTAACCCCATCTGACACCCTTCTCTCCATCTCAACCTCCGTCTATGCTGTTAGCCCGAATATTTAAATGGAAGTGATTTGAGGAGAGCTTTTCAAAAGAGTAAAATTTGTGTGTGTGTTTCTGTGTGTGGTAGCGCCCACAATTGTGCACACACAGAGGCAGATGTGTGTGTCGCAGAGCAGCAGAAGGAGGCACCTGCTGGCTTCATGTCAGCAGTAGCTGGGGTGTTGTATAGAGGGTGAGTCTCTCTGCCTGCCTGTTTGGTCAAATTATTTGTTAAGGTGTGACACAGAATGCAAAAAGGTTTTTGGTAGACTAAGCCTAGATACAGGAGGTACATGTTGCCAGTGGCTAGCTAACTTTTGGATAGTTGAATAATGTTCCAGATACATAAAATATCCTTCTAGATGTTGCACAAAACTGACTCAGTAAACACAACAAAACAAAAAAAGGCTTTATTGCCTTATCAAATATTACCTCCAAAGTGGGAAGACATATTTTATTTTATAGTATAAATTTATGATTTAACAATTCAAATTATTACATTCTTATTCTTTGGAGTTGTAATATTATACAGTAAAAGAATTACATAGATTTTTAATTGATAATCATTGTTATTTCAGACTTTTTTAAAAATGTGAAAGTTCAAAAATTAAAGTTGCTACCTCATGAAGTGAAATTGGCTAGGAATGTTGCAGTATGGTTTTCCATCTTTCAAATGACTTATTATTCATTTTATTACATGGTCAACCTATTCAGAGAGAGATTTTATTACATTTGATGAATTTGTAAGCTATTATTTTATTTGCATGATAGTTATTCTGTTATGAGTTGTTTCAGTTAGCTGTGTCTCTTTCTCTGAGTTGATCGGAGCTCTCACGTGCATGGCAACAGAGAGTTTTTTACCTCTTTTTAATGACGCTAGAGGTGATGTAAATACCAGCTGGCTTTAGCGCACTGGGTAGGAAAAACGTGCAGGGAGGTTCTCAGTGTAACAAACAATAAATGTTTCTGCTGTGTGCTTACGCACGGCACCTCAGACAAGCGCCAAAACAAAGTCTGAGAAGGAACTACTTAATCAAGCATGCTGTCTGGCTTTCTGTCACACTGTCCCAAGCCAGCTGTGGTCATTATGCAGGTCGTTTTAGGGTGAGCTCTCTCTCAGAGTTTTTCTGTCCCTCATGTCTGTCCCTTTAGCTATGAGACAGTGGCCTCCATCCTGCACACAACTGGATCCACTGATGCAGGTCATCCACACCCCTCTGCAGAAAAATCATGCCTCCTTTGCAATGAAGATCCACTGTGTTTAGATGAAGTAGGTGCAGAGATGCTGTATTCCTCCGAGCCAGATGATAATCCATTGATGGCCGCTGGTGTGGACATTTCACCACCCACAGCCTTCTCTGACGCAACAGAAAATGAGACGATTAGTGAAGAGAAGGTTACCAACACCGAATTAGCTCAGAAACCAGAGTGCTTACCTTTAATGGAGACACAGGGGCTAAGTTTGGTGGCAAGTCTGCGACTGGCAGCCTGTGAGCAGGAAAGAGAGAGAGAGCAGGAGAGGGAGAGAAGGGAGAAAGAAAGGATAGAAAACATGAAGAGGGAGGAGAGAGACAGGATTGAGAGGGAAAGGGAAGAGGAGAGAAAGAGGTTGGAAAAAGAGAGGGAAGAGCTGGAGAACAAGCAAAGGGAGGAGAGGGAAAAGGCAGAGAAAGAAAGGATAGAAAACATGAAGAGGGAGGAGAGAGAAAGGGAGGCGAGAGAAGAGGCAGAGAGGGAAGAGAAAGAGAGGGTGAAGAGGGTAAAGGAGGAAAGAGAGAGGCTGACAAAGGAGAAAGAAGAGATGGAGAAGAAGGAGAGAGAAAGGATTGAGAAGGAAAGGGAAGAGGAGAGAAAGAGATTGGAAAAAGAGAGGGAAGAGCTGGAGAACAAGCAAAGGGAGGAGAGGGAAAAGGCAGAGAGAGAAAGGATAGAAAACATGAAGAGGGAGGAGAGAGAAAGGGAGGCGAGAGAAGAGGCAGAGAGGAAAGAGAAAGAGAGGGTGAAGAGGGAAAAGGAAGAAAGAGAGAGGCTGAAAAAGGAGAAAGAAGAGATGGAGAGGAAGGAGAGAGAAAGGATTGAGAGGGAAAGGGAAGAGGAGAGAAAGAGGTTGGAAAAAGAGAGGGAAGAGCTGGAGAACAAGCAAAGGGAGGAGAGGGAAAAGGCAGAGAGAGAAAGGATAGAAAACATGAAGAGGGAGGAGAGAGAAAGGGAGGCGAGAGAAGAGGCAGAGAGGAAAGAGAAAGAGAGGGTGAAGAGGGAAAAGGAAGAAAGAGAGAGGCTGAAAAAGGAGAAAGAAGAGATGGAGAGAAAGGAGAGAGAAAGGATTGAGAGGGAAAGGGAAGAGGAGAGAAAGAGGTTGGAAAAAGAGAGGGAAGAGCTGGAGAACAAGCAAAGGGAGGAGAGGGAAAAGGCAGAGAAAGAAAGGATAGAAAACATGAAGAGGGAGGAGAGAGAAAGGGAGGCGAGAGAAGAGGCAGAGAGGAAAGAGAAAGAGAGGGTGAAGAGGAAAAGGAAGAAAGAGAGAGGCTGAAAAGGAGAAAGAAGAGATGGAGAGGAAGGAGAGAGAAAGGATTGAGAGGAAAGGGAAGAGGAGAGAAAGAGGTTGGAAAAAGAGAGGGAAGAGCTGGAGAACAAGCAAAGGGAGGAGAGGGAAAAGGCAGAGAAAGAAAGGATAGAAAACATGAAGAGGGAGGAGAGAGAAAGGGAGGCGAGAGAAGAGGCAGAGAGGAAAGAGAAAGAGAGGGTGAAGAGGGAAAAGGAGGAAAGAGAGAGGCTGACAAAGGAGAAAGAAGAGATGGAGAGGAAGGAGAGAGAAAGGATTGAGAGGGAAAGGGAAGAGGAGAGAAAGAGGTTGGAAAAAGAGAGGGAAGAGCTGGAGAACAAGCAAAGGGAGGAGAGGGAAAAGGCAGAGAGAGAAAGGATAGAAAACATGAAGAGGGAGGAGAGAGAAAGGGAGGCGAGAGAAGAGGCAGAGAGGAAAGAGAAAGAGAGGGTGAAGAGGGAAAAGGAAGAAAGAGAGAGGCTGACAAAGGAGAAAGAAGAGATGGAGAGGAAGGAGAGAGAAAGGATTGAGAAGGAAAGGGAAGAGGACTCTACATCAGTGCAAAGCAACCAGAAAGCTGTGAACATCCAATCAACTGACTGGCCGTCACTAAGAGGAGCAGAACTGGACAATATTGCATATAATAAGAGGCTACAGGGCAAAGAAGAGAAGTCCAAAAGCAATTCTGATCCCAAATTAGTGAATGTGATCGATCATTATGCTGAAATCAAATTGGTTTCTACCAGACCAATTGAATTTCTCCCTGCAGCCAGACCAACAAATAAACTTGACCCCAAATCAGACAAACCTGAGGACCCTGATACCGCTGTTAAGACAACCCTGGATATTTCTGGTCTGAGATCAGGCAAATCCAACCTTAAATCTGGTGCCATCCCAGTGTGGTTGAGAGAGGAGCAGGATGAGGAGGTGGAGTATGAGAGAGGACAAGAGGATCTTGGCTCCATCTGGCTGACTGAGCTATACATGGAAGGGGAAGCAGGGTGAGTAAGGGGGGTGAGAAGGATACATAGCAGCAGGGAGAGAGAGGTGAGTAACTGGGAAGGAGTTGGCTATATGAGAGAGATCTGCTTGTTGCCTCATGTGGATTAGAGGATTTTGCCTGTGGCTTTTTTGTGTATGCTTCCTCCAGTAACCAAGGCTTTAACTCTTTATATCTGCAGAGAAATAATATTCACTAAGCATTACTATCACTCACTTACTGAGGGTTTGGCCTTTTGCTGCAGGTCTTTCTCAGGAAGGAATTGTGTGTTGGCATGTGAGTCATGTATGTCTGCCCCAAACAACATCATTACCACGTTGTTTGTGAATGAAACTGGAATTTCCTTTTTACATTTTGCCATGGTGATAACTTTATAGCAGAGGTTTTGAAACTATGAGGTGCACCTGAACAAGTGAATTAAGGTACTTAGAATCCCTTAGCCCCGATTGCTTTAATTTGCTTCAAATATCTAACTCCTTCACAGTGTCATTACATCAAGTTGTAAGCCACAGTATAACTCACTGAATCCATAACTACATTTTTTGCGTTTTACATCCCCCAAAGCATTTTGAGGTTAGACTTTGAAAACTTACAGGATTGTGATCAGTTTTTCAAAAGCACTATGATGAGCACCAAGCAAACCTGTGTAGGGAAACATCCAACCTATGTTAAGCCCCTCACACTGAGTCTGTCCTGTATTGCTGTTGTAGTCATTTGTACTTGGAAATAAAAGGATTTGGGCAATAGTGCATCAAGTATGAAAAAGGGTAAGCTGTGAAGTGGCTGTATCTAAATCTCCTATGTGCTTCTCCCATGATTGTCATTGTCTATGTGGCTGACATCAAAGAATATCACAAGACCCTGTTGCCTTAGTTCATGATTGCAGCCAAGTAGCATGTGAGGTAGCATGGATTGGTTTGGTCATTGGACATTGCAGTTCAGTGGAGGCTGGAGCATGTTTAAAACTGGTGTTTCGCTTTGGATGTGTCACATATTTTCTATGCCTCTAACATTTTTAGTATTAATTTCACATAGCCAGACCTCAGTCCCATCAGACTTGTGGAAGTCTGGGGAAAATCTCATCCAAACAATGGGCATGTCAGGACCTTTGGAAAGCTTGAGACATGAGAACATTCTTTAAAGTTTGGATTGGGAAAAGCATTTCTGGGTATTATTTCGTTTCAAGGTTTCCTTCAGTGAGCACCAGCACCATGCTCTACCCTCAGTTCTTCCTAAATTGATTTGAAGAATGGCAGAAAGAAACTTTTGTGCTTGAATTTCTTCCAACCTTTGTGAGCTTAACATGATGGATCTCTGACTGCGTGAGATGAAGGATGGTATGCTGCCAGAGCGGTTCTGTCAGTTTTGTCAAAAGCACCACAGCTCTTAAATCTCCTTTTCTGTCTTCAGACCAGGCCACCCATCCCCTGCTGAAACCAAGAAGCCTTCCACACACCCCTTCAGTAAACAAACCCTTTACCAGTGCTCTGCTGCCCGTCAGCCAGATAAAACAGAACCTCCTGACTTCCTAACCAATCGGGCTGACTGTCCTCATCCTAACCCTGCTTTGGTGTCTAAGCAAGAAGAAAGAATCGGTCTGACGACAAGGGCCAAACCTGCTCCCCAACACAGTGAGGCACAAAAACAGCCAAAGAGAGGACAGAGAGATGATGACACAAAAACTGGTCACAGCCTGGAGGCAGTGGCCAATGAGGAGGAAGAACTTCTTAAGTCGTCGGTGGTGCCTTGGCCCCTTCCTTCAAGTGCAAACAATACTAGCATACACTCTGACTTAAAACACACCAGGATACTCACTGACATCAACAAGATACACGATGACACAGAAATGGCCAAAATAGCCACAGATACATGCAAGAGTCTTGAAATGAAGGATGAAAAAGACATGAACCACTCCAAGATCCCCAGTTTAAATAAGCACATGCACCCCACAAAGAGTGACAGTACACTAATGGACAACCTTCACGCACAGACACACGCCCCTGATCACTACAATCTCACCAAAGACCAGCAGCTCCAAGAGGAGGAGAGGTTCTTATTGGCTAAAATTCGTCTGATGACAGGTGACACATCACCTGTCATCAGCCCTCGCAGTATGAAACGCCTTATCCCTGCCCCTGGTGATATTGAATGTGATGCCAAAGAGCCCAAAAGCCAATCAGAAATCCCAGTGGAACTTATTGATTACAATCAGAAGTCAAATATTCCCTGCTTTGACGCCCTGCAGGAAATATCACTAATTGAGAAAGAAGAGCCACTGGGAGAGGAGGATGTGTAAGTCAGCATGAGGTGTCAACCCGCGATGCTGTATAAAATGACACCGAACCTTGTATGTGTTTTGGTGTGTCAAATGCAGAGCTGTAGCTAGAGACCTGAACTTGAGTCAAACTTAGGAAGGAATTCCAACAATTTTACAATTCAAGATCAATTTATTCATCTTGTGGAGTACTGCTCAGCAGATGTAAAAAGCAGATGTATACTGTCTTATGTGGCTGTCAAGTCTGAGACAGTAACATTACCCTGCTTTACGAACGTGGTGTGCGGAGTTTGAAAGACCTGGCCATTTAGCAGGCATGGAGTGTTAAATAAAGAGAGGGCACTGAGTTGCATTATGGGGTGTGTAGGATCCAGAGGTTTTTGAGCCAAAACGATCCAAAAGTCTTCAAAGTCGGGATATCTTGGCCTTTTGCAAGCCCCGCCAATAGATCAGCATTGAATCGATCATGCTTCAAATACCCATTCTGTTGAATGGTGTATGTTCCTATCATGCCCTCTAACATCAAGTCAGTGCTGAGATCTGCTCTGTTATCCTTGTCATGTTAGCAAGCTTGCATGTCTCTTGCTCAAATCCGCAAATCACTGATGACAATGCTGATACCAGGCAGCTTGGATGATCTCCTTTCTTCCACTAAACAAACTCTGTTTTTCTATTCATCACCCGTCTGTCTTGTCTCCTCTTAGGCCAAAACACCAACCGGCCAACCTCCCCGATGGTGGACAGAAGAAACCACCATTGCAGCTTGAAGGCACGTCCAGCACAAACACCAGTAATAAACACATAGACATACACTTCACTTCTCCCCACCCTTGTGAGATGAAGACATCTTGGCTTCCTACATTACCAGAGGAAGAAACCACTGACATTAAGACTCCTGATCCAGTTCCAACCTTCAGAGAGGAGGCTGATGGGAAGGATGACACAGCTGAGGTAAATATTCAGAATGCTGATGTCCACTTAAACTCTGACATGCTGTTTAAATCCCAGACAAAGAAACACAGACAAACACACACAACAGAAACTTAAGTTATTTCTCTTCATCCCTCTCTCCTCCTCCACCAGGACCTGGTGAACTCCAGCCAGTCGCTGCTCCAGTGGTGCCAGGACATCACCAGCGGGTACCAGGGGGTAAAGGTCACAAACTTCAGCACATCCTGGAGGAACGGCCTGGCCTTCTGTGCCATCCTACATCACTTCCATCCAGACAAAATGTACGTCATTTCCAATTTTTTTGCGTTCAGTTTTGCACATTATTCCATGTTGCACTGAAAGATGGTTAAGACTGTCTGCTCTGAGTCTAAACCATTAATTTAAATGTTGTAAATCTGTTGTATGCTCTCATTACAATCTACCCTGCTTTTCTCCCATTAGAGATTTTGACCGTTTAGACCCTCATGACATCAAGCTCAACAACAAAAAGGTAAGGATGAGGCTCGGGTTAATCAGATTTATACTGAGTTTTTCACAGCAGCTGTTTGGTGCACTGTTCCATCAATACTGTTAATAGTTAACTATTTGAGACAAACTGTTTTTGAGGTCCAGAATTTATAGGTCAGAATATAGAATCCTTTTTCTATTTGGTAATGTTTTATTCATTCTATTTTAAGGTCCCTCCTTATTATGTTGTTTCTGTTACTGTTTTACAACCGAAAATTTATTTTCTAAATGAAGGAGGTGACTTGGTATTGAGTCCTAGTCAGTGTATTTTCACATAATTTTTACCAGATGGTATTGTACAGTTAAGATAGTGTTAGGTTGTGTGTCAGTCAACAAGAGTATAGGTGTGTGCCCTTTAAGGACTTAAACTTACACATGATACAAAATCATGTTCAGTTTCCTTGATAGAGGAGTAATTCTTAACATAGTTTATGATTTTCGTCTTTATCACAAAGAGCACTGTGATTTAGTTACTGATTTGACTCAACTCCAGCATCTTTTTTACAACAATATATCGTTTTTTTTTTAACCTACATCATAGTACAAAGAAGGTGGACATGCTTGTTTTAGCCTGCACTAGTGGCTGCAGTCTACCTCTCACATTGCATAAGCCCCAGAAAAGTCCCAGCAACAAGCCAGAGCAAACTTTATGTATCATGGGAGGCAAAACAGAGGGCAAAAAAGTTATTCTCTTCTCATCACTCTCTGCTGCTCAATAAGCCTATTGCTCTGAGCGCACTGTATTTCTGTTTTTGGAAGCAATTCGGATGAGTGAATCAAACATTTGGTCAGACGCTGTCTTCTCTCATCTGAATTTTAGCAGCCGGACAGTCAGAGTACAGTGTTGAGATTGTACTGAGATTTTTATGGGGTGGTCAGACTGAAACTACTATAGTGAGTGGAGCATTGTTGATGTCCTCTATTCATTACTGACGATGTCCTTCTTTTCTGACACCAGGCATTTGACGGTTTCGAGGCACTGGGCATTTCTCGTCTGTTGGAGCCGTCCGACATGGTTCTTCTGTCCGTCCCCGACAGGCTAATAGTCATGACCTACCTCAGCCAGATCCGCTCACACTTCACCAACCAGGAGCTGAGCGTGCTGCAGATAGAGCACAACAGCAGCCAGTCCAGCTACGGCCTCACCCCCTCTGGTCCTGCTCCCACTAATGTCGATGCTGCCGCTTTCTGCATGGCCAGATTGAACGAAGGAGTGAGTCTAGAGGAAGGAGGAAGCAGCATGTTGGTCGTCCCGCCGCCGAGGACCAAACGACTGGTTAAAGGTCATCATTTATCCCATCTGTCTTCAAGGCTAATTTTAGCATCTTCGACCCTGTGGACCCTTTAGTGGGTTCATCATAACAAATTGCTCCGTCAAACTTACAGCACTCTAGAGTCCTAATGTATTCAACATAAGACATGCTGAATTCCATGGAAATGCAAAAAAAAAAAAAAAAAAAAAAAAAGACGAGAAAAATAATAAAATGGAGCAAAACAGAATCAAGTCAGGACAGCAGATAAGAAGAGAGACCAGGGAAAACATTAGTGTGTCTCCAGGGAACTTAGGAATGTGAAGTTGGAGCTAAGGAGACAAGAAAGAGGGATAAACAAATCATTAAATCAAGTTCACAACACCGCAATTAAGATTCTAGTAGGTTTCCCAAGATAACAAAAAGTCACGGTGAATTTGATAGAAATGTGTATAAAATGATGCTCATCTAGACATTTCCTTTTGATGGAACAGTGCAGTCATAAACGTGGAACTATTTCTCCCAGTATGAGAGTCATGAAGTGTATTGTTCTACCATCAAAGCTCCTGATTTTCTCAATCCGTTTCTAACTATGAGTGATGGAATCCTACATGAACACAATATTTTATACCACATTTAGAACAGTTTTGGTATTTCTCACCGTGCCGCCCCCTCTCACTGGCTTGAAGTGGAGTTGCTTGCTCATGTTGCCAGGCCCCCTGACAATGAAATCTTGATCACACCACACCCACTCAGTCATGATGGAGCAGATTAGTTTTGATGTCCTCCCTCGCCCACCAAATTTTAACTTTAATTGTTGCTAATTTACTTTATAAATTTTGATATTATACAGAAATACTTTGTTTCCAGAAATGGAAATGTGGAAATTTTAGGGGAAATGATGAGGTTCAAGAGATTAACTCCAACTTCGGATTGTTTTTCTCATCTGTTTTTAGGTGACGAGTCAATAACCCCAGTCCCACCCCCAAGGTCGGTTACCAAGGCAGTCAAATCTGGACTAACTCAGGTGACACTTTCTCTGTCTTTATTTTAACTGTAACTGATTGTTTAAACTGTAGTATTGGCTTCTAAAGCAGAATGGAAGGCTTTAAATTCTGGTCTTAAGAAGAGGAAGAGCTGCCATTTATCCTTTGTTAATGTGTCTTCTTTGTGATCTTCAGGATGAAGATACAAAGACAAGCTCTGCAACAGAAAACATTAATAATACAGGTGGGTACACGTGGTGTCAACGTAACATTTTAAATATGATGACAGTACACTGAACTTCTTTCCCTTCTTGATCTTTTTTTACACTGTTACTTGTCCTTGTTTGTGCAGAGTTGCAGACTGCAGCTGAGACAGAGCCTCCCAAGCAAGAAGCAGAAACAATGGTCAGTTATGTGTTCCTCACTTTACTTTTTATCTTCTCTGCTTCTTTTCTTTATCTTTGACTTTCACTCTAAGATCAAATCAAATGAAAATCATTATCATTTTTTTTCTTTTACTTTGTACAAAAGTTGTTCAGTTCATCGTAAAGACTTTGAACATTCTGCGTACGCAGTTTTTATTTTTCCTTCCTTCCTTTTGGTCTCTCTAATCTTTTGACCCTGTCCTTTTCCCCCCTCTCTCTACTTTCCGACGCACTTTTTCCTTTTATCTCCTTCCCCCTTTTTTTCTCTTTGTGGCCCATCTGTCATTGTGTATGTTCATGTTTGATTGCGTGTATTTGTGTGTGTGTGTTTGCATATGTGTGTGTGTGTGTGTGTGTTTGCATGTGTGTGTGTGTGTGTGTGTGTGTGTGTGTGTGTGTGTGTTTGCATGTGTGTGTGATGGGGCTTGTGGTCAGTGTCTGCAGGACACCAGTCAGTATGTGCTGAGTGAGCTGGCAGCGTTGGAGACGGAGCAGAAGCACATCGACAGCAGAGCCGCTGTGGTGGAGCGACGACTGCGAAGCCTCATGGAAACAGGTGCGTGTCTCACACACACACGCGCGCAAATATGCTGTCAACAAGTCAAGCAGGCGCAGGAGTGAGTGAGAACTGAACGGTTGAACAGCTTTAAACTAGGTACAAAAGATTTATGACCTTTGGTTTTACCGTAAAACTCAAAATCAAAGGGCTTTATTCCACTTGGAGTCAACATTTTGTGTGGTCAGAGGGCGCCTGACTGACCTTCAGAGGCTGTTGCTGTGGTGTTGTGTGGTGGTGCAGTGTGCGAAATACTCGCTGACAATCAGGTGGACCCAAGCCGTGCATGCACTGCACATACTGTACTTCCAAAACCAAGTAGGCCGATGTCAGCCTCGTATTCCAAGTAGCTGTAACCAACACCCCACAGTTAAACATCCCATATGCCGTACAAGAAAAATCAGTGCAGCAGAACCAGACGTACTGACTTTTTTATTCATTCTTCTTGCCCAAACCCAGGTCCTACATTATCCACAATGCAACTGTACTGCTGACAGTTAGGTTAGAGAGTTTTTCTATTGTCAGAGTTGTACCCTTTCAAAGACATTTTGAGGGTTTTTCAAATATGCACAGGTAAATGTATTAAGCAGCCTGCATTTCTAGTTTGCACAAAGTTGTGTGTGACACCACAACAAGATCTACATGAACTGTCTGTTTACTGTCAGTCACATTTTCTGTCCCGCTAAGCAACTTTAGAACATAAGGAAGTGGAGAATAATTTGTTTCATTTTAGAGAAATTTTGAGGTTTCTCTGAGGTCCTAGGTGTTAATTAAGGTGTCTGAGCCCCCCTCTATTTTGCACATTACGTAGTGGTGTAGTGGTGTTTTCCCCAACAGCCCATACAGTTGTATAAAAAGTGTCCTTTCTTTCTCTGCTCATACAGGAAGTGACCGTGATGAAGAGGAGAGACTGATCCAGGAGTGGTTTACCCTAGTGAACAAGAAGAACGCTCTCATACGCAGACAGGACCACCTGGAACTACTGTAAGACGTCTCGCACACAAACAGTATACACATGTATGTACATACGTGCTATGCACTTCTTTTTATTGGCCTGATTTTATTGACTGCATCTACAGGCAAGAGGAGCAGGATCTGGAGCGGCGATTTGAGCTTCTGACCAGAGAACTACGGGTCATGATGGCTATAGAAGGTTAGTAACCAACAGTGGAGAGCAGCAATATCACAGTGTAAAAATATTAAGGTGACAAGGTGGAGCTAATATAACCTATTTTACATACTGTTGGGTTGTGTAAAAATCTTTATCTCCAAATTAACTAGTAACTATAGTTACTGTCCTTTCCCTACTGCTTCTGTTTGTCCTGCAGACTGGCAGAAGTCATCCACTCAGCAGCAGAGGGAACAGCTGCTCCTCCAAGAGCTGGTGTCCTTGGTCAACCAACGGGACGAGATCATCAGAGACATCGACGCCAAGGAGAGAGGGTGAGTGCGTGCGTGTGTGAAGAAGACGAAACAAAGTCCCAGGAGGGTGATAGCAAATGCCTAAAATAAAAGAGAAAATGTTTAAGAACAAATTTATATACTGTGTATTTCATATTATTTCATTGCCATGTTTCAAATTAAACGCTCATAACTGCGACCTACATAAAAACGTATTTTAGCTCAGATTAGTTCAATGATATGTCTTATTTTTACTCCTTATTTTGCAAGAGTTAATGTCATATGCACTATACTGTCATATGTGTTTGTATGTATAGGGCACTGGAGGAGGATGAGCGATTGGAGCGCGGTCTAGAGATGAGGAGGAGAAAATACAGCAACAAAGACAAATGTGTCCTACAGTGAGGAGAGAGGACAAGCCCAGACATCTTCTACTACTGAGCCACTGAAGTCGCGGAAGAGTGTATTTTTGTATCTTGTTCATAATTTGTGTGCGCAGGATAAAAACATATCATTCAAGACTTTTGGGGCTCCCTATTTTCCTTTTTTTTTGTTGGTGTTCTTGTTGTTGTTGTTTTTAAGTGAAAAGTGCCTTTATTTTCCTGGAAAACTGCCAGATTGGGGCAGCAAACTGTGCCTTCTTTGATGTTTGTTTGTTAATGTCAAAGTTTAATTGTTTTCAGCCTGTCTCAATGTAATAGTATTATTTTGATTCTACTCACCTATTTTTATTTATTTAAATGATGTGTGAGATTGCTATACATCTATTGCACATATGGTATTGTGTGTGTGTGTGTGTGTGTGTGTGTGTGTGTGTGTGTGTATATTCTTCTGTTAGTTCATTCAGTATTTGAACACTGGGTTTTCCTGTCATTTGTTTTTTTTTTTGGGAAGGTGCTTTAATTGTCAAAATTAAAGAAGAAATGTGCCATATCCTTGTAACTTTTACGGTAAATACTTTTTAATTTTGATAAGCACAAATTTAAAAAAAAAAAAACGGTTCTGTTTCTGGTAATATTTGTCTTAAATTTCTGTGTCAGACATTTCCACCCTGAAAAAATATCTGTTAACATGCCAAGTGGTTTCAGATATAAATCTTGCACGTGACAAGTCATGAGCTGGCCTCAAACCCACAATGTTGTACGGGGTACATGTTTTCAACTGCAGGATGATCCCAACATCACATTTTGACATAGCCTGAAAGAATTTCCACTTATTGCAATATTATATATTTCTTTCTTTTTTTAGATGTTAGAGCTTGAAAGTGTTCTTCATATTAACGATGCTCAAGGGGGTTTCTATCTTAAAGTATTTATTGTAAGTTACACTCTGAGTGCCTTGAATCAACCATAATATGTATGGTTGTGGTTGTGCTTTATTCACAGAAATAAACCTGTTTCCCCATTTCTGTGATGTTTGACTACTGTATGCATGCTTTTTGAGGTGTGCTGTTAAAGTGGTACGCTGCTTCACGTCACTACTGTATGCCTATCACACTGTATACCAGATGTTGCTGTCTATGTTTACTTTGATGAATGATGTTGATAATTCTGGTGAAGAAAAATAAAGATTGGTTGGTTGCTTACGTTTGCTACAGTTGAATTCTGTGTCTTTTTGGTAAGGTACGCCATGGTGCTTTGGACACAAATATAATGCAGTCTGATACAATGTCCCTGCAAAAAACACACCCTTTGTGGAGCTGATATATCAATATATTTGTATTATGAAGTGTAATCAACTCCTCAATTCTGTAGTAGGTTTTGAGGCTGAAGTTTGTGTATTGGATTACAGTATATTGTTAGATATCTGTTATTTTGTCTGCCTGGTCCTCCTGGTAGATAATTAAAACATGAAATTACTTGAAGTTCAAAATGCCAGGTAAGATTTTTTTTTTTTTTTAACATCTTTGAAATGTTTGTGATTGTTGCATAATGCAAAAAGAAAGTCAACATATTGCAGCAGTTTTTGAGCTCAGACCAACAGTTGCCCAAACTAACTCACACGGTCAGTTCACCCAAGTCAAACAACAGAGTAAAGCGAAATTCAAGTTTAGTAAATATGCGTGTAATCTTGTGGAACCGTAAAACGCATAGAACTGTCGCCGATTGACTTCCCGTGCGTCTCCGATTTTCAACTTTGTTACCGTGGACGACGGAACGTGCAGCTCCCTGGTGGTCTAGTGGTTAGGATTCGGCGCTCTCACCGCCGCGGCCCGGGTTCGATTCCCGGTCAGGGAACGTGTATTTTTTTTTTCCAATCAGGGTCAGACTTGGCCAACATGTTCAGATCTCACCCTGGGTTTTGTCATTGTATCTGCAGACTATGTACAGGTGTTTTCTCCCAAACATCAATACGTGACAGGACTGGTATTTCCTTAGATAGTTTAGCTTCACTAGGCTGCTCTGTTGCATCTCATTTCATCCTATTGAAGGCAGAGCCTGATAATCTACCAAAAAAGACCAAAGACACTAATCGACAGGTTTGAACAGTGTCCACCAGTCCGTAAACTTTATGAGCTTCAAAGAGCATTTACTGTGGAGCTGTGGCTTCAATTTACAGGGGGCCTCCTTGTGTCTATACTTCTTGTACTGTAGCTTATACAGCAAATGTTTGGCCACCTCTGGGCAAATTACATATTTTGTTGATTTTTGAAGTGAAAATAAGCAAATACAACCCCATGTAGCCAACAGTCAACAGCTCAGGGTCTTTCTCTTCTAAATTTAGGAATTTTCACCCACTAATCCTGCAGATCACTTCAAGGTCTGGGATGTTTTTAGGCTGTCCTGCACACACATTTCCAGTGATGTTGAGGTCAGGGGGACTGTGAGGCCCGTTCCAAAAGCTTCAGCTAGCGTTTTTTGAAGTGGTTCATGGTGGCTTTTAAAGGTCTGCTTTGGAATCTTTGTCCTGTTGTAGAAATCAGCTCCTTTTCAGTTTCTAGCTGCAGACTGACTGCAGGACATTTGCATCCAGAATTTATTATTTGATAGTCGGTGGAATCCATTCTGCCCCCATGCTTAACAGCTGGCAAAGGGGTGGTAACTAAGTACTGACCTAAGAGGGTGCCCAAACCTTTGCTCATGCCGGGGGTTGTGGTTACTTCTTTTCACTTCAAAAATCAACAAAATATGTAATTGTCCAAGTGGTGCCTAAACTTTTGCATACACCTGTATTTGCGAAGTCAATAATTACAGCTAGTGTGTGTGTGTGTGTGTGTGTGTGTGTGTGTGTGTGTGTGTGTGTGTGTGTGTGTGTGCACGTGTGTGTGTGTGTGGACGTGCACACCCACGTATGTGTCCTCCCAGTAGAGACTATTAGAGCTAATCAGCTTCCCTTTAATCTGAACTGACAGACTGGACTTGATGAAACTGAGCTGCTGTTGTTAGCCATAGCTCACCTGAGGAACCTCCTGAAGCTTTGATTTCAAACCCTCGGTTCTGTCATGCTGGAACCAGAACATGGTCTTATAAGTCAGTTGGAGCACGCCCATGCAAGGTGTTGGATGTGTGTGCTGAGCTGCCTTCTGCTCGCCTGTGTGTACGTCGGCAGTTTGTATGTCTGGCGTAGCAGCTTACCGAGGTATACAAGTCACCGGCAGTTCTTTGACATTGCTGTTAGACTGGGATCTTAAACTGCTTTGTCTGTGTGTGTGTGTGCAGGGACCATCCTAGTGTGATAAAGCGTCGCTGTGCCAGTGTGCTGCTGGTCTCTGCACTGTCACCTGCAGCATTGAAGGCATGGATACACTGGGCTGATATCAGGGTGAGTACACATGGACAAATATTCAGCATCTGCCTCACAGTGTGTCTCTTCAATTCTTCAATATCCTAACGCATCACTGAGAATTAAGTTCTTCCTGTTTAAATACTAATGATCTGAGCTGACCCAGTATGTGTTACAGTTTTGTTCTTTAAATCTTAATCTGTAAAGTAACTAGTAACTAGGGCTGTCAAATAAATGTAGGGGAGTAAAAAGTACAATATTTCCCTCCGAATTGTAGTGGACTAGAAGTATAAATTGGAGTGAAGTGGAAATACTCAAGTAAAGATGAAGTGCCTCGAATCTGCACTTGCTTACATTTTCAACACAAGACTTTTACTCGTAATGGAGTAGTTTTATTTTGGTGCAGTGCTACTTTTAATTAAGTAAAGGATAGTTTACTTTACCACTGAACTACAGGCAGAAATCACACAAAAGATCTGCACCCTGTCATAATAACTATCTGTCTATAATTCCTGCCTCAGCCCCCTGTTTGTATTTGCCATTCTGCCCACGTCTCTTGCCACTCTCCATCCGCCCACCAGATGTCCTCGGTCTTTCCTCCCTGTCTCAGTCACCTGACTCCCACACCCACCTTACCTGCCATCTGCCAGACTGTCGTGTCATTCGTGTTCTGCTCGCTGTTGCGTTCTTGCCATCCTGTAACCTGTTATGCTATCCCCATCTGCTCTGATAAAATCCCCGAACTGTTTCTGCCTGCCTGCTCCGTGTCTGTATTTGGGTCCTCCTTCCTGGTGCCTCGTACAAAACCGTGTCACTATCATTACACTTCTAATCAATAGACTCTTTTCACAGCAGACACTTTGACACGACAAAGCAGGGAAAGCACAGGTTTAAGTACTGACATTAATGAAGGCTGGACGGGCTGACAGGTGTTTCTATTAGTTTGTCCACCTCATTTACATCAATGAGGGTAGCCTAAATAACAGAAACACCTCTCTTTTCAATGTGATACAGTTCAACAGCACCGACAAACTACATCCTACAGGCGTTGAGCTTCTCTAAAACAGTTTCAACGAAACGTGAACCCTATAGTCTTATGTCTCTTGCATTAGACTGCATTGGTTTTAGCTTAGCACATTTCCTGTTTAATGTATGCCTGAGCTATACCTAATATAGCTCAAGCTAATATCAGTTGCACTACCACAGTAGAGCGAGAGGCATTAAATGTAGCTCAGCATAGCTCCGATGATCATGCCACCCTTGTATGCACTCACACTCAAGGGCACATTACGTAAAAGAAACCTTCATCCATCCTCCAAAGGATTCAGTGTCTTTCTCAAGTACACTTCACAGAGGGCACTGAACCCCGAACCCATCCAGGCGAAGGGCTGCATCCTCACTCCTAGGGGCACGTTCACTATACATAAGGTGTTCTCTGAGGTTAGGGATATGGGGTCACTCACTGGCTTAACTTTACAGTTACTTTAGGGTGGAAGCTATGTTCATAAAGGTACATTTTGCCCTTGCAGGTCGATGTGTCTGTTTGGGAGTTGATGGGAGTTCGTATGGAAGGTTTTGTTCCCGCAGTCATACTGCCACTGCTACTAACCATGGTATGTCTCCACCCAGATTAAACCTTAAAGAAAAAGATGATCACCTGCCTTTCACAGCTGATTTGTGTCATAATAGGTAAAACATTGCTTGGCTAAGAACACTGATTTGACTGCCCTGAGAAGTTGTAGACTGACCTCAGGAACTGAGGACAAACAAACTTTAGATTAAAAAACATTCACTTTGAACTATTTTTACTTCCTCATTTTCTTGAACCTGCCAGACCCACAGTCAACCTGATAACCTACAGGGTAAAGTTACGTGGATGAAAGTGGTCGGAAATAAAGACACCAGTGGTGAACAGTTTCCTGCAGCTTCAAAGAGTACTCTGTGGATCCTGTTTCACTCTCATAACGTTTTATTTATGCTGCACTGAGGCAGTTTTGACATTTCAGAGATTCAGTTTCCATTCCGACTACATTACGGCACGGCTTTATAACCTCCATCAAATGTCTGCATTTTGTAGTGATATCCCATAAGCATGTTTAAACCACAAATTGAAAAACTGCGCCCTGTGGTTTTCTAGATCCTCATATTTAATCCTTTTTTTTATATACTTCCACTGGATGTTATAAACTACCAAATTTATTCTAAACATCAGGTTTTTTATATTGGTCCCCTGGTTCATTCTGCGATGGACAACCTTGAAGGCTTCACTATGGAGCTGCAGTCTGCACTGGGTGAGTTACACAAATGTTATGTTGTATGAACTGAGTTTTGCGTGTGTGTTTGCATGTGTTTGACGTGTATGTCATAATAAAGTCTTGACTTAATTTTCCCAGATGTTCAGTCGTGGAGGCAATGCTCAGGGGAAGCAGTGTGGCTCAGGAACCAGGTGGTGGCACCAGTGACAGAGGAACTGGTGTTCAGAGGGGCCATGCTGCCCATGTTGGTGCCCTGTGCGGGACCCACAGCTGCCATCTTCATAGCTCCACTGTTCTTTGGTGTTGGTATTGAAACCAGATTTTCAGCCTGTAAACAACTCACAGTTACAATCTATGTTTAACTCCCTTACAGTAAGCATGAGACCGTTTAATGAATGATGTAATACATGGATTCATTTAATGCATTTTGTCTTGGGAATGAATGAAACCTTGCTCTTTTTGACAAAAGAAGTGCTACATTGTTTTCAATGACAAAGTATTTCTTAACTGAACAATCTTTACTTACACTATTCATTGCGATTTTACTGTTTTTATTTCTTAGCTCACTTCCACCATATCATAGAGGAACGGAGCCTCCACAAGGATAGTATGAGTGTCATTCTCCTGATGGCAGGTCAGTTGGCTTACAAGCCTCTTTTCAACTAAACCAAATTGATATAATCCAAGCAAAATGATTCAAATGAAGGTATATAAGCTGTAAAATGGTGTAATATCTGTGGTTGATTCATGGTTTTGGAGTTTTAGTACATCACACAACTGTATGGATACACTTTTACTTTTCATATCTCACACATTCACCACAGACATCTTTATCTAAAGCTTAGTTTATGTAACAGTATATGTTTACTTTACGTAACACAAAGCCTTTATCAACTTTGCAAGATTATAACATGGACATAGTACAGATAAAATTAGCATTAATCATGTTGATTTTGTAGCGGAAGATCATAAACGTGACTCTTTGATATAACTGTTCTTTATGCTGATCTATTGCAGGGATGCAGTTCTTGTACACAACTGTGTTTGGTACCTTTACTGCCTTTATATTCATGAGAACTGGTGAGATATGGAGCGAACAGCATATTTACTTGCTACTCAACTACAATACACGCCTCATTACAGCTCTTTTCTCTCTGTGTAGGTCATATTGTGGGTCCAATCTTGTGCCATTCGTTCTGTAACAGTCAGGGCCTGCCTGACATCAGCTCTGCCTTCCAACACCCACAACGCACAGCTCTACTCTTCTCATATCTGATGGGAGCCCTGCTGTTTCTGGCGCTACTCTTCCCGCTGACAGACCCCTTTTTCTATGGAGCCATTCCCTTCTCCAGCCTGGCTCCCACTAATGCGTCTGTATGCTAGATTAAATTAAATGCATTTCATTTTGCATCAGGTTTTCAATTAAAAAAGTATTTATTTCAAAAGAGCATGTGTATTTTTTAATTTATATGAGTGTGTGTGCATCTGTGTGTGTTTTTGTGTGTGTGTGTGTGTATGTGTGTGTATGCGCACACATGAGAAGAGAACTATTCTAACAGTTCAGACATTTCCTGCTTGGTTGAAAATATTTCCTACTGTATCGAAACTTAACACCAGAACAACTTTGCCTGGCTGGGAGAGAAAAAGAGAAGTTTGTGTGTGTGTGTGTGCGCGTGTGTGTGTGTGTGTGTGTGTGTGTGTGTGTGTGTGTGTGTGTGTGTGTGTGTGTGTGTGTGTGTGTGTTGGAGTGAGGACATTTTGGGAAAGTAGGGACATTTTGACTGGTCCTCAATTTATGGCACACTTGTAAAGGGCGGTTTGAAGGTTAACATTTGGTAGGGATGGGGTCAGGTATTCAGTTGTGATGGTTAGGGTTAAGGTAGGGCGCTAGGCAATGCATTGTGTCAATGAGTGTCCTCAAAAAGACAGAAGTACAAACATGTGTGCTGACAGATGTCAGATGATAGATGAAAGCGAATGAGTGAAATTAAAGGCAGTAGAGAAAGACACATATGCAGACAAAGAGAGAGACAGAAACACAGACAATGTGGCCAACAAACACACAAAAGGAACCAATTTGGAGAGAGACAGCTATGTAGAGTCACATTATGAGGACAAATAAGGCCATGAAAGTCAGACTTGTTCTGATGATAGTGAGAAAAAATGGTCACAGCCAGAAGCAACAAGAGCATTGCCAAGAGAAGAGAAGAGAAGAGAAGAGAAGAGAAGAGAAGAGAAGAGAAGAGAAGAGAAGAGAAGAGAAGAGAAAATTATTGGAGAAAAGAAAAGGGAAGGGGAGGATGGGGGGAAACATTAGTTTGTCCCCAAGGAAATTCAGAATGTGGAGAAGGAGAAGAGAGGAGAGGAGTGTAGAGAGGTCATTGAGGGTCAATGAAAATAGTCAAGGTTTAGGACTGAGAGGTGAAAGATTGTCAGTTAAGGTTTGTGAGACAGACTGAAAAGCTATTTGTAAAAACTTTGTTTACAACCTAAACCAGGGAAGACAAAGTAAATTTACACACACTTCTGAAGATGCACATAGACTGTAGTATGTATTTCACCCCATTTCACTTCATTTGATTCACTCATACATTTTAGATTTTTTTTGTGTATGGACTCGATATTTTTAGCATTTTGTTGTCTTTCAGACTCTGGCCCAGAGAAAAGGAAATTTTCATTTCAGCTGTACTCTGTAAATTCACTTATTTGCCTTCTTGCTAAGAGTCAGAGGAGACGAGAAGATTGTTGGCACTCTCGTGTCTGTCTGCTAAATATATATCTTATCTAAGCATAAAGGCAGGAAACAAGGGGAAACAAGTAGTCTGGCTCTGTCCAAAGGTAACAAAATCTACCTACACATTATATCTTGTTTGTTTAATACGTCTAAAACTCAAAACTTAAAAACAATGATTGTTCATTGTTATGTCTTTTTAGGAATTTTAGGGACTTTTTCTTGGCCAGAACAGAGACTCAGAGAAGTGTCTGGAAACAACATAAATATAGCGTGTTATGAAATAATGTGATATAATATATCAATTAGCGAGCTTTAGAGGAACTTGTAGGTGCATTTTTCTCCTTTGGACAGAGGAACGATAGCTGTTTCCCCGTTTTCCAGTCTTAATGCTAAACTAAGCTAATGGCTGCTGGCGGTAGTTTCATATTTACCATACAGACATGGGAGTATCAACCCCCCCCATCCATCAAGTAATCAAAAGAGCATATTTCACAAAATGTCAAACTATTCCTTTAACTTGAATTATTGTATCTAAAAGTATTCATAGGAGTCTTCTGTGTGTCTGAGCAGTGAGTGTGTAACAGCAACAATTCCCCATTACTTTTAGGACCAAATAATATCTGGTGACAAACTAGGATTTATCATCATTTCGGTGCTGTGAAAAGCTTCGGTTTAAAGGGATTAAGAGGGATTTTTTCCAAATCTTCATTTATTCTAGGATTGACCGCTGATTTGTCATAATGCTCCCTCTCTGCTTGACTTTCATATATTTCAACTCTGTCATACTTGGATATCTTTCCAGTACAACAAAGACTTCAGCTGTTGGCTGCTGATAGCGCGAGGATTTAAGGAGACTCTGGTGCTCTGGATCAAGCTTGACAGCAGTTTGTGCAAGTATCAACTGTATTACCTATTTACCTCCCAAGTATTTTCCCCTGAGACTTACACTGAATTAAAATCCAACAATCTCCGATTTGGCAGTCACCCTCCGAGACTGTAAGGTGGCTGCTGCTTCACAGTTGGGAATTTGAAATGAATACAGCAGAACAATTGAGAAAAGAAAGAGAAGCTGTTATTCAACTTCCCTGCACATGGCTGGTCTGCAAAAGATTTTAGCATTGGGGTTAGGGAGTAATTTAGCTTCAGTAGCTGACGCTGTGTCGGGCAGTTTACTGTGTCTCTGTTTCCTTTGGGTTCTTTTCAGAATAGCTCCTTTTCGAGCAGCCACCGAGACCAGGTCACATGAGGGGTGTGAACGTGGGTTACAAAGTGTGAAGTTTAAATAGGAGAAGACCAGATAGAATAGGAGGAAATGGTGCAGAGAGAAGTCAGACGTGTGGTGGGTCATCTCAAAGGTCCGACACATCAGACGCCTTTTCTGTCGAGGCTTTGAGTCCTGTCCCTTTCTTGTGGAGTCATCATCCTTTCTTCTCATTCCTAATGCATTTACCAGTACGCGCACACACACACAAACACACAATCGCTCACACACACGCACAAATGGCTCCCTCTTGGGAGAAATATGAGTGTATCATGAAAGACACTACAAAGAAGTGTAAGATGTCTGTGTGGGTCTGTGTGTGTATGCGCAGGGCTGTGTCTGTGGAAAAGCTGAGCCAGTCATCTGGTAAAGGAATAATCTGTCAGGAATTATCCTCTCCCAGCGCTCTCTCCGTCTCTCTTTCTGCCTCTCAGCAATTTTTTAAAACCTTAACAACCAGAGTTTCTGTTTGTCTGAGGTTTGTTTATACATGCGTGATTCTTTGAGTTCATCTACCCGATTATATATTATTGTCACTCCAGCCTTTGCTAGTCGCATTGCTCATTATTTTCTTTCCTTCAAAGCTAAAAAAAATGTTTTTGGACAGATAAAGCTTAGTCACTGAATTTTCCATCTCCAGCCATGTTTGTTTTAAAATTGTCATAGGACTCCTTATTGGAAATTCAGTAGCAGCTGTTCAGACAGTGGTATTCATTATCCACTTTTCCATTTTTTAACAGATTGAAGAATGCCATGGAAGTATTCTTGTAAATGAAAATCTTTTAAATCTTGTTTTTCAGGTTAGTAAGTAAATAAAGAAACTAATTAGATTTCCCAAGTCCTATCCATGCGCTGAGGGTTGCTATTCCACACTCTGAAAATCTTAAGTTGTTCAACTGGAGCTGCTCAGTAGATAATTGTAGGAGGCTGTGTTTGTACTGGGCAGCTCCCAGGTGTGATCATGAGTGAAAATGAGCGTGAAGGAAGGAGAAAATGGCTGAAAACGCTCAGTTACCTAGAGTATCATCTGATCAAATATAGGTTGACAAATGCTACCTTACAAATACACATCTTAGCTATTTAGACATACAGTAGCTGGGATGCAGGGTTACCAACAAGCGTAGTTGATGGCTTGAGTAACTGTAGACTTCAGCTGGCAGGGCTTTAATCTCTCTGGACTGAACAATTGGAGAGCGATCACAGTCTGCTCAGATGTTTGTGGTGAAAGTTTGTTGACAGTCTGGGTGTGGAATGAGGGAATTCATATCTGCTATGAAAGGTGAAACATATGGACCTTGTAGAAGGAGTGGATAAAAGTATCGTCTTTTTCCTCCACTCCACAGAAATCACCAGGAATGCCTACACTCCATTATTTCACCACAAGGCCGCAGCTAATTGCTTCAGTGTGTGCATATTTGTGTGTGCTTGCGCGTTGTGTGTGTGTGTGTGTGTGTGTGTGTGTGTGTGTGTGTGTGTGTGTGTGTGTGTGTGTGTGTGTGTGTGTGTGTGTGTGTGTGTGTGTGACATAAGACACCAGCGGTTGGGAAAAATGAACAACTGACGTGTCCTGCTGTATTTGATATGGCACAAATACTTCAAGAGGCCTTAATGGTGCGAGTCTACACTCCACTAACCCCAGACGACAAGGAAATAACAATGTAATTTCCTTGACATCAGTGGTGAAGTTTGGTGACTTTGGGACCAGCAACAGTCCTACTTATTTAAGTGAAGAAAAAAAGGTTTTAATTTAATTATCTAAGCAAAAGCAGGGGAAAGTATGACGCTTGTAAAATGAATTACTTTCCGGACTGCTTGTCCTTTAGTGAGGTAGCCTGTTTACATCCAAAAACTTGCATGCAGAAACAGAATTAAAGAACAGAAATATATTTCCCATACATGCAATTGTGATATATTGTCTTACATATACATTTTTTGGAATATATGAAAAACACAATTACCTGAAGAGTATGCCAATGCTTGTATTTTTATACTGTAAATATATTTCCATGTATTTTCCATACAATTAACACAATTGTTTAAATAAAACAGATGAAGCTGGCTATATTTGTTGCATTTAGTAATAAATCCAGGCACAAAAATAACTACACTCATGACACAATGCTAAGGTGCAAAAATACAGCAAATACATGGTTCTATTTTTTTCTACCAGTGCTCTCTTTTTCAGGATTTCCCTGTTCACACCTGGACGTTGCCTGGCACAAACAAATCTGTTGTGTTAAGGGCACCTCTTTCCTTCCAGGACAGACTGTCTGAATGTGTCCTGTTATTGCCATATTTAAATGGTTATTGCATCCCCCCTCTATGTGATGGCTGGCTTTTTACACTGCCTTCAAGCGTGGCCATTCTTAAACACAAACACTTGCTTTCCAACATGTACAGACAACACATTGTACGAACTAATTCTTTTCCAGCACAATCAAGCCCTTAGTCTTGTTAAATACATGTCACATGTTCTTTAAGTGAAGGAAAAGTCCCTAAAATGTGTTATCAGTACGGATAATACATCCATACATTGGTTTATCAACCAAAGAATATCAAATCAAAAATAGCTATTGAGTTGCAAAAAAAATACAATTAGAGGTTGAAGTAAAATGGGGAGGCTTTAGAGCTGGAAGGCAAAGTTCAGCTTCTTGGAAGCTAGAAGTTGAGAGTGTATCAGAGCCAGTAAAGATATGTGGCAAGTGGCTAGGAGTCAAGAAGGTAGAAAGTAGTCCATGACCTAGGAAGTGGGGAATATAAAATAAAGAAATCTGTATGTTCCATTAGAGATCTTTGGGTTGGGAGACAGAGGAGCTTGGAGGTACTGTAAGTAGATTAACGTGAAAAGGGGGAATTGGGAGCGCAGGACTATGGAAAGGAGAAGTTTTGTCTGTTCTATCAATTACATTTCTGGAATGTGCCTCTGGAGGTGTGGCTGTCTGAGCAGGAGGAGGGGTTAAACAGGCTGAAATGATAGAATAAACAGACCAAGAGTGGAACGTTTGGGCTGAAAGCTGGGATTCTGGGGGCGAGATTGCTGTCTTGGGAGCCCAAATACTGAGACTTAAGACTTAAGACTTAAAGAGAAGAGAGGGAGAGGAGTAGCAAGAAGAAAAGGGGGGGGGCAAGAGGTTCAAGACAGAGAAGAGGGACAAGAGGGATGAAAGAATAATAGGGAAAGGGAGAGAGAGGAGGATGGGGTTGTCCGACAAAAAGAAAAGCAAAGGATGACAGGAGGAGGATGAGGGATGAGGAGGAGGAGGAGAAGGAGGTGGGGAACAAGACCAAAAGGCTCTTTGGGTTCTCCAGGATCCTGAGGTTTTATGTTCTCCCTCTGGTTCCGATAGTTGTTACATAACTGGAAAAGACTGCTGAATAGTTAGACTGTATATATTCTGTCTGCCAAAACCAACACGCCACAGCCAGCCAACTCATCTGCTGTACACAGAGAGAACACAGGCCTGGACACACAATGGCTGTGGCTAATAACCGATTCAACTGCACATACACCACGACTTTTCCATCTCATCATCCTGTGTTAAGAGGCCACAGCGGCTGAAACTTTGCTGTCATTTTAAGGTTGCATTCAACAGCGTAGGTCCTCACTAGAGGAAAGTTGCAGGATATAATAATGACTTTTAGCTGCCCCTGTTGTGTCGCAGCAGGTCAAACTTTCCACAGAGAAAAAATGTGATGAGCATTGATGTGAAGTTCTGTTGTTTGCCCGAGCCCCTTTCCGCTGATGTTGCTTCGATTGTTCAACAAGTGAGCTTGTTTTGTGTGTGGTATACCTTAATTTACAGCCTCTCGTCCAGTTGTTTGTCCCTGACAGCTTTAAATCTGTAACATTCTTGTGGGGGCTTGAACCTTCATATCACAGTAATTGGCTTCATTTAATATTCTTTGGCTTTGCTTGCAGCATAATTTCAAGGAAAATGAAAAAGATCATATTTTTCTTTGGGAAATTCAAACTCAGCCCTTGACTTTGCACCAGACATACCATTCATGGCGGACAGATCATGTGACGGCAATGGAGGTACCCCTATTCTACACCTCTGCTCCCCAGCCTGAGAGGTCAGGCTGATGCACATCTGGCATTTCCTGTTTCCACTCTTCCACATGCCCCCGAGTGGTAGCCACTCACACACACACTGAAGAACAGGTATGCATACACTTAGACATATGTGCCCATACAAAGTTATTGTATAACAGTGCAAGAATTAACTCACATACACACACATTTAAGCAGGGTCCAACAGGTATCCCTATTCCATACTCAAATGTTTCCATTGGGCTGTAAAAGCTTCCAGCTGGTATGGACTTGGTAGAAATACAAGAAAAAAGAGAGAGGTGGGGGGGGCAGGAAGCAGAGTGAAGAGTGATGTTAAAACACAGATGAAGAAAGAATGAGATAAAAATAAAGAGATACAAAAACAATGAGGCTGATGGAGAACAAGAGAGACAGAAGGTGGAGGAGAAAAAGGAGAGAAGAAGAAGGGGGGGGGACAATTTTTGCATCTCACAGAGCTGACAAACACTTTCCACTCCTGTGGATGCTGTACAGCATGCAGTTCCTTGAAGGCTGTGTGTGTGTGTGTGTGTGTGTGTGTGTGTGTGTGTGTGTGTGTGTGTGTGTGTGTGTGTGTGTGTGTGTGTGTGTGTGTGTGTGTGTGAGTGAGTGTGTGAAGCCATAGGCAAGATGGGGGGACAGAATGGTGCCGTATGGTTTTCATAACTCTCTGAGGCTTTTCAATTTTGCCCCCCCCCCCAAACCCCCACCACCCCTACCCATCAACCCTTCCAGCCTTCCCTTATACACTCACACACTTTACCAGCCCCCTTTCCAAAAACACACAATTCTTTTTCCTCTACGTAGCCTCCCCCCTTTTCACCCTCCCCCATCTTTCTCTCTTCCTGAGGTTGAGTTAGAAAGCCAACTTTGCAGAGGCAAGATAGGATCAGATACAGGAGAGGGTTTTTGTCACTAAATTCACCAGATTCATTATGGACTCTCTTTAACTATTTTGGACTTAACTGAAGGGAAGATTGCTCCATAGAACAATTTTGAAATCTGGACTCTACTGGTACTTCACTGGACTTTATTTGGACTGTATTGGGCTCAGCTGAACTTTCCAGGGGATTCCTCTGGATTGCATTGGTTTCTATTAGTTTTATATAGTATCTGGTGAAATCTGCTTCGCTGTGGAAGCAGTACTGACAGTTTTCTGATGAATGGAATTTGACTGATCTTGCAGTGCAGCATTATTTGTCTAAGGGCTTGGGCAAGCCAAGGTAAATTAAGATAATCAGATGTCAGTTTGGGACTTATGTGCCTCAGATTACTTTAAATAAAAGGTCAATTAGACCAGATTATTTCTTTTAAAACAGAATAGAAAAAAGTCAGGGGTGGCAAGTTGTAGTTTGCTAATTTAAGTGGGTAAAATTGGGTCAGGTTTGTTTGGATAGGAGGTCAGAAAAGAGGGTTAATTTCCTTTATTAGGTTATTTATTTTGACATTAAGGTTGGGATAATCATTTGAATGTTGGCCTAGTTTAAACCTCATATCTTGGTGGAGGATGCAAAAGACCATCAGGAGCAGTAGCAGCTGCAGCAGCATGAGTTTCCTGTGTGTCCTGTGGCTGCTGACAGTCTGTCTGGCTCCTGGAAGCCAAGGCCAGAGGCTGAGGGAGACGGAGGGAGAGCAGTCAGCAACCAGGGCTCAGCTGGCAGAGAAAGATGCACTCTGCCACCAGGAGGGATGCTACACTGTCTTCCTCCAGAAGAGAACCTTTAGGGAGGCCGGGCGGAGCTGCCGGGAGCGAGGTGGGACACTGGCAACGATGCATACCCACGAGGCAGCGGGTGTGGTCCATGAGCTGCTGTCGGCCATTGAGCCTAAGGGGAACAGGTTAAGGCTTCGCCTCTGGATCGGACTGCACAGACCTCCACGCCAGTGTTCATCCACCCGACCACTCAGAGGATTCGTCTGGGTCACAGGCAAAGTCACACCTTTTTGACATTTGACCCTTCACTGTTCCTAATATTGACCTTCAATACCATATCAGACATTTTATTGGATTTTAATAAGTGAGTTCAGATAAAATGTCTCTAAAAATAGAGAAAAAATACGTAATGGTACATTTTTTCTTACAATGAAGCATTTAAGTTTCCCAAGTTTCTGACTGTGATCTAATGGAAAATCTGTGGGTCAGCATAACTGAGGCTAAATCTGGTCAGAAATTCATTAGTTAGATAATTACCTTCTTGACTAAATTGGTTCTGGCCCTTTTTCGAGCCAAAAATTTGTCCTCTCTGTCAGACTTTGGTACCCGGGCCAGCCTCCAGAGCTTCTGCACTGGATGGTTATTACATTAACTACTTTTGTTTCACAGAGACAGAGCTGGCGCGACAGGGGAAGTTCAACCCCCTTTTGACCTCACTGCTACCCCTCAACCTGATCAAGTCATTATACAAACCTCGCCCATTAAACACCAGATGGGCTTTTTTTTTATCAGTCAATGAGTCTGCCTCGGTCTTCAGTTAGAAAAGACATTATATTTTCAAGAGTTATATGGCCAACTGACTTGTCTTTTTCCCCCTCTGTCATGATTTAAAGGATTGGTATACCCAAATAACAAAAAAAATGTATTTTCTCATTTACCCCCAGTGGTAACTAGCCGTGCAAATCATTTTGATTTTATTCACCCATGTTTCGATATATATGACTGAGATTTCTGCTTTGACCCCAGTACAATGAATGTGAATGGAAGTGTGTCTGGGGTGATTTTGAAAAATCAAGATCACATTATTCAATAGTGATGTGTATTTCAAGAAATAATGCCATCATGAACTTAGATAATCCATTGTGCATTTTGTGGGTCAAGTATGTTAATACACTGAAAAATTATAAAGATTTGTTCAATTTGCTACAAAAAATGTAGTACTATGGGGATATATGCCATGTATGTTGTCTGGTCTGCCAAAAGCTCAACAAAAGAGCAATTGTACACCTATAGAAACTGTACAACTATAAAACCAATATTTCAATATTAATATATGTTTAAGAAGGTTTTTTAATATAAAGGCAAGTAAAGCTGTAGCATATTTCTGTGAAAATAAAAAACCTTCTTAAACATATATTACCACTGTCTGCTTGTTAGCAGGCTACTAATAAGTAAACCTCTCCATTTTTTTGGGGGGGGGGGGGCAATAACCCTACCCTCACCAGTGGAAGCAATTGTAATGGAAAATTTTAATACTAATCACATGATACTATTCACCTGTTAAGCTGCCATTATATTATTTACAGAAAGTAGTGAAGTGCTCACTGCTTAGTCATAAGGTACAGCCTGACTCTCAGAAATAAAATAAAAAAACGTTGGTACCAGGCAGTTGTCCTCCCTGCAGCTGCAAATCATCTTATTAGCATATTATGGAGATAAGTAAATCCGTGTGTTGTATCTCTCTGAACAGTTACGCAGCAACCCTTCCTTTCTGTACTCAGGGTATAAATGCTCCACTAAGTTTTGTGCTGTTTGCTAATTGCCATTCACTGCTCATTGCTTTGGAGAACTTTGATCTCTGTATGCTTGAGAACATCTGCAGATGGTGCGTTAAACTTACAGAAAGACAAGGGTGGACGTCAATTGCTTTTTTGAATAGAAATTGCCACCGCAATATAGAGGGACTATAGAATAATATTACTACGAATTAACTGTGGCGTATTAAAGCCCAGATGTGCAGGATTTGAAATATTGAGACTATGTTGAGTCCTAGTGGCAATATCAAAGAAGACAGTGTGTCTGACAGCGGTGCATACTGCTACACGGCCACTCAAAGTGAATTAAAACCAGAGTAATTAATGAATGGGCTGACCGTCGTTAGATTGCAGCTGTTCTATTCTACACATTGCAGCTTTAATTGTGATGTGGATAATTAAATTAAATTGAATTTGTAATTTCATTGACCTGGTCCTTGTCTTTGTTTTCCAACAGGAGACCAGGATGGCCAGTTTACCAACTGGCTGCGTGAGGACAGCCCTGGGAGTTGTGCGGCCCCTCGCTGTGTTGCCATGACTGTCCACACTTTGGAGAGCGGACGTGAGAACAGCGATAACTTCCGGTGGCTTGATGGCTCCTGCGCGCTGCCGCTGGATGGATACGTTTGCCAGTACAACTACAAAGGAATGTGTCCACCACTGGAGGACGAGGGTGGAGGTCCAACTGTTTACACCACCCCATTTCACCTTGTCAGTACCCTGCTGACTCATGTGCCCTATGGGTCTGTGGCTGCTCTACCATGTCCTGCAGACAGCTCGGACCCAGATGCTCATGCTGAGCAGACTGTACTGTGCACGGTGAGAGATGACGAGACAGTGGGCTGGTCCAGGGATGCCCCGCTCTGCTCTTCCAGTGCAGCTCCACAGAACCAGGACTGGTGCAGTGGGTACCATGGATGTGAGCAGCACTGCCAGAACACAGACACAGACTACTACTGTTACTGCTCTGAGGGCTTTACGATTGATGAAGATGGGTACAGCTGCAAGCCTGACCCTCTCAGCCAAACTGACCCCCCTGAATTATCCTCCGACTCTGCCGGTCCCACTGACCAGCCCCGCATCAGTGAGGTCTGTGTGGAGATGGGGTGTGAGTACAACTGTGTGGAGACATCTCGGGGCATCCGGTGTACATGCCCCCCAGGCTACCAGATGGGCCCAGATGGCCGCCGATGTTCTGATGTAGACGAATGTCAGCAGCAACCATGCCCGCAACTCTGTGTCAACATCCCAGGCACCTTCCACTGCACCTGCCACTCTGGGTACCAGCCAGATGATGAGGGCGAGTGCGTGGACATCGATGAATGCCTTGATGAGGGCAGCTGTGAAGGCACTTGTGAAAACACTGTGGGGTCCTTCACATGCCTGTGTAACCCCGGGTACGAGTTGGGCAGTGGCGGACAGTGTGTAGATGTAGATGAGTGCGTCGGGGAGTCGCCCTGCCAGCATCAGTGTCTGAATTATATGGGTGGGTACCGGTGTTACTGTGGCGATGGCTATGACCTGCAGTCAGATGGACTTACCTGCCAGCCTTCGCCAGATGATGAAGAGTATTCCACTCTGACCCCTGACCCCAGCGACTCCGCTCACATACCTGATGTGGACCCTTACCATGATATTCCCTGGTCCACCTCGTTCACCCCTGACCCGAGCTTTGAAGCTGAAACTAACTTTGACATTGACTGGCTTACAGAAGCCCCTGAGGGACTCTCTCCTGACATGGCTCACGGGCGAGACAATCACCTGAACCAATGGGATGCCCTATCACCAAAGCGATATCAGACAGCCCCTACCCCAACGCAAAAACACAACACAGGCAACGAAATTGATAATGAGGCTAAGACAGGAGGCAGAAAAGCTAGTGGTGGGACTGGAGCTGAGACTTCAAACAGGTCAGCCACTGGGACTGGGGAGGGGGAGGGATCTAAGATAGATAGTACAGAGGATGTCAGTGGCACAGCGGAGGTAGGAGCTGGATCTGCTGCAGGTAAACAGAAACACGACAAGAGCTGGCTGCTGGTGGCGCTGCTGGTGCCTCTGTGTGTGTTCCTCGTAGTGATGCTGGCTCTGGGGATTGTCTACTGCACCAGCTGTGCTGTGGACAAGAGCCTGAGCTTCTCAGACTGCTATCGCTGGATACTCCCTACGACGCCTCCTGACAGGAGGGACGGCAAAACCCAAGCATGAACCCTAAAATAAACAAACCCAGGTGCACGCACGCACGCACGCACGCACACACACACAGATGTGTTGAATGCCCAGATGTCTGTTAACATTTCTCCTTTGGTGCCGGACTGGTCACTGAAACTACAATTTTGATGTAGTACAGCTGACTGGCTCTCCCCCTCATTAAGGAAAACTTAATACTTTCTGTTGCACACCCTTTGTAAATAATTCACTCTCTCATCCTGTTTTTAGAATTCAATAAAACCAATTAACTGTTGAAGTACTGTGTGGTTTTGTAAGCCTATCTAAGTTATAAAAGAAAATAGTGTCTGACAAAGGCGATGAGCAAATGAAAGTGTGTGGAAAGAATGTGTGGTTATGGTTTATGGCTCTTTGGTCATTTTCTTAAGCCAAATTTTCACTTTCAATGGAGAATAAAAAAGGGGGGGAGGGAAGAGGACTCCAAATTTCGTCAGCGTGTATACTGTTGAGTTGTGTGCCTTTTTGATGGCTTTAGAATTTAGAGACTAGTCTGTAGTGATTCCTTCTAAATTCTCTCTAGTCTTCGGTCTGGTGCATCCAGTAATCGCAAGGATTTACTAGGACTTACTGGATTAATATATATAAAAGTGAATTCATGTCTTCTGTCTTCTATTATTTTTGTTGACTTCCACATTTTATGCATGTCAAAAAATGTTGACTGAATAGACGAGTTTCTCCTTTAGAAAAAATGGAGGATGCGCTCGCACCCGGGAGTTTCCACAATATCCCGATATCTTACATATTGGCAATTTTCAGCATTTTGAACTAAAGAAGTTTGCTGCAAACCTGTAAAATTACTGCTTTTAAGAGAATTTATGAATTCTGAATCAACACCTCTCTGAAAGAGTTTCAACAAAAACTGAACACTGTAAGTTTAATGAAGAGAGGATTTTTACAGGACTGTTGTGTTGGGCTGCACTAGCTTTGCCTAGGCGTACCTAACAACACTGCCAACTGGGTGTACTTGGACACTGTAGGGGTCGACTAACTCCAGAAGATGGCAGAAATGCAACACTAAGGATGCCAGCTGCCACTAAACCACAAAGAGGAAGAAGGGGGAGGAGACAGTTCAGGCTACAAGGCGACAAAATTTGCCATTTGCTGGACAACCACGTGTCGCGGACTGTTGGATAATCTCGCTCCCTACTTTATGCATATATCCAACGTACAGTGTGTATCAAGGTTGGAAGATGTTGAGGTGTGTCCGGTCGTGGAAAAAGAATCCGACGAGGATGGGATTCGAACCCACGCGTGCAGAGCACAATGGATTAGCAGTCCATCGCCTTAACCACTCGGCCACCTCGTCATGTGGCCTGCTGAAGAGGAGGAATTGGTAATTAACATTCTTACCAGAAAAAGTCTATCTTTTGTTGGTAGTACAGTCTAAGGCACACATATTAGAGATAATGTATTTCACGCTTACTCTTGGTCAAATCCTTTGCTAAGTGTGTCGAACAGTCCGTCGACACCACTGGTTAAAATTTCTATTGACAACAATATACAAGCTATGATTGGTTGAGGGGCGGGTCTAACGTTAAATGAATACAGGAAGTGTACAGCGTGAGACTGCAATTTGACGTTCGCCGGAGCTGTTTGAAGAAAATACGGTAACAAGCTGTTGAGTCAGTTTTCACCTTTATACATATTGAAATGAATTGAATACTAGCTAATCGTGTGCAGAAATTAGGGGGCATAGTATTTGCCGCCTAATGTTTTGCTTACACAAGTTCTGGCAGAGTGTTTAAATGCTCCAAGCACTCAGCAGCCGGCGTAGCATGCACGCTAGGAGCTAACGTTAACGCTGAGTTAGCTGTGTGCAGTAGCCTGAATCTAAACGTGATTTTCAGTATTAATCTTAAAATGTAGTTTCAGTGTTGCCCTGCTTTTAGCAGATTGTCAATTTTAAACGGGCATACAAAAGTGTTGTTTTCGGCATATAGGTCCTTCTCTTCCAGTTGTTGATTTAATGGAAATTGAAATAGAGAACTGGTTCCAGTGAATTACTGTTAACTGACTGGTTCCTCTTGAATCTGAGCCACGGTCAGCCATGATAGGTCAAGGTTCAGGGATCAGCAACTTTTATTTTATATGTATCTTTATTAGGGTTGTTTTGTTTGTTTTTTTAACCTTTGTCTGCGCCCCGCACCACCTTCGTAAAACAGTTTCAACAAAAACTGAACATTATAACCTTCGTGAGGGGAGGATGTATCACAGGACTCTTCTATTAGACTGCATCAGTTTACACTAGGTATACTTAACAAACTGGAAACTGCTGAGTGTCCAAATCAGCAGCCATTTTTATAATGTTAGAATAAAGACGTGTGTGTTTGTACAGTACATATTGCTTGTTAACCTGGGACGCAAATACCTTTTAGAGCTCATGTTGTTAAAAAACAAAAAGCCAATGTGGTTCGTTCTAACTTGCAATTTCTTTTTTTTCTCCTATACTCTGCATATCTCACTACTATCTTTGTTCTTTCCTCGGTCTCTCCTCCCTCATCTCATTGTCTTCTACCTTTTTTTTCTCATCCCATATACACTTCCTCACTTCCTTTCCTCTACTTCATTCGCTCCTCTCTTTCTCATTCTTTTCTCTTTCTCCTTTTCTCCTCCCCTCTCTTAATTCAGTTCCTTATCATCAGTGTCGAACCTGAGACTAAAGATGGTGGACTCTCAGTACTACCTCCCAAATGACATTGGTATCTCTGCACTTGACTGTGGTGAGGCCTTCCGTTTGCTTTCACCTCAGGAGAAGATGTATGCTCACTACCTGTCACGTGCTGCCTGGTATGTTAATAATCAAAGATGTAGCAAGTTCAGGTCAACACTATTGAAATCAAAAATCAATAGAGGTCCTAAATGGAATTATAACTCTATATAAAAAGTATTATCTCATCTGTTTTTAAAGAATAAAAATTTCAAACTTTAGTTTATTCAATAACTGAAACCCCGCTGATTTTTAAAAAAACAAAACAAAAAACATTGGCTGTCTTAGGTATGGTGGTCTGGCAGTGCTGCTGCAGACATCCCCCGAGTCGGCAAACATCTTTGTCTTGCTGCAGAGGATCTTCAGGAAGCAGACGCCTTCACAGCTGGCACAAGTCGCCACAGCAGCTGGACTCAGCTCTGAGGAGTACCAGGTACACAGTCTTATAGTCTCCTGTCTTAGCACACACTTTCATCCACAAACAAATACCAACATATGTAAAGATGTTAATAATGCCACACACTCGATGAAAATTATTTTTATCGTATGTTTTCTTGTGTGTGATATTTAGGCCTTCTTGGTGTATGCAGCAGGTCTGTATGCCAACATGGGAAACTACAAGTCTTTCGGAGACACCAAGTTCATCCCAAATCTGCCAAAGGTAGGAAGGCCTGCTATGTAAAATCCACTTTTGCTGCTTTGTGAACAGTTTTAAAGGGAGTGGACATAATAAGCACCTGTGCACTTTAATGTAGTCTGATACTAAAATAACACAATTAAACAGTTCAAGAATTTCCTCAGAGTTGAATCGACATTTCTCTAACAGAGCATCAACAAAAAAATTGTCAGTATAAGCTTCAATGTAATATATCTTTAAGCTCTCTAAATCTTTGGTGTGTCCACCTAGGACAAGCTGAAAGCTCTGGTGAAGGCCAGCCAGGCATTTCAGGAGCAGCCCGCTGAGATGGAGGCTCTGTGGGACAGCTGCTCATGTCTTCTCTACTCCCTGGAAGACAGACAGAAACAGCTGGGGCTGGGCGACAAGGTGAGAGTTCAGTGCAGAGTTCAAGCCAGATGGGACCAAAACTATTTATTTAATGAAACTACAACTAATTATTTAATGAAAGATCTATTGTGTTGTCAATACTGGATAGCTTTGACACATGAAAATCTGCATACTAAGCGTTGTTCAGGGCTGATATTAGTGGCTTTTGGTCTTTCTAGCAGGTATGACCATTGTAATGCAGAAGGCCTCAGATTTCTTCTTCCTCTCCTCCTCTCCTTTTCTCATTTTTGAGATGCTACTCGTGTCAGACATTGAATGTTTTCAAGTAGCAGATCCAATAGTCGACAGGCTGGGGTCTTTTGGCTGTCTTAGGTATGGTAGTCTGGCAGTGCTGATGCAGACATCCCTCAGGCGGCAAACATCTTTGTCTCGCAAACAATGCTGACGCACCCTTTAGGAAGCTACTGAACCCCAGACTTCCAGAAGAGACTACAGGTGACCTGTGACTGTGACCCCCTAAGAGAAAATGAATGGCTCATGGAGTATTTTTCTCTTTTCTTTTCTTTAGGGAATTACCACCTACTTCTCAGGAAACTGCTGTCTGGAGGATGCTGAGCTGGCTCAGAAGTTCCTTGACTCAAAAGTAAGCTGAATTCAAAAAAAGGAATAAAATGAATACTCTTACTTCCATCATTCTTGTCCATTTCTCCCATAACCTATAACCTATTTTCTGTTATGTCCCTGACTTTGACATGACATTCTCCTCCTTGATATACTAAATTTATATTTTTCAAATTCCTCTCTTACCTCTCTTCTCCATTTCGATGGCTCCCCCTGTCTCTTTGTCTTTTCTTGCCCCTTCGTGTATATTTCAGTCAAATTGGGCTTTTTCTAAACGGTCTTCTTGTGGTTTGTCTCTAGAAACTGTCTGCTTATAACACCCGTCTGTTTAAGAAGGACCATGGAGGGAAAGCCTGCTATGAGGTGCGCTTGGCTTCAGCTGTGCAGAAAGGTCAGAACTGCAGTGAAGTAAAGGGAGTTTTTACATTAGAATCGGAATAATATTTATAAACATTTACAACATTCACCAGCCATGTTGCACTTGTGAATACATGTGTATATACAGTATGTCAACATGTATCACATGGCATGACTCCACATGTTGTACTAAAGACATTGTAGCTTGTGACCTCAAATACGTAATGATTAGTGACAGATGGATGTGGAAAAAGTTGACTTAACTAAAGTTGTTGATGATGCTTCTCAGTCAATGATAAAAAATAAATGTACACTACTTCTTCACAGATTGTGCAGTGGATGGGGAATGTGAGTCGTGCTGTGGCAGCTTCAACTTTGAAGACAGGGAGTTCACTGTGAAGAGAGGAGACTATGCTGCTCTCATGGAGAAAGTCTGCTATCACCTCCAACAAGCACAGGTGAGAGAGCAAGGAATACGTCTGGGCATGAAGTCCACATTTAGTCTATATAGACCCAGATGTTGAGCAGCACTAGAGAAACAAAATCACTAAAATATGAAGTCGACAGAGCAATAGGAATTTATCAATTTTGCTGTAAATTACAGTGAACAATGGTCGTTACGTTTTTTTAGAGTCGTTAAAATACCAGTGAGATTACTGAAAGTGGTAGAACAGAACGATGGAGGCCCATAACGTAAAACAATACCAAAACACAACTTGAAACACTTTGGCAAAACAGTAATAGGAAGAGGAGGTGAGAATACAAAGATAGTCATATCTTTAGGAGTGTAGGAGTGAATGAATGAGCTGATAACCTAAAATATTTTTTCTGCTAACATGCCACTTTTTGGAAATTATTGTTCTGTTTCCAAATACCTGACACAGGCATATGCTGCCAATGAGAACCAGAGAAAGATGCTTGAAGAATACACGCGCAGCTTCACCCTTGGCTCAGTTGAAGCCCATAAAGAGGGCTCGCGCTATTGGATCAAAGACAAAGGACCAATTGTTGAGAGGTGACCCCACTGAACCACAGTAACATCAACTGAACATGTTGACTGTCCAAAATGAAGGTTGCTCCATTATCTTTCTCTTCTCTTCATTCCACATTACTCCTTCACTCCCTCCTCCCTTTCTCCTCTCAGTTATATAGGTTTCATAGAGAGCTACAGAGACCCATTTGGCTCCAGAGGAGAGTTCGAAGGTAACTACATCATTGATCAACAATTATGATACTCTGGGCCACTCAAGGTCTTATTGCATGGATACAGAACTGAAGACTATTGGGGAAAATTAACATTACGATTGGTCTACTAAAACGATTACTTGACTAGATATACAGTGGCTTCAGAGAGTATTGAGACCTTTTCCTTAAATGCATAAAATTACCAATCTACACTCAATAACCTATAATCACTATGTGAAAACTTGGTTTCAAATTTTTTCGCAAATTTATTAAAAATCCCAAACTAAAATCTGTCATTTATAAAAGTATTCAGAACCTATATTTGGTACTTTGTAGAAGCCCTTTTACCAGCAATTACATCTTTGAGTCTTCTTGGGTAAGTCTCTAAAGGCTTGGCACACCTGGATTTGGGCAGTTTATCTCGTTCTTCCTGGCAGATCCTCTCAAGCTCTGTCCGATTGAATAGGAAGCATCTGTGAAGTGCCATCTTCAGGACTCATGAGCATGAGGAAAGAGATTCTTTAGTCTCATAAGACAAAACTAAAACTCTTTGGGAAGAACTCCAAAGACCATGACTGGCAAACACCAGGCACCTGGTGCCACAGAAGTCATCTCTGTCTGCTCTCAGATTGGTTGCCCACACGTCAAACATAATGACGGTCCTGGAGAGACTGGTGTTGGCCCATCTCAGACCTCAAGTGAGCACCTCTAGAGACCTGCTGCAATTTGTCCATCACCATCAGGTTGGAGTTGATGACAACGACATTTACCTTCTTCAGCAACCCCTTTCTAACCTGGACAAAGCAGGCAGCACTGTGACAATCATGTTCTTTGACTTCTCTAGTGCCGTTAACACAATCCAGCCTGTCCTGCAGAGAGAGAAGCTCCATAATATGCACGTAGACGCCTTCACAACCTCCTGGATTACTGACTTCCTGGCAGATAGACCACAGTTTGTGCAGCTGCAGGGATGTGTGTCTGAACGGGTAGTCACCATCAAAGGAGCACCGCAGGGGACTGTCCTCACCTTTCCTCTTCACCCTGTGCACCCCTGACTTTCAGTACAAATCTGAGTCCTGTTTTTAGAAGCTTTCAGATAACTCTGCAGTTTGTCTAATGGAAAGGAGGCAGAGTACAGAGACCTGGTGGACCGCTTTTCTGGCGTGGTGTGGGATAAACCACCTGCTCTTGAACGTGGCCAAGACCAAAGAGATGGTTGTGGACTTCAGAAGGACCAGGGCAAAGTAAACACCATTTCCATTCTAGGAGAGGAGGTGGAGGTATTAGAGGGATACAAATACCTTGTAGTCCACCTTGGCAACAGATTCGACTGGAAATGCAACACGGAAGCTGTCTACAGAAGTGGACAGAGCAGTCTCTACTTCTGGAGGAAGCTTAGGTGTTTTAATGTGTGCAGCAAGATGTTGCAGGTCTTTTACCAGTCTGTTGTGGCCAGTTCAATATTCTTTGCTGGGACAGCAACATCAGAGCTGGTGACACCTACAAACTGAACGATCTTTTATTTATGATATTATGTATCTCATCTGTTACATATTAGATTATTCCGATCTTCACTGGCTTGTGCAGCTCTCTATATATCCACTGACTTGAACAACTGTACATTGTATTATAGTATATTGTAGTACTGCCATTGTAGTCAGAATATAGCCTTTTAATTGCATCGTTTGTTACTTAAGTAACTCATGTGAGATGGCTGCTGCAGCACTGCAGTTTCCCTTTGGAATTAATAAAGTAGTCCATCCATTCATTTATCCATCCACCCCACTGTGTTCCTGGGAGAAATGGTTTTATACCCTTGCTCTGATCTATGCCTCGCCACAATCGCGAGGCACTATCGCAGAAGTCCACAGAGAAATCCTTGGATTTCATGGCTTAGTTTTTGTCCTGACATGCAGTATGAATTGTGGGCCCTTATATACACAGGTGGGTGCCTTTTTAAACTATGTCCAATCAATTCAATTTGCCACAGGCAGATTTAAATCAAGTTCTAGACACATTTCAAGGATAATTAAAGTAAACAGGATGCATTTGACCACAATGTGGAGAGTCACAGCAAAGGATCTGAATACTTTTGTAAATGAATTTGCAAAAAATTGCATTGTTTATTATTGGTTATTGAGTTTAGATTAATTGGGACAAAAAGGGCAATTTTATCCGTTGAAAATTAAATCTACAACATAATAAAGTACGCAAAAAGTGAGGTGTCTGAATACTTTCTGAAGCCACACTATGGAGCATTTCACTCTAGAGGAATATCTCATGCACACATACTATAAAGTAGGCTGTTCAATACTCGGGATGACCCAGAATTACACTTTTTTTAGTATTCGGCCATCAATCCGGGCTAAACTCCATGTTGAACATGTTATTGTTAATGTAACTTTACTTACCTTCAAAGCAGGGGGCTCGTGTGAATGAGTGGAAGAGAGGTGGCGTACGTATACATAATTCAAATTTCAAAAGAGTGTCCTCGTCTATTATTTATCTAATGGACAATACGATTTTTCTTTGAGATTAATCATTTTTTTATTGGGGTTTTTTTTGTTTTTTGTTTTTGTTTTTGTTTTCCTGTCTAACCACCTTTTAACTGAGGTCTTGTGGTGTCACCTCTAGGTTTCGTTGCAGTTGTGAACAAGGCGATGAGCAAGCGTTTTGCCAAGCTGGTGAGCTCAGCCGAAGTCTTGCTTCCTGAACTGCCTTGGCCCAGGGAGTTTGAAAAGGACACTTTCCTTAAACCTGATTTTACCTCGTTGGATGTCCTCACCTTTGCTGGGAGCGGAATACCAGCTGGCATCAACATCCCCAACTGTATGTACGCTGAGGTGTCTCGCACTGTTGAATAGCATCCAATTTGCATTGTTCAGTTTGTTTTAAGTTTTGAATTTTTTGTGCTTTTTTACGGCATTATACTAGAAAAGTGTGTGTGTGTGTGTGTTTTTGTGTATAGATGATGACATCAGACAGTCAGAGGGCTTTAAAAACGTGTCACTAGGCAACGTGCTGGCCGTAGCCTATGCTACACAAAAAGAAAAACTCACCTTCCTGGAGGAGGACGACAAGGTAATGCATGCAGCTCCCAATTTTCTTACACGCCAGCTCTTCTCTGTCTCTCAAACTCCTATAAGTATACATTCTCCTGTGTGTTTGTGTTTAGGATTTGTTTATCAAGTGGAAGGGCCCATCATTCGAGGTGCAGGTTGGACTTCATGAGCTGCTGGGCCATGGAAGCGGCAAGCTGTTTGTCCAGGTCAGTCAGACATATTTTAGTATTTATTGTAATATTTCCTGCAACCTGCATTCTGATATATGCAGCTCTTTGCTGTATAGGAATATTGTTATTATAATTTATTGTGTAATACTTAAAAAGCTTATTTTATTGATACTGGATTGTAGAGTCATCAGTGAAGAGATAAAATCTGATTTGGGTTGTTTTGTTTTTATTTACTCTCTGTGTCCCCTGTCCCTTCCTACAGGATGACAAGGGCAAGTTCAACTTTGACCAGAGCAAGGTGATCAACCCAGAGACTGGAGAAGTGGTGAGTTCGTTTGTGTGTGCACCCACCTCCTTGCTTCCCCGACCCAAAATAGTGCCAGCTCTTAACTCTGCATCCAGCTGGTGTACAAGAGATACAGTGACTGAAGGTGTGAGTGTGTCTTTCAGGTGTCCAGTTGGTATCGGGGCAGCGAGACGTGGGATAGTAAATTCTCCACGATTGCTTCTTCTTATGAAGAATGCCGTGCTGAGTGTGTCGGACTCTATCTGTGTCTCAACAAACAAGTGCTCAGGTATGTCTCGTATTGCCTATAACCTATACTAATTCTCTATCTCTGTGAATTTGAAATACGCAGATGTAGATTAAATTAACTTATTAAATTTATGTCCTATGAAATGGCTTTCAGCAGTGTCATTTTCTTCCATGGTTTGATGTTGGGGTGGGAATTGACTTCTGAGGGTTTGGTTTTAAGAGTTTTAAAGTGGGCAGAAACCACACTGCGCAATGGATGCTGACATTAGCTGCTGAAGAGCATATGCCTTTTCCCTCACTCTGTTTCAGAATGAGAACAAAGAGGATGATTTTTTTTTTTTTTTCTTTTTCATCCCAGGCATCGTGAACCCATTTATGTTGGAGCCTTTGCCAGCAAACACAGCTGTTGATGCTTATGCTGTTTTTGCACAATGACTTTCAGTTACTCGTGTCTGAGCTATATTAATGCTGCGAGTCATATGTGGCTTGGTAACTCTGAGTGTTATGTATGATAGGAGATTTTGGCTGGATTCCCTCCAAATGAACAAACACTGTTGCTGTAATTTTGCCATTGGATGTAATTTTCTGAATGCTCTCGAATGCAACATGAGTCAATAGAAAAACAAAAATTGTATTGATATAGACTAGAGAAATATGCTGTCTTCAAATACAGATTTTACATGTTAAAGACTAAATACTTAAAAATAAAAAGAATACTTAGAATACACTACTAGAATTTGTTTTACTCCCAAAAGATTGTTCTAGCGCCCAAATCCTCTACATCATTGATTCAACAAACAATAAATTAGGAGCCCAAAGACTAAATGCATATTATCTGTTTGTTTGGAGCTCTAAGCAGCCCTTTTGTTTGCTTTTGCCTCAGGCCAGCTCTGTACAGGGGATGTTGTTGGTTTTTATGTGTCACGCACTGTCTCATCTTTTATTGATGACATCTTAGGGAAGGTGATGCATCTCATCGTGCCGTTTAGGCCCTTTTTTAAAATGAAAATGATTGGAACGGAGAGGTTGATATTACTGGTCAAGTCCAGGTGATTTGTGGCTGATGGTTTTGAGGGAGGCCAGTATGTTTACTGTCGCTTTTGTCTGTGTTTGTGTTCCAGTATTTTTGGCCATGAAGGCCAGGATGCAGAGGATGTGGTGTACATCAACTGGCTCAGTATGGTCAGAGCTGGACTGTTGGGCCTGGAGTTCTACACACCTGAGAGCAAGAGCTGGAGACAGGTATTCTATACTATACTATACTATGCTGTCCCATTTGCTACTTGGACTGGGCCTGTATTTATCAAACTACAATTTACACTTTAAAATACTCTTAAGTACAAACCTAAGAGTGAAAGGTTCTTGGCTGAGTGTGAGCAACAATACACATTTATCAAGTGACTTCCTCCTCCTTATAGTAAAGTGTAAAAGTCACATTTTCGAGCAACTCTCAAGTGATTATATGATTGATCACATGTATATCTCTGATTGGCTGTTCCTACTCTGAGCACACATCAGAGATTTTTTTTTTTTTTTTCTTAAATCCTAAAAATCCTTACAGTTAATTCAGTGGTATGTTATTCTGCAAGAACATATGTAATCATATGTTTGAAAATTTCATTTTATTTGTGTGAAATCTTTCTATCTTCTATCTCCAGGGATAAATATAGTAGTATAATAGGGTTGAAATAATAGGAAATTAGCTGAAATGGAAACAAAATTCTGCTGTTCATAAACGAGGTATGTCAGAGAAATCATATAATAAAGCAAATTTATTACCACACTGACAAGTGCGCACAATGCCAGTGGTTAGACAGTGACTGCAAATACTGCCAGATTTATTCTTATTTTTTGTTTGCACCACTGATAAATGCCCCAAAAAAGTGGTGTCAAAATCATATTAAATGTTCTAATGCAAATAATGGACTAAAACTACTCTATTCTTAAATATGCTGCTTCATCATTATAAAATACATTATATTTTATTATTACAATTATTATTATTATTATTATTGTTTCTAACCATCTTAAGAGAACTCTGGAAGTTTCTCTAAATTTACGAGCTTTTTTAAAGGAAGTTTGATAAATGGTTTTAATCTGAAGTTCAAGAGTAGGAGTAAAAGTGAAGGATTTTCACTCTGATCCTTCACTTAAGTCCAAGATTTTACTTTTAGCAGCTTGGTAAATACAGGCCCTGGTGTGCAATGTGTAGGAACGAATTATAACTTTCATTTATATGGAACTTCAGAGACACAGAGTGTTGGGTGATCAATGTTTACAAGACATTTAAACATATAGACCATTAACCATGTGTTTCTTACAACCTGACTGGCTCAGTTGGATGTGTCTGTGTTGTTTTATAATTCAGCTTATAGTGAGTCTGTCTCGGTGTTAACACGAATGTCAGGAGGTGTATATAGCATATGTCATATGTATACGTTTGTGCGTCTGTCTCAGGCTCACATGCAGGCCCGTTTTGTGATCCTGCGTGTTCTGCTGGAGGCCGGGGAGGGCCTGGTGGGCCTGGAGGTAGTGACTGGACAGGACGGCAAGCCTGACGCTCGAATCACACTGGACCGGAGCAAGATTCACACTGTGGGCAAGGACGCCATCCACAGGTTCCTTTGTAAACTGCAGGTACAGTCTATCCATACTTTTCTGACACCACTGGTCCTTCCCTTTTCTTAAAGTTAGAGCAGAAATGATTAGTCAATTAATCCATTGGTTAACTGACAGAAAATGAATTGGTTTTGATAACTGAATAATAGTTTAAGTAATTAAAAAAAAAACTGGTTACCGCATTGGAAATGTGAATATTTGCTGGTGTTCTTAGTCTTCTATTATAGTAAACTTAATGTACTTGGTTTTGGACTGTTGGTTATACTTGTTGACTTGGGCTGTGGAGAACTGTGATGGATATTTTTTTTTAACTATTTTCTGATGTTTTATAGACCAAACAATTATGGTAATCAAGAAAATCTGCAAATTAATCAATAATAAGAGTAATTGTTAGTTGCAGTCCTACTTATTTTATATTACATAAAATCTTACTCAGACTATAAAATAACAAACATCTCAAATTTTATTTGATGTTGTTAATTATTAATTTAGTTAGTTAGTTTTTATTTATTAATTTATTGCCATTATTGTGTTGTGTGGCTGTAGTGCGCCAGTGCTGCACAGAAATTGTATTTTCTGTTGTTAGCCACCACATTCTTACCCACTAACCTGAGGTTTTCCATCTACTAGTGCTACTCATCCCACTCTGTTCAAAGTGTTAACGGCAATAGCTGACATTGATAGTGTGATCTGTGGCTCTAATGGACCATTTATCATAGATCAGCAAGAACTGGATCAGAAACTCCGAGAGGCATTATGAATCAAATGCCGTGAATATTATTGTTATTCATCTCTGTGTATGATCTTCCCCGACATCTACAACCACCGTGTTATTAACCTGATTCCACCCTTTTGTAGGTCTTTAAGTCGACAGCAGATGTGGAAGGAGGCAGGGCTCTCTATGACGGCTACTCCAGCGTCAGCGACAGCGGCGCTCACAACTTCTTGCGTCTCCGGGAGACGGTGCTGCTGAGGAAGGAAGCTCGAAAGATGTTTGTCCAAGCCAACACCAGAGTCAAGGGTATGTACCTATATCTGTTGTTATGGGGTTTCTCTAGTGTTCGTGAACACAGATTCAGCAATACAAAGGCATATACTGTCTTTATCACTGCACCGGCGACATTATTGTGGTTTAAACTGCAGCACAATCATTAATTCACTGGGAATTCATTTGTCCAGCTGATTCTATTTCGTGAAAAACATCTCTGTCTGACAAGCGTGATGCATGGGCTTCCAGGAGAGACTGAAAATGTTGTGCCTTTATCTCAATATTTAAACGATTATTACGTCTTCTCGCTTCCTTTGACGGCCGGCTTTTTACCTACTGTCAGGTATGGTGAAATAATTTTTCCATCCGGACTCAGTCAGCCAAATACAGACGCTTATGTACTGTGTTAAGAGATGGAGAAGTTGTGTTTAGTACATTGTCACATACCTTCATAAGAAACTTGAAGTCACGTCCGTTTTTCGGGGCCGAGTGCGATACAGATTTGCTGAATGGAAAGGTAATGTGACTGTATCTTTAGAGTGTGACCTTTGGGAACAGCTGTAGACACTTTTTCCTTTAAATATGGTCTGAATAACACCTCATACAAACTGCTTCTTTCCGATAATAACGCCACCCTTACTACCCTCCGAACCACCCCAGTCCTCTAAAAGTTTTATTTGAAAAACGACAAGAATTAATTCTCACAAAACTCACGGAAGAACAGTGGTGTCAGTTCACTCGACGTAGGCTTATATAAGCCCTATTTTATCAATCCTTAAGTACTATTATAGCACTGAATAGCATTTTACCATTCAAAATTTTGTAGTTACAGATTGAGATTGTGTATGCGTAGAAGGAATTGTAGCCTCTTGAATAAGTTATTCACTTTCTGTCTGATGTGTGGTTTTCAGGGGACAGCGTAGAGCTGGTGGAATATGAAGGCAGCGCGGCAGGTCTGATTTGCTCTTTCACGGAACGCTTCCAAGACGACGCAGAGCAGCTGGAGGCCGACCTTCTGGAGCTGAGCAAAAGAGACGCTCCCTGCTGGTGTTGATGGACGTACGCTCCATACGCTTCAGAAATACCAGCTGAAATCAGACGGTTTTCTTTAACAATATGTGATAGCAAAGTGATACTTAATGGATGTTAACACACACAAAACTGCAAAGTGAGTCAAATCCTTTTAGAGGACACCTCTTAAGAGACTAAATTAAAGTTTCATACTTCAAATAAAGCCATAGGACAAGAACAGATCTGCCAAAGACACCAGCCACAGTTTTTCCGGCCACGTCTCGGATTCTTAAAGCATCAGGTCTGTCTTTTGATAAATGGATCAAATACAAATAAATGAGCTGATCAGTACGAAAACCATCACTCTTTTAAATGCATTTAGGAAACTTGTTTTTCTAACGAGAAGTATTGAAAACTGTCCATTAAACCAATGCTGCCTGACAGTTACAATGCTCCCAGGGTATAAAGGCCTATGTAAGTTACTGTACGTAGATTTTACTTTTTAATCATGGCAAGGTGAAGAAATGTCTTCGCAAATCTTCACAGAATGATCATTATGAAATGTTTTGTCTGTAGTTGAAATTTCAGTCGACTTTTGGCAAAGAATTATTCCATCTTTACAGCTTGTCCATAAATATAAATGTTTGCCCAGCCTTGGTGTTGATTATTTTAAAGTATAAGACAGCTTCATGTTAACTGCAATGCACAATATTACTTGATGCTAATTTCTGCCAGGTTTGGTATAAAGAAGTAATAGATTACTCGACTATATAAAATATTGCTGTGTCTGGAAGGCCAAAAACAAAAACTGTACTGAAGAAATGTGGTGTTGAATCTGCACAAATAAAACTGGTTTGTTAAGATCTTGGTGGTATTTTTTTTTTCTACCAAAACCATAGAACAGTCTTTCATTTTTATGAAATTCACTCACAACCTGAGATTGACTTTCAGTATAATTTAATGAGATAACAAATGGCCCCGGTGAAGTGCCACATGTTTGGTTGAAGGCTGAAGGTAACTGTGTACAATTTAACATTTTCTTCCAAAAGGAACCAAAGTTACAGTGGCAAGAAAAAGTTGGGGCATCCCCGGTTCAAAATTTCTCTTACTGTGAATAGTTAAATGAGTAGAAGATAAAGTGATTTCCAAAAGGCATAGAATTAAAGATGAAACATTCTTTTAAAAATTTTAAGCAATATTAGTGTATTCTTTTTGTTTTGTACGAGTTTAGAGTAAAAAAGGAAAGGAGCACCGTACGAAAGTTTCGGCATCACAAGAGATTAAGGTCTCAGACCGTAATTAGTTTGTTAGGGCTACGCCCTGTTCACAGTCATCGATAGGAAAGGCCAAGTGATGCAAATTTGAAAGCTTTATATATACTGACTCCCAACAATCAGCAGACATGGGCTCCTCTAAAATGCTTCCCAGCACTCTGAAAATTAAAACAATTGTTGCTCACAAAGCAGGAGAAGGCCATAAGAAGATAGCAAACCATTTTAGGGTAGCTGTTTCCTCAGTTTGTAATGTAATTAAGAAATGGTAGTAAACAGGCACGTTTGAGGTCAAGTTGAGGGTCTGGAAGACCAAGAAAACTTTCTGAGAGTAGTGCTCCTAGGATTGATAGAAAGGCAAATCAAAACCCCCGTTTGATTGCAAAAGACTTTCAGGACGATGTAGCAGACTCCGGAGTGGTGGTGCGCTGTTCTACTGTGCAGTGACACCTGCACAAATATGACCTTCACGGAAGAGTCATCAGAAGAAATGTTTCCTGTGTCCTCACCACAAAATTCAGTGTCTGAGGTTCGGAAAAGCAACATCGAAACAAGCCTGATGTATTCTGGAAACAAGTCCAGTGGACTGATGAGGTTAAAATTTAACTTTTTGGCCGCAGTGAGCAAAGGTATGTTTGGAGAAAAAAGGGCACAGAATTTCATGCAAAGAACACCTCTCCAACAGCACAGGGGTGGATCGATCATGCTCTTCTGCAGGGGGAACATTTCACTGGGAGAGGGAAGAATGGATTTAATTAAATACCAGCAAACTCTGGAAGCAAACATCACACGGTCTGTTAAAAAAGCTGAAGATGAAAAGAGGATGGCTTCTACAACAGGACAATGCTCCTAAACACACCTGAAAATCCACAATGGACTACCTCAAGAGGCACAAGATGAAGGTTTTGCCATGTCCCACACAGTCTCCCCACCCAAAAATCCTCAAATATCTGTGGATAGACCTCAAAAGAGCAGTGCATGCAAAAAAGCTCAAGAATCTCACAGAACTAGACGCCTTTTGAAAGGAAGAATGGGCAAAAAACCCATAAACAAGAACTGAAAGAATCTTAGCTGCTACAAAAAGCGTTTACAAGCTGTGATACTTGCCAAAGGGGGTGTTACTAAGTACTCACCGTGCAGTGTGCCAATACTTTTGTTTCGGGCCCTTTTCCTTTTTTGTTACTTGGAAATAAAAGAGTAATCTTGCTTAAAATATTAGTGTGTCATCCTTAACTTTGTGCCCTTTGGAAATCAGTTCATCTTTTACTTGCTTAACTATTCACAGTAACAGACATTTTGACCAAGGGTACCCAGACGTCTTCATGCCACTGTATGTCACTGAACCAAACCACTCATTTCGCTGCAACAAACTCTTAGTTGATTCTGACATTTAATGCTGAACAGCTACAATTTAGCCGTAGAAACAACAGGATCATTCACATCATCCTGTTTTATGTCTATCCATTTTTACTACAGTTGTGCACTACATATCTCAAGAAAGTCTTAAGCCCCTGCAAATTAATTCTCAGAAAATACCCAAACTCTGTCAGGTATGAAAGCTGTCAAAAATTTTATTGTATGCTTGGGAAATTGGCTGTCTATGGAGCATGATAGAAAGTGTAAACAATTTGTAGTCAAAACATGAAAGACCACCCAGCATGGGCATGTAAATTTCTGGTTTTGTACTGAAAAACATATCATTTAATTCAAATTACTGCCGTGTACTAAACTCTCTTTGTAGGAGCTGGAATGCTGTCAACATACGCACACTAATTCTACATAGTGTCTCATGACAGAACATAATGTTATCCAGTGACTGTCTCATATTTTTGTTCGCTACAGGCTCATCGTGTTGTTCTGACTGTGGGGTGAGTGAGGTGGAGTCTCTGCTGCCCCCTCAAGACTGCCGAAGGAACTGCAGCTGTCTGTGTCATTAAGAGAAGCTGCATTCATCTGTAAAACCAGACCCTTTTCCTGCAGTTCCTCATTCGTGTCGCCGTCTTCATCCTTATTTTCACCTGCACCTGCTCCCTCCAGCTCACTGTCTCTCTCTGATCTTTGCTGATCTGGCCTTGAAGGGGTAGCAGGTGTGTGATGAGCCTGCTCTGCCAGCTGAGAGAAGGGTGCCGAGGTGAAGAGAGAAAGACCGAAGGGGATCTTTGGAGAAGGGGATGGGGACTGATAAGGTGAAAGAGAGGGCGAGGCACTGGGTGAGTCATGAGGAGAGATAGAAAAGGGGACCTTGGGAGAAAGTGATGGGGATTGATAAGGGGAGAGAGAGGGAGAAACACAGGGAGAGCTGTGAAGAGAGAGGGACAGAGACATTTTGGGGAAAAGGGGGGGCGCCATGGGAGAAACAGCTGGGGAGAGGTAAGGAGAGAGTGAGGGAGAATGGGAGAAATTGATCATTGGAGAGGGCTGCATGTAGTCTGAATCATCCGGGAGATTCTCCATTACTGCCGGTAGCTGAGCTGTAGCCCCCACTCCCTCGACTCCGGCTTGAGTTTGGCCCGGTGTTCGGCCCTGCTCCTGCGTCTCAGGCTGCGAGTGAGGAATTGTTGATGGAGGCTGCATTTGGGCCTCACTGGGCGTGTCCTGTATCTGTGTCGGAGGCTTGGTGTCCTGAGCTGTGGGATCACTCTGAGGGACTTGACTTAGGTTTTCACCCTTTAAAAGGCCTGGGCCTTCACTGGGTTGAGCGTCTTCTTGTTCCTGTTTCGGGGCTTTACATCTCCCCTTAGTTTTGGGCATTAGAGGCGGTGGAGGTGGTGGAGCAAGAGGAGGTGACAGCATGGTTGATGTCTCTGTGGAGACCCGAACCTTGAGGCTGCGTTTGAACATGCGCCGTCTGGACAAAGCGTTCTGAGACTGCAGGAAAAGGGGGTTGATGAAACAGAGAGCGCCCAGGCCGGAGCCACAGTCCAACTCTCTGGGGCTGCGCGTCGTGATTGGACAAAACTCGTGGAACAGAGTGGGGTTGGGACCCGATTGTTTGGTGGTAGTGTCTGACTGAAGTACTGTGTTGAGCTGGTAGTCTGAGTTGGGCTGGGGAGTGGACTCAGAGCTTGTCTGTGGAGGAGCAGCCGTCGAGGCTGAGGTTACAGTGTCTGGCTTCTTCTCCGTGTCCTTCTGGGGCTTAGGTGCCTCCCGTGGCCCACGGACATTTAGGTGGGAACTCCAAAATTCTAGAAAACAATATAGAGGTTTTTTTTTTCATTGTAGTGAAACCGTGTTTTTTGCTTAATTGGTCAATTTTGAGCTATTACCATATCTGCCTTTGAAATCTTAATAATTTTATAAACTTAACAAAAAAGAATTAATGCATTTAACACAAAATGTGAAAAAAAATAGTGTGTAATCGTTATAAATGTTGTAAACATTTTTTAACATGTTAAAAAGCAACCTTCACATTTTACATTATACAGTATGTTTAACCTGAAAGGGGGGTTAATTTACTGTTTAAGTTTTTTATGTATAATGTGTTGTTTTCTTTTTGATGTTTCATATGAAAAAGCAATTTAAAATGGTATATTTCTTGGTATACAGTATATACTGTTGATTATATTGCAATTAGTCAATAAAACTTAATTTCAATAGGTTTCTCTCTCATTCATCCTTCAATCGACAAAATAAAAATACCTGCACACAACTTTTTACAGTTTTTATGTTTGTTAACCAGCAGCCGGGAGGTAATTACTTTACGTTTACTATGTTTGTGCCTTGTGTAGATAAATCCTTTAAGGCCCGGATATTCGGGGGTGAGGTCACAAAATCTGGTGTGAGGGAAACAAGGAGTTGTGTTCACCAACCTATTCCCATATGTGAGATGGACTCCAGCTCTTTGTGGGATGTTGCCTTTGCAATGGCCTCAGGAAGCTCCAGAGGGAAGGGTAATACATCTCTGACAGACACAGACAATATATAATAAAAACCCTAACATCAGTTATTCAAGGTCATTAATAAATAAAGACAGTGATCAATGTGGAAAAAGATTTTTAAAAATTGACCATGACACAAAAGAAGTGGGAAAAAAAAGTATTGAAAGAACAATGAAAGAGATTATGGAGAAAGAGAACACAAAGGAGGCACAAATGAGAACGAGGAGGACAAAACTGTACCTGCTGACACAGTAGAAGGAAATTAGTCTCGGGAGATCTGGAAAGCTGATGGCTGAAGTCTCCACAGACAGAGCTGGGGGTTGATTACAATTCAAAGGTGCAGAGATTATTGGAGAGGGAGAAGGGTGGTAAGTAAGAACAGTGTGGAAAACGTGATTAAATAAACTACTTTAATCAGGGACACTGTGGAAGCTAGATGAATGTGACCAGTGTAGGATCATACCATATCAGTTTTTTAATGGATTTCCTGCATTCCAAGCACCCATTGGTTGCCATTCAATTCCAATCATTTTAGTAAGAATATAAAGTTTCAGAGATTTGCTATTGTAGGTATGTGTGTATGCTATTGTAAAGCAAACACGAGTGGCATTCATTTGACTGAACTAAGTCCAGTACAACACAAAATTAAATGCTCCGTCTCTAGCTTTGTGTCTGTTAAAATCTGTTTAAGTTAACCACTTTGTTTTGCTAGGGTAACCAGAGGAAATTAGTCTCCTGTTACATGCATTTTCAATAAGTATATGAGCTATATGATAACTGGCTAAAACAATGCAATCAAACAAGCCTGGCAAATCGCACCATTTTACACACATGACATATATAGTGCACAACAGTCTTTAAGTTTTAACATGTTGTCTTGATGTGTAATAACACTGCTGTGATTATAAATTTCTGTTCCAAAGAAAGGCCGATTTCATCTTGACAGATATCATTAAAGCTCATCAGGGTTTGGGAGTGTCAGGCTCTTACTGCAGTGTTCCTCCCTGATGCCAAACTGATGAACGAAGGATGGCACGCTGTCATCCGCCAAGCGGACGCACAGCACGTTTCTATGGGATGTGCGGGACTTTCGCACCAGGAATGTCTGCAGGACAACATAACTGATTAGTGAGTGCAATTGTGAGTGTGTAGGACTTGGAGAGAAGAGACAAGAGAGAGAAACACTGTGTGTGTACATTCTCACAATTGACGTGCTTTGGATTTTCTTTAATAACTACTGAATGTGTGTATCTGACCCCAGGAGGCTCTCTCTGCAGTATGTGCAGTGCAGTGGCCGGGTTGATTGACAGCTGAAGCCAGACAGGGACTGTGAGCAGGAGACGGTCCAGTACGCTGATGCTTCTCAGGGAGCCCTGTCCCCTTTGATGCCCAAGGAACTTGCGCTCCGACTGGCTGGGCTCCGGGAAATCATACAGAGGCTCTTCTTGCTGCGCCATCTACCCGCACAACAAAAATACACACATTGTTATTAATTGTCTGGCCCACTGATCATGCACCTCTGTACGTGCTCTAGGTGGTTATTATACTGTATGTCTCTGTGGTCACATTCATAACAGGAAGATGCAGACACACAGCTGCGTTATAAATCGGCCTGGATTTGGACAGCAAGTCCAGACTTGGTGAAGTGCAGCAGCTCAGACAGCATAAATACTATAGGAATCAACCTTTTTTAAAATATAAACACAGAGACGGGATACACAAACGCAACAGGGGGCGAGGGAACAATAAATATTAAAAACTAAAGAAAAGTGTCGTTGATACAGTTGATTAATGGGTATTATAAAGACCATGCTGTATCTAATATGTCTTCCAACCTATTAAAGCTGCCGTCTGAGTGCAGTCTACATGTCAACATCTGTCTGGATCCGCAGCGTGCATTCCTGTAAAACATTTCCTCCTCAAACCATGTTACGCGCAGAGTCTGCCTGCTGCTGTGAACTCCAGCAACTCGTCACACCAAATCGTGTGTACTGCGCGATCCTAGCTTTAACATTAGCGGGCTCGTAGTTTACCTCTTTGCCCCGATTCTTCTTTTAATCCCCTGCGGATCCACCGTAAGACGGCATGCTCGTTATTCTTCCATGATGGAAGTTTTTACTACGATGACAAGACAACTTCTCATCCACTCCGGCCTGTCGTAACGTGCGTCCCCAGGTCTTTCTTCTTCTTCCGTGGCTCCTCCTCCTTCACTCCCACCTGCGAACAAGTACTTCGCAGTACTGTAAGTCATGGGCTGGCGCTAGACCACATTCAACTTTAATTCAAGTTCAATTCAAGTGTAATTGCGTTATTATGACGAGCGTTATTATTAGGGGTAGCAGTGATAGTTGTTAATGTACGGTGTTGCTGCAGTGGCATATTAGACCTTGTGTTTGCTATAGTCAGCCGACATTTTTAAAAAGTAAACGAGCTAACTTTAGCAACGTCACAACATCAGAAGGAACGAAGTTGTCAAATTTTCCCAAATACTATTATCAAGCTAACCAGACACGACCTTTTTTCAACCATTTTAAACGACGTTATACCCAATGCAATACAAAATAATAACAATACGTATGTATCTATCACATGCTGTGCCTGTATGCCTGTATGTGTGAACGTACGCACGTATGTATGTATGTATGTATGTATGCGTGCATGCTATGTGAGGCATACATTTTGTGAGTCCGTGTCAAGAATCACTTTGTGCAAACTCGATGAAAGTGCGCCCCCGTGGCCGCCACGGCTCCTCCAGAAACCGGACCCGGATGTGAGGTTTGAAATACAACAGCTCCGGGACCGCGTTGGGTAAGAAGTCGTTGTACTGTGCTGGAATAATTAATGCTTTTCCCTCCTATTTTGGACAAAACCGAAAACGCGGCAGGATTATTTTATTTGCTTTATGATAGTTCCTACGAGGAATAAGCATCTATCTTAAGTAAACGCTTTCGTCCTCTATGATAAAACCACTAGGTTAGCGTTAGCTACCTAGCTTAGCTAACGTTAGCTACATCGTTAATGCTGCCGTCGAACAAGATGGCCAGTAGTTTTTAGCTAGCTGTTGGTTGTGTAACTGAGCTTATATTATCGCATGCAAACAAGTTTTTGTTCCTGTTTATGCGTTGTTTGTCTGTAATTAGCCGACCTAGCAGGCCGACAAACTGCCCCTAACTTCATTGGATCAGTTTTCGCCGCGAAGGTTTACGTTTTAATTACTTTAGCTTATAGTCCTCGACTAGCTAACGGATAGCTAACACTTCGTACCAGATGGCAGCGTATTAACTCAATTTATAAATAATAACCCCATCTTATAGTATTACTAGAGCTTAACAAAATCAGCTGTGGTCAGCTAGTGGTAATTTTGCCTCAACGTAAATCTCAACGTATTTAGATTCACTAACCAATTAGCATTACGATTAAGTATCAAACTTAATCGAGGCGTCCTGTTTACTCTCTTGCAGATGACTTGTTGATACAGAGATGAGCGGTGACAACGTTAAGTTATTTGTGGGCAACCTTCCATTAGATGCAACTCACGACGAGCTAAACAAGCTCTTCGCGCCGTATGGAGAGATCAACACCTGCTCCTTGCTCAGGCAGTATGCCTTTGTTACCCTGAAGGGAGAGGGGGCAGCAGACAGGTATTCAACTGCCCATTGCTACTAGTTGATATGATGAATGAACTGCTCTTCTTACATATTTTAGGAATAAAGTTGAATAAAGATATTAAATGTTATGCATAAACCATCTAGTAAAGCCCAGGTTCAGACCACTTTTGTTAATCAGGTATAGTTATGAGTTGTTTAGTCAAGTTTATCACATTGTTGTCAGGTAAACCAGTCCAACCTGTCAGTTTTGAACATAGCTGTCAAGCCTGTTTTTTAACTTAAGGTAAAATAAAGTTCATTAATTTAAAAGATGAATGGTAAAATCCATATACATGCAATAGACTGAGTGTGTGTGTGTGTGTGTGTGTGTGTGTGTGTGTGTGTGTGCATCAATATATATACACGCATATGTGTGTGTGTGTGTATATATGTGTGTGTATATATATATATAACTACACACATATGTGTGTATATATATGTGTATATATATATACACGCACGTGTGTGTTTTTATATATAATACACGCGTGTATATATAGATATATATAGATCGATATATATTTCTATCTATATATCGATCTATAGCTATATATGGATAGATATAGCTCTAGATATAAATAGATATAGGTATATATAGCTATATATCTATAACTATATAGATATATATAGCTATAGATAGATAGATGTATGTATACACACATATGTGTATACGCATATATGTATAATCTATACATTCATGAAAAAAAGAGATGCATCTGTGTTGCAATAAAACTATGATTATAAAAAACTATAGGAAGGGTCATTAGTGTCATTGTTACAATTGTTTCAAACTACTATCACATAAATATGGAGTGTGGATGGAGAGAAATAATATTTGACTCTTCCAATGTAGCTGGAGGTGTTAAAGCAATAGTCAGAAGTCCTGATGTAAGCTCTTACATTCTTATTCAAGAGATTGAATGTTAGAGCTTGCAGAGCAGCTCTTCCTTGCTTAATGTAAGACTCTGGTAGCAGTTATTATTGTACTGCACCCTTTTTACTACTGAAAAAGCACACTGTTTAGCTTTGAGCATTCCCTCTTATACTATCAAAAGGCAACCAGAATTATGATTTTAAATAAGGGCTGACAGACCTAGATTAGACAACAAAATTAGAGAAGTTCATAAAAGTCTAAAGCTTGCAAAATAAAACTGACAGGCTTTTTGGGTGTAATGCTGTACAGTGTCTGAGATAACAGAAAAAAACTGGAGTTGTTTTGGTTTTTTTTTTTGGGGGGGGGGCAAAAAACAAGAACTGGACCACTGCAGAATTGAAAACAATATTGTAAAATGATTAGTTCAAGAGACTTTGTGTTCTTAAGCCTGTTCACGGTTTAATTAATGTAATTTCCATTGAGATATAAAATTGCTGGTAAAACCAAAGACTGGCAGCATTTGGGTCATATTAGTTTCATCTCTTCTATTCTATAAACTATTAATTTCATCTGTTAATAGTATTAATGTTTAACCTCAGCTAAAATGTCTCAGATATCACTGTTATTGTTTTCTGTTGTGTAACTGATGATGATGATGATGATGGCAAAAATAATTTTGGTTCTTACAGGGCCATACGACATCTTGATGGTAAAGAGTACAGAGGCAGGCCCCTGGTGGTCGAGGAATCCCGTGCACGCCCACCCAACTCCACTAAAGTGTTTGTGGGGAACCTGAGTGCAACATGTTCAGCTGATGATTTACACGGGCTGTTCTCAACCTTCGGAAGAGTTTTAGACTGTGATAAAGTCAAAGGTGCGTTAGAAAGCCTATCACCAATACAGGTGGTAGAACTCACATATATGTAGGGATTTACATGAAAACTTTGAGTCTTTACTGAATCAAAATGAGCCATCTTGCTTGAGAATAGCATGAGGTAACAGTAATATTGTCAAATTACAACACGCTAAATTTGATCACGTTTTCTGGGCGAACAATTTAATCTAGGCAGGTGGGTTTTCCGTTTCAAGTGTTAAATCAAGTTAATAATGTAAAACAAAAGGTGACAAAAATATGAGAGAGACATTTTATATTGAAATCAGTCTCATGCCAACACTAAGCTCGCTGCTTCCTCTGTACTTTACAGCCAGATTATGCTCAAATGTTGGCTATGCCTTTGTGCATATGGAGAGGAAGGAGGATGCCCTGGCAGCTATTGACGCACTCAACGGGACCATGTTCAAGGGCCGTCAGTTGGCTGTAGAGCTGTCCAAAGCCCAACCTTTAATCAACCAGATTGTAACGGCCGGAAATTCAGCTAACCCTACCGGTAGTGTAACAGCAGATGGAGAATAAGGCTCCATTTTATAAGTGTTTTGCATTTAATTGAATGCTGTAACAGCCCCTGTCCATGTTCTCATCGTGTTTTCTGCTCCCTCCTCATTCCAGGTGGCAGAGAGGGTCTTCTTCCGCGACCACCTCCATCACTAGAGCATCACCAGAGTCAAGCAGCTGTGCTTGCAGCAGCTGCAGCAGCTGCCGCAGGACTACCCATACAAGTAATTTAATTTTCTAGCAGGACATTCCACTATCATGGGAAACCTCTAACTAATAATCTCTGAAAACTGAGGGAGTTCAGGAAAACAATTTAACAGCTCATGAGTTTATGAGCTATCATTTATGATGGACTTGTTTTCAATCAGATATGTTGAAAAAACTTACTCTGATATTTCCCATGCTGTAATGTTGTGTTGTATTATTTAAATAAATCAGGTTTGAGTATATTTCCTTTTTTTAATGCTGGTGTCTTTTGTCTGTCTTTGCAGGTTCAACAAAGTGTCCATAACTCATTCTACAACACAACATCCTTTGACCCTACCTACGCTGCTCTGAAGGGCATTACAAGCGCTAAAGGTGCAGATGGGGTGATATATGGTGCTCTTGCCAGCCAGGTGTATGGAGCTGTTGCTGACCAGGTGTACCATGATCTGGCCAATCACAATTCTGGAGCCAGCGCCGCTGTTGAAGAAGTGGAGCCACAGACAGGACCAGACCCAACAACACTTTTCGAGGCAGCTAGAGCCAAGTTCTTTCAGGAGGGACAGAAGGTCTTTAACATTTATTTGAATAAAAATGTAAAATGTTCTTCTCCGTGTATATTTTTGTGTCGCTAACATTGATCTACATTTTATGCATATTTACTGACAAGGTTCTGGCAGAGCAGCAGGCAGGGAAAAAGGCAGCGTCTTCAGATAACGAGCGGGACCGTAGCCCTATCAGAGGAAATCGAGCCCCCCTCCTCCCTGACCCTGTCCCAGGTTCCTTCGCTCAGATACGACCCAAACGACGTGCCCTGCTGCCAACACCACCGGGAGGACCTGAAGACCCTGCCGCCGCCACGACTCCTGAAGGGTCAGATCCAGTTGCTAGGTACACATTAACACATTTTAATATAGGATGGAGGCAGAAGAAAAATAATCACATTAAACCTGCTTCCACTTGTAAATATAATAACTATAATAGTTTTTTTACATAGCACTTAAGAAAATCAGTGATTACAAAACGATTGACATGAACATTAAGCTAAAAACATCCACTTGTCCATTATTTCACAGGAGATGTTAATTTTGGACTAACTTTGCTTCGTTTTACAATTTCTTCTACTTCCCTCATACCTCATCAACTGTAACCTGCACTCCAGGTCTTACACAGAGTACTACCAGCAAATGCATCAATACCAACAGTATCAACAGTACCAACAACAGTACCAGTATCTTCAGTATGCCTACACCAATCCTCCACCTCCTCCGCCACCTCCTCCGCCTCCACCAGCCACCACACAGGCACAGGCCTCTACCACAGCCACTGCACCCCCAGGAACGTACACAGCACCCCCAACATATGCCGCATCGGGAGCCTACGCAGCGCCAGGAACGTACGGCGCTTCAGGAAGTTACGACACCTCATCAGGGAGCTACGATGCCTCATCTGGAAGCTACGACAACTCTGCGCGCTATGACGCATCTGGGGGCTACGGAGCATATGATTCATCAGGGGCTTACGCAGCAGCGGGAAGCTACTCCACATCCACACCGTATGAGCAGACACCCGCACACGGGCAACCCATGCCCCAGCGCCATGATTACCCTTACCACACGCCAGAACCCCCTTACCGATAGTCCCATCCCCCATGCACTCCTTCCACACTGCAGATGTGTTTGTGTGCGTGTGTGTGTGTGCGTGAGCGCAAGTGTAATTTACATAAGGGACAGTTTAAAGAGGAAAATTAGAGAACAAGCAAGGTCATAATTCGAATGTGCTTTAAATCTGAAGCATCTCCCCTTTTGTACATTTTAACATAGTCTGTAACTAGCTTGCCTGTCAGTTAATGGCTGTTACGTGGGTGATTATATGAGTTAACAAGTGGACACAGATGGAGATGAGTGGGACAGCTAATATCGGAATATTGTCAAGCATTCAGCTTTCTGTTAGATGTTAAAGAGGCACAGCTAATTCCTTGTCGAATGTTAATGAAGCTCAAACGTTTCTTTGGACAAAGTTAGACTCAGAGGCCAGAGTTGGATTTCATAGAAGCTTTTTCTTTGGTACTGGATCAAGGCCTCTTATATACTCTACATAAAAATCTGCACAAAAATGGATGTTTCCTTGCAGTGTTTCATAGTAAAATGTGCAGTCCAGACTTTACAGCGACAAATCCTTTAACTGCATCGTTACAGAACTATAAATATTGCTCAGCAACCAATAAACAAACACACAGGTTATATCTTTTTAAACAGATGAACCGGTGCCCTGGCAAAATGAGAAAATCGTCCATCTTTCACTCTTGACCTGTTTAGAGGTTACAAAAAACTTGCTTTCCCTCTTGTCAGAGCTTTTCTTGCAGTAATGGAGATTTCGGTCTGTACAGGCACATATTCCACTATGATGATCAATTTCAAATATATAACTGAGCCCACACACCTTTGTTGGTGTAGGAACACCCTGTGTGGCGTATGTAACAGGCCTTAGTTCGAACTTGGTCGCATTGTACCTTTTGTAATGGCCAGCCTGTTTGTCCAGACATTTAACTGCAGACATTTCAGCAGTGAATCAGACAGATTTTGTTGCCTTTTACTTGAAGAACCTTCACCTGGTAGAGATTGAGAATGTGTGTTAATTGACCGGATTGTCTTATGAATATGTTTCAGGCTGGTTTCACTGAGCTGACAGCTTTTTAAAGCTAATGAAGAAATTCACACTCAAAGTGTGTGTCATTTTTTGACCATCTCAACTTTTGGTACATGGAAATCTTTGATGTGGCAAAAATCACAAATCAACTAGTTGGCATTGTAGGTTGATCAAATTATGTTGCACCCCATTTAGCTCTGTATCAGAAAGCGATTTTTTTTTTCTTTTTTCTTTTTTTTTGGTTGCCTGCTGAGATGAAAGGTTTTCCTTACCTTACCTGTTGGTTTCGGGTTGCGAAGAGTGCCCCCTCATTCATTTTCCAGTCCACGCAGGACATTCTGTTTAATTGGGAGAGTTTGTATAATTTAAGACAGATACCACCAGTCTATGACTGTGCATGCTTTATGTTTCACAGTGGGGAGGGATAGCCAAGAACTTTTGACAGAACATGACAGGTTAAAAATACTAAGCGAATGTTTTCAACAATTAAATTGAAGTACGTGACTTTGATGTTCTCTTGGAGCAGTTTGCCATAATTTATCTTGCTTATTTTTTCTCGCTTAGCCCAGGCTCTCTGTGTATCTCTAAGTACGACTCTGATGAGCTAAATATTTCCTGAGTTTTTGGTCAAAGCTCAGTGTTTGCTTCTGAAGCATGAGGAACGGATCTTTAAGTAATTTTTTAGTCATTCACATTTCTTTGTCAGTTTTGTGTTGAATTTGCTGTCAGAGCATCCTGTGTTAAAAGCGCACATCTTTCTCTAATTGTAATACCCAGTCGAACCCAGGAACCCAGCCTGAAGAAGAGATGTTTCTTTGTTGGTTTTGTATGTACATATTTGAATTTATAAAAGCCAGAGGAATGGCAGCAAATATTGTTTGGCCAAAAATGTTAAAAGAATCCGAGCTTTATAAATGCTTAATTTTCCAATTAGTTTTTGACATTTTCATCATTAGTATTGTTCCAGTCTCATCACCTGCTGTCATGCTTCAACTCAAACTGAAAACTCTTGGTGATTTAGAGGGAAAGTTGTGCTAGTTTTCATACCAGAAAATGTAAAATTTGGTACTTGTGTAAATACTTGAAACCTTATTTTAAACTAAAAAAGTAATGTGAACCAACATTTGGTGAGAATATTGACTGTTATAATTCAAATGAAGTGATTGTGTTTCTTCCTAAACAGTTAAAAGATAGTGAGTAGACAAGATGAAGTAGGACTGTTGAGTTGTTGTACCGGCCTGTTAAAAAAGGCAGCCCTTTCATATGGCTGAAAAGGATTACCGTCATGCTTGCGTTGAGCCACGCGCCGTAAAATCGGACATCGCATACGAGTTGAAGTGTGGATTCTAGAAATTGAGCTGAAAGTGGATACAAGTGTATCTTTTCTAAATGCAGTGCAGCGATGTGATGCTGATGTGTATAGTGTAGGGTCATTCACGGAGTGGATAGGAGGTGACCGTCTTTGTGCTGCAGGTGAACATGAGGGTTGTTTTGGATTTAGTAAAGGCCGCAGATTTTCACGAGCAGCAATGAGAAGGGCCAGTGACCTTTCCTTTTCCCACTTCTGATCTTAGCAGAAACAAACAGTTCATTTTTACACATGGCTAGGATCACTGGCTTTGTCTGCTTCATATCACACGTAGACAGCTGTTCGACTCCACACTTGTATCTAGATGTATTCTTAACTGGGTTCCTTGCATTTTACTCATGGAAAGCAGATTACATGTGCAAGTGATACTAATGCACACTTGATTCCACCTGAATTTTATATGACTTAAAGTAGTTGTTCCGTTCGTGATTGTACCACACACCAGTTACTCATCCTATTTCTTATTCGCCACCTGAATTGGTAGTGCTGTGTTAGGTTTAAGTGACACAAAGCCTCTCTACATTTCCACATTATTCCACCTTCTCCATGTGAACTGTTAGTTGCATGCCTTGTTGTTGCTGCTGCTCCAGCCACCTTCTTCCTCTTGCTGATTATTGCAGCTAGAGTGGGAGGGAGCCAAACTGAGCCCTTGCCCTGGACGTACGCCACACGCAGCTGTAGCGTGGGATGGGAAAAACAGCAGCGTTAGGCCTGAAACTGCTGTGGACGATGGGGTGTCCCCCCACTAAGGTAAACACTCAGACCACACACTCCTGCCCCTCCCCGAAACCCGCGTATACACTCACAAACACACTAAAACACAAATACAGATACACCTTTGGCCACACTGTCTATTCCTCAGCTGTCCTCAGGGATTTTTATTTGTCAGGATTTCAGATTTTTGGAAACGGCTCTCCCATCCTTTTTTAATGGGAGTTTACCTTCTTTCCTGCTTTTGATTTTCCTGATCTTATCCCTACAAGCATACTCTGCTCATACATTCCAGCTCCCAACATACTGCTCACACACCATCTTTTGAGGACATGTACGCCATCTTTTAGTCTAAATCTGAACCCTTGCTGAAACAGGCACATTGTTCTTATTACATCCCGTATCTGACAGCCTGTCACACAGGAGTATCAGGCAATCACAGCCAGAGCTGGACGTGGGACATTTAGGTAGGATGCGTTGTTCTAGTTTTTGTAAATGTGCCCCTGGGGCCATTTTGGGGTTAAGTGCCTTGCTTAAGAGCACATCTGTAGGCCCTCCATTTCAGTGTTGAATAACCTGGCTCAGGATCGGTTGCTGGTTCAACGCTTGATTCCCCTTCTCCCCCAAAACAACGATTTTTGATGCCACATTCAACTTGTATGAATGACAATGAACACAAATATTATCATTTTGTTTTAAATTACATTTTGTCCTATGTTCTTCGAAATGTTTAATTATCAATAAATGAATTTCAATTGAAATTAAGTGTCTGTGTGTGATTATTTGTAGATGTGAGTTTGACTCTCAGAATTGAGCCAGTGATGAATCTGTGCTTAGGTGATGGTTAATTAGTGTTAATTTTAACATGTTTGTTGAGCAAGCATCAAATAACTCTACTAGAGCTCAGCATCAGATGACGTTTTATTCCATTTTCTTTCAAAAACATCAACCAATGCTTTTCAAATAAAAACCAATAATTTGATAACAATCAAAATCTGTTGATAATTCAATCACTTTGATATACAAAAAAAGAAAATGAGAAGAAATTGAAGGTATGGAACCTCAATCCCTGCTAATGAGTTTTTCATGGACACTGCTGAGTTTCATGGCCTCAGCAACAATGAACAGTTTACAGGTGGATACTAGAGTAATGAATGAGTTTGGTGAATACAGAATACTGAGAGTATACTTTGGTAATATGATGAGTAGGTTTATGTGCATAAATGGACAAAGGGTGGAGCATGAAACTGCATAGACATGTGCCTGTCACTAGCATAACATGAAAATGAAGTTTCTGCTCTGGTAACTTATACGTCTGGTTTCCACCCTCCAGATTAGTCCATGAAGTAGCTTCAGTGATGAATGCAAAGCTCTATTTTGGAAAGATCCCTGTTGAGTGTCTGCAGACACTCAAGTCAATAGATGCTGGTCTTGGGAGTCTTCCAAATATGGAAAATGCGGGAGTACAAGCAACCCATTGTTGTAAGTACCTCTTAATTTAAGTTCACCTTGTGTGTCGTTCTTTTTTTCTAAAGTTAAACAGCAGGTAGAAGTACTCTGTGCAGTGACTATTTATGTGGATACTGGGGCAGAAATATTTTAGAAATCCTTTTTTAGTCTTTTATTGGACTGGTATGGAGTAGCAAGGAACTGAATGTGAGAGAAAAATTGCTTTCTTAAACTGCTAATGCTAAATCCTACCCCAGGTTTAAAACTAATTATTTGTTTGCCTTCAAGCAATTATGCTTTGGCTCTTAAATTGATTTAGCAGGGTAGAGGAAAATAGGGAAAGTTATATTCTTTATAATTAAACTATTGCTACAAAAAATATAGTGTACAGAGACATGGCTGACAGATGGAAATTTTGTTCATCTGTGCTCAAATAGCGGGGTTAAACAGTAACTGATCTCAAAAGCCCATGTCCAGGTCAGTACACATTCTAGCCTGGTTTGCTGAAATTGCCTCAAAATAAAGTTGAAGCCACTACTGAATCCAAGCCCAGTTTCAGGAAACCAGTCCATGCTCTAGAGAATGGCTGGGGACTAATAAGTCAAGTTGATGGCAACAGACAGGACGAGACTTAGCAAACACGTTAAAAACACCACACAATGTGGACCAGACCAAACACATATTACAGTACTTTGACTTTCAATCACAACCTCCCATGATGCTGCTGGCGTAGTATGAAAAAGGAGCAAGCATTCAAACACGTATTGAAAATAGCAATGCTTTAATAAAGAGCGATTTTACAAGACTGCAATGTCTAGCTAGCTAGGTGATAACTGGCATTGACATCCATGGTGTTTTACAAAGATGCAGTTATGGTAACTGGGTTTGAAGTTTGATGGGTTACTTGCAAGTTGCATTTCTGCATGCGAGGCAGCCTTCAAACAGTTACAGACCCTACATTGTAAAACAGTTGATTATGAATGTCAATGAACGTTCATGTCAAGAGGTAAGTAAAAAATCTCATGGAGAAATTTCGTTAACATTTTCCAAACACGCCGGTAAGTGAGAGTTCACACAATGGTCATGCTTTTACCGGGCACACAAGCCAATAAAAAGACGACACTTAATCATGCAAAAAAAGACAGTTTTTTGTCTCTAAAAATAAAAGAACAAAAAAATCCTTTAGAGTTCTGATATCATCCATCCGTTGTGACCTTGAATACGAAGAAGCTGCGCTTTGATGATGACTTTGGTGCAAAAAAATGTTCCTGTTTCGAAGAGGACAGACCCTGTCCTGTCCCCTTCTTTGATGAAGACACTCTTGGTATAGACCAGTTGTGATAGTTTACCCTTGACCCCCACCCCCAAAACCCCACCCCCTTCCTCCTTGAGATGGACACAAACATCACAAACATCAACCCCACCCACCCCCACCCATCCCTGGATGATGACACCTTCAAAATACAACCATTCAAACACAGATACAGCAATAAATTGTCCCACGTACAGTAACATCATCCAATGGGGCTTCAATCACTTTACAGAGAGAGCACGTCTAGAAACACACGTACGGCATTACCTATATACAGAGGACACAGTAACAGTCAGGTTGGCCCAGGGTGGATCGAGCTGCGTCGTGGGAATGAAGTACACAATTAAAAGAGCATTTAGCTGACGGAGAAAGACAAACCACTGGAACGAGGAATAATGGGGGAGAGTGAAACAAGAATTTTCCAAAGGAGATATCCAAATGTCAGCTGGCCTCTTATTTAGAAACCTCAGAGAATATCTCTCTGCTTGGTGACGATTTCTAACACAGAAGTCTCTCTCCGCTGGTAGTAGAGTCGCAGCTGCAGGTACAGAGGGGAGACTGTTTTTTTTCCAGGAAGCAAGCAGTTACAGTTCAGGGGTGAATCATAACGATGCGCCACCATACAGCTGCAATTTTCTGACGATTCTGTTAGAAATCACCACCCTGTGCAGCTCCAGCTGTCTGGAGAGGTTCCCCTCAGATTCACTTTGAGATTTCCAGGTCCAACAACTCGGCTTTTTTTGCGTTTTTTTAGCAGATGAGTGATCCTGGAGCCACCGTAAATTGATGTCGTGTTGTACAGACTGAGACACGGTCACAATAACACTCACTGCTAAGTTAGTACACGCTACCAGCTCGCTAGAGACCTCTCATCTCTAACCGAGTAACATGACCCTGTTTATCTCTATGGGAAGGCATTTGCACACAAACACACGTACAGTACATGTACATAGAACAGACAATCAATAGAAAAAGACTTCATCCCCAATCGATTATTGCCCCTTTCAACTGTACATCCCAGCAATGATTTTAGGTTTTTGTGCAGCAGAGCATTGTCCCCTCTTCAAAGGTTTGTGCTATACATATATATATATAAATATATTTATATATATAAATATATATATATAAATATATATATATATATCTATCGTCTGTCTGTCGGTCTAACTTGACCTTGGATCTGCCAGAAAAGCCACATTAACTTTTAACATCTCATTAAAGCCTCCCCGCCGCTGGCTGTCTGATTTAATCTGTATGTCTTCACTGCAGGCATTACTACGGTGGTGATTGACAGACATTACCCTCAGTTGCTTTCTGACAGTCTGGTCCTCGTCTGACTCCTCCGACTGACCTTTAGCTATTCTGTCCACAGATGTTAACACAACATTAACAAACCTATCTCTGTGTTAGCAATATCTTGTATTCCTCCAAGTGGAGGTGAGACATCTGCTGCGGTAATTACCCTTATCTGGTTTTTTCTGGAGTGTAAAGGATTTCTCGAGAGACTCATTTTGGTCAGGACGAATGCTCAGGACAGGGAGGACATCGTACAGTTGGGAGCTAGACCATTTCTGATTGGCAAGACTGAGAATCGCCTCCTCACTAATATACAGCCACATCTCTATCTGGCTCTCAGTGCATTTTTCACTACTTTTAGAGCAGTACGGGTATAACAGAACAAGTTCAAAAGAAAGAAACAAAACCACATTCTGTACAGAAACCTGATGTGGACACACAAGAGGTACAACACTACAGCAGGAAACATCTTCTAAACAGTCTACAAATGGGTGGAAAAGACATTAACAAGGTTGCATGATATTGCACAGCTGTAGAGGAGGAAAAAAAGAACAAAATACAGTGTACAGTGTGTCCAGCACATCCCCAAGTAGCAAAGTTAGAGGTTTGTTTACATCCAAATGCGATGCCTGGGTGTGGCTCAGTGCTTTCATCAGTTAGTTCCAGTGCAGTAACACATTGGTACCTGGCAATACAGTAATGACATCAGGTACCAAAAGAGAAACACAAACAGCACATACTCTACACAGCTACATCCATCCACGCACACACACATACACACAAGCATGCCCACAAATTATCGTTCCACACCGGATTCTTGATGAGAAGTTGGCAATTAAGAACAAATGGAGCACATAAAAAGACTCAAACGGTAATGTCGATGCAGCACACTGAAATGTAGAAAAACGGACAGGCGCACACGCATTCAAATCGATTACTTCTGACATCAGGTAATGGATGACGCAACCGGGAACCTATCTGAACAAGATGCTAAAATCACCTACACAGACATACACCCTTGGCAAAGTTCACATTGAGTAAAGTGCCAGCAAACGATCCAATCAGAGAAAGAGATGTGTGTCCTCCAAGTTTGACTCAGTCGCGGGATGGAGAGCGTAGTGGGTGAGTTTTTATACGGGAAATTATCTGGACGAGGAGGTCAGGAAGTGGCAATAGAGCTTCTGTACTTCCATAGAGCTGTCAGTCTTTGTAGTGTCATCACAGGTCGTATTCGCCATCTGAACCGGCAAATCAAACAGAGGATGAGTGGGGCTGATGCGGGGCCTCTGGCACCCCAGCATTATAGATTCAAAGACAGAGAGATCAGTAGCCACATGGAGAGAGGAGAGGAGATTAGAGGGTCAGGCGACACAGAAACAGACTTCAACATTTCATCCTTTATCCGTCCTCTGGTCCTCTCTCCTACTTCCTCTCCCCTCCCTTTTCCTCTCTGTCCTCTTCTTTCTTCCTCCTGCACTGGATTTGGTTCTGGATTTGTTTTCTTTGACTCTCTCTCTCCATCGCTTTCCTCTCGCCTTCTCTCTCTCAGCTTTGCTGCCATGGTTACAACATCATCCCTACATGAAGTGCATCTGCAGAGGACGGGGTGAGAATGGAGAGCAATTAAGTTCAACAAAACACCTCATCAAGTGTTCAGGCATCTATTCACAAGCATATTACCTGCCGCAGTGCCAGGAAAACAGCTTCTCAGGGGCGATTGCTCAGTAAGCAATTATATTACTTTGTTCTGTTTTGAATAATTGGCCAAAATACACTTGATTGTTTATTCTACTGGATCTTGTAGCCGTACCAACTGGTGATTACTTGCAGTGAAAAAACACTTTTTCACACTTGCTGGTCAATTTTAAAATGATATGACATGATTCATCCTGCTTCTTCAAGGGTTCACAGTTTGAGCTCTACTTCATCATTCATTAAGAACAGCCATGGATGAATGAATGCATCGGTTATTTCAGAAGACTTGCTAACAAGAAGCATAGATGCAGTATTTGTGTGGAAGGAAAATTCCACATTTGGTTGTTCTTGTGCCGTAGTATTTTATATCAATTTAGGATGTCAAATGCATCCCAGTCATTTTCAGACTAAATAAATTAATTTACCCTTGTTTGGTCTGATGGTTTTTCTCCCTGTGCCTTGTCTATTTCTGTTTTAGTTAAAAATGTCGTACATTTCCCAGAAAAGTGTTAAACAACCTTGAGATAATTGGCTAACCCTATTGCTACAACTTCCCTTTAAGATACAAATTCCAGAGCCACCCAATATTCAGTCAAGTTTCAGTTTCAGTTGTTTCTGGCTGATTTCTGGGAGATATCTGAATGTATTTATCAGGTAAGAGCCTCGTGTTTATGTCTGCAAGTTAAAAACAAAGCTTCGTTTCTTTGATAACATAGCTCATGGCTCATAGTGTGAAATAAATGAAAGTTATACATACAAAAGTCTCTATACATCTATATTTCTCTAATTAAACTGCATTGCAGCTCTTCTCAAAATCACTGAGTGTGATGCCATATTAACTAAAATTTGCCATTCATGTGTTGGATTGAGAAAAATAAACAAAAGAAGACCCAAAATTGCACGATGCAACACCAACAACAATCTAAACAATCTTTAAAAAGAAACTTTTTGGGAAATTTCTTGGTGAGAGTTGCTTGAGGAGACTGATACTACTCTCATGTCTGTACGCCAAGTATAAAAGCTACAGTCAGCAGGCGGTTAGATTATCTTAGCATATAAACAGCTAGTCGGGCTCAGTCCGAAGGTAACAAAATCTACCTCCCAGCACCTCTAAAGATCATCAATTAAAATTTTATATCTTATTTATGTATTCCATACATACTTAGAGTATATTCGGTGGTCAGATATTAGAGGGGTATTGATCTTCTTACCTAACGCTTGACAGGAAAGCAAATAAGCATCACCAAAATGTCAAACTGTTCCTTTAACTATGTGTGTCGTATAAACTAATATATGCATATCTGTGTGTGTTTGTGTTACCTGTGTCCCCGGGATGGGTCCAAAGGGATTGGTAGGTCTCAGGACAGGCTGGTTGTACATGACAGGCTGTGGGGGCATCATGGGAACGCCCCCCATCTGATGAGTCATCTGAGGGGGGAGCTGGCGAGACAACAGGTGAGTGCAGGTGGAGAGCAGGAAGAAGGAATAAAAGAGGTGGGGAATAAAACAGGATAATGTGGATTTAGATTAGACCGATGCCAGCAGCGTTGTGAGGAAAGATTTCTGAACGTATGACTGAGATTAGACTAGAATATGTTCTTTACCATTCCATACACAGGCACTTGGGGTGTCGTCATAGGAAAAGCCACTGGTGCTGGAGCCTGTGCAGAAAAACACAACAGAAAACTTTCAAGCTTATACAGTCTTTACCTAAAAATCAGTTACAAACATAACCCCCGGATACCTTCAGTCTCATGTCTAACCTGTCAAAGATGCCCCCCAAACAAAGACAGATTTTTTTTTTTTTTTTTTACTTTCTTTGCATTTGCATTTGTTTGCATCTAACAAGACACCTAGTCTTGAGCAATAAAAAGAGGTGCAACATTTAATATAGCATAACTGAGGTAGTGGATTGGCGGCCTGTGTTATCCACCAGGGATGAAATAACAATAACAAGGCAGCACAATAAGCAAGAGAGTTCATTTTGATTTAAGAAAAAAAACAACAACAAAGGAACAGGATGAAATCAGGGGTAAAAAGAGGAGTGAGGGGGAGGTGAAGTAAAAAAAAAAAAAAAAAAAAAAAAAGGTACTTACATAGCCAGTATAGATCATCCCATTCTGTGGAGAGTTACAGCAAAGGAAGCGAAGACAAAATAGTTTTTAATGCAGGTCTGCATACAACAATAAAAGCCATGCTCGTGGTTATTAATCTCCAAATGGGCAGAGAAGATAAACCAGACCTTTGCCCATTTTCCAAGTTCCAATCACTTCTACTTTCTATTCAAGTCGTGCCACCGGCTTTCTGAGCCCTTTGCTCAATCAATGAGGGGTTTGAGTCGAGAGGTCAATCAGTCGAAAATTAAAAGATGAAACCAGATTGAATGGAAGAGACGTGTAGATAATTAGGGTGGAGCACAAAAGGGTGGAGGCACATTTGGGAGCTCCTTAAAAAGCCCCGAATGCAGCACGAAGTTACATTGGGTTGACGTCGATATTTGTTGAATTTCAATCCAGAATGAGATAATGTCATTTTTTGAAACTGGCTTCACTGACAAAATGATGGATTTCACCAAATACAATTAAGTGCTTCACTGACAAAAACACCACATTTACAGACTTGGCACTCTACAATATAGACTGTTGAATGTTCGGTTGATTTTAGTTTTAAGTTTCTATTTTGTAACTGCCAGAAAACGCCCTATGCTGCTGATGTGTTCTTATTTTTATTTCATGTGATTTTTGTAGTTAACAGTATAATGTAAGGAAATTCACTACATAAGGATGTGATTTTTTTTTTCTCCTGATTGTGCATTTATGTAAAGAGTATTAGAGTTAAAGGTCAAAACATCCTGCTGGGCGTCCGTAGGGATGCTCACCCGACTTTTGGCGCATTTAACTGTGTATTGATAACTAAACAATAAACAGAATATCTTTGGGTTTTGGAGTGTTGGTCTGGCAAAATAAGCAATTTGAAGTTTGACGTTTTTCAGTATTTTCTGATATTTTACAGATGAAGTGATTAATCGATTAATTGAAAGAATAACTTTCAGATTAATCAATAATAAAATGAATAATCGCAAGTTGCAGCCGTACGTGACAAGGCAAGGGCAGGGAACCCCACTTAACCCGTGGCACTTATGACGCTGAATCTCCATCAGCCGATAACCAAACAGAGGAAGGTAGTAGAGACACTGGGGTAAACTTTAATTTCATCTTTCACAGCTTTTATGAGTTGGCAGAGACACTACATTAGCCATTCCATTTAGATGCCACCGCAACAACCTTTTTTTTAAGTTTGCGTTGCTTACACTGCTGCTAGTACGCGTGGACGTTTTCTAGCTGCACAGAGCCGTTGATTCAGGTCGGCATAAGCGGCAGGTGCTCTTTTGTGTGCTGAACTGAGATGGAGTGAAAGTCACACCCAACAGGCACATAGCAGCACTCCGCTGGTTAGGCTTTGGAGGAGACCCAGTGATAACTCCGTCAATTGTCCTACTCGTGACTGACGGGAGACTGAGTGAGCTGTCATTCAAGTCTGTATATGCCCATTCTGGTCTGATCAACCAACACGGGTGGAAACACCTGTGTGAGAGGATGTACACCTGTGTGAGGGTGTGTAGGGGCTTTACAGTAAGCATGTAACCTTGCATAACTCCAACGCATTAAAAAAACAAACAAAAAAAAACAAAAAAAACTTGATGACCACGTGAATGTAGCTTTTAATTTACCATCTGAGGGACGGGCATGGGTGCAGGTGCCATGGGATGGGTGGTGTGAGTCCAGTTGGTGCTGGTGCACATGGTCTTTGACTGCCAGCCACTTCCTCCTGTTGGCTTCTTCTCTACCAGCTGGCTCCACTGGAGCTCCGGTCTGATGCACATGGAAACACACACACACACACACACACACACACACACACACACACACACACACACACACACACACACACACACACACACACACACACACACACACACACGGAGAGCATTTACAGGTGCACAGATGATGGGAATGCAAAATGGAAATCATGCCTCATGTGAAATTGAACAGTAATAAAACTGGATAGACTGCAGTCTTTTGCTCAGGTCTCAGTTTTAGCAGTCAGGAAAACCCGCTCACTTTTTAGCTGGCGTCCCCCCAAACTGCAGGTCTGAGAGAAGGAAAAGAAAAAAACCATAACATCAGCAGGAAGGAAGCAACACAGAGAGAGAGAAGAATAACAGGAAAGAAAAATGCAATTTATGACTGAATATTTAGAGAGAAACGCTGTGTACTCACTGCCAACAAGGTTGGCTAATGAGGAGTCCAAATCATTGGGCAGCATTTTCCCAGAGTGCAACGGGGCTCCTGGGCTGTGAATTTGAGTGGGTGGAGCTGGCTTCAGCAGGTCACCTGATATCCAAGGGGTTCCCATGGTAACATGAAAGGAGAAAAGAGAGGAAATGAGTCAAGAGCATGAAGCAACCGGGCTTCACTGTCACAGCTTATCCAGCTCTAAGCTGTGTGTGTGTGTGTGTGTGTGTGTGTGTGTGTGTGTGTGTGTGTGGGCATTTCTTTGTACGCTCCGTTGTATGTTTGCATGATTATATATGTCTGTGTGTGTGTGTGTTTGGTTGCATATGCAGTCCTACCTCCCCAGGCATTGTTATTGTTGGGCACAGTGTGTGTGGTCTGGATGGGGGTGAAGTTTAGCTGCGGGGTGAACAGCTCACTGGTCAAGTTTGGCACACTGTAGGAAGGAAAATAGAGAGGAGAGCACAGCTGTGTTTCACATTTTATTTTTATGGAACCAGAAAAGTCCATTTAAAAAAAAAAATCCTTTACAGTGAAAGACAGGCACAAACGTCTCTTGTTGAAAATCTGGGATAAAGGGATGAAATTAAACAACATACCGAAGGCTAGTGTTCGCAGAAAGAACATTGAACAAGAAAAACTGTAATAAAAACTCTTCACTCGAAGTCTTTCTTTCCCATTTGTAGAATTTTTCTCCGTGTTTACACTGTGTGGGACTACAGACTCACTGGTTGTTGACAGGTACGATGGGTGAGTTGGAGAAGAGATCCGCGGCCCCTCCGCTGCTGTTGGCACTGCCCACTGACTGGGCGCTGGGTGACACATTGGGCGTCTGAATGTCGATCACCTTGTGACCGTCCTCCTGCATGGAAAGCATCAACAGAAAAGGATTGAGCTTGTCGAATAATGTTAACCTCCTCTTTAGTTATCAGTTATCTCTGATATTAAGTAGAGTACACGTTATAAATATTTCCTTTTACTTTCCTTTTACCTTGCTTTCAAAAAAATCAACTGTCATTGATGCTTCTTTATTTGAGTGAAAAATACACTGCAGAAGGTGTTTAAATTGTGAGTTCATTTGTATTCTCTGTGCAGCTCCGCATTCCGTGAGCCAGCAGCCAGAGACAGACATTGTATTTCACTGTACTGCAGAATTAATGCAGTTGTCCATTCAACTTTAACAACAGTGAGGAGGACGAAAAGGACTTGGGCTACAGTTGTGTACACAGTTCACACATGCTAAAGAAATTTCATTGTGTTTCCTTCACATACAAGCAGTTGATTTGTGAAAAGGTGCATGCACTGGGAACAATCATATTGTGGTTTCATTCAGTCAGCTACAGCAGTGTTTATATGCAGTATTAGCTGTCTACACCTATCTGCACCATATGTGTATGGACGTTATGACATTTTTAAATGTTTAAAAATGTCTTGCAAATGCCTCGCCTTGTGTTGCTGCAGTCTGTTGTCCTCTGTCTTGTCGTCCATACGGCTGAGAGAGATCCCAGTGCTGGAGAGAGAGGACACTGCACTGGACAAGGTGCTGGATCTTAGGATGAGACACACACACACACACACACACGCACACATACACATATACAGTTACTTACTTTGTTTTATTTGTCGTGGCTCTTTTTACCGGGTTGCACTTCATAGTGCTTTGTAACCTTGACTTCATTTTTACAAGACTAGGCCCCACTTTGTGAGGCTGTAATGCTCATTGTTAAAAAAAAAAATCCAAACTCGTTGATGATTCAAATGAATGGACAATTTTTGACAATGTTCGCTGTACTAGATGAAAAGTCAGTAGATCCCTAAGGTTCAAAAAAAAATTTCATGGAAATCCATCTGGTAGTTATTAAGAGATTTCGGTCTGGATCAGTTACTTTTTAGCCTCACTAGCAGCACGGCTCTAGGGATGGCAGTGCCGGTCTGTCGCTCCACCAACTTTGCTTCAGACTGAAATCTATCAACAAATATTAGATGCCTTGAAATTTTGAGAAGACATTCATTGTCCCCGGATGAGGAAACCTAATGACTTTGGTGATGCCCTGACTTGACCTCTAGCACCATCACGAGGTTGACATTTTTGGTTTTAAGTGAAATGTCATGAGTATACTAGCAGTAGTATTGGTATAAGTAGTACTGCAGTAATATTAATATCAAGAGCATAAGGAAAAGCAGCAGTAATAATAGTAGTATTAAGATATTAGGGGCTTCTTTCTGATCTGATCGTACCTGCTGGCCGTGGAGAGGTCCTTGAGCTTCCTGCCCTCCAGCGAGGCTAGATGCTGCTCCAGAGCCTCCAGGAGAGAGCTGGGAGCCTGGGGGGGGGTTAAGGGGTGGGAATGTGAGGGGGTAATATAAGATCCACAGCCAAGCAGACAAAGTGGGACACACTGCTCTCTCTCACTCCCCTCTCGTCACCTCCTCATTGTATCTCACACCCTTAGATACGCACACACACAGAAAGCAGCAGCAAAATTAAGACATCACCTTCAGATTCGCTATCAATTCTATGTCAGCTCTTCGTACTTTTTTTTGCATTTGGTTTCATCAAGGTTTGGTTGACCAGCATGCACACATCGGCCCTGGATCATGCAAGCGAGTCCACAGCGGGACTGACAGGTCAGGACAGATTAGAGCGTCATTGCTGCAGGGCTCCAGAGGAGAAACACAACAAACACATCTCGGAACCATCTAACGAGCCCATGCAGACGCCAGCAGTGCACAAACGCTCTCATAACACATATACAAACGTGTACACATAAAGAAAATCACAATCCAAAAGTTAAGAGTTAACCCATGGATTCCACATAAGGTTAAAGATCAGATTAATACAGCATTCATTTGATTTACGTTGGAGATTAGGCAGCAACTAAACGAAGGAGCTGAGTACCATAATTTTCTCCCATTGGAAGCCAAGGAAGTTAACTCAGTGAAATGTAAATATCCGGTGAAAAACCAGGTATACACATTGAGCAGCTGGCCAGCACTCTTTACTGGAAAAACAAAAAGGATGGATGGGTTCATTTTGACAACATGTGATACCACGGTTTTCACCCAGAGCCTCACATTTCAGCGCCAGAGAACACAATGCAAACACAACAAGCAAAGAAAAGATTTCTCATATACTTATTTTTAAGGGGGAAAGAGAGTAAAATGCGAATTCTGGATATCCTTCTTCAGAGAAATCTAGAATATGCTAAAAGTTTAAAAGTAAAACAGACACATATCTAGAGCTCAGTGTAGGCATGGGTCACTATGTTGTTGAATAAGAGCATATAAGGTCTTCATAAGTACTACAAACATGACATTAATTTTAAAAAGTCAGCCCTTATTTATTTTTTATTTTTTTGCCTGGTTTGGGATATTGTAAACATCCAATTATGTGTCCACTAACGAGGATAAGTTGCACTTGAGGCCTTCAGCATGATATGCAGTACTTATGATGGCATTATGTACACCTATCCAAGTCATATTTGCAGAAACCTATTTAATAAAAACCATTCGCTGCTCTCCCCACAGCTAATTCAAAGGGACATAATCTTTTCGGGAAAAAGATTTGAACACTGCTTATGTGGGCAAAAACCTATTCCATGAAGCTGTGCTGACTTATTTGTAAGATAAGCCTTTGAATCAAGACACAAGCCTTGATATTTACACTGGGAAAATGCCAGAAAGACAGCTGGAAAAATTCAGACAGATACTAAGCCCCAGTCATGGGCATCTAAAATAGAAATATGCAAAAAAAAGGATAAAAACTTTAGTCAGCTGCATAATTACTGCTTTCAAAATCTTAAGATCTTACCTCAGAGTAAAATTTGTTCTGCAAAGATTCAGATAGGAGAAAAAAAAAGAAATTCCTGCACTAATGTTCAAAAATTAGTGCTCGCTATAATGAAGACCTGCAAGACTATTTGCAGGTCTTCATTTATTGTTTCCTCTCTATTCTAGACTCTGTTCAGATGGAAAAGGAGAAAAAGCGAAGGAGTTAAGGAGAGTGAAGAAGAGAGGAGGAGGACGGGGCAGCTGCAGTGTGGGCAGGTCTGTAGGGTGAGTAGGGAACGGGAGGCTTTAGAATGAAGCATTATGGGATTGACTTGACGGATTTATATACTGGTTGACTGATTGGTTGATTGACTGATTGAGATGAGATGTAGACTGACCTGTGTGAGATCGGGGCTGTCGCCCTGATCTATCCCAACTCGCTGTGTCACAAAAAAGGAGGGAGGGGGTAGGGGAGGGAGGAGGGAGGCAAAATAAAAATAAACCCAATGTAATAATAAAACAAGGAGTAAACCAAAAAACCCAACAGACCACAGAGTAAAAAAAGGGAAGAGGCGTGTGAAGGAGAAAGAGGAGGAGGAGGAGGAGGAGGGAGAAAGAAGAATCAAACCCAAGCATTCATTACTTCATGCAGTGGCTGGAAAGGAAAACAAATAAAAGACAACAGAGGAGGAGGGGAGGAAGGCACAGGCACATCCATACGCATACAAACACCTATATATACAGTATATGTACACAAACACACTTATAAGTACACACACACACACACACTGAGATCTGGAGACTGGTTTGAAATGAATGCTGAGCACACCGACTGATGGAACAGGCAGGGCAGAGAGGCCAGACAACAGGTCACGTGACTGTGCGAGGTAAGAAACATCCAAAAGGAAGACACTCAACTAATGTTGACTTTGAACAGAAAGAGAAGAGAGGGACACAGATGACACACAAACAGACAAACACACATTTTGTTAGACAGGTAAAATGAATGGGTCCTTAAAGTCAACGTTAGTCTGTTGTTTGTTTGTTTTTTTCTTTGGATCGAGTGGCTGCACCCCAAACCTTCTTCCAAATGGGAACGAAACCAAGCAGTGAGAAAGCCTTTGAAGATGGCGCACGGGAAAATGCTACGCAGTGGATAAAACTGTTCACTGTGAAGCCTAGCAAGGACTGCAACTGTTAATTGGATAACAGCCATTATAAAGAATAATGTTTTTTTTTAAGAAAAGGGAGGAAATAATGTAAGAGGAGGAGGAGACAGAGATAGTAATAGAGGAGCTTGCTTGGGCATGCAGTGCAGGCATGTGAACAGGCAGCACGCGAGGGGTCCCTCAACTGGAAGCTCTGTGAGTGGCTCTCTGATGGGCTAAAACTAAGCCATTAATCGCCGTCTTGGAGTAACCCCCTCCCCAGGTTAGGGCAAGAGAAGGACAGAGACAGGAAAAAAATCTAGATGCAAAAGAAAAAACACTTGAAAGAGTAGGGAGAAAAGCCCCTGGACCCTGATCTACGGTCGGTTTTAGGTTGGGAACTATCAACCGTAAATCAGATCCCAAGGGTAAAGAAGTGTGGAGCAAATCTCAACAGGGTAAAGTGGATTTTTGCTGCAGCTTGAATTAGAAAATTAGAAAAGAACATTTAGATATTTACTGTATGTATAAAAACAAGAGCAGAGGAGGCCATTGAGTTTAGCTCCAGACAGATATTCCCACCCTCTCAAGTGGTGTTTAACTCTGTGTTTCCTTCTCCGAGGAGCAGGACCAGCAGGACAAACAGACATTACCTCTGCCACTTTGAGAAACTCGGACAGTTTGGTCATCCTGTTGAGGAAGGTCTTGTAGATCTCCAAAGCTTCTTTACACTGGTTCTTCTTCATGTCAAAGTATTTTTCTGTGTATCAGAAGACCATAATCAGCATTACAGCATCACTGGTTCTTCAGAGAAAAGATGGGCAACGTACACTTTAACTTGTTGATTGGCAACAAATACTTTATTAATATGTATTTTAGCACACTGAGATGCTGGACGATAATGTTAAAAAGTTTATACAATCCAAAAACTGCTAAAAACATCAACCTGGTATTGATTTGTCCTGATATGCCTGGCCCTCCGGTGATGAAATAAATTCCACATAGACTCCCAGTCACTACATAAATCGTGTCGATTAAGTAATGAATCATTTAATGAACTTCACAGCAAAGAGTCTGATGGTCTGTTCCTCCTCACTGGCTTAATAATTAATGGGAGAAAAGAAGGTGATCTTTATAGTCTTTAATTGAACTTTGAGAGACAGTAGAGGGAAAAATTGATTTCCCCCTAAAGGAGGATTGAGTTGGAGTCACAGTCCTGTGAACCTGACATCAGAGAAACATTACTCAATAAATACAGCATGGCCTCAATAGAGATGAAGTCTGGTATGTATGGTTTACCCAGCATGTTGATGACCCCTTCATTGTAAGCAGCAAACAACCGTATGGAGTCTTTAAAGAGCAACATGAAAGCAGTGTTGATCACCCCATTTGTCAGCTCGTTGGAGTTAGGCTGGAGGAACGACAGAAAAAAAGGAAATAAAAAGGCTTTTTGACATCAGATCATGATATTTCAGTGACTGCTAGTCTTTTAGATTTTCAGTTTTGTGTGTTTCAGGCACACGTTTACCTGGAAATCCAGCAGCGCATCCAGCTGGTTCTGAATGACAGGCAGAGTCTTAATCAGCTTCTCTGTGTTCATGGTGCGCATCACTCCGTCAGCCCTGGCAACACACAAGAATACATGCGCACAAACGCAAATGCAACATACACACAGGACTTAACAAGCCTTTAAAACCAAAAGGGTAAAGAAATAATACAGAAATAGAGAAATAAACAAAAATTTTAAGCAAGAAATGATACCGCATTCTTCCTCCTGCAAAGTGAAAAGGTGAATTTGTAACCAGAAGAGCACAACCCTGCTCAGTTTTGCCACTAGAACCTCATTTGGTCCAGTATGACCGGTAGCTTATGGTTGCTAATGTTAGCTAATGTTAACCCACTCGACATTACTGAGTCAGTTCGCTTACTTTATGACTCTTTTCTATTTGTGCTACTGTAACACTGCATATTAGCATTTCTTTTAGCATATAGCATTTACCTTTATCCCATAACATTATCCCATAATTGCCACTTGTCGCCTTACTGGCTGTTGTTCAGCAAAAGTTACATAGGCTAGCGTGAAGGAATAATACTAAATCTATTTAGTTGGTCCAACTGTCATCTGCTGAAGAGTGGTAAATAATATTCACATCCTTTTTGGTTAAAACTACCAATCATGGCCTTATGTGAATGTTACATATACTGTGTGTCAGTACTGTGTGTGTTTGTTACCCTCTCTTCATCTTGGTGAAGTCCACCGCTGCTAGTCTATAAGACATGGCTTTTTCATTCAGGTAGCGACTGTAGCGTCTGATGAAAGTGGACATGTTATACCCTGGGGGGGGGGGCAGAGAGGGGGCGCTGCAGTTAGAGACTGATCACTTTGGCCTATTTTCAAATCAGGTTAAAAAAAAACAAAACATAATCCTTTTCATATGAAGTGTACTAACTTCTTTATGAGTAATCTGCTTTTCCCAACATGTCTAACTGGCCTTTGCACCCTATTACCATGAGATGTATTTATTTATTTATTCGTTTTTTCTTTTGAAAATATCTAATTACAAAGTCTCTGAGCATGTTTTTTTTTTCTATTTTCAGCAGCTCCCTGTGTTAAGCAAAGAACACATTTGTCTGTAGTTTTGTGATTCTGGACTCTGGCTTTCCCCGTGAAACGAGCTTATTGATAGCGTTACGGAACCAGGAGAGTCCGACATAAAGTCATTTTTGTAAGAAGTACAGCACCGCTGAGTTTACAAACAGCCAAATGGCATTAAATCACCTTGTAGTGCAGCCTTATCTAAAAAGTTGTTGAGGTTGAAGAGCGTGTTTCTGGAGGCAAGGTACTGCATCAATCTCTAATGGAAAAAGAAGAGAACAGAGGGAAATGTTAGTGTCTTATCTGTTACTGCTCTCTGACAACATCAAGGTAATGTCCCTACAGACACACTGGCAGCATGTATGCCACGCAAAGTGAAGAGTTCATTTGTAGAGCTGCAGCTTTACAAGTGTTTCACAGAGGCTGAGTTTGTTGACTTAAAGTAATAAAATGGACCCTCTGACCTCCTAGAAAACTGAGCTTGGCGCAAGTGGTGCAAAAACAGCAAATCACACGCTCAACAACAACCAGAAGCCTGCAGAAAATCAAATGCTGAGTACCGGTAATGCAGCACCTGAAGATGCAAAGTCATAGTGCTTTAAAATGACACCATTTTTCCGATCAGATGGAAAATGCCAGATCAGGCACAAAGACAGTTTAGGCAAATTTTCAAAACACCACGTCACTACTTGTGTCACTAAAAGCTCTGTTGTTCGCATGCTTTGAGTGGATCGTCATGCTCGCAGTAATCTTCGCCTGAGACGCTTGAACATGTTTGATGTTTTGGTTGTTGCCCTTGTTGCGGGAGCAGCGGAGTGAGGCAATTTGCCATTGAAATGTCAGCAGTACACCTTATCGGCCCTTGTTGGAAACATGGAAGATACGGCTTCAGAGACACTCGCTGCAAGAGTTGAAGAGAAATTGGTACAACCTGGTGAGCAGAATGTCAGTCTTAGGCAAGATCGATAACCCGAGCTTAGACGACTGGCAAACATCCACATCGGTCTCTCTCTGTCTCTCTCTCTCATGTTTGCGTGTGCGGAGACAGAGGCGCAGAAAGCATTTAGATTGTCAAGGAAATGTCTTTGTTTCATCTGCTCACTGAGTCCATTTCAAGTGTGCACTGTTTTGATGGTAACTTGCCACCTAGTGCAGGGATGCAGCTAACGATTATTACATTACTGATCAAGCTGTTGATTATTTTTACCGTTAATAGATAAATTGTTTGGTTTATAAAATAATTAAAGGACAAAAAATTGTGAAAAATTCCAATCACAAGTTACCAGAAGACAAGGTCTTCAAATTTCCTGATTTTTCTTAAAAATCGACCAAACCCCAAAGATATTCCATTCACAATGACTTGAAACAGAAAAAAGCAGCAAATATTCAAATTTAAGAAACTAATGCAAGCAATTTTTTTCTAGATAAATGATTTGAATGATAAATAGATTATCTAAATTGTTGTTGATTATTTTTCTGACCATTGACTTATTGACTAATAAACTATTAGTTTGCTGCCTTCCACTGTTACTACTAACTAAACAAAGCAGTCAAGGAATAGACGCTTGTCCGTGTTCACCTTGAAACTTAAGATGTGAGGGTAAGGTACTTGTTGCTTTAGAAATGTGTACGCCTATCAAAAATAAACCTAAATACCCACCATTATGAGAGCAAATATGAAATCTATTTATATTTTTAACGGAGCGCTGTATATTATTCTTGGCCATTCAGATTTTTTTTTCAGTTAGCTCTGCCCACTGAGTCAAATGGTTTAAAGAGCTTGTTTTGTTGTTTTTTTGATCAAATTCTAACAAGCTTGCTGGGTCCAGATGAGAAACTATTTTCTCCTGATTGTGAGAAAACATAATTTGAAAAATTGTTTGTTTGCCCTTTCTGGGCATCGGAGCTCACCTCGTTGCCGTACATCATGAGGTGGTGTGTGGTGATGAGCGCTTTGAAAACCACTATCCAGCTGTTGCTGGCTGTACGCTCCAGCAGTGTGTCTGCCAGGTGAGGGATGCTGACGTTCATCTCATTGGTGCAGTGGATCAGGTCTGGAGGACAGAATAAAAAAAAACCCAGCGTGAGCAAATCTGGACATGCGGAGAAAACTGTTAAAAAAAGACGTGAATTAATAAAAAAAACGGTTAGTAGAGCAAGGATTATAGACACAGGTTTGTGAAAAAGGTTAGAGCTCATTCGTAAAGTTACAGGTTTTAGCACTTTGTTCTTAAACTCAAACTCTGCCTGTTCACTTATGGCAAGTCACTGTGAATAAAAGCCCCAGCCACATGCCAAAATCATAATTTATAACCTTAGAGAGCTCATGGGTTGAATAATTATGAATCGATGAATGAAGTCATATCGACTGGTGCATTAATTTTGACTCGCTCAATATGAGCACATAAATCAATGAACAAATGATCAGTTAATGGCAGAGACTGTATGGACAGATGAATCGGAACCAGGGCTATTGTATCAAAAAATCAATTTCTGGCTGTAATTCAACAGCTACCTACCTACCTACTCCACCAAAATGTCAACAGAATATCAGCTCAGAAGATGGAAAGTTACATTATTAGGTCAATTCTATTCCAGCACAACCAACTCAAGGGATGCGTAATTTTTAAAAGAAACCCTCAAATGAATAGACTGATGATGAAGAATGAATCTTAATTTTAATGCAGAGCATGTTTGTGAGTGGGGATGGACTAAAACTGACTTGATCCCCAACGTTTACCCCCTGAGACTCGTATCTAGAGTGTAAATTGCCTGTTCAAAGCAAATGTGGAACACATATCAAAAAGGAAAATAGCCCAGTGGTCTGCTGTGTGTCAGATTCAAAGGTTTGAACAAAATGGCAGGCTGAGTGTGTGTGCGTGTTTTTTTAAAATGAAAAACACGGAAACAAGACAATTTCTTTTAAAAGCAGAGAAATAAGTTTCCGGTTTTACATTTACAACCATATCCCCCAAAATAGTTAAAAACAGATAATAGGTGATCCAGAATTCAGCAGTAAATGTACAACTGAGACAGATTTTAGGAACAATGTCCTAAATTCCTAAAGGATTTTGCCTAAAGATCAGAATGTGAAGTATGTTCAGCGTCTGTTTAAGCTCAAAGATTTACTTAGTAAAAGAACCAGGCTTCAAATGGCACAAACATGCTTCTTCTTATGTGCCTTGTTGTATTTATTTTATACTGCATATTCTGCAAATCCATAAATGTGAAATTATTCAGCTGTGATTCAAAAAGTAAAGGTACAGTGGTTTTAAATTCTTTTCCTGGATAAACCAATTACATTTATCTCCCAATTTTGCTCTGAAAATCCCTGTTTGGATTAATAAACACAATGATCTGAGTAGTATTGTCAAAATTGAGGTTGTGCAGATTGTTTAAAACCCAGCCAGGAACAGTGATTAAAATAACAAATCTCAAATTTGATCAGATCAGATAGGGAAAAAAAAAGAAAAAATGTAATCGTGTGAAAATCAAGATGAGAAGCAATTTTACTTGAATTTTACAACACATGGTAAAGACCAGCACACTGGCAACAAAAGCAACATGCAATGACGAGGAACTAAAATTACAAAAAGGCCCTGATGCAACTAGTGAAACCACTGGGAGGATGAGAGGAAGTGAACTTGTATTCAAAAACAGACAGAGGAGAAATTGCGTGCAGGGTCACAGAGAGAAAACTTCTTTCCGAGGCAAATCCTCAGTCTGTTTCTTTCACAGGATCAGAGATTATTAGGGTTTATTTAAAAGCTGTTTGATGTTTTCTGCACCCACTGAAACGATGGATACCAAAGAGTCCCAGCTGATACCACAGTTAAATGTTTAATGAATGTCAAAGGCACCCAAAGCACCGACAACTCACTGCAGCTAATGTTTCAATCCTGTTCATCTTTACTTGATGTTATTTTTGAGTGTGAAAACCTCAGTGGCAACCTCAGCCGATAATAACTGTAACAATATCGACTGTAGTCTTCATCGACTCATCCAGCTGTGACTGCCATGAATTATAACTGCAGTCAGACTGTCAGACTCTCACTCTACAGCATCAGCGTCATGACATTTTGTCCCCTGATTTGAGGCCAAATATTAGTCAAGGATCTGTGTACGTCCAACATCTGACAGTGGAAAGTAAAAGGTGTAGAAAACAATGTATAAACCCATCAGAATGATCCCCGAACAAAAACCTTTTGAATAAATTTCCATATAGAGTAATGCTAATGTCAAAATGGATATTTATACACTGACATCACTAAAAAACATATTCACGCCTGACCACTCTAAATCTTTGACTGTACATGACTACGACCCTGGAACCACCACTATACATTTCTATAGATATTCTGAGGAAGTTGTATTTTTCAAATTCCCTTCTCCTAATTAAATCTCAGGGCATTAATATCACAATCATACATGGTAATGGTGGCGTTCAGTCATGCGTTTCACATCATTAATGGTTTGTTTTTGAATTTCCTTCTGGCTCAATAATTAATGGGACCATATTGATTCCAACTAATTAACGTTTCCTGACAAAAGTGAACACACACAAACACACTAATAAGGTGGATCATGCCACACACTTTTTTGCCATGCTAGCCTCCCGGCTCTATGGATGACAGTGTTGGTCCCGACTGAAATATCCCAACAACTACTGGATGGATTGCCATGAAATTGATGGTCCCCAGAGGACGAATCCTAAAGACTTTGGTGATCCTCTAACTTTTGATTTTGTGCCACCAGAGGTTAACGTTTGTGGTTCTGATTGTTTGTATGGAGAATTGTGGAATGCGTTAGTGAAGCTAATTAAGAGCAAACATGGTGGGTAAATTGGCTAGCCTCGCAAGTTGGCTGCAATATTGTATTTATCGTCTAAATGCTCACCAACATGAAATACTGTTTATCTGGGTGGAGATACTGATATGCATGCTTGTAAGGAAATATTACATGGGGTATTGTAAAAATGTCAACTTTTAAATCACAGTTGTGATGTATTTTTGTAGCATATTTTCTACTGGGTTATTCTGTTTCATTTTTACAGTTTGTTCAATTGTGAACATAGTTGAGAATTTAGCTGCTATACATCCAGATATTTCCTTCAGCGGTTGGTCGAGACCAAAAACAGAGCTAAAAGAGAGTGAATATTGGACTTATATTCATCAGGTGGCCAGAAATATGACTCCAAATGAATGATATTGTGGCTGTGTAACTACTGGATGTGTAATTAAGCTACTGTTTGCTAACACGTTTGCTGTTTCAACTTAAAGGTGCCGATAAGTCAGTGTTGGCCAAAATATCAGTTGTTGCAGGTTTAAAGATATGGTTTACTTTTAGCTGAGTAATTGCAGAGCAAAGTGCATATGCTTCTACTTAAATACCATTGCATTTAAACAATAGAGCTTCCTCAGTCAAATATTCCCATGCTGTGGCAGCCTCTATGTTTTCCTCTGGGTGCGAATACATCAGCTAGGATTTATTCTTAGACATGTGACAGAGTAGATAGCTAGAGGGATTTAATGATGTATTGACTGTATGACTGCCAACTGAGATTATCAATAAGATTCAGCCCACATCAATAACACAATTACAAATAAGCTTTAGGATGTCAGTGTGCAAACATTTTTACAAAGAATGAGATGGCAATATGGCGTCATCAAATTAATTTTAGGACATTTGCAATGCTAGTTAGGATAAAATATAAGACCGCTGTTTTAAAGTATGTGTGACTGGAAGGATTTCTCCTCATAAAGAGACTTTCTGTAAAATGTAATAAAAATCTTTATTCAAGATCTTTTAAGACCTTGGCTTCATATAAAGTGAGTAATTTTCAGGACCTGAAACAAAATTGCAAGATTAGGTGACACATTCAGTCGACGTGGGAGTAAGTGTGTAGGATCCATACTCATTCATTGTGTGTGAGTCATTTCAACTGCCTCCTAACGTTTTCTTTTACTTAATTTGACTGAAAGGCCATTAATGTGGCTACCAAGGAGCAAAAGACCCATGCTTATTATCAACACATTTTGGGGTTTTTTTTTTGCAAACATCTACACTACATTGCTATTACAGACATGACACACAACCAGAGGAATCATATGCTGGATAACGCAACAGATTGTGCTTTCAGGGCAGAAGGTCATTAATTTTTGGCCTGATTACTATTCTGCATCTGACAAATCTGGTTTCTATTGCCACTATCTACTATCTCAGCCTTGCAGAATATTGCCTAGTGAAAGTGAAATCCCATTCATTACTCTGTGTGTCATGCTCATCATTTGCTACAGGTAGTAAATAATCAGCATTGGCCGTTTATGTCACTAACCAGTCTGTCAAGGTCATAAGACTATGGGGGGGGGGGGTAAAACATGCCGATGAGACCTGGGGTGGCTCACTCTGAATAGTTCCATTTATCGTGTGTTGTATTTGGAGAAATGGCACAGCTATTCATCTTTTCTTTCCACTGTGGCTCAAAAGGATGAATCAATATATCAAAATGTTATCTGTATTTATCAAACCCCTCAGATTAGGTGAACCAATCCAGATCACTGCCCAGTGGCGTTTGGCGTTCTCTCTTTCTGATCTAAGCAGAAAATTTAGGCCAGATTAGCTCCAAGGGATATGATTTTAAATCCCACTGATGGGCAACTTTGCCAGTAATGTTTGTGTCAAAATTTTTGTTTGTTTAATCCTGTAGGTAGCCAATGTGAAACCGGAACCTCCGGGATCTGTTCCAGCAGTGAGAAAATCTCATTTAAAATCACACTGTTTGACAATTGACATCGCTAATAACTAACAATCCAGCCTTGGAACAGACTCTTCCTCAACAGTATGTGATGTCGCTCGCTTCATATATTTGGGTTTTTCTTTTTGTTTGTGTATTTTTTTTTTTTTTACACAATCTAATATCTTTGTTTATTTAATATTTCTGTTTCTTAGCAACATTTAACAAACACCATTTCCCATAAGCCCACGTCACAGCTCGCAGCAGAGACGTGTCCACGAGTGAGTCGAGGGGTTGCGGTTAGCTCAGACACAACGGTGTAGAGGTTTTTAGACAGCATGAGATTACAGCTATAAATTTTGTAAAATGACTTTATAAGGGAGCTTTGGTGAATTTTATAGATGAAAAAAAGTTACAATGACATAAGTACCCGCACTGCTGCGGTAGTAAATTTTCATGGGAGTTGCAGTTTTTTCTGACTTCTGAAGTCATGACGTCAGGTTTGGGCTGACCCCTGTTCCACTAGCTCCTGTAGCACAATGCAATCACTCATTCAGCATTTTTTTCATCTGCCTTTCTGAAAAAAATGAAGCGTGTTCCCGGGGGTTATTTTCCATATTCTCAGACAAATCAGCATCCATCACTGCAGTTGCTATAAGACACTGAAACCACCGTGACTTTAACAAAGTTAAATAACAATTACTTTGTGAGCACAGAAAAAAAAAACTAGAAAATGCGCTCAGTAGAGCGCAGACCTTCGCCAAGGCGAGTGTCGAACAACATACACCAGACTTCAGAGGAAAAAATTCATAGTAAATGATCCTGATCTGCCCCGAGTCGTAGTGGATTCTTCCCTGGCCTATGCCCCAACCCTCCACCATCCCGAATCCTGCTGACAAACAAGCAAAAAAACAAACAAACCAGCAAACAAACAGACACGGGTGATCACATGACCTCCTTGGCGTAGCTAACAACAGCTCCCGAGAAATTTTACATTCATGGATTCAAATTTTTTCAAATGTTTTGCCTGTAATATTTGCTGTCTAAAAACCTCTACACAGCTTGCTCCCCTGTCCTCCTTGTCTAAGCTAATCACAACCCCTACTCTTGTTGGTGGACTCATCCCTTCTGTCGAGCCTAGGCCTTATGGGTAATGGTGTTCATTAAATGTTGCTCAAACCAGAAATATGAAGTAAACAACAATATTAGATCATTTTTCAAAAAATGACTGTCCTTACCTAAACATATGAAGTTAGCCACATCACATATCTTTTCGAAGGGCTCCGCTCCAGAGCTGGATTTTTTAGTTGTTAGTGTTATTACAAATGTCAGTGGGATTTTGAATAAGGTTTTCTTAGCTCTGGCACAGAATCCAGAGGTTGTGGTTTCGCTTTATCCCGTCGGACACATTGATTTTGTTCCATTTGCTGGTGTAATAAAGTTTTTATACACCCTCTCTTTGCCTCAAAGTACAGACCAAGTATCTGTCACTTTTTATGACTCTATTTGAACAGGCGAGTCGAATAAGAAAAGACTCAAATCCAGTGGTGGTCTGGGTGAGTTGCAGAAAGCGAGCGTGGGTCACATGTATCCGCACTCTCAGACTTGACATTGACCCACGGTCTTGCACAGCTGACTTATCAGGAGCTCGTGAGAGCCGTAGTGTCCATTGCCTTCTTCTTCGCATTCTTTATTCACTTTCCCGGCAAAGGTTCTCCCAGACAGTCGAGGGATTAGTGGCACTGTTCTCCTGATTACAAACAAACTTTCTTCTTGCCCCCCTAAAAGTGCAGTCTCTACTCTCAGTTAATGCCAGAGAGAGAAGTATGTAATATCATGTCCTAGATAGAGAGGAGAGGCCCTCTAACGGGAAAATAAAAGTGTTTTATTGTGGAAGCTAGCTGTGTCTATTAGAACAGCTGCATCTGAATGGCTCAAGTACAAAACACTCATTCAACTAAAAATTCAATTCAAGCTTCCAGGGGGGGTGAATTCAGCCAAGCCTACGGTTTCTGCTTTGGCGTGGAGCTTTTTATTCCACAAATAATCAGAACAAGAGTTGGATCCGAGCGAAAAAATGCCTCATGTAACCACCTCGGCCAGAATAAATGGAAACATTCGGAAAGAAATGTCATCGTCCTTGAGAGTGTTGGTATACACCATTTCATCATCAATTTCACAGATGAAGAATTGTCATGTATACGTTCCCGTTCTATTTTCAGAACATCTGTTCTCCCCCCTTGAAATGACTGATATTCACTAGTTTCTGAGAGGCGGGTGAGAAAGGTGGACAACCTTCCATCATTTAATATGTTCTTATAAAACGGCGTCTTTACTCGTTAGTAACACAGTAATAAACCAACAATGGTGACAATGTCTTGATGCACTTTATCTGAATATTTTTATCTGTCTTTGGCACTCATAACAACGCTTCATTTGGAATCATCCACTGGCTTGATTTTCTTCAGAATTTCAGTCGGTGGTCCGTGTTGTCTATAAAAACCCTCAGGTTTCCATCTACACCAGGGGGATTCCAGACTGTTCCTGCTGAGGATGGAGCGACGGCCCAAAATGTAAAACATGAGCCCCACAAATGGCTACGGCAGTAACACCACTGAAAACCTGAATAAGCCTTTAGTGGTGGTCACCGTCAAGATAAGGAGATTTGTGTGAAATAAAAGCGGCAGTAATTACCCAGTGTTGCAATTCAAGAGTCACTAAGTGGCTTTTTCTCTCTCTCGTGAATGCACATACAAACTTGCCTCTGAACCTTTTAGAACACCCCCACTGGGAGAGTTTTTTTGCTTTAGTGGCCTTTTTAGTCCGGCAAGATGATACAGCCCTGATGTGGATGTATTGTGTTGAAGCGCCCGGTGGCACATCTTGTGAGGGAGCCCAGAATTCCCAGTGTCACCTCTGGTGTGGACATAACCGACTAATCCACTGCCAAACTTGCCGGCTGACTGGCCGGGTGTGTGGCTGGATGACCGACTCTCAGGCTGTTTGGCTACCTGCCTTGTTGTTTCTCTCAGACTGATTTATCTGATCCACATTTCCTCTTGATTAGCCATCTCGCTATTTGCCCGTCTGTCTGTGCCTGACTGGACTGACTGCCTCTCCGTCTGACCGGCGGTACCATTGATTACCCGTGCTCTCCATTGATCATGTCAAGTAATTATAGTGAGGCAGAAAAGCCACCTAACCTGATAATCACTGGTAAAATCAACAGGCGAGGAATCCTCTCTCTACCTGTGTACATAATTGCTGCAGGTAATTAGCAGGATGTGGAGATAAGGAATCTGCACTGACACAAAAATAAATAAATAAAGGCATTTTTAAAAAAGCCTCATTGTGACACCCACCAGCAGAGCCACACATCACACAGCAAACTGACTGACTCCCTGCCTCCAGCACCCCAGGACTGACAGCAGTAACACATTCGTTAATTACAACAATGCACCAGAGGACATGAGAGTGAACTTGAACGTGAGATTTTGGAAATGAAGAGAGAGAAAAAAAAAAAAAAAAAATGTCAGTGATGCTGCACGAATAAAACGCACGTTCTGTGGGAAGTGCCTCCAGAGGATAGCAGCGCTGCTGCTGATAGTGGCGTTAATAATGGATAGGCCTACACTGTAAAGCGGCTGGTTGCAATATGATTAGCCCGTACCAGAGTGGCCTATTTCCCCTGAATGACATGCACGGATAGTGCCTGGCCGTTTGCCCCCCTCGCCCGATGTCAGAATTTCCTGCCGGCATTAATGGGCCAGGCGACTCTGTGGCGGACGCTTTGCTGCGCGAATCCCATTTTAATCTAAGGGAATGTAACGGTGCCTAATTAAAGAGGCTGCAAACATGATCGGGCCGGAGGAGAGGGAGAGAGAGAGGGGAAGCATAATAGGAGCTGTTTATACAAGCTGTCCTTTGTGAGGAAAGATGCTGGTAGCTTGACGTATGCATGCAGGCTATCTGTACCGTAAGCAGTGATGGTATGCTTAACCTACAGTCAAGGTGCTTCTTCTTGGGTCCGCTGACTTCGTGCGTCGTGGCCTTGCAGACGGCTTTGCTGATGGCAGACCCGGTCATGCTGTGCTGCGCGGCGGCGATCCGGTCCGTCAAAGACTGTCCCGACATGTTACAGAGGAGGAGGAGGAGGTAGAGGAGGAGGAAGAGGAGGAGGAAGAGGAGGAGGTGGCGGCGGCGGCGGCGGTGGTGGTGAAGGTGGCGGATGAGGAGGCTGGCGGAGTGATGGTCGAGTCCGGGTGGGGGGAAACGGGGAGGACGATCAAAATGTCTTTAGCGGCGGGGAGGAGGGTAGTGTCCTCTGCGAGAGTCGGCCGTCTGAGCAGGAGGAGGACGATGAGGAGGAGGAGGAGGAGGAGGAGCAGGAGGAGGACAGCAGCGTACACCGACGAGGATCCGGTGGGAGAATTCATGCGGCGGCCAAATCAAACAGAAGACGGTCACATCCAGGGAATCATTTAATATTCAGTCGAAGGCATCAGGATGATCCAGCTGCAGAAATAATATATGTTGCCTAAAAAAAAAAAATCTAAAAAAAAATCAGTGTATAATCAGAGCGGCATGCGTCAAAAGCAGCTCGGTATAATAATATAAGACAAAGTACAGTAAGCTGTAATGTATCCCTGAAACAGCCGCTGCCAAGGGTGAGATGCCGGCGGGATGCGCCTGTACGAGAGCGGAATCCGAAATAGTCGAACGACTGCCGGTGATATTATCAAATCTATGCAGCACCCGCTACAACCGAGGACTCATTGTTTTGTTTTTGTTTTGTTTTTTTTCTAAAAAGACGATATAAAACAGCATTGTCCTTTCCCGCCCCTCTTCCTCTTCTTCACCCGGTCTCTCCTCTGAATCTATGCAGACATCCGACCGCAGACACCTCTCTGATCCACACAGCACCCCGCGCTGCAGCTGCACCAAACCTCAGCCGCTTTGATTTTCATCCCCTGCCTTTTTAATCTTCTTACAAAAGGGTGTATTTCTGTGTTCAGGTTGCCGATAGGCCAATTCCGACCCCCCCCCCCCTTTTTTTTTTTTTTTGGGATCAGTCAAACTTGTGTGTAAAATGGCAGTACATGAATCAGGTGACTGAGAAAGGAGGGCGATTGGGCCACTTCTCGGGTCCGGGGTGGGCATCTTAAAGCAGAAGGCTGCCCCCGGGTTTTCAGGCATCAGATGGTTCATTACCTCGCTATAGATGGATGGCTCAAGAGGGTGAGGTGCAAACTCTCCCCGATTACCTGCTTGTCCAATGAAATGGAGACACATATGGAGGAAAATCCACGAGTTTATCAACACGTCGTCCGTGCCCTGCTTCACTATGACTCCTACTGTCTCATGATGACTGAAAACGGTCCCTGTGATGCTCTATTTTACGGCAATAATCTTGCGTTTTTTTCCCTAATTACATTACAGCATTCCCGTTTCAGCGTGAATGTGACCCCGCAGTTAATAACGATAGTTATTTCATTATAGCGTCATAATAAAAAAACCAAGCACATGCAGCCTTTATCCGCATTTCTCGTAACCCGCAAAACCATTTTTTTCCAGGAACATCCCGGTTTGATCCAATTCCAACAACATTCCCAGCGGGCTGTGTGGCTAAACGGCATTCAGTGATGGCTCCTGTTTTATTTCAAAGGCCGACGCCTGAAGAGCACCAAGGCACCTGGGCACCTGGAACTTCGGAATGTGACGGTCATATCACAGGGATTTCCTAGGAACCGCACATGTCACTATACAGGGCGTATGAAATAAAATAAATAAATAAATAAATTTAAAAAAAAAGACATTTCCTGGGACAGTGTATGGAATCGTCATTCGGAAAAAAAAAACCATTGGAAAACGTTCTGCTAAACACAAAAACTATTCACACAACTAAAAAATGTCCCTGCAGTTTTGCTCTGATACTCAGAAGTGTATTAATAGTAGGATTTCACTGCTCTCTGTTTGGGATTTTCTTGAGATGTATGTGCAATATCCCTCAGAGGGAAGTTGCTTTTTTTAGTATATCTTACAGTAGGCAGTCTCTAGGACTGCAACTGATTCTGGTTTTCAGTATTGATGATCAATCTGCCAATTATTTTCTCGATTAATTATTTGGCATATACAATGACAAAAAAAAAAAAAAAAAAAAGCTGAAAAATACCCATCACCATTTCCTAAAGCTCAAGGTGATGCTTTCAGAAGCCGTAATTTGTCTGACCAACACTGCGAAATCCAAAGATGTTCAGTTACAAAGATATGAAACAGAGAAAAGCGGCAAATGATGAGCTGGGACCAGGGAATGTTAGGCATCCTTTCTAAAAAAAAAAAAAAAAAAGACTGAAACGATTAGCCCTCTTGCTCTCTTTGTGAATCTCATCAATGTCAAGGCTGATTTCTGTATTTGTGGGGTGAGACTTGTTGATTTGAGCTGAGGGGGATGTGACACGTCTTTTGATTCACGCAGGGAACCTGAATGGATGCCCCAGAAGATGCACGGTGCATAATATATACATGGCACCACAAATGCATTCTTTATTGCACGTGGTCTGGTCCGCCGAGAATGCAGCTAAAAATGTGTTGCATTACAAGGCCAGGCTATTACACATCAAAGGGAGTGAAGTAAAATATAAAGCAAGATGCTTAATTTGAAAACATGGAATATCAAATAGCACTCGAGGCGGCGTCAACATAGGCTGTTCTGTGCGTAAAAAAGAGCAGCACGTATCAAGTTTTTGGACTGGTAAGATACTGATTTAAGGATTGAAGACCTCACGCCAGCAATAGAGCCAACAGTTTGAGAGTGAGTCAGATTTACTGTAACGTTATTCATATCCAGAGTGAAATATTTGACATTGGAGGATGTTTACATTACTGTTGGTATAGAAATGACAATCATGGAGTGAAGCCATACATACACGCATAATGTTACATCATGAAAAGACAGAGTAGTACTGGAAGAACCACAGGCTTCTTAAAGTGGTTTACACTGCACCACTGCTGTTCCTAATTAAAGACAATCTCAGTTCACTACCAGCCCTTAGGTTTTACCAGCTACATGTGTTTTACATAATCCATTTAACGGACATACAGCATTTATGTTTATTTCTGACTGCAAAGGATTCTTGTGCATTTTTCTCCGTAGCAGCCAAAAGATTTTCCAGTGCATCAGCTCCTGATCCAGTGTGAAAGCTTAATACACCGGATTCATCCGTCAGATGCTGTGTTTTAATGTTCTATAAAAGGATTCCTCTTAAATCATATTAGCAATGAAATAAGGCTGTGATCTTCAGCAGACCGATGGCACCACCTTTGTAATGAGATCAGATTGGGTGTACATGTTGGCAATTTTATACATTTAAAATGAAATGTACAACATAAATGAAATGTGCAAAAGATCAGGGGGTCTAAATACTTTCTGAAGCCCCAGTATATTAAAAATGATCCAAAAAAAAAAAAAAATCTTATCCTAAGATCCACTTTCAACTGCATATCTCTGCCTTCCTCAGCAGAGTTTGCTCAGCTGTCGTCATGTGACCACATGATAACAGATGGTCAGCCTGCTTCTCTGTCCAAAGATGTTCTTTTGGCATCAGATGTGAATGGTCAGCTCGATCTTTGTCCGGCGGTCTAACGTCTCCACCTGATCCGATTTGAAGCTCAGGAAAAAAGCTAGTTAGTGCACTTTGAGTTAAGATTTTTTTTTTGGCCAAACGGTTTTCAAGGTCAAGAATGAGCAGACGGATCTGAGCAAATCGGAATACATTGCAATGCTATCCTGCGTTTTGAACGGGTAAGCTGAATCCGCAGATGTAGTCCGTTAGGTCTGTGGCGACGAGCCACACTCAAATGTGGGGCCCGTGTGGACAGAGACTCTGTCCTGTATGTAACCACGAGGTTCAGCCTTGGGTTTAAGTTCAGCTTGTCATGATGGCCATGTCCATCACTGCTCAAGTGTTACTGAATAAAATACTGAAGCTTTCTCTGTATACACTCCGGAGGCGGCTGCTTACTCTCTTGCCCTTTGATAGTTGTCCCAAAGAAACAAATGATTCAGATTTGATTAAACCAGTAAAAAAATGCATGTCAGGCTTTTCACAGCTTGTTCTACAGCCTCACACTTAGCTAAACTCAAATGCAATTTAAGGTGTTTTACTGTAGGTGCACTTATATTAGGTCCAAAATATAGATGACAGACAGGACTGTAGATTTAAGAGACATTTTCAGCAATGCAGTTTTATGCGTTTTCACATTTTTAAAGATTTAAATTCTGTCACTCGTGTCCTCCGACTTCACAGAGGTGGCATGAAGGTGGGCTGGGGAAAAGTGCAAAGAATGCAGGAAGGCTCACGTTTTGATGTCTGTGTCCACGCTGCAGACAGAATCGCCAAAATTTGGATGTTCTTCCGCGCGTTACGTAAGGCTTTGGAAAACAATATCACTGGGAGCTGTCAGTTCAGCCAAATGTCAAAGTCACAGTGTCAGATATGTTCAAAGCAAGCAAGAGAAGCATGCGGAAACTGTACATGTTAAATACTGTATGTGCCAACTTTCCTTGTGCAAATGGAATGACTTATAAGAACTTTTTAATACCTTTAAAAGAAAGAACAAATAAGACTGTACAAATTCCATGGCAGTGAGGGATGAAACAAACTTGGGTTTTTATATAGCTGTGAGATATAAATTGTAATCTATGATGAAAATATAAAAAACAAAAAGTTGACATGTCATTCTGGCACATATCACATTTAATGCCTATCTTCCCAAAATGTCAAACAATTTTAGCCTTTTTTTTTTTTTTTTACCTTAAATTTAAAAACTAAAAATGAATACTTTTCTTTAAAGATCTGCGGGAACCATGTCTGAAATTTCATCAAATCATCTTTCGTGTGCGATGGAAAGTTTTTTTTTAGTTTTTTTTTTTTTTTACAAACAGTCCCTGAGCCAAACTTATCTCAGTGGCCGTGGCCTCGCAGCGGTTAACTTCTTGGTTGTCTGTGACTGGAAAGGAGTCACCATTTCACACATGACGAGCAGTTGAGGTGATCCTTGGTGGTGTTGGTGTATCCAGACAGGACGAGGGAGCCGGGGTCTCGCTCAATCATCGGGCTGTCCTCGTTGTTCAGGATGTGCTCTACCAAGTAGCGCGCGGCCTCCTCAATGTTTTTGTTGTCCTGTGAGGGGAAAAGAAAAAAACCACACTCAGGTCCCGACTGAAAAATACCAACAACCATTTGACACATTGCCACACTCACATTGCTCAGAGGCTGAATCCTAATGACTTCAGTAATCCCCCGACTTTTCACGTAGTGCCACCATGAGGTTGACATTTGTGGTTCAGAGTGAAACATCTCGACGACTGTTGTGTTGCCATAACATTTTTTTCTGGACACATTCATGGTTTCTAAAGGATAAATTCTAATAGCTTTGGTGATCTCTGCGAGCTAATAGGAATAATGGCCAAAATGACTACATTAAGATGCATGTTGTAAAAAAAAATATATCTGAGGGCACATACAAAACTCTTCCTTTAAAGCAAGACTATGTAGCTTTGGCTAAACAGCAGCCACTGTGGCCACAAGTGGCTATTTAGGGATAATGACACTGAATTTCCCCTCATCTTTCAATTTTCTTGAGTCAGTTTTTTCTTTCGCTTTTGTAATAAAACCATTGAAATGGTTTTAATGCAATGGTTAAATCATTACATGATTTCTGGGTACAGAGATTCAAAAAAATGCTCCCTCAGAAGCCACAAAATGTTCATAAATGTCTAATGTAGCTCTGATCACGGTCAGAATGGAAAATACAGCGTATCAAAAACGGTCATTTTGGTTATAAGCACTCAGCAATTCCTTGTGTGCTCATCTGTCTGACGTGTCTGCTGAACTTTTGTGTTCACCATCTACACGGCTATCTCTCACTTGCACTAGGGTGTGTAACTCATTAGACAGGCTCTGAACGAGAGGGAAAAACAGAGGGCTAATTCACACCAGACTGCAGAAATTCCTCTATTTGTGTCATCAAATAATGTTCTCTGACTTTTAGAGTCTACACTGAAACGCCCCACAGGAATTTTCATTATCATCTCTATTTACAGTGGGCTTCTGCTGTCATAACTTTGCTATTGTTTTAGTGTACCAAATATGTAGCTAACCTGAATATGTAAATTGTGTATGGAACGGATGACAGTGAACTATTTGATTTAGCCCCAAATTAAGTCTTTAGTCTTTGCCTCGAGTCAAACCACTTTCCATTATAATAGCCTTCATTTTATTTGGGGGTAAATCAAAAAAGGCCTACTACATCTTATATTGCTGGCCTCCATTTGCATAGAAGTCTCTAGTATATCAAATGATATGTAGAAACTGTTACTGCGGGATCAATCTAACTCCAAATTTATTTCCCTGTGATTTCGCTTGTTCAGAAAGTTGCAGTAATTGTCTCCAAAGTCACGCGCCCCGCGTCTCTCCTCTCATACCTTTGCCGAGGTCTCAAACCAGCCGACGAAGCCATTCTCCTTGCAGAAGGAGTCCAGTCTGGGCTGCTGGGAAGCCAGCTGGTCTGACTTGTTGGCCAAGAGTACAGCTGGAACTGGCCTCCCGTGGTTCAGGGTCACCTTAGCAAAGAAGACAGACAGGTTACATGATGGTTGTACAAACGGTACCATCATATAACTTATTTTTTAGGCAAAGGTTGAACTATATGAGAATTTAATGTAAAAAAAAATTACCCTATATATCTTTGGGATAAGTATTTAGTAGTCTTCTAAATGTAAAGGGGTCGGTATGCTCAAAAAGAACTAGTGCGTGCAATATGCCACCCAGACAACGTCTGAAGGCAAAAGCGTTTATAAGTGTTCTGAAGGGCCACATTCGAAGGTGTCGTGAAGAGCCATCTGTCATAGAGAGGTTCTAGACGCAATAATAGTTCAAATGGCTTTCAGAAGTCAGTTAAATTGTGGGCCAGACAGCTAAAAAACGAGCTAAGACTTGCTACAGTACAAAGCTCCGAAAGGCTGAACGGAGCTGCGGATTTGGGTGATGGTTCTTTGCAGGTTCATCACTGCGTGCAACACCTTTTTTTTTGTTTGTTTCACATTTGATGCATTACATTTGATAAGCCACGTTATGGTTTCCTTATGCAGATGGTTGGATAGCGCAGAAACTCCCTCACACCTTTCTAATATTGGTACTGACTTTTTTTTTTTTTTTTGTAAGTTTTCAAAACCATGAATCCGACAATTATACCCTCTTCGCGTAGTGATCAGCCAGGTGTGGTGAGCTGAGAGAGTAAGTTGCAGTGTATTTGGGTATAGGCCTATATATTTCGGGTGTATTATCGTCTTTTGGGACTTCACAATGTCAGCAGTTTTCCCTGGAAGTGCTTTCTACTTAAGAAATATTCCCTATAAAAGCTTTCAGTAATGTGGTCTGCGGAACCCTCCAAGCTCCCCTTCTCACAAATTCCCATTTTAACCACGATTGTCACTAAACATTTACACCCACTGACCACAGGTGGCGCTGTTGTGTAGCCAACTGATCCGGCTGACAAGGCTAGCGTCAGCTTGCTAATGTCTGACCCCATTTAGAGTGAAAACGTCAATCACACAATATACCTCAAATGATGAAATACTATCCCAATAGCAGTCGACTAAACGAGGAAACAACGTCAGTTAGGTCAGCAGAATCATATATTTCCCACTCATTCTTAACTGTATGAACTAATTCTGAAACACAGATGTTTCTCCATGTACGCGGACGGAAAGAAAAAAAAGAAATACCTGTGTCTGCAAAAGATAAACTGTATCTGTCGAGGCTCTAAAACTGTGATTTCTTGAAGTTAGTGACTTCCTGCTTACATAGCTGATCGCTCTGGATTGAACGGCCTTACAGATGTTTCCTAGCAACCGATTTACACAATACTAAAGTCTTTACAATTTAAGGCATTTCTCAAGTTTTAATGGTGCAACCCAAGTTAGTAAATCACTAGTCTGAAACTAGCTAGCAACTAGAAACTTAGGATGGGCATTACGTTAAAAGTTAGCGATGGATTTATGGAGAGCTGGTGCCACCCAATCCAGCAGGTGACTAAAACAAGCAGCAGACATTGAAATACCTTGATGAAAATTACAGGCATTTAGTCTGTAATGTGGATGATGAAGATGCAGCTGCCTTCAGTGCCACTGCTTGTGCAAAAAACCTTTTCTGCCGTGCTTCTCTTTTCAGCAGAACTTCATCTTATTTAACCGTGACAGTAACATCACCCTGACTTTAAATGTAAACCTGACATAAACTGTTGTAGTGCGTGGTCGTGGCCCACCGTGTGCACGGTGGGATTTTTTTTTTTTTACAACTTTAAAAAAGGGGCAGAAAGACAGGAGAGAGAGGAAGGCCAGAGAGAAGGCCTCAGTCTGAGCCTCCCTATCAGGTGCAGACCACAGGCGGGCTGACTCTGTGGAGCTCGCAGAGCTGTCGTCTGACCTTGGAGTCCAGGTCATCCTTCCACTTCAGCACGGCGTCGAACGTGGAGGCCCTCGTCACGTCAAAAACCACCAGCGCTCCCACCGCCTCCCGGTAATAGACGCGAGTCATGTTCCCATACCGCTCCTGTCCTGGGACGCATGGACAGACATCAGACACACACACATGTACACGTAAAGACAACTTTGAAGTCCATAAAATTCAATCAACCCACAGCACGGTTTGTTAGCGACAAACCTAGCAGCGTTAGTATGTGTGTGCGTGTGTGTTTACGCTACAGTAGACGCCATCATGTGATTGATATCATGAGCATGGGATCACTTGAGTCAGGCACAAGATCTACATTCCTCAGCCAGGCATCAAATGACAGGGAGGGACCCAGGCATCCAGTGGAAAGACACACACTTTCACTGGGAGTTTCGCATCACTCACTGCAAAAATCTCCATCCTGTCAAGTTGTGTTTGTGTATGTCTACGTTTGTGTGTCGTAAGAGTAAAAAAAGAGTCATTTTATTCCGTCTCGTTTCAAGATACTGACACTCTCTGAAGGAGTTGATTTGACTGGAAACCAGTCGATATGATCTTACTGTACTGGTAGAAAAACAAGACTTTTAGGACTCTGTTATAGACAGAAGTTGCTTGAAAAGATGGGGATGTTTTGCAGCACTGTCCGGCAGGTTTTTTTATTGTTATGTCTATGTTTTTTTCACACGCGTTTACCTTCCTAAAACTGCTCAAACTCCCTTTACAAAGCTTATCTCCAGATGTAGCTTTAACAGCTGACAGGCTTTCACAGCTGCTGAAGGTGAAACAAAAGGTTTTTGTTTCCTAAGATCCAAGAACACACACACACACACACACACACACACACACACACACACACACACGCACACACAAACAAAGACACACACACTCGCTCATACAGAAAATAAACCCTTGTTTTGCAGACCAGCAGTTGTAAGAATCACCTGATGTATAATAAACCTGTAAACCGGTATTGTATTGGATTCAGTAAGGTTAGACAGACCTGCTATGTCCCACAGCTGTAGCCGGATCACAGTGTCACTGTCCCACTGCAGCACCTTCAGGGCGAAGTCCACCCCGATGGTGGCTCGGTAGTGCTGGGAGAAGATCTGATGGACGTACCGCTTGATGATGGACGTTTTTCCCACTCCTAAGTCCCCGATGACCAGGACTTTGAACAAAAGCTCCTGCTGCATGGCTGCAGCTCTGCAGACAAAAAAAAAAAAAAAAAAGAAACCCTCCTCAATAGAATTATGGAAACTTAAAGAAGGATGCAGATGCGCAGTTATCACAGCAAAACTCTAAACTATCTATAGTGAAGTCATGGGCAGTAGGAAGAAATCTTATAAGTAGGACATTTTCTTTGGTCTAAGGAAAAATGTTATGATCTGATATCGCTGAGATTTGCGACAGAAGCCGTCAAGATCGCCGGTGAGTCCTCAACACGTCTCAGTCTAAATCCGTCTACTTGACTCTCAGCCCCCGTGAGGGACTCGAATGCAGGCGAGTTCAGGGACTCCTCGTAAACAACCACCTCAGACTGGAAGAGGTTCTCGGGATCTTCATTTTAAGGGAAAGTGTCAGTACATGAATTTACTCTGTTTCGAGCATGAGCCCAGCATTCAAAATTTCACTTGAGTAAAAGTAAAAAATGTTATGAGTAAAATGCTCATTGTGCAAAATGACCTCATTCAGAGTTCATTAGTAGCGATTACTACTATATATTAAACTATTGGATCATTATCACATATGTATCAATGTGTATTCAGCATCTTACTGCTGAAGTCGTTTGAGGCTGAGCCGATTTGAACTTCTTTAAATACGTCTGGCATTAGATTATAAGGCTCAGAAGTTACCAGTCATGGCCAATATCTAACCTTTAAAAACTGATGGATCCTTTGGCAGGTAAAACAAATAATCATATAATAAAGATAATAATAAGTATATAGGTCATTATATATTAGCTGTCAGATAAATGTACTGCAGTAAAAGGTATATTTGTAATGCAATAGAAGTATAAAGACACATAAAATTGAAATGCTCAAGTAGGTTCCAAGTACGTCAAAACTGTACTTAATTACAGTACTTGAGTAAATACATCTTGTTGCTTTCCACCACTGAATAGACTGGTCTAATAGGCTCCATGGATCCTGTAAATATTTCTTTTATGATTGTATCTAGCTATCCATTAAAAACCTGCAGTCAAGGTGTGGCTTTCAATTACGAGGTGCAGATTTTTTTTTTTTAAATTGACCCCTGCCAGTAATCTACAATGGCTCAAACATAACAACACTTTTAGTTACTTTTTCTGTAGTTTACAGTACGTTATGTTTTTTTTTTTTTCTTTATCCAAATATTGGATTTAATTTACGATGAAGTGTCAAACAATAATATTCAAAATGGCCTGGAACTGTAAAAATTTACCGGCCGACCATGAATTGTGGACAAAACTTTTACCTAAACATTGCACTGAGGGAACTACAAAGTATATTGAGGACGTTTCCCACTTCTCTGCTCGTTCATAGGTGGAATATAAGCATCAGTGCTGAGGAGCAAATCAGAGATTTCCAGAATAAAATATTCACATTATATTGATACCAATACTAATTAACAACTTATGACAAAAACTGGATATTCTAATGAGAACAAAAATCTTTCACAAAAATGTAATGCGATGTAAAATAGAAAAATTATGACTGCATTTTTTTAAAGATATGTAAATCTAAACGAGTATGTCTTTATCCATGTGCATCTTCTATTTGTTTTTACTCCCTTTTTTGTTATATTTTATTTCTTTATTTAATGTTAAGGGAGACTGTGTTGTTGGTTGTTGGCATGTCTCCTAAAAAAAAAATCTAAGGTTGTTGCATATTGCTGGGTCATTTTTTGCAAAGATCTAAATAAAGCTATTGACCAAAAAAAAAAAAAAAAAAAAAAAAAAAGGTCAAATTGTCTGCTAATAATTTTAATGAATAAGAAAGTACTGCCGAGACCTTGAGAAAGCAGTCTGTCAGGTCGAAATAAACGACGTGGTTGAAGTTATTGTGTTCATGTGAGCTCACCTTGTAACTGCAGTTTTTTTTTTTTTTGGTTTTTTGGGTTTTTTTTGTTTTGCTCCTGCAGCCTTTGAAGGCAGCAGCCTGAGGGTCGCCGCTGCGCCGCTGCGTGTGCAGTTACGGTAATGGTGCTGATGAGGGCGAGGAGGGGATGTGTGATGCTGCCGTTGTGTCCTGCTGCCATTTCATCGGCGGATCACCACGGAAATATCAACAGTCCTGCCCGATTTAACCCGCAGCCGTGGGTTTACACGCTCAACAGGCTGTTTTTACATTTAAAAACGGGCCCAATAGTGGTGGTAGACAAGAGGCCCGCCTAATAATAGGATGTTGTTGGCGGGCTATTTCTGCAAGCAACACCACAACCGCTGCTAGTCTGGAGGATCATTTTTTGGAAGACACAATCATCGATATGGGGTTTGTTTTTTACAGATACTGAGCTCTTAACTTTAAGGTAGGTCATCATCTGCTGATTTTTTTTTTTTTTCTCTTTCTTTTTTCAACTGCTATCCTTGAATGTCCGCCCTTATAGCAAAGAATACTCCTAACATGGCATTAGACTAAAAGGGCTGGGCCTCAGTATTTGTTGTAAAGTTGGTGGGGTATGTTGTGATGGCTGTCACTGGAGGCCTCCTCGGAATCAGTGGCCAATATCTCATACCAACTAGGAGTCGTGTTTAGCAGGCCATCTCTTCGTTAAGCTTCTTTCTGGCCGGCCTCAAGGCCTCCTTGTGTGTTATTGCTGTATAACAGCCAGTCCACTACCCACATGGGGGATGACTGACTACGCCAGTGTTTATTGAGTTGGAGAGGAGTGGCCTCCCCCCCCCCCCTCCCTCCTTCCCCTCAAATTAGATCACCCAACTGTAAACCTGGACACTGCTGAGATGATTCGAGTCTGTTGTGCTCTCCTCATGATAATCCAAGAATGAGCCATGTGGTCGACACAATCTGTGGATGAATTGCACGTTTGCGTTTCATCTGGATATAAAACCCTGAATCTATTCAAACACAGCCCCTGTTTCTAAAGAGGAGGGTGTCATTTCATTGTTGCTCTGACCGTTAGTAGAAGCTTTAAGGTGTGCTGAACCTGAGCGGTTGTTTCATTTATTGCCATTTTCTGTCATTTTCTTCCTCATAAAAATGCTTGTGTGACAACAGACACCATGTTAATATTTTACATAACACAGACGCGTGGTTTCCTGCTATTTCACGCGTAGAAAAAGATCTACAAATGAAATATTAGTTCATATTTTTTGCCATTTACACTGCACTTTAAAGGATTGATACTGTTACTGCAGGTCAAGCCCATGTTTAGGATTCATATTTTGTCAAGACCATTTCTGCAGTGGTCTTCAGGAGACAGAGACAACTCAAGTTCTTCAAGCAATCAAGCAAATTTTTGGCTTTTAAATACAGTTCATCTCATCTTAGTTATTCTCTTGTATTAATATGGATTAGAGTTGAAACGATTAATAGATTTTTGGATTGACAAAAAAGCCAGCATGTCAATGTCAATTAATTTTATAATTTCAGCCATTTTTCAAGCAAAAATGTCTTTTTTTTTTGCTGGTTCCAACCTTTCAAATGTGAGGATTTGATGGTTTTATTTATCATATATAATAATAAACTTAATATCTTTGGGTTTTGAATTGTTGGTTGGACTTTTAAGACATTTTAAGCCTTAATATGGATGACGGTGACTGAGCGATTGATTCTACTTTGCCACAGATTTTAGTTTTAATGAGACATGGAGACGATATGGCTTTATCAGTTTCGCCTGATTGTCATCGGAGACTCTACAGTCGGCAAGTCGTGTCTGATCCGGAGGTTCACTGAGGGCCGCTTCGCCCAGGTGTCAGACCCCACCGTGGGGGTGGACTTCTTCTCCCGTCTGGTGGAAATCGAGCCAGGCAAAAGGATCAAACTTCAAATCTGGGACACTGCAGGACAGGAGAGGTTCAGGTAAGGACAGAACTCTCACAAAACGGCATCATGACCTATAAGCAAAACTCACGCTGCTGCTCTTTGGTTTATTTTATTTATTTATTTATTTTGCATGTTATTTCTGTATATCTGTCCAGGTCTATCACCAGGGCCTACTACCGCAATTCAGTGGGCGGGCTCTTACTCTTTGACATCACAAACCGCAGATCCTTCCAGAACGTCCATAACTGGCTGGAGGAGGCCCAGAGCCACGTCCAGCCGCACAGCATCATCTTCCTGCTGGTCGGCCACAAGTGCGACCTGGTGGCCCAGCGTCAGGTGACCCATCAGGAGGCAGAAAAGCTGGCAGGAGCCTACGGGATGCGCTACGTGGAGACATCAGCACGAGAGGCCATCAACGTGGAGAAGGTGTGCAGGTTATTTTAGCTTTTCTTCACACGCACGCGCTCAGCTGCGACCGACACATTGTGTGTTGGGCTTCATCCCGAACGCTCTCGATCAAAAATCTTGATCAAGAGAATTATTGTGTGCATACATCCCCCTAACCAATGACAAAGACTTTGGACTGAATTGCTGTACTTGTTTTTTCCTGTTAGTTAAATCTTTCATTAGAACAACCAGTGAAATCTGCTAATTCTCAACAAATCATTATTGCATTGAACTTAGACATTAACATAATGAGCAGAGATAAACCAGACCACCACCAGGAAGGCCGTCATCCTCTGCCCTCTACAGTGTGTACCACTGGGTCAGATTTTACAGGTAATACGCAACCGCTGGTTGGCATCACTTTAACACTCCTGGGTAATGGGAACGCCTTTTGCCCAACAAATAGTTTTGCAGGGCTGCATCCAGCGATTATTGTCGTTAACAATGTCTCTGCTTATTATTTTCTCATTAATCGTTTGCTTTATAAAATGTGCCCGTCGAGAGTTGTTGCTTTTGACAGAACAGTCAAAACCCAAAGATGTTCTGTTTACTGTGACATAGAACAAAAGCAAGTAGCAAATCCTGACATTTGAGAAGCTGTTAACGGAAAATTTTTGCCATTTTTGCTTTAAAAACTTGATTCAAACAGTGAAGTGACTATCAAAATTGTTGCTGATTCATTGTCTGTCATTTAACTAATCTTTTCAGCTCAATTTTTTTTTTGTAATCATGAGTCATCCAGTTCTGGTTTTGCCTCTGGTATTTGCTGCAGGCCTTTGTGGATTTGACAAGGGACATCTTTGACCTGGTGCGGAGCGGGGACATCAAGATCCAGGATGGCTGGGAGGGTGTCAAGAGTGGATTTGTGCCCAATACCGTCCATTCCTCCGAGGAGGTCACCAAGGGCAGCCGGCAGTGCTACTGCTGATTTACCTGGCTGCAGCATGTGGGGGTGACAGGTGGTAAATACTTCAGTGGACTCCGTCTGTAGGAGATCTTTCTCTAGCCATGGCTGCACTCAGGCCAGTTTTTTTGGGACTTATAATACTTCCCTGCTGAGTTAACAAGCTTTACTTCTATACACAAGACATTGCTCGGTCTTTCGGGGTGCCTGTTTATGGCTCTGTCCACACTTAGGACACTTTATTGATGTTCCTGACAGGCGTAGAAGCACAAGAAGCATCCTAACCCCCTCACTGTTCTGTGTGCACGTGTGTGTGATTGTATTAACCCTCGACGCTTACCGGCGTTCAGCTTTACTCCGCTTTCGCTCTTTCCTGATGTGTACAGTCATACTCCAGTGGCCGCTCGTGTTCTTGTTGCACATCTCTAAGGGACTGAGACCGACAGTGTAACATGTTCAATACTCGTGGTAATTTCAATCTGAATCAGTGACGCCGAGACTGAGCCATGCCTTTTTTCTTTTCATGCATAATACTCAGAATATACTGCAACCTTGTACAGACTATATCCATTGAGAGAGTTGAGACGGAAAGAGATCTTCACTGATTCTACTGCACTACACATCCAAGTGGCTTAATACATGAGGAGAGTGGAGGATAACGAAAGTGAAATTGAATTGAACCAAAGTTTGAGGTACTGTCATGCTCGTTTGTCTGAATGCTGATGAAAGAGTTTGCACGGTGAAAGTGTTCAATGGTACATTTGCTGTTTGCTGAAAGGAAAGTTACTGTAGCAGCTTGCTGGTGGCCATTATGGGTAGATCACAGCAAGGATTTTTATTGATATGGCAAGTACCCTGTTCATGTTTACTAGTCTGTGCTGGTTTACTGGTGAGAACAGGTAAGATATAACCTTAAAGCCTTTTGTATGGAACCCCAGTGTGTTCAATATTAAATATATATAAAAGAAATTAATAATCATACGAATAAATTGTGTCAAACACACAAATGAACCAAGAATTTTTGAAATATTTGAAGAAACAATTGAAACTTCAATCCTTCCTCTGAAATGTTATCTCGTCATTCTTATTTACACAATAACAGAGTTCCACTGGAGTTTACTTTTATGTGATTATAGACACTTTTATTTCAAGATGCTATTTTTACAATGGCACGTGGTATGGGGGACATCATATTGACATGCTGGTGTTTGTGACTCTGTAGGCACATGCTTGTGAACACGATCATTCAGGAACATAGTGGAAATAGTAGAAACTTGACACTCACACCACAGGTACTCCATATGGAGCAGATGATCTGGTTAGACTTTGGTGTGCATGGTTGCATACATTTGCATATTAATAAGGTGTACTATTTTTTTAAACTCAACGTCTCTTCCTGACAGTGGCGTTGTCGGCGGATGCCTCGCCTTTCTGCCAATTGCATGCCCCCTACCTCTCGTAAACGAAATCAGCGGCTTAGCCGGTTAGCACCTGTTAGCAAGAGCGAACACAGAGAGAAGATTGTCCATCTGTCTGTCTTTGAGGAACATCTTTAAAATCAAAATGCAGCTGAGGTAACGCTGAATTAACCAGCTAACTTTAGCTGGAAAACCCTGGTTGTTTAAAAACTCTTACCGTTGGTTTGAAGCCAATAGAGTCCCCAATGACTCCTCTAATCATCTGGATGAAAAAATATTCTCTACACTGAATGATAAAAAAAAAAAAAAGAAAAAGATTTTTAACTCATTTCCCAAGTTTCCCAAGAAAAATATCATTCACTGAAAAAGAACTCCAATGAAAATAATGAAATAACATTTAATAATACAAAAAAAACCCCAATTTCTTGTTTGATTTATACATTTCACACAATCTATTCATGTGATTATTTATTTCATCGTCACATATTCATTTGTGTGATATTGAACACTTTGGGGCTCCATACTTTTGGAAAATGATGCTATGAATCTGAAAATGGAGCCTGCTCTTAAATATTACACAACACCTTCAGGTTATAATCTCTTCTCACACCTATGCCCACAGTCCATCCATAGATTCAGTCATGTCCATATTTATAATCAGTGCATGCCTCCATTTTAACCGAAATTTTCCAAAGAAAGAAAAGAACTTTTATTTTTGATATAATGTAAATACCCATTTCATTCAGTACGTGGAATCTCATTAGAAAGAGTGGAATGAATGAACTGTCTGATTTGTTGCCTGGGGAGGGGAGAAGAAGTCAAGCCTCAAGGCATAGCGTGTGTTAACCACGGAAAGTGAACAAATTAAGAACATGTGAACTTGACAACTGCGCAGATTTCAGTTCAGACTGGCAGCATTAATATTGACTAATTCATCTAACAGCTTAGAAGACAATGGTGAGTGAGTACTTCGTTAAACTGTGCAGGGGACGTGTCTCTTTCGAGTGCCTTCTGGAGGAAAGACGCAGCCCGCTTCCTGTCCACAGATACAACCGTGTGTTTATCTTGTGAATATTGACATCTAAAGTGTGAGGCGGCAGGAATGTCACACTACACACCCTGTAAATAATTTATTTAAAACCAAACCCTGTCAAAGTTGACTGTTCAGTGTTGTCGTGGCATCGAGTGTCATCAGTAATAAATGCCTGGAAACATAAATAAAGATTTACCTTGCGCACAGGTCGGAGGCGCACTGCTCTTTTTGCCATTAAACCGGCTGTCAGTTGGGCAACAGGCAGCAGTAAGGGGTCACGGTTGTGGTTAAACAATTGATGTAGTGCTGTGTGTGACCACTGGAGGGCCTTACCGCGTGGACAAGGGAGGGGAGCAGAAGCGGTTACTTCAGCACATCATGTTTTGTCGTGGCCTCTTCCCACTAAAAAACAGTAAGAGACATTTTTGAGTAACGTCTGAAAACACAAATATTGGCAGCATGAAGAGAGAGGGGTTCAAAAATACTCACTGTGTAGAAAACAAACGTAAGAATTTACAGTCTTTGTCAGCAATCACAATTCTCAATATGCTGTGTGCAATTCTAAAATCTACAGTTCGTTTTGCCTTGGACACGGGAGTGAATGGCACTGCTTTTCCAAAGCTTTTATATTACTCTCAAGCACATTTATCAACATGCTCTTTGTTTAAATCCTCACAAGCCAAATACCGTCGCCACCTGTGACGTGCAGAGGTTTCATATTTTCGGCAAGAGAGCCAGATGGCCACGAGGTGCCGGTCAGGTGACTCTTCATCATCAGTTCTCAGTGAAACTTATCACACATGGCCAAATTTAGTTCACAGGCGCCACTCCTCAGCTGTCATTTATCTAACTCATGGGCTTTCCGTACGTGGGCACCGCAAAAGGCCTCTCATGCATAGACTGTGTGGGCGTTTTTGTCCGAGGCTGGGGGGGGGCAGGGACGGCATCTAGCTGTGAGGACATCACGGCAGATGCAGTGGAGAGTTTCACCTTTTCTATTTTCATTGTTAAATTGTTCCTGATTTACATGTATTTGTTGGATTGAGACATTTGGTTTTTACTGTACTATTGTTTTTCTACTTTATGTCTTACATTACTCCTACATGCAAGGTTCTTACTGTGAACAGGGGCAGGGATGGTGACCACTGACAGTGAGAAACCTGTGAACAGACTGTTGAAAGTGGACGCTGCATGACATCAGTCTATACAGTTGGCTGTAACAAATAATTGAGTTTATTATTCAGCTATTGTATCTAACTCTCAATGAGAAAAGCCACAAAGAAGCACAATTTTAATTTCTTCTGTCATGCTGACACAGCTCTTTTGACATTTGACAGCCTTGACTTAAATAATGATAAAAGGGACATGTCATTTTGGTAAATGTGGTATAAATGGTGTAAGCTATTTAGTCTTGATGGATAGTCTAAATGTTTTGAGTAAGTGGAGGCCTTTTACTGCCTTATGAAGTGCTGCGCTGCTCAGTATTAAATAATGTTGATTGCTCTTAATCTGAGATAAATACAATAGGTAAGTGGACTTAAGCGATTGAGATAAAACTGACAAATCGTTTTATGTTTATAGGCATTATAATTATGGCCTTTTCCTACCAAAAAACAAGTTGAAATCTAAAACCACTAATATTAAAAACATAAATAGAGATGGGATGCGGATGAACGCTGAATAGGAAAGAATGTAAGGATTGAATTAGTTTATAGGCCTGTGGATGCAGGATCAGGATTGATGTTCGAAGTTGCAAAGTTAGTCAAACAGCCCGAGGGCAGAGTCATGTTGCATCTTACACAGATGACATTGTTCCACATAATGCAGTGAGTCACCGGTGACTCATTGTCAAATCGGTAAAGGTGGCTTCAACAATAGCCTCTGGTATTCAGCTCATATTGAAAAGAAATGGCTCCCATCCTTCTTTCAAAAGAAACTGAAGAGGTGGGTAAAACACAAGAGGCCAATCTGCCATAAGCATGAATTGTGTTTTATTTTTAAAAAAAAAAAAAAAAAACCCATTGAAAATACAGCTCATTTTATACATGACAGCCATATGTACAGGATATAAAACAAAGACAAAAATAGATCACTGCTGTTAATGAGACAGCGTGGAAAGGGGAGATGATCGTAAAGATTTTCGAAAGGCACAAGGGCTGTCTTTGAATAGCTCTTGTGTGACATGAGTCACAGCCATAGAACATTTTAACGGTAAATTAACCCTTCCCGGGGTCCTTCAATGACAGCATTCAAGAAAACGTAAGAGTTTTACGCTTAAATCTGCAGCAGGAATCTCGAGTCTCACATTATGGGTTTGTTCCATGCCTGCGAGAGTAGCCGATGAAGTAGCTTGAATAGTCTGAGACACAGTCCGACTCCTTTGTTTTACCAGCCCCGGTGCCTTCCTCAGGCAGAAAGATGGTCGTTTAGGCACCAGATTATAGATTCACATCAGAAACAATGGCTGAATCCTAATCTTCCCTTACCCCAATTCTCCACAAACTTTTTGGGAGATATGTCAAGTTCTGACATGTCTAAAGGGGGAGCAAACAATAAAGATGTTTAGGGACTTTTTTTTTTTTTAAATCTGCGGAAATGCTTCAATTTTGCCTCCACCGCGACCATTTCAACTGAAAAGGGGACAAGGATTTGTATAATTTGGATTTCAGCAGCATCGAGTGTCGAATGAAATGCCTTCAAAAGACCACCTCTTACCAAATTATACTTAAGGGACATATTTTAAAGAAAGTAAGTTTGTATAATTTACAGCATTATACAAATAAAGATATAATTTTAAACAAATACTGTACACTCTACAGTATAGCACTTTACTAGAACAACAACAGCGCCAACAAAAAAAAAGAAAAAAAAAAAAAGCTATTAATAAGTTAACATATTGACTCAAGAGGATTGGGGTAAAAACATTTAAAATTACACAATTTAGAGACCAACTTTAAGTGGTCATTATTTGTTTTGGAAAACTCAGTTTCTGAAAACACGTTCATTTGGTCAGGAAGGAAAGAAAATATTCAGTTAACTCATTTGGTGAACCAAGACATTTGCAACAAATGTTTTGGAAGCAACAAGAGACCAAAAAAAAAAAAAAAAAAAATTTTTTAAACCTGTACATTTAATGATGAAAATACATTAACATCTAAAAAGCATATTGAGACTGACATGAAAAGGCAAAAACAAAAACAAGAACGCTATCCCAAACAGACAACACTATAAACATTTAAATATTAACAGTACTATCAGAAAAGTAAATACAGTAGTAAAAATAAAACAGATGGGATCTCAGACAAAGCTGCCAAGACCAAGTTTCAATTGAAACTAAACAAGAACCATTGTGAAAAAAAACAAACAAAACAAAAACAAAAAAACAAAAACAAACCATTTAGTCTTTTCACAAGGAAGTAAAAATAAAACAAACGGTGAATATATTTTAGTGGTGATTAAAGACAGACCCTTGTTCAGAAACGGACCCCGAGCTCCCAGACACTCAAGTGGATCTTGCAGGGATGGACAGATGTCAATTAGAAACTATTCACTGTGTATTTACCAAATTTTAAAAAAAAACACCCTGTTCCTTGTCACATCAGAAGATAACTTGAGGCGATTAATGAACTTTCTAAATGCAAATCTGTCCTGAGATCTGCAGAAATATCTGGGTACAGCTATATTAAAAGAAGTTGAAACAGACCAATACAAATCAAATTTCATACAAATCTTCCAATGTCCAACAATGTTGTTTTGGAATAACAGACAGATGTGGTTAAACTACAGTAAATACCAGAAAGGATAGTAGAGAGGAGATTTTCCTTCGCTGTTTTCACATAAATTTCTGGATTTCAAGGTCCTTAAAAAGGCTCAAAAAGTAGTCCGTTGCCCTTTTGACTGTTAAAAGCCTCATCAAAATCCTTGAAACAAAGCCCACGATACCATTTCAACTGGGCCTACGTTTGAGACAAAAAACACAACATGGATAATTAAATATCGTTTCATACCATTTAAAAATTATACTGTAACATATATTTTATGGCTTGTCTCTGGGAGCAGGGGGCACAAGGGCGATAGTGTGTGTAAAACTCATCAAATCTGTAAAGCATGTACTTAAGCCTCAGAAAACTGAACAGCGCAGCGCAGACTACATAAACATCGACCATGTGCTACTGACCTAACTGCACTGAGGCCCCGACTGACACCGTTAACCACACAGCTTCAGTGCTACCTGGTTTACACACAAACAAATAGGCTGGTGCAATAATCAAGGACCAATGAACTAGACATGTCAACTCTACTGAAAGCTGGTCATGAGAAGCAACTGATTTTCATCTCTGCCACTTTGTGGTGGTATGAAAATCACGGTTTTTAAAAACAGCTTGAAGTCTATCTCACTGAGCCAAGTGTCTTGGTGATCATAAACTCGCTGGTTTAAGTCATAATTTTTAGATATATAGACAGTAGTACTCCCTAGTGGCCAGGTGGCTCCTTGCGCAGCCACGGCACGATAAACAACAAAGAGGAAGCAAAGAATAAAAATTGCTAAAGTGTAACATTTGTCAAGTTAACAGCTTCAGCGAACGAAAAACAGGATTTCATGGGGGAGTACCACAGTACTCTGTTAGTTCGGTCCATTCAAAGCATATGTTATAGGCAGGTAAATATCTCCAGAGGGCTAAGGCTAAGTACAAACAGACAGACAGACAGATTGAAACAGACACATGGGCCAGAAAAGTGGGTCTGTCACAGTGTCTAGCCATCAAGTTAATCAGCCTCCAAGTCAGAGGTAAGATGTGTGTGGCGTTTCTCTTGCCTCTCCTCCCTTTAAACCCAGGGCTGTGTTCCAGGCTGACTACACTGCAGCATTTGGCTGCCAGTTCAACCAGACTGCCAAAATGAGTGTAGAGGCTCTGCAACATTTCCCAGGTCTACATCAGTCTGTATCAGGGGCTGCTGCCTGCTTCCACGTCACTGTCATCGGGAGCGCCTTTGTAAATTGGGCTCTTGGTCTGCAGCGCGGGCTCATATTTGCGGGGGGACGACCTGTTGGCAGCTTCAGTGCTGTTCTTAATGCCATAAAAGAAGTAGATGGCGAAACCTGGAGGGGAAGGGAGAGGCAACAGGAAGTTAGGAAACAGTAACATTAGCACTAATATGTAACACTAGAAATGAAAACAGAAGTGGTGATGTTCAAAACGTACCAATTATCATCCAAACGGTGAAGCGGCACCATGTACCCTGGTCCAGCTGCATCATGAGGTAGATGTTGACGAAAACACTGAAGAGGGGCAACCAGGGAAGAAGAGGGACCTGGAGGGGACAGAGACAAAGTCAGCCTAACCATATTTCAAAACGGACCTGGTTCTGCTCTGGGTAGCAGAGAGAGAGAAAAGCAGGTGTGCCAAAATGCCATCGCAAATCAGTGGATCTCTTCGCCTCTCAGCTGTCAAGACAGTCTCAGAGTTGCCGATGTAACAGTGTAGTTTTCCCAAAACAAAGTACTTGAGGGACAAAGACAAAACAGAACTGTCCTCTCTTTCTCTCTCTCTCTCTAACTCAAAGGGTGCCTTCTCAGGGTTTGGTAGTTACCTTGAAGGTGAGAGCCTCTTTGCTCTCAGGCTGCCTGAAGATGATGACGACGCAGACGCCACAGAGCAGAGTCAAAATGACACAGGGCACCACGACGCCTGCATGACCGGTCAGCAGCTCTGGCAGGTAGTTGGCCAGGACAACGCACAGTATGGTGATAAGAACAGCTGCACAGAGGGGCGGAGAAAAAGTCAGTTACACTGGTTGCAGTGAGATGCAAATTACTATACATATAAAAAAAAAAAAAGACTTTCATCAGCTTATAGGAGTTAACCAGAAGCTCTGGCTTTAACCTCCTCCATGATGTACTTACAAATAATAGCAGTGGTAGCGTAGACAATGTTCCCAGAGGTCTGTGTTGGGGTCTTTCCGCTTGGGCAGAAGAGCAGCTTGGCAGTGAAGGCCTCTCGGAGCGGCCTATCCTCCATCTCCGCGCCATATTCGTCGCCGCTGTCCCCCCCACTCACAGCCACCTTCTCGCCTTCCACCAGCTCCACCAGCTTCTCCGTCTGGCTGGATGAGGACAGGCTGCCTGGCTGGTACCTGTGGAGACAGGGAAGTGTGTCAGTGAGTTACCAAAAAAAAAAAATGTAAAGAATAAAGGAGGATTATTTACAGTGGCTTAACTGGATGAGAAAAAAAAAACCCTATAGCTAGAAACATTGGCTACATACAAATAAGAGCTTTCATAAAATGTATTAACATTCTTGTGCAAAACAGTTTAGTCCAATGCTAATGAGAATGAACCATTTGAGAGCCAGTGCGTGAAGCTTCTGTGACCCTTTTATTTTAACTGTACGCAGATTATGATATAACTATGCTTTTAAGCTAGTACTTGGCAACGGCGTTGGTACAGCAGCTGCTAGGGAGTAATTAACATGATTACAACTTCAGAAGGCTCTGAGAATGTACCAGCGGAGACTGAAGGTGCTTACCTGAGGATGAGGACGCAGATGGCCACTAAAGAGTACGCTAACAGAGTTCCAATAGACATGAGGTCAACCAGAGCTGCCAGGTCGAACAGGAAGGCCATGAGGGCTATAGGGAGAAGTAAAATGAGATTTCTTAGAAAATGTATACTTGTAACCCATCTCTAAGTCAGAAAGACTTAATTGTTTAGACTGCCCACAATGCAAGCAGGGACCCCCAAAAAAATAAAATAAAATGCAGTATATCCTTTTTTGCAGACTTTTCTGTACGGTAAAGCTTTATTGATCCCGAACAGACAGGCCATTAGACAGGCTTCTAGACAGAGCTGAGGCAGGAGACAGCTGTGACCCTGGCAAACTACAAACAACCACTCTCAACAGACTTGACAGCATGGGGTAGACACAGCAAAAAACAGCCCGTAGGTCTGAAGCAATAAGCAAACATGACAAGAAAGAGACTCCGATAAGGATAAACACACCCACACAGAGAAGAAAAATCAAGTAAAATACACCAGTAGGAATAGCGAGCTTACCTGCAACAATGCCAGAAGCGATGGTGGCCAGGAGAGGGGTCTTTGTGCGAGCGTTCATCCTGGACAGAACACGGAACAGCAGCCCGTCCTCTGCCATGGCGTAGATGACTCGCGGCATGGGAAACATAGAGCCTAGGAGACTGAGAGAAGATCAACAGTTAGCAAAAGATATGAATTGTTAGTGTTAAAAGAGATTTACAGTGTCATGTAAAAGGAACACGAAAACAATATCCTTCCTTACCTGGTGGACAGAGCACAGAGAGAGCCCACAGCCACGATGTACCTGGCGGGAGCCCAGCCGACGTAGCTGAAGGCCTCGGGCAGAGGGCTCTGGGTGTTCAGCTCGTAGTATGGCATCATCAGGGTCAGGGCGGCAGACACACCAAAGTAGGCGAAAAAACAGATCAGCAGCGAGGCCACGATGCCAATAGGTATGGACCGCATGGGGTTCTTTGCTTCCTCGCCTGAGGACAAAACAAAAAGACGATTGTTGATATTAAGGGTCCAAATGAGAAAGGGGAATAGACAGCCAACCATGTTTGCAACAGGTGACATTTTATGCATCACATACATGCGTTGCCGACTGCAGAGCACGTGAAAAAGACTTGAGGGTCTTGAAAGATGGTGACATCTCTCTCCTCTCTCATTTCACTCAAAGTTAAATAACATGGCATTTCAATATGGACAACAGGTACTGCGTTGGCCCAGCACTAATATAATGTGCCAATATCTCAGATGTACGTACGTAACACTGAATGGAAAAAAAAAAAAAAAAAAAGTTTACCCTTGTGTTTACTATCCAAACATTTGCTCCCATGTGAACATGAGGGTACGCAGTCAACAACAGCAAATTCTCATGTCAAAATTGCAAATAATGCAAAAAAGAAAAGGCTTTGCAGAAGCATTCTCACGATGCAACAGGTGTGAAACAAGAGAACCATTAACAGACAGTTAATAAACAAACCACAAAACACACCCAGGATCCTGATTTTCTACATTGTGTTTGATTTATTATTGTCTAAAAAGGGCCATGATCTTGTGTAACAAAGAATGGGAAGCAACTTGAAACACTTATGTAAGACTTTTAATGTCTGTTAACTGTTTCTATAGCCACTTTTGTGAACCCTTTCTCTACAATGTTTTTCCATGGGAATACTAAAAATTACTCACTTGTTGTGGCGATACAGTCAAAGCCCACAAACGCATAGAAGCAGGTGGCGGCACCAGACAGGACTCCAGTGAGGCCAAAGGGAGCAAAACCGCCCACGCCAAATTCCTCCTCAACCCTGGGTGGCAGAAGAATAGACATGCTGTTTGTTTAACAGCCAAGAACAATAATCAAACACAGAAGAAACAGTAAAACTCGGGTTTAAATACTGACTGAAACGGCTTGCTGCTGTTGGTGCGGTTTCTGTAGCCAATGTAGTCTGTCTCCGTCAGGTTCCAGTTGGCTGCGTCCCCCTTCACAAAGCCAGAGATGATAACGAAGCCCAGAACAACCAGGTTGATGCCTGTGAAGATCTTATTCACCAGCGCCGACTCGCTCACGCCAAAGGCCAGAAGTCCTGAGGGCAGAAAGTACAGGAAGAAAGGAGAGAGTGGGAAGGGAGGGTGATGTAACAGAGAAAAAGAGAATTCATATTTCAGCACCAATAACAACATGTCCTGCTATTTGGGTGGATGTTTTCGTACTTCATCACTTCCAACTTACAAATCAGTCAGCAACCGCAATCCACCAATTAAAAAAACACTGCTACTGGCATGCCACACTAGCTGCAATATTAGTGTGACAACTGTTCGGGCTGTTATGCAATGCTTTTAAATGCAGTGCTAACAATGGCTACCTTTGCATGGACGACAACAGTTAAACTGATGTCCCAGTTTAACTTGATTACTGAATAAGAAATGCAATTTTAGAATTTTCTCTCTCCACTTCGCATTAATCATGTTCTCGCGTATTTATCCTGTAACCCCCAGAGAAGATCCTGACCCCAGGTTGGGAACCGCTGAGAGTAATGGCTCAGGAAGAAAAAGGGCTAACTCACCAGTGAGCAGGAGGACCAGGATGAGGGCGAACAGGTCGGGGTACCCTGCCAGCACCCCCCCGGGCACCTTCATTGCCATGGAGGCTTGAAAGAAGTCGGAGATCTTTCTTTCTACCAGGTTGTCAAAGGTTGAGCTCCACGCCCTGGCCACACTGGCCGTACCTTTAAGAGAGGACAGAAGCAGATGAACAAACAATGCTGTGACCAGAAGTGAATCCTCCTTTCCATTGTTCTCTTTAATCTTACTGGGGATTTTAGCAGTTAAAACTGCATTAAACTGATCAGTGTTGTTGCTACATTAAAAATCAAACAACATAAAATCACTGCAACAACTTCACTCAAACTTTAGGAAGCTCACCTATTACGTAGGAGAGGATGAGGTTCCACCCTGTGATGAAGGCCCAGATTTCTCCAACTGTCACATAGCTGTAAAGGTATGCAGAACCTGTCTTGGGGACGCGGGCACCAAATTCAGCGTAGCACAGGCCGGCCAACATGGAGGACAGAGCAGCGATGAGGAAGCACAGGACAATTGCAGGTCCTGCCTTCTCTCGGGCGACCTCGCCAGCGAGGACATAGACACCGGCACCAAGCGTGGAGCCCACTCCCAAGGCAATTAGGTCCAGGGTGGACAGGCAGCGAGCAAATCGGGTCTCTTCACCAGAGCAGTCTAATGCCCGGCGACGCAGCAGGATTTTGCCAAAGCTGGACAGCTTGCTGGCCATATTCGCTGCGACTGTGCGTGGGGGCTGAAGCAACCTGTGTGTTTCAAATCCTTTTTGTGTAGGTGGGTGTGAGTGACACAGCTTAAACACAACACTTGTGGACTGAGAGTGGACTGAGAGTAGAGGTACTTTGAGCAGATGGGGTATTTAAACCGAGTACTTGTTTATAATTGGTCCTTTTGGTGTGTCCACTTAGGTTTACTCAAGGAGACAGAACAGCAAGTGGCAGGACTGTGGTCACAGTATTTTGTAGCAGCAGATTAGAACCTGTGTAGAAACACAAAAAGAAAACAGGGGCTCAAAACAGGGAACTATTCAGTGATTGCCAAAGCTTATATTTCTCAGAGCTGTGTTTGGCACTGTGCAGTGGGATTATTCCATCCTTTCTTTCCAACAGTGAACATTTTCCAGGAAAGGTGTTCAAACAACAGAAACTGTGGCAGGGTTTTAAAACAAACAAACAAACAGAAAAAAAAAAAAAACCCAAACAATTACATGCTCACAGAAATGGTCAACTCTAGGACTTGTCCTCTGCGGCTTGGGCTGTACAAATAAACTTGACAACTTTGTACCATAAGAAGTTGAGTTTGTCACAGCGGGTTTTAGATACATTTCAAGTGAACACATGTAGCACCAGAGATGTCGGAAACTTCAGTGGAATATTCTTCCCCTCTTTAGTAAAAAGGAGAGAAACAATCAGTTGGCAGGTTTGGAGAGACAATTTTAAAAAAAAAGAAAAAAAGAAAAAGAAAAAAAAGTGATTCACTACATGAGAACCTGTATAAATACCAGTTACGCAACTTCCAGGAATTCATACCTCAACCTTTTACAGCTTAGTAACATCATGAGACGCAGTGGGGCACAGAGAGACCTCATGAAGACAAAAGAAAACCTAACGCTATCCTACTAGGCTTGACTCTAATCTTAATTTCACCTTGACAAATAAACCTGCCATGGTACACACCCCTATAAAAACAAAAGAACACCTAGCCTAATTCCTCACCATTCCCTTACTACTTGTTATGTTTTTTCAGCAGATAGCGGCTGACAGAGAGAAGCCTGGGAAAGCTAGAGGATGTGAAGAGACAATATGGTTGAATTCTGCAAACTAATATCAACAAGGGAGAGGAGGACAGCGTGAACCAGCAGCTCGATAAGGTGAGCCAGCTGCACTGGGAGGAGGTTGATACATAGATAAAATACTTTATCCAAAAAAAATGAACCTTACCCCATTTAAAAAATAAAAACTACACAAAAAGTGCCAAATAACCAGCTATGTATCCATGAAGTGGAATTAAAAATACCTTAAATTAATTTATATCACAATGTTTCATGTTACAATGCTGTATGAAAAGGTGCATTTCGTCTATTCCAAGAACATTAAGCTGGTGTGATAACATTTACTGTTGCTTAATTGAAATACAGTACATAGTTACATGGATTATTGATCCATTCATTATCAATGATACAAAAGGGCAGGTTTAGAGAATAACACACAGACAAAACCATCCTCAAGGACAACGGCAACGTGTTTTACGTCAGTAGCAAGGAGCTTGACAAGTTCAGGAAAGGAAGAATGATTATGATTACATCAGTTTCTCCAAAACACGTGCACAACAACACACAAGAACAGTTCATAATAGGCCAAGGACACTCAGCAAAGCAAAACTGACCTGACAGATACAATGTTTTTGTATTTGTCTTTGGAGGCGGTTAGATTCCGGGGTAGATCAACACGGACAGGCCTGACAAAACTCACTACATTACACACACACTCATGTTACTTCCCTTAAAGTTGCATTCAATTAATGGGCAAGGCCACATGTTAATGAACTTCTTGGTATGGGCTGGCCATGCAGGAAATTTGTACAAGCTAACACATCACAAGCACGCCCCATAGAAAAATGTTGGGCATAAAATGAGGGCCAGCCAGGGCAACACCAAAATTATTTTAAGCAATGGGCACTGCAATATTAAACTACATTACTCAGGGCCATTTAATGCTGCTAAATTTGGATTTTGGAGGTAATATGGACATTTTGATCTGCAAACGTTGTTACATAAGATTTCTTTTTTCTTTTAACTCCAAACTGTGGGGAGTGCTGAGAGAAATCCTGGTGCTTAAACAGGTTTGGCCAGTGGTTTTTACTCCACCTTGATTAAATAGTAAACCAGGTCCTCCCTTTTGCAGCTGCTCCTGCTGAGATTATTGCATGAAAATACAGTAGATTATATACACTTCCTTACTGTGCCACCTAGTTTTATAAAATGATGCCATTCCACAGTAAATCATTTCTCCTGCTGAAAGCAGGAGCCAAGACTCATCACGCTGTTTGTCATGGATATGCTTTTGTGAAGGGAGGATTCAAATTCATTTAGTGACATTTTCAACCAAAGTTGACTTGGTAACTTTTGGACTTTCAGTTGTCCGTGCAGAGCTACTGTGCAACGCTGAGACTAAAGCTTTGCACAGTAAGTGTGTGTTTGAACGATTGCGTGTGAATGTCAGTAAAGAGCAAACATTTGCCTTGGCTAAAATGGCTCAGTGCGTCATGCATTAGCTTAGATGTTTGCACGGTTTTTTTTGTTGTTGTGAATTTGATTATTTATTGTTTGAACTGAAATGAAAAAGGGATGATAATCAATGCCCATGTGCGAGCAATGCCAGATTAAATGTTGCAATTCATTATTGGAGGTAACACACCTGTTGCCACATGTAACTGCAGGCAAAGCCATGCTTTGTAGTGTCAAGGCCAAGGCAACCAAATCTTCTCTGCGAATGCTACACTAGTTTTATGACTACCACCACCACCACTACTACTACACTACTACTTTCATGACTAACCATGAACAATTTGGCTAAATGGACCATGACAATGTTTAACTTACAAGTGTTAATCATAATATTACTCCACTGTCCTGCAAGGGGGGGATATAAACCGTGATTGTTAAGAAGCTGATACCTGTATCAGGTTCTTAGCAATCAAAAGATTTAACTTAGTTCTCGAAGATTAAACACATACTAGTGGTTATTGTAACAATTTGGAGCAATTTATAGAGAAAAAAAAAACCAAACTATTGTTATGCCTCACAACATTATGAGGAAAAAAAAAAAAAAACTCTACATAGCAGTACCCTGAATTTATGTGGACATGAAGTTGTGTTCCTCTTGAAATTCAGTGGTGAGGGTCAGCTTTGCAATTTTTCCCAACACAAGGCTTGAAGTCAGGCTTTGGAGGGCAGAGAGGCATGGCACTGCGTCTGGAAGCTATTAATGCAATGACACCCAACTCCTTGCTGTGAGTGCTGAGAAGGCAGACGGACATTTCAGGCCTATTGGTCACTTCACCAATAAGGCAGCAAAGAGAAGAAGTGAAACGCTAACCCAGCGACACAGATCAGGCCAACTGTGTGGCACAGTGTGGATGTGTGAGTGTGGCTGTCCACCAGGATCAGGAGGTCGGGCAAAACGCCCTTTCACGCTCATTAAATGTGTGAAACTAAAGATGAGGGGGCAAAGAGTGTCATCTGCAAGAGTATGCTTTTTTTTCCCCACAAAGTCTATTTTTTGTTGTGCAGTCTTTCTGTAACCTTGAGTCTAGTTAAAACCCAAGTTAAACCACTGCTTCAGGCAAAATATGAGAATGTCTCTTCCAAATCAGGAACTTAATGAAGCATAACACAGCATTAAGATGTTATCACCAGTTTTTTGCTTTCTGTCGTGATTTTCACACATTGGAGAGGAGTAACAAGAATTACATTTCATCCCTGCTTAGGAGGTGACACCAATTCAAGTTTCAGCACAGTGCCGGGAAAACCAAGACTATTAAAACAATAAGGATGATAAAAGACCAAAACATGCGCATAAGTTTGATATGCACATGAGGAAGTGGTCAGACACTGCTTTTGGTCAATAACCAGCTTGTATCTGTGAAGCTTCCCTGTTTGTAAAATAGAATGTAAATGCAAAGAAGCACCTGGCACCACACCCTCAAAAAAGGTTCACAAGTTCCGTTTATACAAAACTTCAGGTCACAGAGTATGTTAGACAACTTAAAAAAAACAAACAAAGAAAAAAAAAAAAGTCTCTCAGCTGTAAATTATGTTATGGTCCAATATTTGCCTGTTCTTTTTCATAGCACACAGGATACAAGCTCTCACAATGTTTCAGTACAACAACAATATTCTATTAATACCATAAAAGGGACATAACCTATTTATCAAAGCATTTTTAGTCTTACTATTTCAAAAGAGAATATCCTGCCTAGTACAGTTAAGTGTTGAGAGAAAAAGACAAACACTGTCAAACAATGAAATAAAAACACAGAGAGCACCTGACAACTGCAATAATAAACATTCAGCCTTCTGAAGACTGATGGGAAACTGGTACTTGGTGGAAATGCTCCCACTCCCCACTTGGTGTGACATTCCAGTAGCATTTTCCTCTTGCACACCAGGAACTGAGATCTGAGAGTGTCAATGTTGTGTCAACAAACATTTATTACTAAACTACTGTGCCCAGCTGGCTGTGATCTCCTCAGGGGTCCGCCCAACACCACACATTCATTCACTAAGTAGGACAAAAGTATCACTGAAACTATGCAAACTGTAAAGCTGTAATACACCAAGAGGACTTAATGCTGGGACAAGTTAATTCTTAACTGAAGATGCGGAACATTCATTTGTTGGGAAATGTCTTTGGGATTTTTCCCCATTCAAAATAAGATTCTCTTTCATGTCTACTGTCTAAGTTGTGGCACAGTTCCCACCTCAAGGTTGCAAAAAATGCAGACCTGATTGCTGTATGACTTCACTTAAGGGTGGTCTCATTAAAGTGATGCTAAAGCAACCTTAACGTCAGTAGATGTCTCCATCACGTCAACTACTCACTAATCTTCTCCTCGTGGTTTTCACGAGGGTGCTCTTTTTGTACAGAGGTGCGGCTCACAAACGTGTTGTCTGCAAACTCCACCACGTAGCTGCCCATAAAACACCCACATGAAAAGACTAGCGTTCTACCTGCTGCCGTTTTCTGTTCCCGTTATTAAAATGAATACATGACTGTCGGTGGGAAGAAAGTAGTGATTGTGAACAAGTGAGAAAAGTTGATTTCTTTTTTGCCGTCTCTTACTTTACTTCCTTCACCAACAACACAACAAGAGTATATTCAAATTGTTTTAAACATGGGACTAACTAAAGGGCTTTATCTTGGAGGACTATGACCAACAACGTGGGTCAACAGTGCTCCGGTCACAACAGGCTTCAGGGATAATGGTCCTGTTGCTTGACTTAGCGTGGCTGCAACTGCTGCCACGAACTCTAAGAGGATTATCTGGAGAAGTAACAAACCTCCTAACCTCATTATAAACTTGTTGCATCCCCTTGTTCTGTACATATAAACAACACATGGCTTTGTTTTGACTGCCACTGTTGTCAACAACAACAATGCAGCTCTCATCTTCTATGAGCAGACCAGCAGCATCAGTGACACTGTCAAATATCTAATTATCCGTCGCTAAATGGACACTTACGTTTAGCTCCACAAATCTGCTCCCAAGTTAAGACAAGAACATGAATCTGAATTATCCCAAATTTCTACAATTTACAGTCCCGATATTAGTCTAAAACACATTAAAGTGAATTACAAAAACTTTTGTAACTGTTACTTTGTTACTTTTTATTCTAGGCAGATTAAACTTTAGTTTCAAGAGTAAAAACTGAAACTCTTCCTTTAAAATGGTTGATGACGACTGACCACAACTCACCTGGCTGTGCAACGCCTCAAATATTTTCCCCATGTATAGATATATTCAAATATTTACCTCTACAGAGTGTTTACGTGCATGTACCTAAATCAATATGTAAATACAAATATGCAAAATTTGCCCCTAACCAAAAGGATTTTTGTATCTATTGTTTGTTCTTGTCAAAAAGGTGCGTGGAAATACTGTTTGAAGTTTAGATTCATTGAAAGTCTGTATCTGCCTGTCCCTAATATTAACAATATTACTATTGATAAGACAACAGTATTGTCATTTGAGGGGGCCAGCAGCTGAACAAAGTGAACAACATGTTCAGGATCCTGTCCGGGGCTAAACAGCTAATGAAAGGTGTAAATGTGACCTGCATAATCCTGGAGGCAACACCGTACCATGGCTGGCTGTACAGAGTCAGTGAACCATTCTTCAGGCATCACAAACACAGTGGTTTTCCAGGTGTTTGAAGTTATAGGGAGTATGTTTTATGAGTCAGAAATATACTGTCTGTTTGTATGTTTAAGGTACACTGTAGTTTCACATAAAGGCGGTGTGCGTTTTTGTTGATGTATGTGTGTTGAACTTGGGTGCACAGTACGTGTGGACAGACCGACCACTGAGACCGAACCGAACGACCCTTTAAGTCACCTGGCCGGATGCCACCGCTCCTGCCAAGAAACTGCTCTCGCTGTGAAATGGAATGTGACAAAGTAAGAATCTGTTCACTTTCCCATGACCAATGCCAAAACTACTGAAACACTAACAGGCGCAAGAACAGAAGTATACATTATATGACAGGGATACCCAACCAGCTGGACATGTGCAGCAAGACAACGCTAATAAGTATCAAAATAATAAGTCAGAAAATACGAGGCCATGTACGCAGAAAAACTTGACAACAGTTCTCCTTGTAATTTTTCTCCTTGAGGTATTTAATTATGCTCTGACTAACTAGAAACCAGATTACCAGGCGCTTCTGCCAGAAATCTATTCACAATGGAAGCAAAATAAATCTCAACATTAAGTAAATATTATATGTTGGTGTGACACGATCGTGTCAATCTTGGCTTGACCACGGCCAATGCCAAAATGTCCCAAGACCATATCTGATGTAGAATGGTGATTTTAGGGGTGCGTTGCACAGCCTTTCCTGCTCTGACAGACACGCAGAAAATTTCTGGTTAACTTCACTTTTCAACCACGTCACTCGGAATAACCTGTTAGCCGCGACTAACCAGAAATGGTCAGCCATCCCTCTCAGTAATACCATGAGGTGGGAACGTTCAAGAGGACGTTACAATCGCAGTATAACAGACCAACCCCCTACATATAAAATATAATGTTATGGCAGAATCACCTGGCTGGTGATGGCCAATGTAATAATGTACCCAAAACATATCAATTACAAATAGCCCACATTAGTTGTGTTACAAAACAGACACTATTCCTAGTTAATTGTATATCTGGTGAAATAGTCACAAGAATTGGATATGCTCATGAGGGTATGACAGCTGCAGGACGACAGGCCTCACATCTACAATTAAGCTTTTACTCTTTTTACTGTTGACAGATTATTAAATTCACCTAGCTCAAATTAATGCAGTATAACACAACCAGCCCTATCTACACCTTTTGGTATAACTAGGGCTGCAACTAACGATGATTTACAATATCGATTAATCTGTCAATTATTTTCTGAAGTAACTGTTTGGCTATAAAATGTTAGAAAATAGAAAAAAAGGGTAATTATTATATTCAACAGCCCTTGATACTGTCTTCGTATATCTTGTTTTGTCCAGTCGACAGTCCACAGCATAAAAGATATTCAGTCTATTATCATGTATGACAAAGAAAAGGATCAAATCTTTACATTTGAGAAGCGTGAGCCAGGAAACGTTTGCCATTTTTTCTTAAATTAGACTAAAATGATTATTAATATCATCAAAATAGTTTCAGACTATCGACTAAATCAATTAATCGACTAGTTATCGCAGCTCCAGGTATAAAGCTACAGAATTCAACGGCATTAAAATGACCATAAAGTTGAATCAACACCTCTCGAAAAACTGTTATTATAACCGTCAACCATTGAGACAGAATTTATTGCAGGGTTTTTATATAAGACTGCACAATTATAATTTTTTTGTACCTGCGAATTTGGCAACCTAGTATATGTACTGCATTCCCCCCCAAGAGTACATCAATAACAATAATCCGATGTAATTGAATGTCCGAGGCGCTGCTCTTGTCCAACTTGTCAACAATAAAAACGTTAATAATTTATAGCTGCGGCGGTTACAGGCTGCGATAGACAGAGACAAAACTTGGCAAATCTAGCCTCTCATTTACGGTTTTGTCCTTTTTTTTTTCGGCCTGAGCTGTAATTATTGCAGTCAAGATTTAGGAAAGTAACTAACGTGGCATCTGGCTACCTGGTTAGTCCGACAACCTCTCTACTTCATCCGGCAGGTTTGAGTCACATTATACACCCCGTATCTCCACCTTTTCATTTTCCTTTTTTTTTTTTTTTTTTTTTTTAAAATTCGCTACCACAATAATATTATTGAATGTTCAATTTTGGAGTGGCTTCCAAGCGTCTGATGCAACTGAAGCATGGGTAACACCCTGAACGCGCAGCATGCTAGTGAACATTACCCGGAAGGATGAGTCACTTTGATGGGAGTCGTGGATGCTGGAAATTAAGGCTGGCGTTAAAGTTAAATTGATCGACTGTTAAAAAAAAATAATAATAATACATATATGTCCTTACTTACAAGCACGGCCAACCATACTGGGCTATGTTCAGCTGCCCATCTGTTAGGTCCGGGACTACAACACCAGCTACCTACGTGGCTCCGATCGGCTCTGGCGTGGTGCTAATGTTGCCTTCATATTTCTTAGGAAACACGAAATTCCCTACTATGCATGACATACTTCACGTAATCAACCGGTGTTCATCATTATTTCCCAGTACTTGTATTATGCATAGCGTTAGCAGCCGTAGATGACTGAATTTAAACGTAATGTTGCATTAGAATTTAGTGTTGTAGCTTTAGGGGGAAAAAAAAAACAAACAAAAAAAAAAAAAACCAAAACAAAACAAACAAAACACAAACACACATTCATATGAGTTAACCCAGTGCCGTAGGTTTTTCGGTCCTTGCAGTTGACGCTAAATAAATTTTGCAACATAGTGTGTTTTGATGAAGGATATTTCATTGGAAATTTTTAGAAATTCGGCTCTTTTCGGGGGTCTTTGAAAGCAGCATTCCCAAGCATTGGTAGCTCTCGCTGTGCTACCGGCTAGGACCAAAACAATGAATGAAAACCTGCGGTGATAACACAGAAAACGGTCGAGTCGTGTGTTTAAAAAAATATATATACAAGAGTTTAAACATTTTCCCACAATTGCCTCCTCTCATTAAGTTACCCGTTTCTACTGTTTCCCTTGTATGCGGTCGACTACATCAGCTTATTCCCCCGCTCAAACTACAACTCAAGCCGCCTTTACGAAACGTCAACTAAACCTAATAAACCGAAAACGTGAGTAAAACATTCTTATTTTATCCTTAAACATAAAGCACCAAATAAAGATTAGGAACGTTATGTTGTCTTTAAAAAAAAAAAAAAAAAAATTACGCCAATACAGCTGACAAGACATGAGGGGAGATTGCATCACTCCACTTCTACGACCAGGTGTGTGAACGTTAAGACCGGAAAGCTGTCGTTACAGCACGACTTAGATAAAGAAGCTGTTTTGCTGTATCGCTGAAACACAAAGGGGGGTTTACCTTTGCAGTCCTCTTGTTGATAATAGTCAAGGAACACGGATGAAAGGGACAAGAAAGCTGTCGTCCAAGTCGCCTGATGAAATGACCCGCTCGATGTGTGAGAGGTTTTATGAGCAGCGAGGGGCGGGATGTGTATAAACAAACTGACGCAAGCGGGGGGTGGAGCTTTCCCCTCATGAATGGAAGGATGAGGCGTCGGCGTCTTTTGGTTTCTGATAAGGCTCTAGTATTATAGGCCGTGATCAATATAAGAGAGAGAGAGCTTCGACGACGAATTAAAGGAGTTTCATAAAAAAAAAAGAGAAAAAAAGAGAAAAACAACCTTAAAATCTGAGAGAACGTGAAAGCGCATGCGAGAGGGAACGCGTGCTGTGTGTGCGCGTGCTTTTCCGTAGTAGACGTGCCCATAAATGGCAACAGCAAGCGTCAACCCCCCCCCCCCCCCCCCCTCCCACCCCACGAAAACTATGTGACAAGGCTTCTGCATTATATCCGCAGTTGCTTTGTCTTTGCAGATTCAAAGAACAGGAGGGTAAAACTAAACGATTTCTTTCAAGTGTACGTGCACGCCGGAGGGGTCAGTGTTGGTGTCCAAACCGTGTGATTTTCAACACGTTATCCTCGCGTCGCACACCGACTGACGCCTCATCGCGCAAAGTCCCATGCAAAATCTGGCCAGTGATGGAAGAAGCGCTCAGATCTTTTACTTAAGAAGTAAAAGTACTTACACCACGCCGCAAAAATACGTCCTTACAAGTGCAAGTCTTGTGTTGAAAATGTTACTTAAGTAAGTATGATCAGGAAAATGAACTTAAAGTGTTAGTATTATAAGTATTTTCTGCAGAAAAATTGTTCCTGTGACTATTGTACTTTTATAGAGGCTATTACCTCATAAGATTATTATTTTTTATACAACAATAATAATACATATTATTGTGCGTTAATGTGTAGAGCAGGATTTTAGTGTTTCATAATTATTTCATATAAGGCTGCAATAAATGATTATTTTCAGTATGGATTAATCTCCTGATCATTTTCTTGATTAATCAATCAGTTGTTTGGTTTGTAAAAATTCAGAAAAAACTGAAAAATGCCGTCACAATTACCCAAAAGCCCAAAGAGACATCTTCACAAAGGCTTGTTTTGTCTAACCCATAGTCCAGACCTCAGAATGAATACAAATACAATTACAAAATGGTGTACAAGCTCTTCATGTTTTGTTTTTACAATCTTCTCTACCAAAGTAACTTGTAACTATTGTAGTCAAATACTTCTCTCGGAAATGCAGTGGAGTAGAAGTATAAAGTAGCATAACATGGAAATACTCGAAGAAAGTACAAGTACCTCAAATTTGTACTTAAGTCAATGTACTTAGTTACATTCCGCTGCCAAAATGAGGCCCATGTATGATGAAATTCTGTGACAGCATGCATGTAAATGAGGAGGGGGCTCACAAATCCCATAACTGAGAAACAAAATATTGCCATCTAGTGCAACACCAACGCTATATGGCATCAGTTAATTGTAAATATACTAAATACAGCACCTCACAGTGTCGATAGAATGTCACTGCTGACTTGTACTGGAGTCTTGATACAATTATATGAGAGAATAAAAATCTGCCTTTTTTTTTTTTTGCACAAATATAACAAACAAAAATATTTGGAAATAAAATTTTTCATTTGGTTTTTAAAGAATTGCGACCAGTTATTTTTGTAAGAACATATACAAATTTTTTTTTAAAGCTCATTTTATTCATGTATCTGGGAATAATTAACAAAGGAAATTAACGACAGCCTAATATATTTATAATATATAATTACTTAATTAATTTATTAAGTCAAGAGAAGTTTGATTAACAGTTTTTTGTTCTTAAGTTTGTGAGTAGGTGTAAAAGTGAAGGATTTTTACTTTTATCTTTCACTGAAGTCCAAAATTTCAGATTTTGCAGTTTGATAAATACGGGCCCAGGAAATATCAGCAAATGGAGCTGTCTCAGGTTTGTCTGGCACTACAGCCTGTTCTTTCGGTGGCCCAAAGAGTTTTTAAAACTCCCTAAAACATACAGTTTTCCCCTTTTATTTCCCCTTACATTGCTTTAAAATTTTAAAAACATCTTATTCCTGTGTCTGACTATACATATCCACTATTTGTTTAGTTCAAACTCTTTATACTGAGCGAAATATTCAAACCCATGTCTTTTGTGGCTGCTCCATTCTATCAAGTGGATATATTCAAAATGTCTTGTGTATCATTTTATACATGTTTACCGTTATTCAGCCTGACATATTTTTGGAAATGGTGGGATGTCTACTAGAATTTAACATTTGAAACATTTATACTGGTGGAAAAAATGGGTTTGTCCGAGGTCCGAAAATGGTGTAAGACTGGTCGCGTCGATACTGGACTTGCTAACACTGCACAGGGAGTGTCTCCACTGCTTATTTCTAGGTATTACCCAACAGAGGTGAATAAGTATTATTATTAACTGGTTCAGCCTTGCAGTGATGATTGGAAACGTGCTGCACAACATTGAAATGGAATTTGGAAATGAGTAAAATCCATAAATAACCTTCATTTAGGAAATTCAACATTCTTTCTTGTCTGTGATGACAACACAGATAGACAACAGACCGGTAATGAACCTGCCTTGAGGTTCCTAAATGTTTTAACTAATATTGTGGTTTGGTGTTGCATATTCCCAAACAAAGGGCAGTTGCCCACTTTCCCTGGTTGGCAAATCCAGCCATGCAAAGGAGCACATTTGGACTGTAGTTGAGCGATTCATTTTACTTGTAGTACGTTCACACTGCTGACTACGTTTTGATAGAAAGTCACTGTAGTAAAGTATCTGTCTAACACGTTTGTGCTGACAAGACAGAACTAAGAAGAGAAAACTAAGGGCTGTACTGATTTTAGGAACTGAGTATTCTGTGTGTGAGCGTATGAGTGTGCAAGCCAAGTCATCCGTGGTCGCGTACACACCAAGACATTGAAATGCTTTCTTTACTGTTCAGTTGTTGATGGTTATTGTGAATTGTCTGTCTCCTTGTGTGCAATGTGTAAAGGTTTGGAGTACTGTTTTTTACTGGTTCGGCTCCTGGGAAAGACTGAATGTACTGTTTTTCATGCCTTGGACAATAACCCGACAGGTAACTTTAAATAAAATGGATTTATAAATTGTGTTTTCTCCCTCTCCACCCATCGCTCTCTGTCCGATGGTACTATAGTAGCCACTCGTCTCACCTTTTGTCCTTGCCCAGTCACACTGCTTTGGGTTGCTCTTTCAATTTACTTCCACTTTATCAAGCTAACCCAACTGGGTGTCTCTGCAAATACAACAAGCGTCATGGCTGCACACTGGGCTCCAGTGTTAGAACTGCTAACAAAACACCACCTAATCTCTGCCTTGGCCCACTGTGCCCATCCTGTCTGCCCACTTTCATTACTCAGGACAAGGCCAGCACATCAAAGCTCACTAGTTTTGCAGGTCACAGTCTTTACTGATGAGGAAGGTCAGGGTCGGTGTAGGTATCCCAGGGTTCCTGCACATTTTCTAATTTCATTATTCATTCTGTTCCTGTTCCACTGGATTTGAAGAAATATGGTTGTGCTCTATGTAATTGATTCGAACAGCAGCTGAGTATCAAAACATTACTGTCTTGTAGTTTACCAGAGGATTAGTCTTCACAGCCATTTTAAAACCATTTGTGAATGGTGTGCTGTAATTTAAGATGCATTATTACATTTATAGGCACAGAACAGCAGCATTTTCCCTACTTTGTTTCTAATTCCAAAACTGTTTAGGATTAAAAATATCATTGGTTGCTCTTCTTGGGGTTTCTTACTCTTTGTCTCCTTAATCTAGGAATCTACGAAAGGCTTTATATGTTTTTATACTGTGATTTTGTGGGTGTATAAATAAACAACCAAAGCTAAATATTTTACATTTTTGCTTAGAGGGAGCCATGTGTAAGTTTAGTGCACTGTATGAATCTACCGTTTCTAATTCCTTTTTTTAAATATATATCCACGTGGAAGCCACAATTGTGTCCAATTACAGTTATCTCTAATTTGGATCTCCTCCAGGTCAAGGTCTACATCACAAGATCACTATTCTGGGACAACTTTAATCCACCTGTGGCTAGAATTCCCCTTCCCCTGTTAATCCCCGCATTCCCTGAAGGTGAACGACAACAAGAAAAAGATTAGAGAAGTTTAAGATTCATGGTTAGTGAAACAAAAAGACCCAGTGTTGCCACTTGAGTGCCAAAACCAGTACTTATTATGATGCTTCCTTCCTGACTAATAAGCTGTATTTTATTATTTGCCGCATTAGGGCTGTGCTCTGGCTAAAACTTTTTGATTATAAGATGAAGAATTGACCGTGTAATGAACAAATTACAAACTACAAAACCGTAGTTTTGCTTATGGATGTATTTTTACCTGTTTCACAGAGGAAGTTCAGTACGTTGTTTAACACACTGCTGCAGAAAGGTGGAGCATGTTGGGTATCACCTAATGTATTGTTCTGTTAGTCAAAGCTGCTGAACAAAGTGCTAAAATATTTCAGTTTTCTTCAGAACTGTACAAAAATTATTAAGGGGGAAGAGGAGGTCAAAAAAGGCAAGGGCTATGGAATTTTTTCTTTTGGCTGAAGGCAGGAATTTGCAGTAAAGTCTTTTATTTTTTCTCATCCTGAATTTATACTTTATTTTAGCCTTCCTTTGCAAAATAGTGTGTCTGGAACTAAATTATTTTCATTAGCAATTTATCTGTTGGTTATTTTTTTGTCTAAAATGCCAAAAAGTACTTAAGTGTTTAATGAATTTATAAAGAGCATTCTTATCTGTTATTCTGTCAATAAATCAATTACTCATTTTGTCTATAAAATGCCATAAAGTAGTGAAAAAAGCTGATTATAGTATCTCAGACCCGGAGCTGACATCTTCAAATTGCTTGTTTTACTCGAGCAACAGTCCAAAACCCAAAGATATTTAGTTTACAATCATACATGTAAAAAAAAAAAAAAGCATTAAATACTGACATTTGAAAAGCTAGAAATAGAAAATGTTTAGTATTTTTGCTAAAAAAAAAAAAAGACTGTGTTGATGTGTCAGTTATTTAACTAATTGATCAACGAATAGTTTCAGCTCTAAATAGCTACATCAAAAAAAGTGTACTTTACCAGTGGTGGGAGAAGTACCCCAGTGTTAAATTACTCTGTTACATGTCCTGCATTCAAACGTTTACTTAAATAAAAGTACTTTGGCCTACTGCTATTACAAATCGTGATATTTTATAAGATGGTCATATGTTTTGTTAACAAATCTTAATCTTCAAAATGACTAGTAACTAAAGCCAGACAAATCCGATAAATGTTGTGGCCTAAAAAGTACAATATTTCCCTCTGAAATGCTGCGGAGTAGAATAATAAACTTGCACAAAATGGAAATGGTCAGCACTGTTGCAGGTGAGGTTGTCTGGTGACTCTACATTGCCCGTAGGTTTGAATGTGGGCATGACTGCTTGTCTCTATATGTCAGCCCTGTGATAGTGACCTGTCCAGAGTATACCCCGCCTCTTGCCCAATGTCAGCTGGGACTGGCTCCAGCCCCCGGTATGTGCATTGGTGGCACACATTCCAAGTTCCACCAAGGTAATGAGGTTTAGACACGGTGTACCATTTTAGCGTAGTTATATTATTTTTGAAATGTTGTGTTGAGGTGTTTTTTCTAAGACAAGTGGTGAGTTCAAAGAACATCAAAAACAATAATAATGCACGGAAGGGCCTGGGAAGCTTTTTAACAAAGTGAAACATAACTTTTACCTCCTCTCGCTACACCAGCATAAAGTCATACAGTCCCTTACTAACCAGGCCATGAGTAAAAACTATGGTTTGACGGTTTTAAACAAACAAAATGTAGTTTGTGTCTTTATGTACATGGTTTAATATTTGTTTCCAACTTCATGCTTTTACATTTCATAGTTAAATTAGGTCACCTGCCAATCTTCAGCTGTTCATCCAGCTCCCATGACTCTCTTTGATCCGCCTCACTGGCTCTCAGTGTGACGCACTAATCGCTAACTGTAAGCTGAGTTTTAGTGATTTTGCTTCCATTTCTCCCCACTAAACTGAAAAGAGACGTGTAGACATGACACAGCAGGCAGCAGGAAATTTAATTGGAGGACAGAAGTAACAAGGAAGGTCCTTGTCACCCAAGGTGGAACTGCAATGATAACATGTATTAATACACTCCACAATAATATTGATAGAAAGAATAAAACAGCTGAAAATAAGCGCAGAATAATCCTTATTTTAGATCAATAAACCAGATGCTGATTATGCCTTTAAACGATGAAATATTGTTCATATAATGAACCTCTTGTCACAGTGCTTAGATATGGTTATTTTACCTAACTTAACATTCCCAATAGCTGATTTGACAACACACGGCCAAAATGTAGACATGATGATGCAACTAAGACAGCAGAGTTAAAAACAATTAATCGTGAAACTGTCCTGACTAAGAGCATGTCCAGGACATAAACCTCAGGGGAAAATATACGGACTGGAATGACGAGTCACTGTCTTTTTCATGATGCTACATGTTGCTTGACTTTGGGAGGTTATCATCAAAATCGCATCTCTGCTAGTAAAAGAAAACACGAATCAAAGCAAGAAATTACCCTTTTTAAACTTGATCAAATCCATTAAAAAGACATTCAGAAAATATAACCATCATTGTAAAAAAAAAAAAAAAAAAAAAAAATACAGCTATGATAAAATGACAAAAGGATATATGGAACATGTTTTCGTTTTCACTGATTACTGAATCAAAATAAAGTACATATAGTATGTGGAATGACTGAATGGAGACACAACATCAAACGTTTTATACATTGGATCTCTGTTTTGTCCAGGAGCAAGAGTCGTGTTTTTCCTACACCGTTGACACTTATCAGCTCGGACATTTCCGCCAGCTTTATAATGACGTGATGTAGAAATAAATGTACACGGGGCAGGTGCATCATTCTGTATTGTCTTTGCAATAAAAGAGAAAGAGACAGACAGTAAACACGAGAAATAATATTCAAACATGTTCAAGCTGTAAGTGGATTTGAGTAATGCTCTTTGAGTAATATTATAATTCACAGAAAATATCAGAATATGAGAAATGACTGTGGGCCCATACAGTACAACACAGCCCCCTCTCCCTCTTTTTTTTTAATATATAACTTTTGACCAACTGCTAAACTTTTAAAATAATCAAATTCATGTTCTATGAAATTGGATAACACACATTTCTATATGTGTGTAGGAATCCTGTTTTTATTTGTATCATGCATTTTTTGTTAGACGAGGCAGTTGCTTGCTCTAAATACAATCAAAAACACAACAGGTTCCACATCCACACTGTCTACATGTTTTATATTTGCTTTCCACAGTGGAAAACAAATATACAGACAAGACTGAACTTTTGGACTTTAGTTTTACACCCATTCAAAAGTACCAGACGTTTTTTGCAAATGTCATTAATTTTTCGGAATTAAAATGGAAATGCTGACTCCTGCTTTTCGTTGGTGTAACGATGTAGAGTGCAAGCATTGCTCAACACATAATAAAATTTTTCTTAAACGGATCTTGGCCTCTATTAATGTGTTGTATTTAGATTGAAAACACGTTGTGGACTGAAATGTTATCAACTCATTCAAATCAGGCAGGCAGGTAAAAAAAAAAAAAAAAAAAAAAGTTGTGCTGGCAGCTCTAATACGATCTAAACATGGTACGTTACACATGTCTGCATGCAGTATGTCATGAAATGGTGACAGAACTGAACAGGTATTTTCCTGAGCTGAGGAATTGCAGTGCATCAAACTTAACCAGTAAGCCACATGCAGTGCAGATGTTTCCATCACTTATGTGTAACTTCAATTTCATGTGTTTTATTGCCAATACACAGCGTGCCATGATTCTCTTCCTGTATTTCAAGGCTTGCAAGTGATCAATACTGTCTGTTGTACGTGGAATGCAATATTTTTATTGCTGCTTTACCTACAGACATTAAATGCAACTAATGTCGTTCATTAGACATAAACTGTGTCTAATGAAGTGTAGACAGACTTGAATTGGTAGACTCAGATGCAAGAGGCAGGTGTAACTTGAACATAAAAAAGCAGGATATATCAATAACTACTTCATGGTAGAATTGACTGCTTTGTTTTTCAGACACAGATTTATCCATGTTTGAAAAAACTGGATCCAGGTAAATAAAGATCTGAATCAACAGACTGAACAGCGTGATAGTGATCAGAGGCATGTAGAATAATTTGTCAGCAAGACTAAGACAACAACATATTGCAATGAAAGCGTGCAAGTTCGCCATGCAGCCAATGATTAGTGCGGTTGATAGTGGCAGTGTATCAGAATTAGTTTGGAAAGAAATGTTTCAAAAAGAGCTGTAGTCATGGGTGATGTACAGTACTTAATCCCTATTAAACAATAGTTCACATAACTCAAAACACTAGTGGTGGTTTGTCTTTCCACTGGCCTGATACTGGTGGACTGAGAAACCTCTTCAAGCCAGTTTCTGAAGCACAGCTGATTAACACTAGTGCACTCATTGCCAATTAAAAACTTTCAACTGTAAATGAGATTTTACATTAATTTTTCCCTACATGCTAGATAATGGCTAATGCAAAACTGGCTTGGAGAACGTTCTTCCCTTTCCACACCATGATGACGTTTTTTTTTTTTTTGAATAACTGGTTGTTTTGTGCAACAACCAGGGACTATGTGTGGCATATTTACATGGTAAAATTACACATTCTTGTCAGATCTCTGTGATGATTTATATATGATACTAGCATTGTTTTACTTAAGTATCTGTGAACTATCGCCTTTGGTCTTTACAGTGCCCATGCAACCATCTTTAACTTCCTGAAAGCTCTTAGAGACGGGATAAAGTAAAGCAAACTTACTTCATTCATACCTAAAAAACAAAAAAACAACAACAAAAACAAAGAGAACAAAACAGGATCAGAACTCTCATTTATAGTCTGCATGCATTCCTATGGTACACATTAGTGCCAACACACACATTTTGACATTATTCTACTTTATTCACATTATATTACAATGATGAATATATGACACTCATCAGGGAAAGACTGAATGTATCGTACATTATTTTCATTACTGAAAATTGTGATTAAGAACCAAATCTTCACGATACAATCACAAGTAAGGAGGGGTACTTTCCTTGTTGTACAATTATAAAACAAATGCACAAGGGAGAGAGAAGCCACAGAGTTGTCTGAAACATTATCAACATGTCCTGATGTATAGTAGAAGAACATACTTCAAGATAAAGTGAATAAGACTTTACAATGGTATACACAGAGAGAGAGAGAGAGAGACAGAGAGAGAGAGAGAGAAGGAGAGAGAAAGAAAGAAAGAAAGAGACAGATAAAGCAGAAAGAAAGAAAGAGACAGATAAAGCAGACAGAGAGAGAGAAAGATTAAGAGAAGTTGTGAGGGAAGAGAAAGGCAAGTCAGTCCATTCTACAACCCCGAGTCTAAACCCCACATGCCCATTTCCCTCAGTAAACCCTAGTGTCGTACTTTTCCAGGAATGTAGTTACGGTCAATGCTTTCCTCTTGCAGAAACATGTGAAGACAGCGCTCGTTCTGGGCCAAGGGGTGACCTGCAATTCTACAGAAACATACACACAGACAGACAACATATAAAATTCACTCACTGCTCATTTAAAATGCTTTTCATGCAGGTCGGTGAAATGCAATTGTGGATTATTTAGTTGACGTGGTGCTGCTTTTCCAGACACAGCTTAGGTTAAGCCTTGTGTAGGGCTAAACGTTTTTGGCAATGTCTGACTCACACTGAAAATGTGAATTTCTGTTTAGGCCAACACATTTTGTGGCTATAAAACGTACAGGGAGCACAATAAGAGCTTTGATACACGCTTTACTAGATCTAACCATCCCACAGAGCTCAGTGATAGAATAATACAAAACTGTTCTTGTCTAGTAGCTCCTCTTTCAGCGATCCATTACAATTTCAAACACACATTCTCCACATTAACACATTTATATGTGACAAATATGTTTATATGATTTATATCTAAAAACACAAAATATGTAGTTTAATTTCGGGTCTTTGAACTGGCTCACCTGTTGATGAACTGCTCCAGGCCCGATCGCCGTTCCTCAATGAAGGACTCCTCAAAAAGGCCTTCATCTCCACGGAATGGCAACTGTCTCTTCAGGGCTTTGCCCGGCAGGGGTGGTACTACAATCTGAAGGTGTCAGAGGTCGAGGTCAACACAAATGACAGTACAGGTGAAAAATATCCAATATAATCTGAAATTTTCATCACTTAATTTGAGCTCCAGTTCCATGGCAGTGTAGAGCCACAGTTAATCCAGGTCACAACAAAACTTACATTTCACTTTTTATATCAACGCAGAAGATGACACTTACAGTGTAACTCTAATCCTGATGACAGGTAAGGAACTATGAAAGGATTGGTTTTTCCGCCTGTAACTCTGCCATTATCAATCATCCGATTATTGTAACTATTATCTTGCACCTGCCAGCCTGTTTAAATTATTAGCCTGAAGCATGCCGCTGTTGCTCACTCACCTTACTGTCTCTTTCCAGCTCATTCTTTAACCATTCAAAGTCACTGTATCTTCTTCTCACACAGGAATCCTTCAGTTTGAAAATGGGAAGGTTTGTCTACACAGAGAAGAAGAAAAATACAAAACATAGCAGCCCTTGGTTTATACTAAATTCAATGATTATCACATGGTCGCTGTTGGAAGGAGAGGACAGGGCTTGCTGAACAACTGACAACTATCAAGCCTCACTGACAGTGCTGAAGGTATTGTGGAAGTGCCTCAAGAGACGAAGGTGTTATGTAACAAAAACAAATATCTCTTACCACCATAATTTGACAATCATCAAATTCATCACAAACTGTGACATTACTAATTCCTAATGTGTAATTTTTCAATAGCTTATGTCCTACCAACAGTTCAAAACCCAAAGATATTCAATTTAACAACGATATAAAAAAGAGAAATGCGGGAAATTGTTTGCATTTTTGCTTTACTAGGAAATTAAATAATGTCCAGTAATTTTTTCTGAATCATTTTATGGATTAATTGTCTTAACGCTAGTTTTATTTGGCCAGAAATTATCTAAAGATCCTTCTAATCGGTGGAAAATTAAATATACAGTTCAACTTTCTGTACAGTAAAAACTTAAATAAATTTAACCTTATTGTGCCATGTGTTTATTTGAAATGCATGTAAAGATGCCTTGCAAGTGAACCTGCTTCACAGAATGCTGAAATGTATGCAGTTTACTTGAAAAGGCAGATTATGACTTTGCGTTTTCAAGGTGTTTTCAAAGTATGTAACTGACATTATCTAATTGACAAATTCATCTAATTATCTGTCAGTGTTTCAGTGGCAATAAAATGGGTGATCCTTCTGCATGTTGACAGTCTGTAGGCAGTGAAGGGGGATATGATGAAACACAGTGCTGAAGGTTGGTGTCTGTTCACTAGACTGATCTGGCTTTGTTCAAGTTTGACTGTAATTGTGAGAAGGTGCTGCTTGGACATGCGAGTTAACAAATACTGCCTTAAACTAGACGACCCCACCTCTGATGTAAGAAACTATCAAAAATCAATATGCCTGTCTGAGTCTGAGAATGTTGTGTTGAAAAAAAAAAAAAACTATCCGAAGTGGTCAAAACACTAACTTATTTTTATATTGTGAGGGAAAAACTCTCCCGGGAGACATCCACAACCATCACAAAATGAGAGTCTGTATTCAAGACAAGCCGAGAAAGTTGCAAATACGCAAATACAGTGTTAGCATAAGCTTCCTGAAAATGTCTGCAAAGTTTGCTGTGTCAGTGATTTTCTCAATCTCACACTATTGCACGCCTCACTGCTTTAACTCACTACTCATCTTAATATAACCAATATAGGTTTAATTCGCGTGCTTATTAATTGATATGAATAATATTTTAAATTTAAGTAACAAACTTTACTGCATGTCATTTCTCCCATTTCCACAAAACCACCGACACTGTTAACGTTCCTCATTTAGCTACGTTGCGTTAACGTTACTCTTCTCATACGTTTACCGATCAACAGTAGTAACGTCTGTTTTATGTTAACATTATCGACAAACGTACTTGATGTCTGACATCTAGATAGGCAGACAATGTTAAATCGGTCCTTATTTTTATGACTGCTAAAGTCTAGCAGTTAGCTACACGGTGTCTGCTGGGACTTAGGTAGCTAAATGGTAGTTAGTTTTAAAAAACATTACAGTAGAACGTTAACTCTACAATCTAAAACTGTAAATCTGCTTTCTGCATATATGGTGGAAGGCATTGGCATGCTCAAGAAACTTGTACATGCCAGCTTTGCTAATGCTACACCAAGCAACCTCCAGGTCCACAAGGTAGGCCGTTGAGAATCCCCGGTCCTCGAGTTTTACTGGCGCGACACCTTGAGCTACTCGTGCCGCCCAACGTCAACGTCACAGCCCGGTCCGTGTGTTGACATCAGCACAGCAGACAAACATGCTAACGCTAGCAACAACAGTGTAATAACCAGTTAGCTTAGCGAAGAAATGATCATGCTGCAGCAAGGTGTTTTGGCTTACGGTTCCAACACTTACCCGCATACGAACTTCGTAAGTTGTGTAACGGTTTCGTCCAACTCCAACGATTTGTGGATCATAAACGTCTATTTCCAGAAAATTGCTGGGGGGGCCGTAAGCATCGGTCAGGTCCTGGGGCTTGGAATTCAACCGGCGAGTGTCGGCCACCGCAGACTCTGTCATTTTGTCGGGTTTTAATCTTTGGACGACCAACGGCAAATTAGTGTCAAACCAACTAAGTGCAGGGCAAAATCTTAAATGTCATCTGAAGACATCAACCGATTGCGATAGCCGGTCGTTTCAGCTAGGGAAGTAGCTGACTTGTATCTCTCTTCTTGCGGGGGCCAGCCGCCCTGCGCCCTACCCTTCTTGAATCTGAAAAAATCCGTTGATTCAGTTCCGTGCTGTGCGGGACACCCTGCGCTCCCTCTAACGGACACGGGGGTAACTGGATGGGGCAGATTGAATTAAAATGAATCGTTGCAGTTCTACAAATCATGGGACAGAGGTTTTATACGGAAATAGACAGGTATGTTTATTTTTTTTTCAAAAAGAGTAGGAGAATAATACAACAAGGAATACAGAGCTGAGTCAGATATACAGAATGTGGGAAACCAACAGAAAATATACAAGTAGGTTACAATTAAAACAAAAAAAACAAAAAACGTCCAACCAAATTTAAAAAAAACTACATTCAAAGATATTAAGATAGGTGACATTCAAAATTACAGGCATATAATATAAAAATGATGTGGCTAGGACATTGTGATATTGGTGTTGATATTAACACGACTATCTGGATACTGTAATGTGGTGTCACTTTCTAAACAGGCACTATTTATTACAGGGTTTATAAATTCTATTAATGCATAATACTGCATTATAGAGCATTTGGCAGACCTTAATAAGAACATAATTTTGGGTTGCCAGGTTGTGAAAACTTCCTTTGGCTGGTGCTTACTCTTTCTATTTGGTAATAATGCAGTTATTAATGTATTAATCCATTAATAATTGATTATGGGTTTCTCACTTTTTCAGAAAGCCATCAAGTCTGCAGGTGTAAATGTTGACAAGCTGATCAAATAGATTTTGCTCTGGACGCTCTGCAACCTTCTCTAGCTAGCTAAGAAGACAAAACAAGTGTCATGCTGGAGAAGGATGAACACCAACCGAAGGCAACCTCTTGAGCTGCCTCTTGGCAACCCCAGAGGTACACATATAGAATTAGTAAGTCTTTTTTTTAACTGATCATTCACTTTTTTTAAGCATTAGTAAATTATATTCACCTATTAACGAAGCCAAGAGTTTCTAAGTTAAACTTAGAAACCCTTTATTAGGTGCCTTATTAGAAAGTATTACTATGAATTTGACTCATAAAGTGAGTTAACAGTGAATGCTGGTTTCTTGGCTGTTATCTAAATCGTGTATTTTTTAAATTTACTTTTATTATTTATTTTATTATAGTTCACAGTAAATACCAGAAAATAACCCACATAACATGTAAGGTATTTTGTCAAAAAGGAATATAAAAAATTACAGGATATTAAATTTTATTGGGATTTTAATTTTTTTTAATAGTTTTTTACACACTGCATTACAAACAAAAGATTTCAGTATTTGCTTCCTGAGCAAGCCATTTTCTCCAAATGTATTGTCCTCTCTTAAGTCGAACTGAACTTTCAGTCAACCACTGAAATGTTTCCTTGAAACAGTCAAACTCAAAGGGAGTCAAGGTCACATGGTATGAGATCAAAAATATTTAGAACTTGGTCTTGAATTGGGCAGTGCCAGAGGCTGGTGCAGTATATAAACTAGTTTATTTGGATGCACACTTTGTGATTTATGCATGTGGATTTGTTTAAATAGAAAATGTCTCACAAAAGGTTAGATATATGAAAAATGTACACATTTATCACTATACATCAACACCATATAACCAAACTCAATGTAGGAAGAAGAACTTCAAGGTTGCATATAAAGAAAAATGACCAGACTGAAGCAAACATTTTTACTTTTTTATCATACGGTAAGTTTTGTGAAGAAGAAATTCCCTTTTTGGTGATTTAGATTTTCAGTGAGTCATTTTAGTGTGGCTTTTCCTCAGGGCCATAGCTGCTCTACTAAAGTTACATTCCCTGTTATCAACATAGTGAAAGCGGGCTTTGGACTGATAACAGTTTTTAAGAAACACTTTGGATATTGTTTTCCTCATGAGCACTTCAGTCCAAACCTTAAATGTTAACCTCCACTTAACATAACATATGTTTACTTCTCATAAGGGAATATCTCATAAGTCAACAAAAGGGCTCCATGCATCTGAATTAAACACTCCTCGCACTAAATCCATATTTTCAGTCAGTACAAACCTGACACAATCATGGAGCTCAGATGTGTGAAATATTTGTCTCTCATAATAAACTTTAAGCTTTAAGAATAACTTATACTTTTATTGTCCTTAAACTGACATTCAAACTTCAACCAGTTACATTACATACGACAAGGGATTGGATGAAGAAGAATTTTAAAAATAAAAACTTAAATTTGTTGTCCTAGTGTAGTGAAATAAATGGACCACTGATAAAGTGAAAACTGTAGAGTAAATGATGGAATGTCAGCGCCTCAAAGTGGTGGTTAATGAATACTTAAAATATTTATACCCTAAGTATGGAAGTTTTCCTGTCTAACTTTGTAAGAACTTTGAATGGCATTTTATTAATGAAAAATGTTTCAGAGTTTATTTTGTTGTAAAATAAGCTAATAAGATCAGGCATTTTAAGGGGATTTAAAGTTATGAGTTGTTGTTTTTTAAATCTGTAACTGCTGCATCTGGTGGTTGTTATCCCTAAACACTAATAGCTTTAATGTAATTGAATGTAATTGTAATTGCTGTATCTGGTTTCTTCTGGTTTCTTCTCATAAGGGAACTATGAGACCATCATTTATCCATTTTCTGATCCTTGCGGTCAAGCAGGAGATGTGTCTGTAAGAATAAGAATTTCTGAATTGTAAAGTTTTGACAGACCTAACCCTGACTGAGAAGCCTCCTAAACACAGACCTGCTCTTCCTCCTGGGATAAGACAAGAACTTCAGAGGTGGAAGAGGAGATGGGGTTAGACAGGTCTTCTGATTTGTTCACACCGATGGAGACAGAGCAATCGGTTTGGTCGGTGGTGACAGAGAAGGTGGAGCCGTCAGAGCTCTCGCTGTCGGACTGGGAGACATGGGAGTACTCGCGGACAGGACAGGCATACTCATTGTAGTTGGCCTTAAAGTTCCCTTTCAGGCCTTTGGAATATTGAAACCAATCCTTTAAGAAAGATTAAAAAAAAAAGTATGGCTTGATCTGCTGTCACCTCATATAATTGTACATTTCTGTCACTCACCTTTCTGACCAACGGGCCTTTCATCAGTTAAATATGAGCACTGTGGATAATTAAATCGGGAAATACAGGCTTTGTTATAAGTCTACAGTGTCTATGTTTCTAACCATACTAGTGGTATGGCACTAGCAGTGGCTATGTCAATGTTGTTGCTTGGTCGATCCACTTCTTTGGTTCAAACTGAAATATCTCAACAGCTACTGAATGGATTGCCATGGAATATTTTACAGACATTCATGGTACCCAGAGTATATAAACTAGTGACTTTGGTGATTCCCTGATTTTTCCTCTAGCGCCACCATGAGATTTACTTTTGTGGTTTTTAGTTAAATGTCTCAACAGCTGTTGGAAAGATCGCCATGTAATTTGGTAGAGACACTCATGTCCTCCTCAAGATGAATTGTAATCCCTTTGGTGATCCCTTATCTTTTCAAGCGCCATCATTGAGACAAAATTCCAATTTGTCTAGTTTGACCAATGAAATTCCCATAAACCTCAGCTGTACTTGATGTGTAGTGCTGACTAGCAAATGTTAGCATGCTGATACGCTGAACTAAGATGATTAAAATGGCAAGCCTTATACCTACTTACAAATACAGCTTCACGTGGCTGCTAGCATGCCTGTAGACTTCTAGTCTTGTAATTTAATTCTTTCAATGACTGCAGTAGTTATTGTCTAGGCAGAAGACACAGAGCTGCTGCATGCTACTAACCTCAATGTCGTAAAGGACCAGGGATGGCTTGGGAACCACAGGGATGGGGATGATTCTGAGCCTGTATGGGAGGTAGGCACATTCTTAATATCGGATGTTCATATCAACAACAACTCATCTGCATTACTTTTGTTCCTAACTCCACTCTGTTGCAAGTGAGGTTGGGTTATGGAAGTGGTTGATATTTCTTGACTGCATGCCCCTGTACTTAACCTCCCTTACATTTACTGCTCCTTTAAACAATTAACATTGTTACTGCACAATACTAACTGTTAATAACCTAACAAAATCAATGAAAAACAGAAGAAATAAGTACACATTGCTGATACACTACACTACTCGATAATTTACGCTATAATACTATAACTACCACAATTTTTACATGACATATGGGCCAACCCACCTCTCATGGTGCAGCAGCATCACAGCCAGTAGGATGAGGATGACAGCACCCGACGCATACAGCAATGGAGTCCACACAGATATTGAAACATCTTTTTGTTCAGTGTCTGTGTGGGGGAGAGAGAGGTGGATAGCAACTATTTCCTAATCTTGTACCTTTAGTGTTTCGAGCACATGGAGAACAGCACATGCAGAGTTAGTGTGCTTTGGTGGAAAAGTTATAGAAATTCATAGAGGACATTACATTTGCCTGTTCAAATAACCCAGGTCTGATTTAAAGGGGAAAAAGTAAAGTTTTTACTGCCCTATCGCCCATACTGCCATTCTTGTACTGTGCATTGTGCTGGTTTTTATGGCCTGAGAAATTTATTACTAGTTCCTCAATTATTATTTCTGGCTTCGAAAACTTATTTGCCTACCTGTATTGTGTTTGGACACAAACAAAGAGCACGCACCTCTACCAACACTACATTGTCAAAATGCCAATTTTGCATTTTGGAATTAATCAAAAGGTCTTAATTCCTTCATAAAAGGTCTTAATTCTTTTTATGCCAATTTACCGTAGTGTATACCAGAATGTACGCTTCTGAAAACTGTATAGAAATAAGTCAAATTTTAGTCTTGTTTACGTGTTGTAGCTGATAATTATTGTGTAATCCAGCCAGTTGCTCCTCTGTAGCTGAACAATGTTTTTGAAAAATTGCCCACATATAAGCTCTCTGCTTGTTTAGTCTGTGCTTTAAGTCTGTGGTTTCTGTAGATTGCCAGTAGCAGTCAGTGATTACTTCATTCTTTCAGAATATATAGGCAATTTTACCTGTTCTTTTGTTGGATCCCCAGACCACAGGCTCGCTCCAGTTACTCCAGAAAACAGACTCTCCACAATTGTTCCCCAATCTGCTTCGCACTTGCAGCTCATACCGGGAACTGCTGGAGGGCAAGTTGATGCAGAAACTCTGCCTCCCAATACTGACTTTGGAAGTCTGTGGAAAATAACAAGGAGTTGAGAAAGCAGAAGGGTGGGAAGGGAAGACAAAAAAGATAACGAAGAAAAGAGTGAAGAAGAAGGATGAGATTGTTCACTCAAATTGCCTACCTCCCACTTCTTGCTGCTGGTCCTGAAGCGAACCTCATTCTCCACACAGTTTGCAGCAGTCTGGTTCCAGTAAAACCACAGGTTAAAGTCGGATCCATTCTGGACAGTTATGTTGGTTGGTGGATATAACTTGACTGGAGATGAGACAGGGCATTCAATACAGAATACAACATGTGATGTGATGATAAGGTAACAGGGCAGACATGCCAATATATTTTTAGCCTGTTTTTATGTCAAAATACTAGCATTGTTTTCCTTTCCTGCAAAAAAAAAAAAAAAAAAAAAAGATTTAAGTTACATCTGTGCTGTACCAGTAGGTGTAAAAAAAATCTCTCCCAGTGAATAAAACTCACTCCTTTATTAATTGTTTTTTTTTATTTTCAGTAGTACCTCCCAAGGTAATGTTGCACCTCAGTAAGTAAGCTTACCTCTCTTTTTCAGACTGTGTTCCTGCTCAAAAGTCTTGTTGCCATGTACCAGGCTGGTGTAAAATTTGCTGAACCTTTTGGACGGGCTGTCATAGGGCTGAGAGCATCCAGTGTTAATTCTGTTCTCTGACACATAGTTGGTGCAGTTAGTGATTTCTTTGTCATTGTGGAACCTGTGTAGAAATCACTATTTAGTCATTCACACACAAAGCAAAGCAATGTATGCAGCCGTATCAACATCAACTCTAAATGTAGCACTGAATAATCAAGTCATCCGCAGCAGGAATATCTGATATCGGGAGTTGTTTAATAAGATGTCCAATCATCCTCGGGGCAGAATTAGCTGAACATATTGGGTTATGATAAGTTGTACTTTTCCAGGTGATGTTTTTCTCTGTATTTTGCTACGTTAAGATATCAGGGTCTGTGTTTATCAAACTTGTAAGAGTTATGCAAGAGGTAATAATTTGAAGATCCAATCTTGGAGTATAAAAGTTATTTGCTCAGTGTGAAGAATAAGAAACATTTATCAAGCGACTTAATTACATTGAAGTCTATCATATCTCAGTTTTAATCACATGCTCTGAGCAGGAATGGCCGATCAGAGACAAGGACTTTCCCTTACAATCCTTACATTTTACTTAGCGAGGCATTCTGCTATTCTGCAAAAGCATGTGCTTATAAGTTTTTGAAATGTCAATTTCTATTTGTGTGAAATCTTTAATGCTTCTGGTAGCAATTAACATGTTGCTTTAGCAACTATCTAATACATTTATGATATATAAATATGGATGAACACATAGGAAACTGGTTGAAATGGAAACAATGACTGTGTGTGGAAAAGTGATGGTGAACAAAATCAAGCCCCGCTTTATCTTTGTGTTTTGAACCACAGATAAATGCAAAAAAAAAAAAAAAAAAGTGGTACACCTCTGGAGCTCTCTTAAATTTAAGAGCATTACAGATCAAAACAAGTTGATATGAAAGGATTTTTACTTTTATCTTTCACTCAAGTCCAAAATTTTAGTTTTAGTAAATTGATAATTCAGATGACATTTAAAAAAAAATAGTTTTATGGTTGGAGTTTTTTTAAGGGTACTGTCACCAAATTACGAACCTGCTGTAGAAGGTGTAATTGACGTCTGGAGTCCCCTGCTGATTCCAGGAACATTTAACATATTTCAGATGCAACACGAAACAGTCCACATCTGTCAGAGACACAGGAAGGTTGAGAACAACAGAATAGTTAAATGAAAACTATAAACCAAATGTCATTAGGGTTACACTCATGCATAGTGTATAAACCTACAGAAAGGACTGTAGACTAATACAGACCCACTCACACACGCACACAGTAAGGAAATGGCAGCAAAATGACGTAAAGGGGAATTTATGCATCAATTCATGATCAAGGAAGTAAGGTTCCACGCTAAACAGACAGTTTAATTCATTGTGATAATACAAGTGATTTATTAATTATAATCTTAAGGTCTAATCATATTTCAAGGCAGATGTGCTGTTCCTGCTTTTCTACTATTAGATTTTTGTTTTGGAAAGTCATCAAAAATATATTTAAAATCACTCATATAACATTTGTAGTAAAGACTTTTGTGTATGGCGGATTAATAACTGATATTATAGATATAAACATTCATTAACAAATGAAGCATCCTCACACGATAAAGCCAAATGGCAAACAATGTGATTAGATCTGACAAAAGTCCTTAAGCAAAGTGAATTACTGCTAACACACATCCATAAAGGCTAAAACAGTTGTTATTAATATCATAAGTTGCCTAGTAATTTATATAATTGAATTGTTAGTCTTCAAAAGTTCTTACCATGTGCTTCCTTGGCAAACACATCTCCCATCAGACAGAGGAGCAGAAGCAGTTTAGTCAGCATCATGGCACACAGAAACAGGATACTCAGAGTATCGGCGCAGATGTACTTCTACACCACAGTATTGATGTGCTGCGTGTTTCATTTCTGCTATTGCTGCTCCTGACTGTGGGTTTTTGTTTCCTGTCAGCGGAAACTTTAGAGATAATAGGCTTTCAAAATGACATTTCTGCCGTTAGACATTATGCTTTATTGCTTTAATGTCAAATAACTCACAATCTAATATCATGAAAATTGAATGCGGATGAAACCACATACAGACTACATTTATTTGGTCATCGTTCCCAGTAAAAGTAATCTTTTCAAATCTTAATCTTGTATAACCAATTTCTTAACTTCCAAAAACAGCGTATAGTTTTTCAGTGAACAAAGTGGATACCTTTTATGCATTGGTGCATTAGCCATTTGCATTTCAACCTCAGTTTAAACAACATAAAACTTTACAAACTGAACTTGAGGAACATTAAATTTCAAAAAATAAAGTGAGAGAATTTTTTTTTAGGATGCTTTTTGAGTAACAAGGTTGTTTTTTTTCAGCTGTCAAACATCACAGTTATCGTCTATTACATGGTAAGACATAAACCATCTTAACTTTTTAACAAAAGAAAGTAGAACAAAGTAGTGAGAAAGCCAAATCCACCATCTCTGCTTGTCATCTGTCAGGTTATATTTTCTGATGAAATTGGAATGCAATGAATTTTTTGGTAACATCAGAGTCCAAGATGTCTGATCTTTCCACCAGCATGTGAAAAAAAAAAAAGGCAGTTTTATCCATTTAAAATTAAATCTACAACACAATAGAATGCAAAAAGTGAAGGGGTCTGAATACTTTTTGAAGCCAGTGTATGTGTAACATACAACCTGAGATAAAGTGTTGTTTGTGTGTGACAGAAAGGTCATGTGATTCTTGATATGTGTGTCAAGCTGTATCTGCTGTTCCAAAGTTGAGTTTTGTGGGTTTTGTTTCCTGTTAGAGGAAACTGTTTCAAAAATAAAGATTATAGGTGTAAGGTATATCTACAGCTGAAGTGGTATGTTTTACATGTATACCAACACACAGACAAAAGTTGTTAAATCAACTTCATTGAAGAATTACCTCAAACAACTTGTTTACAACTTGTAAGCATGTCAAAATCTAACACAAAATGGTGATCTAACCCCTTCCTGTCAAAATACATTCAAAGGCAAAATACATTGTACTAATATATTGCAGAAGATCGGAACAGCATTTTGAAATTTAGCTTGTAATATGTTCCAAAACACGAATAAATTTGCCAGTGATATTTCCCCAATTACCGGTGTTACCAAAAAGGTAAGTATATTATGGTAATTTCAATTAGATCATGCACTCAGACAACATTTCTATGAGTCAACAATCAGCTCATCTCAGCTCATTTCCAGTGAATCGGACGTTACTTTGTCTGTGTACATATGTGTAAATCACTTTGACCTTAAAGCTCTTTTTCCTGTTTTCACAGAAAAAGGAGAGGCATTTTTTCCTATCTCTGAATTACGCTGTCTTTGTGTAGTCACAGACAGTTGGTCAGATCTTCCGGCTATAAATTCATCAGTTGTGAAACATCACACGGTCAAATGAAATACTTACTGAAAATTAAAATGATTCAGAAACACAGATACATTAGAATAATGTACTTCTTATGTTTAAAAATACAACAAAATTGAGACAGACTGTAAGCACATATTGATATTGCATCATAGGTGAATAAGCCTCATGGTGCTAAATGCTACCTTCTGACGTACCAGGTGTATGACGGTGCATAATATACTTCTGCTTATTGGAGTGACCCAGTCAGAATCCTGACCTTAACCCAATAGAGATGCCGTGATGGGATCTCGAGAGAACCGTTTACAGCAGACATCGTAAGAATATGTCTGAGCTGAAGCAGTTCTGTCAGGAAGAATGGTCCAAAATTCCCCATGAACATTGTGCAGGTCTGATCTGCAGCACTTGTTTGAGGTCATTGCTACCAAAGGAGGCTTGATCAGTTATTAAATCCAAGGGTTCACTTACCTTTTCCACTAGGACTGGTAAATGTTTAATGGGTTTGTTCAATAAAGACACTCAGGACTATAATTGTTTGTGTATTATTACCTTAAGCACATTATTTTTGCCTGTACTTGTGACTTTGATGAAGATTAGATCACATTTTATGATCGATTAATGCAGAAAACCAGCTAATTCCACAGGGTTCACATACTTTTTCTTGCCAGTTTCTTTTTCTACCTCAGTTTTTATTTAACCTATTTTTTTCTGTTTAATTCTAATTTGTATGATTATTTGTCATTTTCTTGCGTGTGTTCATAGTATATCTTTCTGGTGGATTTCATTGCACAGTCATGCGTCGTGTCGAACCTCAACCTTGAAACACCATGAAATGTCGGCGTTGGCCCCTAGACAACCAATCACGGGGTGACTTTTATTTTGAAGAACCGGAAGTTCCAGTGTTTTGATAACGGCGGCGGAAGAAGCTGTCATTTGCTCTCGTTTCGTCCAAGCGGTAGTTTCCCGACAAAACCGGTAGGAATTACATGACAAATGTGACCCGTTTCACAGAAAGTCACAATGGGAATTACACTGAGACGCTTTCTTGGTGTTAAACCGTCGAAAGCGCTCCCGTTGTTGCCTTTTCTGGTGACATTCGTGCTCGTCGGGAGCCAAGGCGAGAGCAATGCGATGGACAACGTCGCAACTGAGAGGATGGCTGAGGAGAGCCATCGCCAGGACAGTGCCAATCTTCTCATATTCATAATGCTCTTAACCCTCACCATTTTAACGATATGGCTGTTCAAACACCGGCGATTTAGGTTCCTGCACGAAACAGGACTCGCCATGATATATGGTAAGACCACTAACATTAGCTAACGGCAATGTCGACCATTTAATTTAACTTAGCGTTAATACTAGCCGGCTGTGATGGTGTTAGCCCCTCGAACTTGACCTGTGAGCTCACTTTGACAGCTTTCTCTTAGCCTTCATCGTGCATTGGGGGGGGGGGGACGTTCGCATTCAAACGAGTATTATTTGTGTAGTGTTATACTTACAGCCGATTATAAATAGTAACTGTGTCAGGGTTGTGGAATTGTGGCGGTCTTTTTCGTAGAGTTTGTCATTCTGTCAGCTGATTATTGAATAATAACTTCTAAGGCAATATGTGGGATATTTTTGCTACAGCAGCTGATTTAAAAAAAAAAAAAAAAAGCAACTCATCTTCCCCTTTAACTAGCCAGACACCTGCACCCTCATTCATTTTCAGCATGCAGCGAGGAGCTGCTTTGATGAATCCATGGCTTTCAGAATAATTAATTTGGCCCAATTAATATTTGTTTTTTGTAAGAGCCTAATCCAATCAAAAGCATGCAGCACACTCAAATAATTCAAGGCAGGTGTTTTAAATAGAACCTCACACTATTTTGCCACACAAGGGATATTTCCTGGAGATTTCTGGCCGACTGCTTTGCCTTTACCCCCTCTCTCCTCTTCTCCTCCTCCCCAAAGGCCTGTTGGTGGGTGTGATCCTGCGGTTCGGTGTCCACGTGCCCCAGAGCATGAGCGACGTGATCCTCAGCTGTGCTGTCAACGCCAGTCCTGCCACTCTGTTGGTCAACGTCAGCGGCCGATTCTACGAGTACACTCTGAAGGGGGAAGTCAGCCGGAGCAAAGGTCACCAAGTGCAGGACGATGAGATGCTGAGAAAGGCAAGGGGATGAACAGATGGAGCATATGGAGTTACCAACTGAAAATATATCTAATGGATATACTGATAAGGGCTTGACAGTAACCTTGAAATGAAAACTTTCAAATTCTGTAAATACAATTGAGTTTTGTCCATGTGACTGTATATAGTGTGATAAACAGCCTCAGCAAACTTTGACATAAGGTGCATTTCCACCGTAGGAACATTCCCCCAGGAACAGGAACCTTTGGAGCAACTCAGCTCCACTAACTGTGTTTCCACCAGACGAACCAGGCTCTGAATTAAGTTCCAGGGAGATAGTTTTACCAAACAAAAAAGTCCACGCTCAGGGGGCAGTAGTTTTTCAAGATTTAGGAAAGTCTGGGTTGGGGCTTGCAGTGCTGAGTGTGACTGATTGGTCAAGTCCGCTAGCATTTTCTGCAGCATTGTTATACAGCCCGGCATTTTTTTTAAAAACCCGCAACTGCAAACTTGTTGTTTTGCTTGTGGCTTGTGACCGACAGTAATCAGGATGGAGCAGCCCAGAAGATTTTATGACTGATGGACAGATGACGAAGTCCAACGTTTGTTGCCCATTTTGGCAGAGGACGACATTGTACACGCATCCAAATGACATGAAAAATGACCGTCGCACTCTTGATACATCAGTGGACTAATTTGCTCTGTCTTCTTTGGGCTTTGGCTCTGCTGTAGAAATCTAAATTGCAAAAACGCTGGAGGAACTTTTACCGCAAGGAAAGTACCCACACATTAGTTCTTGGGAAATGAAAGTTCCTGGAGCTTGTGGTGGAAAAGCACCTATATATCTAAAATGAAAATGTAAAAATGTTTTCAGTTTACTGGTTTGCATACACAAACAGTATATACTGTGAAGAAAGTTGGAAAAGTGTCATGTTGAACAAGTGGGGAATTCGCTACTTGTAAAAAGGTGTATAACTTCTTATAACTTAACCCCTGTCTTCAGGTGACCTTTGACCCAGAAGTGTTTTTCAACATTTTACTGCCTCCCATCATCTTCCACGCCGGTTACAGTCTGAAAAGGGTAAGAGGGTCAAAAGGAGTTATGATACTCTATTCCTGGAAAATAACAGTCAGATTCAGGTTTTTCACAAATAAGATTTTATACAAATTACTTATGATTTAAAATGAGATGTTTTTTATTTTCTACAGAATATTGCATTACAATTAAAAGCTGAATTATTTTACATGTGACTACACATACATTTATGATTATTTTGATACTTGTCTATATTCTTCCAACCTCACAACCAGTACTAGACATCCTCCGTTTAAATAAACCTGTCTTTTTCTGTTTCAGAGACATTTTTTCAGAAACATCGGCTCCATCCTGGCCTATGCTTTCATGGGAACAGTTATATCGTGCTTTGTTATCGGGTAAGTCATTTGGGGTTCTCTGAAATAACCTCATAAATGTGATGTTTTGTTTTCACCATTATGCTCTACATTCAGACTCACATAATGGAAGATTTTATCTCATTTCATCTGATAAGCTTTGTTGTGCGTCTTGTTTGCGTCCTTCTTTCCTGCTAGGTTGATCATGTATGGCTTTGTGTCCTTCATGAAAGTTGTGGGTCAGCTAGGGGGAGATTTTTACTTTACTGACTGCCTCTTCTTCGGGGCCATAGTTTCGGCAACAGACCCAGGTAAGTAATGTCGCATTAGCTTTCACTATCTATATATTCAGCATCAATGGAGGCAGCTTAGCAATGAATCTTTATTTTTCATATGATGATCATTGTTTGAGGACTTTCCTTGCTCCTATTGTCCTATGCAATATTCATGCATGTTTTATTTTTTTCTTCCTCTGTATTCCAGTGACAGTGCTGGCTATCTTCAATGAGCTCAAGGTAGATGTGGACCTGTATGCTTTACTCTTCGGGGAGAGTGTCCTCAATGATGCTGTGGCCATTGTTCTCTCTTCGTAAGCACTGATTACATCCTACAGAAATATACACGTGGGCCCTCACAGCAACAGTATTTCCCACTTGTCTTTTGTCAAAGCAACAGTAGTTCCCCATTAAAGAATAGGCTCACATTTTTTTTAAGTCTATCTCAAAACAATACATTTCAATAGTTACTAGTTTCTGTAATCATTCCTCCTGTTCATATTGGCTGTTAAAAGATCCCTTCCTAACATGTCTCCAAAAGAAGTGATGGGGACAAAATGCATTGCCCCTTTTTTTTTTGGTGTAAAAGCATGTTCTTAAGTTCAGTTGAAGCTCATGGGAGGCTCCAGCAGTCTTGAGTTAGATAAATCAAGTGGGTGTTTTTACAAAGCTACCAACTTTCTGGTGTGAAATTCAACATTTTGTTTTTTTATAAAGTTTTTCCTTGCTAAGCTTCAACTGAGGGATAGTAACACAAATAATTTTGTACTAAAAAGACGGAAACTTCAGAAGATCCTTGTTTGTTTTGTCAGACTGACTGCTTAAACCTCATATAAGCTTCAGTTAAAAAATTCATTTTTACACAGAACGAGGACCATGGATTTTGTCCCCAGTCACTTAAATTAGTATTGTATTAGGAAGGGATCCTTTCATGGCCAGTATGGACAGGAGGAACAATTACAGTGACCAATAACATTTAAAACGTGCATATAAGGGCACATATGTGTTGTTGTAAGACAAATTAAATTGTGAAAATGTGAACCTGTCCTTTAACCCTAGCTCTGTGTTGCTGACCTGCACTGTAATCATGCTACTTCTGGCAAATTCAGCTGTTTGTGTTGTACATTGCACATGAATGGACACTAATCATACTAACATCCATCCCTGTCATTTCACTGCTTGCCTCCCTTCACCCACCCGTGTCATTCATCGCCCGCCTGTACGTATGTATGCAGTGTTCTCCTCCGGTTGGAGAAACAGGGTAGGCAGGAGGCTGGAGCTATGCACTCCCCAGGAGACGATGGCCCAGTCTTCTCCGAGGGGGTAGAGGAATGGCTGGGAGAAAACCAGACATTGAGCCCCCGGTGGGTGGGTGGGTGGTTGTGCCGGCAGTGTTATAGCGCTAGAATCTGATCATCTTAATTCAGCCAATGTGATGCAGATCTTTTATTTAGAGTGTAGCCGTGAACCACCACCCATTAAGATGATCACTACCCTCCCCTACACCCCCCAGTCACTGAAGCCCTTTTATATCCACTCATTGTATCATTTTTCTCTCTGATCTACAGAACCAGCAAATGACCAAAAAATACTTTATTATTGATGTTTTGGTAATCTCTGCTGTCTAAAAGGTTTAATACTGCTGGATATTAGGGCTGGTGATTTGCTTTGTTGGTCTTGAGGTAATTTGGGTGCTATGCGTCATAAATGGTTAGCGCCTGAATTGTTTTTTTCTTTATTTATTTGCACTCTCATTGGGTATCAACCAAATAGAGTTGAGAGATCCAAGATCCAATCAGAGTTGGGCATGCAAGACACTAACCTCTTCCCTTTTTATGACTGTGAAACCCAACTCCAGTCCATGTGTGTAGAGTTTTTGTTTAGTTTTTAATGGGAAACCAAGATCCCCTAAATTTATACAAAATCAGAATTGGATTTGGGTTGCTGCAGGTTTAATTTGACGCTTGACCAACATCTTGAAAATTGTTTCCGTTTGTGTCTATCTGAGCATGTGTGGGGCATCTGACCAGTTTCCCTTCCTGGATTCTCAGTAACCGTGTATTTCCTTTTTTCATGTAAATGTTTTTTTTTTTTTTCTGTGTACTCCCGTCTGTCTGCCCTTCAGCTCTATTGTTGCGTACCAGCCTGCAGGAGACAACAGCCACAGCTTTGAGGCCATGGCCATGTTGAAATCTTTCGGCATCTTTCTGGGCGTCTTCAGTGGATCCTTTGCTCTTGGAGTGGCCACTGGAGTCATGACCGCTTTCATATCCTTTCACCTGTTTCTTACCGTTACATAATGTTGAGGAGTAATAATAATTAATAATAATATAATAATTTATATTCACAAGTATGCATAAGAACCAACAGACTAACACTACAGGGATTAAAACAGTTGTCCTGCTTCTAATTCAAGAAAACTGCAGCTGTTAAATCATTGTAGACCAGACCAGATGGGTGTAGCCGGAATTTTATATTTGAACAATAAAATAGAACAGTGCTTACGTACTTCTATACTTCATTTGTTTTATTCCATCTGTTCAGATTGTCTCATCTTACCAAGACAATGTCTTTCAATTCATTCTCATTAATATATATCTGTGTTTCTGTTGTCACTTATGAGGGCTGCAGGTGTACTGTGGATGTGCCGGTTCTTGTTTTGTCCTTGACTTTCAATTTTTATCACGTGACCAAGTTCACTAAGTTGAGAGACTTCCCGTTGCTGGAGACAGCTCTCTTTTTCCTCATGTCCTGGAGCACTTTCCTGTTGGCCGAGGCCTGCGGGTTCACAGGTACACCCAGTACTCCTGCATGCAATTTAAACAGTGTAGATCCTGGCATCTGTTTCAGATTTAGTTTCAGTCTTAGGCCTTTGACAAAAATACAAATGACTTTTAATGACATTTTGGTCATTTGATGAGTATTTGCTATTGTCTAGTCTAAAAAAAATTTAGATTAACTTAATTTTGATTTTACAAGACTCAGTCTGATGTTTAATCGTGTATTTTTTTTTCTGCTTTATGAAACCTGTACATGGGCCATTCTTCAAGAAACCAGAAATGTTTAGCTATCTTAGGTTTTCTTCTTAGGAAGATCCAACTGTCAACCTAAAAGTGATGACACTGTCATTAACACAGTGAGGGATGAACCATTCACACCAGGACACTTGAAGTCATCAAACCATGTTATTCACACCCTCAAGCTTTGTGATGTACATGGGATGGATATTTAAATTAGATGTGTTATTCTCCTAAACCACAAGATTGCAAAGGACCTTGCGTACCTGTTCGCACAACTGAGTATCCATTGTCACATTATTATTTATTTTTTTTATGAAAATTGTGATACATCTCACCATAGTTTTTGTTTTTTCAAATGTTTATTTCTATGTTGTTACTTAATTTTCTTACTGAAAAAGACTAGATGAATATTTTTTTGTCTTTTCATTGACAAAATTAATGCTGATTTTTTTTTTTTCCAAATGCTTTTGAACCCCCTCCACTAAAGTATAATTTAGAATGTTTTGAGTGACACTGAAGTGAAATCTGTCTTTGTTTTTATTCAGGTGTAGTAGCTGTGCTGTTCTGTGGGATCACTCAGGCTCACTACACCTACAACAATCTCTCCCCTGAATCTCAGGACAGGACCAAACAGGTGAAATGCGATCACAGTGATCCCAACCCACTGTAACTACTATGTTTTAAAGAACTTTAATCAATGCACCACAACACATTATGCCAAGACCAACACTGCTACTACCAGTAATACTACTCTCAGTATCATAGGTTATTTGTATTTCCATTCAAAAAAAAATCTAGTTTTACAAAGTTGCAGAATTGAAGAAAAACACAATAAAAATAAATAAAAACACAGAGAAATGTCTTACAAGAAAATAGTCAGAAGAGCGGATGTTTGACAAATGACAAACCCCTGTTTTACTTTTGTTAAGTTGCAGAGAGTTCTGAGAAAACCAAAAGCTGATGTAATTTATTAGCTGAAACACAGAGGGGATTGACCTGATGGCCACGGGTCCTTTGTACAAATATTTGTGTCATCTAGGCAGAGCTGAACCAATATGTTTTTAACAATACCAGCTAGTGGAAGCATATAGAGGCTAAATAACCTTGACCCCAGCATCATAACGTGTCACCACATGACGGGGTGAGAAGTTTGTGGACATGAGTATGTAGCACAGCACTGTGTTTCTAATGGATTAGATTGGATATGGACTAGAATAAATCCGTGGTCATCTGTATCAACGGCAGTGAGATTGAGAAGAACCAAGATAGACATGTCTCTGAATATCTAGTAATGCCGTGATTAAAAAAAATGAGAAATTCAGTTTGTGTGCCTTTCAGAGCCTGAAAACTAGACTGAAATGAAGAAAATCATAATTTGCGTTGTAATAGTCAGTTAAGTGAATACACAGTATGTTCTTAGTTATATTCAGGACATCAGTTGGGGATTTTAAAAGCAATGTAACTAAAGTAAATTAAAAGCACTTTTGGTTGCAGTGTGTGATAGTGGATTAAGTGCTGTTGGCTTTTATGGCAATCACTTTATTTCTATAGAATGCAAATAAACATCACAGTTTTCATTTGGGCAGGGTTTTATGCGAGATTTGGAGGAGTTAACATGTCTGTCAATAGGTTAGAATAACAGTTGACAGTTATGGCACATGTGGGTTGTATCTGCTTTTCTGGTTAGTGTCCTATCCAATCCATGTCAACATTCAGCTGGCATTTTTCCGAAAGCTATACACGTATATGACTTGTAGGTTTACACTGAATGCCGTGTGAATTTTTCCTGTTTGTTTTCAGTATGTGTATTTGTTTGTCTTTTACCCATCAGTTGTTTGAGCTTCTGAACTTCCTGGCAGAGAACTTCATCTTCTCCTATATGGGTCTGACTCTCTTCTCCTTCCAGTCACATGTTTTCAACCCTTTGTTCATCATTGGAGCCTTTGTATCCTTTACTCTGCCTGGTGTTAATGCTCCGCACAAACAAATCAAGGCCTTTCTGGTGCTATCTGAAAAATGCGTTGTTCCACACAACCACTGGTTGGTCTTTTAGGCTTGTAAATATTTTGATGATGCTGTTATTTACCATAACATGTTCCCCTGGTAAACCTGCCTGCATTTGTTAAAAACTCCAGTAAATCTATGAAAATATGGCATGATACTAATGCTAGCAATACTGCCGCCCATACTATACAGTATAGTTCAGTATGTTCATACAGTATATGTATTTTAAAGTATATTTTATTCCGTGCTTCAGGGAGCCCAAGAATAATAAAACAAGCAGAATGAAATTGAGAACACATTTAAAGGAAACATTAGTCAACCTTGAGACAGAATTTCAGTACTGCCATCTACCCATGATTATTTTCCAAACCAGCCTGCCTGCAGTGTATTATTATTTCACTGTGTTGTGCCCTTGACCTTCCTGTGTGGTGTAGGTGGCAGTGTTTCTGGGCAGAGCAGCAAACATCTACCCTTTGTCCTTCCTGCTCAACTTGGGCCGCAAGAACAAAATTGGGTCTAACTTTCAGCACGTCATGATGTTTGCAGGTATGTAGGGTCTCTGATTTTCTACATAGTAAAGATGAGTGAAGTTTCTCAGGCTTGGACCCAAACGGAGTAAACTACCACTCACCTGTGATGTGGTTCCATGAAATAAACTGTCAGTGGAAGTTTAAAAACATTATCCATTAGTCTAGATAATGTTGTGCTAAGGCAGTCTCTTTTTAGACCAACAACACTCCCACTCACATACAGTATTGTTATGAATAACCGCTCATGCAGGAGCTGACATTTAAGGTTGAAACGGGCTAATTCTAAAAATCCCCTTCATCTCTCTGCTCATATTTGTTTGTGTTTAAACCAACAGGGTTTTTTCCCTTTAATTATGCAGAGAATTTAAAAATGTTATCTCGGGGCATAATCTAAATATGATGAATAAACTTTAAATATAACTGATTAGCATTGCTACATGCTATGGTGATGAATGCCTACACGGCCATGAGAGGAAAAAACACCCACATCGACAGACTGAAGAATAAGCTTGCTAACAAATAACATCAGCAGTTAGGAAAAATGGACCCCAAGAGCTGCAATATTGAGTGAAGTTAAACACATTTTGCAGCATCTCTTGAGCTGATGTGTAATGAAAAATTGCACAGTGTCTCACTCTGGGCCCCTCTCACACAGTATTATGGTGAAACACACATACACTCTTTCTTAGTCTCTCATACTGTCCTGCCTTCTGTCTCTCCCAGGTCTGCGTGGGGCAATGACCTTTGCTCTTTCTATCCGAGACACAGCGACGTACGCTCGTCAGATGATGTTTTCAACCACCCTCCTAATTGTCTTCTTCACTGTCTGGATCTGTGGCGGGGGCACCATGCCCATGCTGTCCTTCATGAGCATACCGTAAGGCTGTACAACTGTTTGTGTGCCTTTTATCTCTCTGACTGCGTTTCATCCACTCTATTGAATGTTTTTCTGTCAAAATCATGGCTGCTAACTTTTCCCTTTCAGAGTGGGTGTGGACTCTGATCAAGAAAACTCTGTAAGTAATCATGACAGATTGAAATCTCTTGTTTTAGCAGTTATTTAAAATTCTTCTAACCATACATCAAATAAAAACATTACAAGGAACGAAACAGTAAATAAATATGAATGTTCGGCTTAACAGAGTTCGGCGGGGTTGGATGGGTCACTGCGGAGGAACACCAAACACGAGAGCGCCTGGCCCTTCAGGATCTGGTATAACTTTGACCACAAGTATCCTTTGAGCCATGGATCACATATTTAAAATCTTGTAGATGGTGAATTCAGCTTTGAACACCAGAGGGTGCTCTTCACAAAGAAGTATCAAGTAGTAACTTGATCTTTCTTTATGGGAGTGTTACTGATAGAGCCTCAAACTAAATATTTTAAAATACATACATACTATTTTATAGTCCTTGGAGGTTTTTTTTTTTTTTGATCCCAAACCCTTAAAATTTTGCTGAAAAGGTCTCTTAGTAAGCCCTGAACTGCATATAAGATTCATGATAAGATACTGATAAAGTTTGCATAGTATTTTCCAGTTTCAAACACATCAGACAGTTTGCTGACTTATTAGGTTGTTTACTTGAAAGTAAGTGTGTCTAAACAGTTAAGTCCTTGACAGAAGCTTGTTCACCAGCTACCTGAAACCCCTCCTGACCCACAGCGGTCCGCCTCTCACTGCTACTCTGCCTGCTTGTTGTGGACCGCTAGCACGATGCCTCACCAGCCCACAAGCCTATGAGGTTTGGACATAAACCACCATTTAATACAGTTGAAGTTTCTTTTCATTAAATGCCCCAACAGTAACTCGTTTGACCATAGGAAATAAACAGAGATTTAGTGAAACAATAGTGTTACTAATGAGTTTCTTTACTTTTCTTAATTGTTATTTGAAATATATACCTGTTTTTCAACGCTTAAGATGAAACTTATATGTAAACTTGAACTTGTGTGTTGAAGTTTGGTGGTGGGGCTTCACCACTGTTTGTATTTGGATACTGACTTTATTTAAAGTAATAGTTTTTTTGCGGTTCAACTCTCCTTCCCCTGTGATTGTAATCATCTTCATCTCTTCCGTCCCTTGCTTTTCTTTTTTCCCCTCCTCCTTTCCCCTTTGCACGTACCAGAATGAAGGTCAGCTCCATGACGATGACTCTGACTTCATCCTGAACGATGCCAGCGTGAGCTCCATGTATGCCGACGTCACCGTCAGCACAGACGCATCCGGATCCCGCACCATCAACCGCAAGCGCTCCTCCACCACCAGCACCGCGGGTGGCCCGTCTGATGAAGGTCTGGATCGAGAGCTCGCCCTGGCGGAACATGAAGTGGCAATCAGGGGCACCCGTCTGGTACTGCCGATGGATGACCCAGTGGAGCCCCCGACCACGGTCACCCTGCCCCCGCCACCCTCCCCGCCACGCTCCGACCCTCGCAGGCACAGACTGTAAGAAGGCTTGCGCTGTCAGGATTCAGTTTGTTTCAGAAATCTCAAATCATCTAAGCTGATTTCACAAAGAAACAATCTGTTAGTTGATTTGTTTGGATTTGTGATTGAAATGTCAAACTGTTTTTGTCCCACGTTGACGCGGTTACCTCTCTTGTCTAAGGTTTTCAAAATAGTCTGAGTTTTGTGACAAACTTGAGGTGTGCTTGATTTAACTCACCATTTAGGTGGATTACTTTAATCTTGAATGTGAATGCACTATATGTAAGGCAAGGTACTGTAAATCAAGTGCACCTCAAGTGTAGTGGTTACTTAAATATCATGCCAGATGCACGTTTAGCTAACATTTAAGGAGGCGGTAGATTTTGCTCCCAAGTTTGTACTAGTACGGCAATATGCCAGTGCTTTTGTCTGTTCTCTCTAAAACCCCCAAACACACTCTGACTGTGCGCAGCGATCCCTTAAACAGTTTTATATGCAGTTAAGACTTTTCTCTGTGGTGAGGTTGCTCCTGACAAAAGGTCCTGTATCTGTCTAGCTTCCGTCAAGTATTTGTATGATGACCTACAGTATCTTAACAAATTTAGGGCAGTTCAAAGCTAACCTGAAACTTTGCGCTGTTACCACTTATTAACACTTATTACGGAGCATTTACACTACAGTTACATTACTAATCTCAATAGTGTATCCACAGACGGGTTGACCTGACCTCGAGTTATCTTTCCCTGCATTCCGTGTGCTTGCCTCCTGCTCAATGGAGAAGGTTTAAAGAGGTGAAACGAGGGATTTTAATTGGCTGAAGAGGAAGCCAGTAGGAAAGGATATTGTCATCTGTGATGGGAACAGTAATGGGTTTTTAATTTTAAAAGACAACAAATATTTTCTACAACAAGATTGTAGGTAAATTAGAGCCACAGCGGTTAGCCGATTAATTGATTAGTTGTTTGATGGAAACTTAATTGGCAACTATTTTAACACTGCAGTCATTCTATCAGTTATCTCTTATGTTATCATCATTTTTCAGCTGTTTTGAGTTGAGGATTTGCCACTTTTCTTTAAGACAGTAAATTGAATGTCTCTTTGGTTTTGGACAAAACACACTGAAGACATTACCTGGGCTTAGAGAAATTTGAAATGGCATTTTCACAATTTTTTTTTTCTTTTACAGCACCGTATTCTCACAGACTGAACAATTAATCAATTATTCAAGAAAATAATTGTGAAATATAATGAAAATAATCTTCAGTTGCAGCCCTAAAGTACTATGGACACTATAAGGCCAACTTTAACTGCTTCCTCAACAGTGTCCTGAAGCATCTCCTTCATCTTAAATTTTAGCACTGCCTGGCTCTTCTCTTCGTGCTCAGGCTTTTTACATATTGACATATTGATTTATTTATTTAACACAAAATGATTTATTTATAAAACAATTTATTTTGTATTTATTTATTTATTGTTTTGTAGTGTGACACTAATAATTATTACCTTGCCCTTTTGTTAATAGGACTACTTGGTGCACTATGACTCTTCCCATCTAAGGTACACTGTACAGGAGTCATGAGGGAGGTTAATATTCATTCCAGGAATTTGTTTTCCTCTACAGTGTTCGCATGTTAAAAAATATTTCTTCCCTTTTTGTGCATTTTACAAGTAGGTGTGTGTCTGATTTGGCCAAATCTACTGATGTGGTTATTAGGGCTAATGTCTGTTTCTGGGTCTTTTTTTTTTTTTTTTAAATTTAACTGCTGTGTCTTTGTGATGTTGTATCATCAAAGATGACTCTGAGGGCTGGCTGAACTGTTTTGAATTAAAGTGCCTATTCAGAATTTCAATGACCTAATGTAGATTTGTATATATTTCATTTGCTAATGTGCAGTAAGATGATCTTTTTGGTTTTTATATGACACTAAACCCTTTGATGTTAAATATTGTATTGCCGGTATAATTAGGCCATTATGTGACAACTTGCATTTTACGATTTGTTTTTGATGCCCTAAAGAGTCCAAACTAAAATATTGTACTTACATTAACGGAAAATAGCACTAATATTTTGTCAGATGTAATCATTTTGTCAATAGTGTACTTATGGAAAATGTACAATTTGTCAAAAAGTATATGTGGCTTTTTAAATGAAATAATTAGGGCCTGAATTTAAATTCGATGGTCAAGGGAAAGATACTAGTACACAGGAGGATGTCACTGACTTTTTACTGATGCACTGTTTGTCTGTTTTGGACCTTTTTTTGGCAACGCAGCTCATCTACTCTGCTCCCATCTCAGTGAGAGATATTTTGCACTGATGAATCTCTTTAGATCCTTGTTTGTCCTGTTTTCTGCTAAACAGGCCCGTCTAACACAGCAAGGCTGATTTTTATGACAGAGGTTGAAATTAATTCCTGGTCAAATGTAAAAATGTTTGTTTTAATTGTGTCAAGCTACACAAGTCTTGTCATTCTGATCTTCAAGCAGTATTCCTACTATGAGGTTTGAATAACTGTATAATCATCCAGAGATATGGACGAGTTGAATCTGCATGGTTTTTTTTTCCCTTTTCATTAAAGTATCCTTTGATTTTCATTTGTTGCTTAACTGTATCTGAACCATAAAAAAAACATACTTTGTTTGTATGGAATTTTTGAAGAAACAGTTGCAATCTTACAATAACAATCTTACAACTAAACTTAAAAATCTGAAAATTTTTGACGATGGTTCTACTGTATGTAGAAACTGTTCACGACAGTTGTTTTGTGACAAGTACACCTGCAATAGGTCTATATGTGAATGCTCTTGAAATGTGAATTTATGCTGAGAGGAAAAATAATCTCAGATTGAGATTTTTCCCTGTGTAGTCCTGAAATTGTTAAGTGTCTCCTCAGTCAGACATCTTGCAAGTGTACTGGAGGTAAATAAAAGCAACTCTTGAAATTGACATGTCTTTGCTCTTTTAAATTATACAGTCCCAAAATGGTAACGCTAACATTAATACAAAACAAGTATAAGGAGACTGAAGTCTTTTTAGCATGTTCACACAAATTTCTCAAAAGCTGCTGAGAGTGAACGTCACATTTACTGTATTTTCAAAAGGTCACAGACTTTTATTTTGAAGGTAAATTCCCCGCTTCTTTTCGAGCGTCACATTTTTTTTATCCCCTTCGAAAACTGAACGACTGTACTTCCGGTCTGAGCCTCGTCGTGTGCGTCCAACTTGACGCAGCCGCAGACTGTGGTATTTAAAACGCGTGAGGGTCTCGTTAAAGCGGAGTTCCGCTGCCTCCAAGGAGCCGCTCATCCACCGCTGCAGACATCACCCGGAACCCGGTAAGATGGCTGACGAGGTCCGCCGTTTATTGCTCTGCAGTCCAACCGAACCTCCGTCTCCTAAAACTTGTTCTTAGACAAAACTCTACTCTAGGTCTGTTTTGCAGTTTCCACTCTGAGCATGCAGCGGTAATGTCACGCCTGGTGAGATTCTCTCCAAACACCTTTTCTTAACCCACCGTAAAGATGTGGCAATAAAGTTACTGATCTCTGAGCAGATCACCAATACAATATGTCCCACCAGCAAATCGTACAGTAGCATGTTACTCTGCTCCTCTCTCTCTCTCTCTCTCTCTCACACACACACACACACACACACACACACACACACACACACACACATCACATCTTAAGATTTCACAAACACTTCACTTGCAAAGCAGCATTTTTATATCTGGAGAGGAAACAAGCCTTATAGTTGTCCGGGGCGTTGGCTGAGTGTCTGTCTCTATAAGTGTGTGTGTGTGTGTGTGTGTGTGTGTGTGTGTGTGTGGGTTAGAGTTACATGCTGACTTGTGGAAGCCTGGGCAGCTCCTGAAATCTGTTTCCAGTTAGGAGGTCTCCTTTTTTTTTTTTTTTTTTTTCACCCAATGATGGAACTGCTGAGGCAAAAAAAAAAAAAAAAAAGCATCACAGAGGTCAATTACAATTCCTTTTCACTGTCCTGTGTGTTGTGTGTGCGTGCTTGCATGCGAGTGTGTGTGTGATTTTTTTTTTTTTTATATGAATTCGAGATCCATATAGGTGCGATTGACCTCTTTCTCCCAAGTTTTTGGGGTTTTTGAAGTCTTCAGTCTAACTGCAACCCTCAAGTCATAGCAAGGAAACTTGGATTACTCATAAATTTGCTAACGAAAATGTCATTTTTCAGTCCAGTCAAGACTGAAATGGGGAAGGAGATATTTCCCAGTAAGGTTACAGAAGCAAACACCTTGTTGCACATTGTGAAATACTGCCTTCACAAATGTTGCAACATCTCATGATAAAATATTCGGATGTAGGCTTTATAGCGCCGCTGATTCTAACAGTCATATGGAAGTACTTGTAGTATCGCGCTAATTTCTGACTGCACGTACGAGCACACATGCAGACACACACACACACACACACACACACACACACACACACACACACACACACACACACACAGACAGTAAGTAAACCAAGACCCGTGTGTGTGACTGACCTTTCGCTGAAGTTTGTAGTTTGGAGTCAAAGCTGGTGCCCGCCTGTTAAAGAAATTACCGTGAGCTCAGTCCCATAAAATACATCACGGGCTCATAAAACTTTGTCATAAAACAATTTGTCTGACTTCATGTTATGGTAACTCCCTGTTGTGTCTTGCCTGTTGTGATTTTAATAGCAGAGATTGTAAATGGGATACTGGCACACTGTGTTTTTTTTTTTCCTTTTCATTGACCCCCGATAGTAAACTCGCTTTTTTTTTAGTTTTCAAAACGGAGATCTGAATGGATTTATGCAGTTTTAACGTTCTGGCAACTTGGCAGTCTTTTATCTTTGACCTGCAGCCATTAAAACCTGTTGTAATGTCTTTGGCTGTGCCTACGTTAATCAGAGGGTGTGATTAACGTGGTTCACTTCTTGCCAAGAGCTACATAACAGCGTCGACACCACTCTCATATCTGCTTGTTAAAGCCACAGTGTGCAACTTTTTTTTCTAACATTTTTAACTTGACATATGCTCCAAAACACATCTTAAAGTGGAGAGGTGCTGTCTGTGACCCAGACTCATTGAACAGCCTGGCAGCGTTGCAGCGACGTTCCCCTCTGGGAAGGCCAGGGTCAGGGGGAGGGAGCTCACGGCTGTCGATCAAGACGTAGGGCTAGTAATCTCGCCGTTCCTGCATCCGCTGAGATGGCGAACACGTCAAGGATGTAGGTGAGGAGCTAGGTGGAGTGTAACGGGGCAAGGAGAGGGAGGGGATGGGGGAGCAGAGGGGTTTTGCCTTCGAGTCTCCTGCATATCGGACCTTTGAATATGAAGCTGCAGCCAGGACACGTCAGCTCGGCTCAGCATAAAGACTGGAAACGGGGGAAACAGCTAGCCTGGCTCCATCCAAAAAAAAAAAAAAAAAAATCAGCATAACAGCAACTCTAAAGGTCACAAAGCAATCCGCCATATCTTGTTTGTTTAATCCGAACAAAAATCCAAAGTGTAAAAACATCAGGTTTTGGTTTTACAGGGATTTACATGCGGGACTATTTCCTGGCCTGGAGCAGTGAGTCCCTGGAGTCTTGCCGTCACCGTGCAATCGGTGAAGATTGGTAAACCCACGACTTGTAATTTGTACGCTTCATTTTATGTACAGATTAGACAAATGAGATATAGTGTGTTAATTAGAGAGCTTTAGAGGTGCTATTAGGCAGATTTTTTTGTTAACTTTGGACCGAGCCCGGTTAACCGGTTCCCCATTTCCAGTTTAAATGTTAAGTTAAAGCTAAACTAAGCATCTCCCAGCCGTAGCCTCCTATGTAACAGAGTGGTATTGATCCTCTCATCTAACTCTTAGCAGGAAAGCCATTTAACGTACTTCCCAAAATGTCAAACTGTTCCTTTAAGCTTATAAATAGTAACAGATGGGCGAAAAAATTTGTCGAAAATCACAATAAATGCGTGGAGAAAGCTTAACACACACAGATTAAATTTGTCAACCATCTGTGAGTTCCCTCTGCCCTGTGGTTTAACCGTTAAATTGATGGTAAGTGATCTAATGTTTGTTCCCCTGAAAGGAATTTTTTTTTTTTTTTTTTTTTTTAAATATTTCAAATGGATTTATATTTCAACACAGAAATTGTTATGTTTGGCATTCGTTTAGAAACGGCTCTGTTCAAGTAAGGGTCTAGTGTGTTCATTGTTAGGGCAAGAATCTGGAGAAATGGTTAGAAACTGGGATTCGGGGGGATTTTGCTGGATGGAGATTTATGAAGGGAGATTAGAACAGTTCGAAAGCAAACAGGCCCCCGAGACAGCACTGAGGGCTTAAATGTCCATATCATCATTTTAACATGAAATTTCCCCGTTAGCTTTGAACCTTCAGTAGGGCCAGGACGGACTAGTCTGATGTGGGAAGGGTTCACACACACACACACACTCTGATGCTGAAGGTTTTTAGTTTTGTCAGCTGCTCTGTTCTGAAAGGCATCTCAGTTACTGAGCTGAAAACTGAGGGCGATAAAGGAGAGAACAGAAGACTCTGCAGAAACATTGTGTGTAACTCAAGGCAAAGCGAGTTAGGTTGAGTACAGCTAACCAGGAGCCTCTGGTAAAACCATCATGTCTGTCCTCTTGTAGTGAGACATGCCAGGTTTTTTGACCTCACTCTACACGACTCAGATCTGTTGTATCGGCTCTATTCCAGTGTCTGGAATGTGGCTCACCAGAGCCAAATTAAACAATTAGATTTCTTTGCAGGCTGTTGCGGAGTAAAAATTGTTTGACCCAACTCGCTTGCTCAATTTCAAATACTGATTTGTATTTATTTTTGAGATAGCATGATTGGAATTAGGGTTAGGAACTCTCCCAGAGTACTGTTGTTCCAGTTGGACCATGATAAGGAGATCCTGTGACCTTTTAAAGCTGCTCGAAGTAACATTTTTATATCAACAATGGATCAAATGACTGTGTGTTGCTCATGACAAACCCACAGACAATCATCACCCAACTCTACTGTCAACCTCAGCTCTACAGAGCTTTTTAGCGTCTTGAGCCTATTGTTTTGGTTTTATGGCCCCACAGCTTTACTGCTTTGGTTCACTGCTCTCATCTGCGTCACTTTCATCTGCAGCAGACAGCAGCTTCCAGCAAAAAACAAACAAAAAAACAAACAAAAAAGCTCCGATAAAGTCACTTTATGTTTGTCGGTGAACATAGTTGAGTATTTAGCAGCTAAAAAGCCATATATTTCCCGAGGGAGTTCGTAAAGACTAAAACGGAGCTCAAAGAAGAGTGAATATTCGGTTGGATGGATAAACGACTCGAAATGAATGCTCATATAGCTCAGTGTCTGCTAAATAGGCAAATAGGCCGGAAAAAATAAACGATTAAATAAATTAACTAATTAATTAAGCCCAAAAAACAAACAGTTAAAGTAGGTTTAAGCAATTTGGTTTTCCATTGAGTCATTTTGTAATTCACGTTAAAACTGCCTTGATTGGAGAAAGAAAGCATTGCCATTATTTATATTATGAGTCTGGTACATTCTTTTCTGTCATTTCCAACATTTCCCAGAATATTTGACACAACCCAGGGAAGCCATACATTATACTTTAAATAAAACCTAGCAACCAACTAGTTTGTGAAAATTTCAGCCTGTTTATGAGGGCAGCTTCTTACTCACAGGTATCGGTGATGCAGTGCATTCTGGTCTTTGGAGGCTTTTGCTGGTTCAGACATTGATGCATCTCTTCAGCTTCTCCGATGGATTTCTTTTTCTGGGACCGACGCAGAATTGTGAGTTTTGTAAAAAGCTCTTGCTGCCTCATTCTGAAAGACAAAAAAAAATGTGAAATTAAGTTTACAATGCAGAATATTTTAAACAAATTTTAAGGTGAGATATGCAGTAAATATTTTAGAGCTGAAACGATTAGTGGTTATAGATTAGTCAAAGTAAAAAGAGGCTTAATCTACATCAAATTTATTATCGCTTAAATCATTTTTAATCGCTTAAATCATTTTTCAAAACAACAAGGGCAAAAATCTCCTGGTCCCAGCCTCTAAAATTATGATTTTTGCTGGTTTTTTGGGTTTTTTTGGGGCATTTTTCACTATTTTCTGACATTTATAGAACAAACAATTAGTTAATTAATTAATTAAGAAATGAAATGATTAATCGATAATGAAAATACATTTTTAGTTGCAGCCATAATTTTGTTATTCAACTGGATCTTTGTGAGATGCTGAAGTTTTGGGTGTATTTTCCCATTAAGTATTATCCCTTAAAGCAGCCGAACGTCCAAACACGATCTTGTAACGTCCATTAATAAGTTCCAACCAAAACCCTTTAGACTTCCACAATTTAAAGGCCATTTCTTTCCCAGCCATCACAACATCGCGTCGTCTCTCATGAGTTGCCTCGACATTTAAGCAATAAGTGACCCGTTACACTGAGGAGGTGAATCCATCTAAAAGCCATTATTCCTTATTTATTCCAAACTTTAATTCCGCATTAGTATTAGGGTGGGAGGAAATGTAGATCAAGAGGAACAGACAAGCTGAAGACACATTTTTAAGCATTAAAACAGCTCAGATGGGAATTGCAGCTCAGTATCAAGATGGACACGAGATGAATATTTTGTACATTCACTGTTCCAACCCGAATCTTTTTTTAAACCAACGGGAAGTCCCACTAAGTGATATCTTCTACTCGCTGCCATACCGAATCAATGATTAAAGAGTCAGACATTTTTCAGAGGCAAGTCTGCACTGAGGTCACACCTGCAGCACACTGAATGTAATATAAGTTCAGCCAGGGTGTACGTTGATGCGGATCTGCAGGAACTAATGAGATGTTAATGTAAACTTATTAATAGCCAGTACATGAAGGAATTCACTGTGTGTGTGTGTGTGTGTGTGTGTGTGTGTGGCTGGATGGTGCCAACTTCACCCTTCTGATGGAGACTTCCTGTTTCCCAGTTTTCCACTACATTCTTCCGCGATAAGCTCATGCCAACACACACAGACACACAGACACACACACACAGGGACATACACAGATGGTTGGTACATGCAGACACTCTAAAATAATACACACAGTTTCAGTTTGTATGGTCATGTTTGCCCTGGCCGATTTCACCCCCACTCACTTTGTGTTTCTTTGTTTTTATGCCTCCTTCTCATCCCCCCGTGTGTTTTTAAACATGGGCGTGATTCTCTTCTCGTACACAGGACATGATGTCACCTCTCGGCGCTCTATTTTTACACCATAGATTTCCAACAGCAGCGTGGTAGGTTTGGGGTTTGTCATCGTTGCAGTCAGGTGGCTGAAACTTAAACTGAGGTGTGAAAGGGTGAACAAAAAACACAGAGAGCAAAAACGGAAAAAAGCAGGAGATGAAGGGATTCGGAAGAAATTTCAAGTTAAAAATGCGTGGTAGTTTTGAAATGCTTTAAATTGAGTGGCTGCGGACTGCATGGAGACTTAAATCAACTTACAGGATAAGGCTGGTGGTTTTTCCCACTGCCAAAAAATTCCACGATTGGACCAAAAGGAACAATAAACTGATCCTAAGGAGTATGACCTATGTATCCTGCTAGCCTGATATAACTTAATCCTCTCGACCATAGACCTCCATTGTTGTCAAAAACTATTTGAAAACACGTCAGTGAGCCACGATGTCCCTTCATTACCATGAACATGGACACCAGTTTATTTTGAGTCATTATCTCTGACTGAAAATAGTCCCAAACAAATATGCAGTTTGCTCCTGTTACTGACGACAGTAAGAAAAATGTAGAATAACATCAGCCTTATCTTTTAACCATAACCAGTACATGCTGCACCCCAACCCTTACATGAACCGAGGAACAAGTCTTAACCATAAGATGTAATGTTTACCCTGGGGGGGGTGCGCTGGGTTTCGAGTCCCTATGATGTGACTTTATGAACAGATTAACGTCCCCACAGTGTGATTAACACAAGTACACAGAGAGTTTTCCTTGGCTGCAGCGCTGTCCTCGGCCCTGCCTTCAGCTTCGACTGCATGACGCAGCTTGATTTCCCCCTGAGCTGTTTCCATGGTGATCAAACATTACAGTTTTGTATTGGCAGTTTGGAGAGGAGAAAATGATGTATAACGCGGTGTCATGCCACGGTGACATAGCAAGAATATTTACTGCAGAAAAACAAAGTGAAGACATGTAGCAACACTGTCCTCGGAGGCGCCTGACGTCAGTGAAAGCTGATTTATTTTCTTCCAACCTGTGTGGATACTGGCTCGCTTCCTGTCAGCCATTGTCCGGCTCCCATCAGATAACATTTTCATGAGGCTGTTAGCCAAACATTCTTACTACCATCATATATCCAACACAGTACTTCATGTAGCTGTGGCCTATATACACACGTCGTACCTACTAAGTTTGTCCGTGCACTTTTGAGGAAAAAACAAGCGAAGAAAGTTATAAATTAATTCCTATTAGTTGAGAGGCAGGGAGTAATAGAGCGAGAAGTGGATGTAGATAGATTATAACAGGTAAATACCAGATGAGTGTCGTCTTTGTCTGGCCCGGACTTGCTGTCTTCCAGTGGAGATGGATGAGTTGCCCCAGCGAACAAATAAACCAGCCGCAGGTTTTTCATTAATAAGTAACGAATTAGCAGGTCACTGAAAGGAAGACGTATGCCCGCTCCGCACGATGTCGGCCTCAGTTTGCCGCGGAATTGTCTGTCGGGGAGACGCGACCACAAAAGAAGTTATTTAATCAACTTCATTAACAGTAGCACCTTTAACCTCAAACACAGATCTCTGTCAGACTCTGGGTAACAAACTAAAATGTGTGAAAACTGCTTAAGCCTAAGGGGGACTGCTCAGATCTATCTTTTGTTACTGCATGTTGTGCTGTCAGCTACTGACCACATAAAAACATTGTAAATAACAGAGTAAAATGTTATTTTCTTTGCATATTAACAGTTTCAATTACATACACTTAAAAGAATCAAATTAAAAGACATGTAAGGCTCATCACTTTCAGTTTTTTTACCACTGTCTCGATGGAAAAAATGAAAGTTTTAAATGAAGCAGTATTTTTAACCAGTTGCTTTTTTTTTTGTTTCGTTACTGCTGCCAGAGGACACAGTTCAGAGCAATTTAGAGCAAACGAGGTCAGTTAGTCAAATGGGAAAAAAAATACACTAAAGCGCCACTGAGTCGCTCTAAGCTTTTCAAAAAGACATTGTTCAACTACGGAATACTTGGGCTGCAAACGGTAGGTATTTTTAGCCACACGAGCATGCATGGGTCTGAAGATCATGAAATTTGGTGCAGAAATACAAATTTTCATCTAACACCATCATCAGGCCAAAATCTCAATTCGTCCAATACTTTGGTTTGGGACCAAATCTGAGACATCCCTGTCGGCCTCTACTGTACTTGTTGTGTTTAGTGCAAATGAGTAAATGTCAGCATGCTAACACGCTAAACTACAATGGCAGACATGATAAACGTTGTTCCTGTTTAGTGCCATGCATGTTAATATTGTCATTATGAGCATGTTAGCACGCTGATGTTAGCCTTTAGCTAAATTTATCTCACAAAGACTGTTAGTCTTGTTAAATCATTAAGAGCAGAGCTGAAAATAATGAGCTCTAAAAGCACTGAATATTAAAAGTCAGAGACCAAAAAAAGGAGAGACAACAGGGACAAATATAAAGGTCACAGCTCTAATGTCAATGTGTCACCATCCTCCCAGATCCCTACTCGGACTTTAACCTCTATTTTTAACCTAAAACCTTTAAATAATGATTTCTAGGCTTAAAAAAAGAAAGTTCAGGGGAAGGGATTTTCAAACTGGAACAACTTGTATTACAAGTTCTTTATTTAAGTTCAAGTTATGGGACCTGACAGACGGCCAACAACTACCTCGGCACAGCTGTTACCGATAAAGAGTAAAGACATCCGCGATTTCCCCTCCTAAAGCATCAGAACAGGTATCAGCATAAAAAAAAAAAAATACCCAATTCCGTCGGGCCTTGTCTATAAAAACTAATCCCTGGCCCATCTCTGGCCTTTTCTGAGAGCTTAAGGAAAGTCACAAGAAAAGGGGGGATTTGAATGTTTGCAAATGCAAACATTCCGACCCTAAAAAGCAGAACTTCCTCGTGAATCTGTGCTGACATGCTGCTCCAACCAGGAGGCAAACGCTATAGTTTGTGGTTTTCATGGTTTCCTAGGGAGTGGTCCATGCATGAGGTTGAATGAGTGTGTGTGTGTGTGTGTGTGTGTGTGTGTGTGTGTGTGTGAGTATGTGTGTGTGTGTGTATGCGCGTGCGTGCGTGTGGAGGTTCTGTCAAAGAGTTGTCGTCGTTCCAGATCTCACCACATTAGTCATACCAGGCATTCCTTCATGTGTTCATCTTATTGTGTGGACACAAGACACACACACACACACACACACACACACACACACTCACACACACCCTCAGCTCTCATCCCAGCAGTTTGTGAGAATACCTCGCGGTCAGCCAGCATGAACTTGATGTGGGAAAAATAACTGACTTTATCCATCTCTTCCTCCACGTTTCTGTGCATTTGTGTAGCCGTGATTTTGCCATCATGTTGTGTATCATTTACCATCTGAAAATCCGGACCCCGTAATCACAGCTCTGCGATCGGAGTTTGCGTTTGGCGAGCGACGTGGTGATTTTGGTTCTATGTTTAGGAAGTTTATGTGCGATGTAAGGATGCTGAAGACAAAGCTGTCCAATTTAACTTGAACAGTACCGAGTTGGGCTTGGACAGTGGCTGAAGAAGTATTCAGATCCTTTACTTAAGTAAAACTACCAATACCACAATGTAAAAATACTCCATTAAAAGTACAGGTCCTGAAGAACAGACGTAATTTAGGAAAAATTTACTTCATTTATCAATTGTAACACTGCTAATTATTCTGAATTTCAGGCCCCTGTGAGTGTTATACTATTATATATTATATCATTGGATCATAAATACCAATATATTGATGTGTAAGCGGCATTTTATTAGTTTATCATATTTTGAATGAAAAATTTAATCTGTAACTATAAAAGAAAATAAATTACTCATAGCTTGACCTAAGAACTTGAGTTTTAGTGACTAATAATCAAGTTGGCTTATAGCACAGTGAGAAAATTAGTTTCTGGGACAGGGATTTGTAAATTTAATCTGGTTTAAAAACCTGAAAAAAGATTTTATATGACAGCAAATTAAAGTTCATTGTTCAAATATGTGTTGTTGGTCATTTTTCTGCCTCTCAAAGCAGCCGTCAGACTTTATTGCCCAAGTTATCGGTTGTATGAGCTGTTTTATTGGGAGTAGATAAGATGTGAGGGTGAGGAGGAACATATAACACACTGTACACGAAGGCTGTACACGTCTGCAAACACACAGGTGGACACACGCAAACAGGGATATGTGCAACTGGTTGCTATGCTCTTACACAGAGCAAATATTTCAGTGTCAGAGCAAGTGACGAGAGGCCTCTAATCTGCTGCAGCAGGAAATATCAGAGTGTTCATTTCTGTGAAATCATTTTCTCTCTCTTCAGTCGCACTAAGTGTACCACCAACGCCCCCGTGTGGTGGTCGCCTCCTCACGTTGACATACTTGAATACATGTGAAAGTCATTTCGGGTCAGCCGTTGCCACCGAGAGCAGCTGATTTAGCAGTAGAAACAACACGGCACCCAAACCGGAGCTGACATGGATGCCTGGGTGCTTGCACTGAACATAAATATTACAGTGTCAGAGGAAGTGAAGGAGAGCAGCCGATCAGCAACGATCACCGCACTCGGAGGGACTTCTCTGAAACTCTTTCTTTCTCATCAGTCACACTAAATGTACCACCAGCGGCCCTGGGTGTGGAGGTTGTCGGTGGCCTTCTACGATGTGACAAAGACGCCAAATTCAGCCATCTATGATGTTGAAATGCCAAACATTTGCTGGTCAGAGCTCGACAAATATGAAGTATAAAGTGAATACTTTTGGGTTTCGGTTGCCACCTTAGGGAAATTATGATGAGCATTTTTTGACATTTTGTGGACCACAGAATTATTAAAGTCATTATTAGTTGCAGTCGTCAAATCAGCATCGATTTTAACGTGATCTCTACATGTTGACCTCAGGACGAGCAGGATTTTACCTTGCCTCTCCTCTCCCTCTGTCCGTCTACAGGCGAGAGCCTCCCTCGGTGTGACGATGGCAGAGAGCTCGCACTGCTTCTACTGTCGGGAAGACCTCGGGGGGAAGAGGTTCGTTCGCAGTGAGGGCAGGCCGGTGTGTGTCCGCTGCCACACCAAGTTCTGCGCCAACTCCTGCGCCGAGTGCCATCGACCGATCTCTGTGGAAACGAAGGTGAGATGAGATGCATTTCTCATTGGGTCCATTCAGTTTCACAGTGTTACGCCCCCCCCCCCTTTTTTCCTTTCCACGTACCTTTGAAGAAAGCCTCCCTCTCTTCCTCCATCAGGAGCTCAGCCATAAGGGCCGATACTGGCATGAGGAGTGTTTCCGTTGTGCCAAATGTTACAAGCCTCTGGCCAACGAGCCCTTCAGCACCAAGGACGACCGCATCATGTGTGGAAAGTGCTGCTCCAGAGAGGATGCTCCGCGCTGCCACTGCTGCTATAAACCCATACTGGCTGGTAAGACCGATGACCTGGAAACCCCGATTTTGTAACCTTAACAAAGAAGCACTGTGCTGGAGGGAGACCAGCCCACTGGTCGATGCAATTAGGTGCTTAAAACCAAAGACCCGTGAGTAATCATTTCCCAGTTGGAAACTACAAATTAAAATCCAAAGAAAAAAAAAAAATCTGACAAAGTCATCAAAACATTGAAGTATATACATGACAGCTGTATCTACGTTTATGGCACCAGGCCACTGTTGAAAATATTTATCATATGGAGTTTGAACTGTAGTGGCCATCTGCAGATTGCACTCTGTAGCATCAACCCTTTTTCTTGTCCCCTGCAGGCACAGAGAGTGTGGAGTACAAAGGCAACTCTTGGCACGATGAATGTTTCACCTGTTGCACCTGTAAGCGACCGATAGCGTCGCAGAGTTTCCTCTCTAAAGGAAACGACATTTACTGCAGCCCCTGCTATGACAAGAAGTTTGCCAAACACTGCGTCGGCTGCAAAAAGGTAATTTTTTTTCTAACCGGCGACCGGCCAAACCTCCTCCATCATTCGTCCTTAAAGCAAAAGGATAAAGACAAACAGCCTTAAAGGGATATGACTTTTTTTTTTTTAAATATTATTATTTTGGTTTTTCCCTGGTATATTGCTTTTTAAATGTTAAAGACTGTGATTGTTAGAGATTAGAATAGTATGTTAGGGGGAGGTTAAAATTCAAGATGGTGGTTGCTGCGTTATGAACTAACATTTCTTTTCTAACAGTTCTCTAAGGATTACTATATCTCTGTGTTGCCTTGAAAACTGCATTGATTAAAAAAAAAAAAAAAAGAGTATTAGAGTAATATTGCTTTTGTTACTTAGCTTTTCTCTTCCATCTGTCTCCAGCCTATCACCTCCGGAGGAGTGAACTACCAGGACCAGCCGTGGCACAGCCACTGCTTCGTGTGCAGCTCCTGCTCAAAGCCTCTGGCAGGGTCCAGTTTCACCAACCACCAGGACCAGGTCTTCTGTGTCGACTGCTACAAGAGCTCTGTGGCTAAGAAATGCAGCGGCTGCCAAAACCCCATCACAGGTGAACATAAATTAAAAGTTAAGATTAGGACATTAAAAAATAGCAATGAGTTAACATTGACAGGGCAGCACACAATGACTAATTTATGAACACACTGAATTTTTCTCTTAAACACTGTATTCAAAAATATTTTATGCCGGTCAGTTATTAATCTAGTCCAATATGTCCAATACTCCAACATGTGCAATGTTCATTTATTGAGGCAAGCTTTTGGTTAACTGATCTTCTTCAAGAACTCATCTATGCACTGTCTCTAAATTGCTGCCCCAGTTTGAGACTACAATCCCCAGAGATCTCTGGTGTGGTCACACGTTCCAGCGGCTTAAGTGTTTTGCACCAGGACTGCTACTGGCTGTAGCCTCATTTTTTAACAGGCATATATGAAAGTGGCATCACTTACCAGCCTCTCATCTATCTCTCAAAAAGAGAAAATAAGTGTATTTCCCAAAGTGATGAACTTTTGCTTTGACAAGTGATGGTTGTGTCCAAATTCAGGGGCTGGAACCTCTGAATGAAGATCGTCGAGGCCACGTTTAACCTGTGGCCCCTCCCGAAATGAGGGGGTCCAGCGTCACAGAGACAAGACCTAATCTGGACGGTCTCTGTCAGCTCGCAAAGTCAAAAATGGACATGTTTATCACTAAGAAATTTCAACAATGAGTTTAGAGTACAGTTGTGCCTTTTAAAAATCAACTCATGAGGGAAAATACCGTACCAGGTTAATGGTGTACATATCCACATGTCCACAAAGTTTCTGAGATAGCAGTAGCCGAAGTAGAGAAAGATGGAGGAAATAAAAGCTCAGCGGACGGTGCTTACCGGTAAACCAACTGATAAACTCGGTCTCTAACTCTACTCTCCTCACAGGTTTTGGTAAAGGGGTGAACGTTGTGAACTACGAGGGCAGCTCCTGGCACGAATACTGCTTCAACTGTAAGAGATGCTCCCTCAGTCTGTCCAACAAGCCTTTTGTAACCAAGGGGAGAGACATCCTCTGCACCGACTGCGGCAACAAGTAGTGATGCAGGGCCCGGTCACTGTCTAGCGGCAGTCTAAGCAGTCATTAAGTTTTCTTTTGTCTCTTGGTTTGTTTTATTTTTGTTTTGCGGCAGTCGATGGTCGTGAGCACAGCGTATGCTCAAGTGTTAGCACAGTGTAAGAGTTTAGTTTGTAGTTTCAGAAATCGATGCTTGTCTGTTGCTGTTAGATGAGACGTACATTTGACATAAATGTATAAATTGGCATTGTTTTAATTGTGTTTTTTTCATCTTTTTAGCACAAAAATACTGCTTATGTCAGCACCTTTAATGTCTTGTTCTTCCTACGTTTGAAAGGTGATATTTTGCTATGACCAAAAAGTGTTTTGTTTTTTTTAAATAATCAAAATTATATCTATAACTGTAACTGCTAATTGCCAGGGGATTATTATGCTTATTGTATTTTTCAAGTAAATAAGCTTATATGCACTTTTCTAAACCATTTTCCCCTCAAAGGAAAGATGGAAAATAGATATCAAATTGGAATACATGCAAACTGCATGCCTCAGTGTGTTGCTAAAATGAAATAAACTTTCCACAAAACTGAGCATTACATTGTTTTCATTGACTGAACATAGATTTTAAGGGTCCATGTTATACAGCAAACTGTGAAACATTTGCACACCATTTGCCGTTACTACCGTGTCACATGTAGGTAAAGACCTTTTGCATGAATTTTGCTCCTTGGGAACTGGGGACTGAACTGTTTAAAATATATTTTCCCATATAAAAGGAAGCGAAACATCAAAGCTTTTTCTGGAGCCTGTCGACAGAAAACAATTGTGGTTTTACTATAAATTTTGCAAAGATTGATGAAATTTCTTTATGTTGCTCACTTAACACAGATAGTTACATTACACACAAAGACAGGTACCATCCTACCAAAGGTCAGTACGCAGGTGTGTTTAAAGAAAACAGCGGATGTTTGTCAAAAGTAATTACCTCTCAGCTTATGCCTTTGTGTGGGAGTCCATTAAATTTTTTTAGACTTTAATTTGTTTGACTGGTTAGATGATATTCAATATGTACATACCTATTCCATCCCTCCCTCTCCATGTGTCTCACCCGCACGTAGCTGAATACACACATAATTACTCGAGTGGACCAGTCACAGCAGTTGAGAAACTAGTCTCCACTCCAGACACAGTCCTACCGTCTTTGTTTGCCGGGACCGGTTTGTGGTTCATCTTATTCTCTGTCTCAGAGCTTGTTGGATGAAACCGGGGCTGTACTTTAAATCCTTTGCAGCGTTACATATCGCTACTGACCAGGATTTACCTTTACAGTTCTACTTTGCTTTAAGGATTATTTTATTCATGCAGGTAAGTACTTATTCAGATATTTCAGGGCTTGGACAGTGTTTATGATAAAAACTTGATACTTGCACTTTAAAACAAATGTTGGCAAATGTTTAGGTGGTTAAAACTCAAAATTGAATGGAGGGAGATTGTTATGTTTCCACAGCCCCTTTTTGGCATATTGTAAAACTTGAATGTATTCAGTTAATGCTCAGAGATTTTTCTTACTGAAAAATAATGAAAAGATAATAAACTTTTTTTCTTTTTTTTTTGAATTTCAGGATGATTTTTGTTCAAAAACTCCAGAATGTATTTCTCTCTCTGTTTCTGCTGAGCAGCCCTGACTCTACCGTGGGGCGAGGTAGGTCTAAAGGTTTAAATGGCTATAGCTTGCTAGTTTAACAGAAGACTGAGTCACTGTACTTTAATGTGATCGGAGGAGGGCGTCACAATGAATTTTACAATAATTCCTAGTTGTGTATACACATGAAGAAGACAAGACAACTGAGAATAATTGACACTCACTCTCGGAGATAAAAGCCTATTTCTCGTAAAGTAAGTATTCATTATCTTTATGGTTTTTAGATCCTGCATGGCTGAACCCAAAGTTCTGTGAGAAAGTTACTGTGTTGATTGTAAATAATATCTAAAACAATCGCAGTTCACAGTAGTTAAACACTGTATGGCTGCGCAGTTACATATGTGGTCTGTCTAAGCTACAGATGAAAGGTCAAAAGGTTGAAGCCAATATAAGAGGTTAGCAGAGCTGTAATATGTGTACAGGTGTTGTGTCGCATTACATTCAGTCTCTTCCACAGATGGGAATTTTAATTTTTCCTACAGGATGATTTACTGTAACTAACTCAATATATATTTTACCCATGAAATTAAGAAAAATAAAACAATTCAATTTTTTAATTAGTTCTGGTAGATTTAGTGCTGTAAAAATATGTCAATTTATCCATCAACAGGAAATTAATCAATTTTGAAGATTAATCAACCCTCAGTTATCAAGCACATGTCAAACATTTGTTGTTTCATGTTTTTCACTTTGAAAAACTTAAACCGTTTTGATTTAGTTTATGTGGTCAGACAAAATGAACAAGTGGAAGAGTTCATGTTGGGCTCTGAAAAAAAAGTTACAAACGAGTCGACCATCACTATGAAAGAATATTAGTCGCACTTTTATTAAAGTGGTATCAATTGAGGTTTTCCTAAATGCTGACATTACTGACTTTAAACTGCAGGGTTTTCCATCCAGTCATGTCAGATTTGTAAATATAAAAAGTAATATGTCTTCAATCCTATAATATGACCCTGGAGTTGCATGTCACTTGGCTCAAAGTTATATATCATGTGACGTGAAAGTTACGATTAATAATATCTTTAGTCTAAAAGGTTTTATAAAATAAACAAAAAGCAGCTTCAGAGAGATAACACTTTTTAGCCCACCTTCTCGCTTCTCCACTGCTCTACAGATCTAGTCCTATTTGCTGCATGTTAATGATGTACTGTATACTGTCTGTGTCTGTTGTCAGTCCGTTGGTTAAGTCTATGGGGGGAGGTGGTTAACTTCAGCTTCGGGAGCAGCCCCTGGAGATTAAGGCATCACATCTCCATCCCTGCCCTGCAGGAGTTCACTGTTTGCCTCAATCTGAAATTTGAGGTACAGTTGGCGACGGATCTAAGTTACATTTACTCTTTCAGTAACTTTTAAGGGCAAATTCAATGGGACTGCACGGTTCAAGTCTTTATGAATCATATTTTGTATAATGTTTCATCAACCATTTCTAGGTCCAGCCCACCTCACCATGGACCGCCTTCATGTACCGTCACCCTGAGGTTCAGTATGCTGAGCTGGGCTTGGGGGGGAAGTGGGGTCACTTAGTGGTCTGGCTGTTAGGGACAGAGTGGACAGCCCCTCAGATCAACCTTCGCCTGTCACAGTGGTACTCGCTGTGCTTGACCTGGTCACATACTAAAGACAGACCTACCCTATACGTCAACGGCAACCTGGTGGACATGACGGCAGGTGGGATTTATCTTGTGGTTTAACATTTCATGGTCTGTTCTGCACAGTTATTTTTGCTTCTCACAATTTTGTGTTTTACATTCTGATGTTGCCCTGTTACCATCTTTGTGTTATATATCAGATGTCTCAAAGCCTAAGTTACCTCGGGGCCACATTTTATTGTCCCTAAGGATATGGAGGCTGAGTCCTGCTGCTCAGTGTATATGTATATGTACAGTTGTACAGGCATAGATCATGGTGAGGGTATAAAACCACTTCTAAAGCACAGTGGCCTCATAACTTTGAAATGTAGGACGTTTGGAACCAGGATTCTTAAGAGAGTTGGCTGCCCAGCCAAACTGAGAAACCACAATCAAGTAGGGCCTTGGTCAGTGGGTTGACCAACAATACAACGGTCACTCTAACAGAGCTTCAGAGGTCCTATGCAGAGATGGGAGGGCTTACTGTAAGGAGGACCATCCCAGCAGCACTCCAACAATCAGGCCATTATGGTAGACTGGCTAGACGGAGTTGCTCTCATAGCATTGTGTTTAGCTGCAGCGGCAGTGGATCGTTTAGCAGCTAAAGAGCCAGATATATTTCCCTCAGGAGTTGGTACAGACCAAAAACAGAGCTAAAAGAGAGTCAATATTGGACTCACATTCATCAGGTGGCCAGAAACATGATTTCAAATGAGTGGCTGCCGGATGTGTAAATACTTAATAGTAAATACTTCACTTATTGCCGTTTCAATAAGGTGAGCATTGGGGAGGACCCTCTCTGAAAGCAGGTTAGATTCACAGTTTAGCAAAAGGATAGGGACACATGACAAGTTCAAATATAACTCTTGTAACAAGCAAACATTTTCTGAGTTAAATCGTGTCAACATTTCAGAGGCAATTACTTGGCAACGATGACTGGAGTGTCTTTTGTTTTTACAATGTGTTCTTTTGGCTCTGGGGCGACTGACAACTAAAAGATTTTGCTGTTTCAGGTTTTGTGATCATTTTAGTTTGTCTTTGACCCCTCTGTGTGTCACACTACCCGCTTTTCTACTCTCCTAGCTCAAACGGTCGACACTTCTCCCTCCTTTTCCCCCTTGTTCCGCAAACTGTCTCCCAATGGAACGCTCACTCTGGGTGCGGCACACCTCCTGAACGGCGGGAATATCCAGATAATTCCATTTACCGGCATGTTGGGCAAATTATCTCTTTTTCGGATGTGGGGGCGAGAGCGGAGCAAACAGGAAGTTACATCAATGATCTGCACAGAGGGGGACCTGGTGAAGTGGGAGAAGGACAACTGGGTTACTCGGATGGGTACTCTTCTCCCTGATTACAGCCTGCAGTGTGGTGAGACAATGGAAAACATCCTTTACATTAACTAGAATGTTTTCTCTGATTATTTCTACTGTAGTCAGATGTTTTATTTAAGATACATTTACCACAGCAACTGCAAGCAATACAAATATCGACAAGTTGAATATTTCTCCCCTCTCTGCCTCCCAATGTGTTCTTCGGAAAGTCAGTGGCTGATTCACTTCTATGCAGTAAATGGTCTGTCAGTTTCATCAAGCGTTTTACAGCTGTTTCCTACCTTACTGGCCGCCACTGTGGCTGGCTGCCTTTTGTTCATGTCCTCAGCCCTCAGATTAAATATTGACCACCTGTCTTTTTGTCAGATAAGTAAAAATAGAAGCCATTATATGATCAATAACATTAAGCTAAGAAACATTAATCATACAGCCATCAGAGGTTGCTATTTTCTCTTTGCAATGTGTAAATGAATTTTCACCTTAAAACTAAAGGTAACTCTTAGCCTTTAGTAAACCTAAAATTCTTGGTTTGATTGAAAAATCTTTTTTTATGACTCTGTATAACATTTGCTTAATATTGATTTTTTTTTTAACAAAATAACTTTTTTAAAATAATAACTTTATAATAGAAATATATTATTAGAATATTATAAATAATTTTTTTGCTAGGCAACAGACATATCCTGTCTGAGTTACACAAGTCTTAATTATCAATTAATGTCTGTAAAGAGATTAATATCTACACCTCAATGAAAGAAAGAAAGAAAATCTACTGATTTACAGTTTAAATCAAAATATGTAAGAAGTACATTGATTTTACTTTACATTAAACATATCAAACTTATTTGAATACAGAGTTCAATATTAGGAAACGTCCTTTACAATAATATTAAAATGTTAGCAGGATGCATGGAAGAAGTGGTTCAACAACATAACAAAATTTTTCAATTTTGTTTTAAAGCAGAGCCCCAGTTTTGGTTTTTACCACAAAAACTGTTTCCATTATCATCATATTTAACATTTCCTGTTGCTTTTATATCATAATGCATTTGTTTATAACGAAAGATCATTAAAATAAAGCAGAGACAAAACCGCGAAATGTTAAACAGAGTTATGCTAAACTGTACTTGGCAGTTATCAGTATTATTTTTATATGTTGTGTTTCTGGATTTCATTGTACTTGCACTCTTTGTTTGCATTTACACATATATTTATAGTGTCTCATATTCTCTTTGGTTGTTTGGCAGAATGGTCCTTTTACGAAGTGAGACTGATATTTGCCATCATCTGTTATGATAGGAACAACACCGAGCCCTACACGGCCAGAGACATCGCACATCACTGGGTAAAAGAAAGGAACAAACAACTATACTAAATTAAAAACAAGATATTATCAATTGTAAAAACTGACTGGAAAATGTTCCTTCTATTACACTCTGAATATTGAAACTGTTTCTTCTTCCTGTCACTTTCGGCCGCTAAACAGTAGATTATGAAGTAAGAGCTAGATAATTTCATAACCTGTTGAAATATCATACACCATACTCTGCAAAATGGGTAAAAAGGAAGAAACCCTGCTAAGATAAAACAAGACTTAAGTCTACAGCCATGCTTGCTGCTTTGTGAGGCCATACCTCAATGCAGCTCAATGCACAGTGGTGCATTGAGCTAAATTTTAGGTTTTGTTATATGGAAAAAGTAATAAAACCTAAAAATCGAATAATAAAAAAGGTTTGGATACATGCTAAACCTAGTATATTTGGGCAAACATTAATCGTTTATATATTTATAAATTGTCTGGACAAATTAAAGGGCTGTTGGGTTGGATTGCAGTATACTGTACAATTTTTCCTCTGACTGTGTTCACCTGCAGTAAAGCTCGGCAGTTGTAACTCCGCTATTTGCTGTTTGTTGTTCCTGCAGCTCGAAGAAGTGCTGCCGACCAGCATCTATTTACACAGAGTGTCTGTGTTCGAAATACTCAGGTAGGAGAAGCCTCCCGCTTACAACACTGGCTGACATGATTCAGAGTATATTTCGTAATTAAATACCAATGAATGTCACTTTGTGTGGCATGAATTAAACTGTAGTTTTATAGTATATGACGGAGAGAGGGAAGCGATGGGCCATAAGCGCACTGAGTTTCTCTGATCTCTTGAGCAGACCCAGTACAGAAGACAGCTTTGAAAAAACATCACACGAAGACAGGCCGGTAAGCAAGCACCTTATAGCCTGACTGATAATTTAACCAGGCCGATGTATATCGGCCGATATTAGCTTATTGCAGGTAAAGCCGCGTCACAAGAAAGTGCAGTGCAGATACGTCAGATACGATGCATATCTTGGCCACAATTCTTTAACGATCAAATTTAAGGGATCCCTATCAAAAATGTTTGTTATGTGTTTATGTAAAATTAAATGTATTGGCCAATATTGGGTAATGGCCTCAATAACTCCGTATTAGGCTCTAAAGACACACACAGACACATATATAATCTCTCTCGCTAAAGTTTATGTTTTAATTTTAAAAAGAAAAAGAAAAAAAGAAAATTATTTGAAGCGTTATGCAGTGAAGTAATGTGTCTTTTACTCTTCAGGTGCGGTGGGCTACCCCTAATATTAACAGGTAAACAAGGTTCAGGTTTACTGTTTACAATTTCTAGCACAAAAGATATCCATTCATCATAAAATATAAGTCTTCATGCAAAAATATAATCATAATTATGTAAAACATGTTTTTGGGACTTTATTTACATTGACAAAACTTTTTAAGACTTAAATTTCCATGCTGGGGCAAGCTCTGCTGATCTGAGTGCTGTTTATAATTCACATAGTGTAATTCCACAGGGAGGCAGAGCAAAGTATAATAGAGCAGGGATAATATGAAAAATAAGAAAATTACAACTAGGAATGACAGCAAAGAACGGAAGAAAACCTCATCAGTACTTCACATCATTCTTTTATGGAGGGAAAAATCAGTCTTTGGTTGAAATGCTCACCACCCATGTACAAACTAAGGCAGCAAAAAAACAGACTTTGCTTCATTTTAAGGGTCACAAGCCAAAATGCCCAGAAACCACTGCTGAAGAGGACAGTAAAAACACTCTATGCAACCTTTAACTGTCTATCTCCCCTGTAGGTTTCACTGTCTGGTTCATGCAAATGTTATTCCCAGCTTGGATGTGGCAGCTGTGCAAAATGAGATGTACATGGACCTTAGGATCCCCTACCGTTACCCCAGACGTCTGCTACAGCTGCTGGCTGATGAGGACAGCATACACACCACACCTGTTGGTAGGAAATACATGTGTGTTTGGGTAAACTTTTCAGAAAAACAAATTCACAGTAACCTTTTCTGTTTGTAGAAAGCTTCTCCGCTGCCACCACCAGTCCGCCTGACGCGGTGACGGAGCCCTGTCCCGTCACAACCACCAGACTTGCAACCACAGCATCAACTTCTACTTTCTCCCCAACCACCACACTTAAAACCACAACCACCAGCAACACCGCAAGTGCTTCTACTGGTGCGACGGCAGCCACCACCACCACCACCACCACCACCACAACCACCACAATCACCACCACCACCACAACAAGCCCTACAAATCTCTCTGGTCAGTCTGCTCATTTCCAGTTGAAGAAACATTTTGTGATAATGCCTTAAGGAAAAAGTTTCTTTAAGTTCCGGATCGTTTGTTTTGTCTCAATCTTCTCTGCAGAGCTTTATTTTGAGGTTAAGATGAACGTTTCCATAACAGGAGACTGTGACCCAGAGCAGATTCTTTCCACCTGGGTAGGTCTCACAGAATAGCACAGCTCTGTTATTCTTCAGAGATTTGTCTTAACTCATCTGAAACGTGACCAGTTTAGGAGTCTATAAACAGTATAACATTTAATGCATGTTGTTACGCTATAGGAAAAGTTTTATAGTCCACTGTTTCCAAACCTACTTGTATCCCAGGGGGTACTCCTGCAGTTGCCATGGAATATGTGGGAAGCGTAGCACTAACTCAAATAAAAAAAATCTAATTTTAAAAAAACAAAATGTCCGTGATAATGTTAAGATTTATGCCAAGGAGGAAAATAAACTTCAAAATAGAATAACAAACTGGTGTGATGCTGATTGATTAATTGGAAATTTACAATAGTAGGCTGCCCGTCAACCTCAGTCAGTTGTTTAGCACATGTTACAACTGAAATAGGAGTAAAAAGACAGAAGAAATGTTGTAATAGTTAAAGTGACGGATAAACAGTTGAAATATTTAGCTCAATGTAATGAAAAAATAGCATTTAGCTAAGGTTCATGAAAAATTGTTAAAATAGTTGTTAAAAGTAATGCATAAACAGTTGAAATAGTTAAGTGATGGATAAATAAACATCCTTCTATTGGTCCGAGTTGGGGTAGTTCTACAATTTTGACCAAAGCAACCGAAACAGACAATCCAACTGTATGGACAAAGTATTGTAGCCATATCCCAGTCATTTAATCCCTAGTGTTACATAACATCCAGTTTCCAGTTCATTCATAGGAACACATTTGGAACAGGGAACATGAAGGTTGGTGCTGAGAAAGGAGTACAGTCCTGGGGATAAGTCGGACATACGGGTTGGGAACCACTGTACTAGTCTTTCAATTCTTCAGAACTCGTCATGCTGAGATTTCTCTGACTCTTCACAGCTCAACTCTAGTCTACCTGGTGACACGATGACAGTGCTTGACCTCCAGCTGCTTCTCCCCAAAGCTCCAAGGTGCAGTCGCTGCCGCACCATCAGTTCCACGCACGTTTTTCCAGGAAATGTCACGCAATCTGTGGAAAACTTAATGTGACCCTGAATTTTTGATTTCACTTTCAGCTATCATCCTGACCGGCAGTCGAACCTCACTACCACTGATGGAGTAAGTGAACATGAAAAGCTTCCAGATTCAACGTGACACAAATTAAACTCACGCCTTTCACAACTTCAGAACAATTCTGAGATTATTACCGGCGCTGTGAAAGCCGGCAGATCCAAGATTTGACCGATTTCGGGTTTTGAAAACTGATGCTTATATTCAAATTTTCAAATTTTATTTATTGTAGCGGAGGAAAAACCTTTACACTGAAACACACAATATGGAAATGTTAAAGTAAGGTGAAATTGTTGTTCATTTACAAATATTTAGCTTTTTAAATTAAATGCATACATTTCAATGGATTATTAGCCTGATTTCACATTTGGTGGAACTCAGGCTGGAAATTATTTTTTGGATGGCACTGACTAAAACTGGTTTAATCCTTGTTTGCACAGTATCTGTAAGCTGTGCCAATATTTTCATTATTTTTTTTTTTCCCCCCAGGTGCACATATACAGAGTGGCAAGGTATGAATCATACAGCTCTGCACGATTTCCTTTAGATCAAGAACCAATTACAGGTAACGATAAGGGAATAGTGAAATGGATCCAGTATTACAGGCTGCTCAACAGGCGTGTTTACTTTTACAAAATGTATTGTAATTTTAGATTATAATGTCAGACGTGAAATACATCTACTACTGGAAAACTTCTGCTGCCTGAAAATGTAGTATTTTAAAAAACACTTCAATATACTGCATGTGCTGTGTATGTCAATCCGTTGTATTAAGAGTAACTCATATTAACTCTATTCATGTCTGCAGAGAGAGCTGTATTTTCCAAGTTCAGGTTATGATGTCGCCGTCAGACACACAGAAAATAGAGGAGCAGATACGACACCTACTGCTACTGCCTTATAACAACGCCTCCATCACTATAGCGACCGAGGACATAAAGATAAGCCGCATCTGTGAGTGAGGTTCAGGTTCAGTCAAAAATTCCATGGTATAACATTTAATTTTTTTTAAATTGAAATTAAGTTACTTTTACTAATTGATTTCAAATTGTATAGAAAAAAAATACTTGACAAATTAAAAAAATAAATAAAAGTCAGTCTGTCAGTCTCCTTATCCATCTGTGTTGCTGTTAAACTGCCTTAGTGATATTAAAGTGCAATGCGGAAACCTGCCAGACGAGGAAAGGCCTGTTTGAGTGGCCCGCCACTTCAGGAGGAAAAAATGCAACACGGCCGTGCCCGAAAAATCCTCGCCGATATGCCACTCGACACTGGTGAGAGCGCTAACAGGAAAAACTGAAATTGATAAACACACATTAAATAGTCTTTTTGATAAATTGACACTTTCTGATGTTTACAACTCAAGTCCAGGTATGTATTTAAAGCTGGCATCTTTATAGCAGGGGTGCTCAATTACTAGTCGTAGACGCTGACTTGCAAAATTTCCACAGTGTCACGTAATTAAGGTCTAATGGGTCCAGAACTGTGTACGCAAAACATATTTCTGCATTAACCTTTGCTGTGTAACCAAGTCCTGAAACTTCTGGCAGATTCGTCCGCACATTCACAGTTGCAAACGCTGAACCATTACCTGCTCTTGTTGTCCAATTAATTTTCCAATTACTCTGCTGGTAGCTTGATAGGAAAATTTCAGACGGGTCAGTTTTATGGTTCTTACCTCCGTACTCTGAGGATGGTTTGGTTCATTTTACCTCCCCTCGCAATGACCAGCTCTTTCATTGAAAATTACACACAGTGATCTGGTGTTTCTCTCAGAAAGAACTTTCTCAGTCTACCTGGCATATTTTCAATATCAGATATTCTTTGGATGGCTAGTTTTGAACCCGATATTTCACATCTTCAAACTGGGCTCCTACCTTTGACAACAAACTTGCGAAATGCTGCTACATGCCAGAAAGATGACAGGTGGGGTGATGTGATAGTAATGTGTCAGGTCTTAGGTCTTTCAGCAGGACAACGACCCAAAGCACACAACCAGCAGCACAAAACACTGGTTGAAAATGAAAGGATGGACCGTTTTAAAATGTCCAGCAATGAGTTCTGACCTAAATCCCATTGCAAACCTTTGGAGAAAGCTGAAATCTGCCATTGCAAAAAGGACTCCTGCAAACTTAAAAGAGCTTGAACGCATAGTAGTGGAAGAGTGGCAGAAACTACCGGAAGACCGGTACTAGAAGCTTCTAGACGGCTTCAAGAAACGTTTAGAGGCTGTCATAGTTTCCAAAGGTTCTGCAACCAAATATAAGTGAAGGGTGCCAATAATTGTGTCTGAGGGTACATTTTGTGTTTGTATTATTTTGCTATAATGCACGATTTGTTTTTTTTAAATGTTATTTCGTTTAGTAAACTTGGAAATTTTTTAAAAATATTTTTGAATATACAAAATTGGTCAATTTGCATTTATTTCTGAAGATATTCTAAATTCTGTACTTAAAACTTAGGGATTCCAATTTCAACCATTACCATTTCAGCCGGGACTGTGACGCCTGCCTATTGATTGTATGCTTTAGTTGACATGTGCCGCTTCCTATTATCACTGAACTCTTGACCTGCAGATAATTCAAGATACAGTCACGTTGAGGAAAAAGTACATGTATTAAGCTAGTTGACTCTGCCAACACAAATTTAACACATGAATAAATACGGGCCTGTTTGAGTATTGATTACATCCGTTGGCATATATTTGCGTGTCTGTCTCACTGTGTTCAGGACTCTTTGTGTGTGTTGACCCACTGTGACAATAATCATTGATGGGCTGCTTGTCAGCTGTGGGAGGCTGTGCTGTAAAAGCATTAATCAGGAGGTCGGTGTCACTAATGAGTGGAGTTAATGGATAAGTGATTCCCGGATCAAAAGCCTCCCATCTCTATGGTTTTACACAACGGCCATCCTCTCTATACAATTTTCCACTTTTAAGAAATTAGCTGATGTATTTTCTGCAAAAGTCAGACTTGGAAAAGCACAGATAGCAAAAACTTGACATGGAAGTAGACATTACAAAAGGAGCAGTTATATAAACGGCAGTCAGAAAATTTAAGTATCAGGAATAACAAATACATAGCTTGTAAATTAAATGAAATATGTGCTTTTTAAGCCTTTACCCCACCTGTTTGTCTGACAGTAAGCTGTGCCTTAGCACCCACTGGATGGTCCCAGACCTGGAGGACTGTCCGCCAGTGGTGGAAACCATCCCTGATCTGGACCATATCAAAGTCACTGCTGGTCTGTTACACGCTTTTCACTTCAATTATATGTCTTATGTTGTAATTGTCAATTTATAAATAATTGCATGATCCAGTCCCACATTCTTGTGTACAAGAATTATGTTTTTTGAATATGAGATAATAAAACTAAACTTAGCTAAACGACAAGATGCAGCCAACTGGTGATTTTACTAGCCACCTTGACAATGCTGTCCAGTTGATTCCCGTTTAAAACATTTAAAATCCTTATACCGACAAATCAGTGAGATCATTACTGATTCAAAGCTAGATCTGTATTATAACACCACCAGATTTGTTATTTCACAAGTTGTTTCATTTATCTCCAGACAATGCACTGGACGTGGTGGAGATGATTGCGGGTTTACTAAGGAACCAGTCCACACTCCTCTACCAAGAGCTGGTCACAGTCCTCAACAAGCTGGAGGACATTCTTAAGCTCAGTGTGGTCACACCAGACCTGGGCCAAGCTCTAATCAACATCATCTCTGACATACTGGAGTCTGACAGCAACCTGTTGCCTTTTACTAACATGTGAGGATGGAAAACTGAATCTGCTCGACTTTTCCTGTTTGACATCCGTTTACTGACCCCCTCTCTGTTGCCCACCACAGTATCCTAAACATAACAGAGGCGGTGGGAGACAGGATGGTGGGCTACGAGGGCTTCTCCAACCTGGTTGCCTCGGCCATTGCTATCTCAGTGGTGGATGTAGTTCCTGGACAGTTTGGCAGTTTGACTTTCGGTGTGTCATCTTATCGCGCTGGCACAAAACCTGAGGTTGGTAAATTCACAAGAACAGACATCAATCTGTCAGAGTCCACAAAAAAATCAGTCTATCAGTACGTTTTGTTATGTGAATAGGGCAAGCAAAGCCATTAGCATCTTTTGAATCCTCTGGTCATTGAAAATAAGCTATATATCATTATATAACATTATCTATAATGCTCTTACATAAATACATCGGTTATAGCTTTATTTGAGAAAACAGACTGAGAAGTGATAGTGTAGCCTTAAGAGAAGACACTATTGTAGGGTTCCTAAATTATTAATCTGCTGAATATTTTTTCGAAGGCCCTAAAGATATTCAATCTACAACAAAAATATATGACAAAGAAAAACAGCAACTCTTCTCATTTGAGAGCCTGGAACAAGTGAATGTTTAGTTTTTCTTTTCAAAATTTTTGCACAGTAGTTACAGATGATTTTTTCTGTCGATAGACTTACCGATTATTCAGCTTATCGATTTAGCTTTAAGCTACACTAAGTCAAAATGTGATAAAATCATAACCAATGAACAGCACCTCTCATTACTTGGTCTATAGAAGTAACGTTACCAGTAGAGTTGCCTGCTGCAGTTACAGCTTATACATTTAACCCTTCACATCTGGATTTCCCCTTTAATTTCCCCTTAAGCAGCTTTGAGGCTGGAAAAAGGGCTAAAGTCAACCACAGAAATTTTGGTCGACTGAAATCCTAATCGTAGCGACAAAGAAATCTGCACATTATCTCTAAATTAACTAAACCGGCCACAGGGAACTGAATGCACTCCACGTGTTAGCCTTATTAGCCTTGATGTATCATAAATAAAACACGAAAAGCAAGTATTTGCAAGATAACATATTGAAATATGCCAGTTCCGATATGTTCAAACTCGAAGCCTCAAACGTTAAACACGAAGGTCGACGGAGCATCCTAACGCAGACAAGTTTAGCTTACCGTTTTTAGATGATATGCCATGTTGGTTGTTGAGCTGTGATATGCAAACTGTTTACGAAAAGATTACACTCAACTATTTGGTCATCTGTTTAAACAATTTGGTTTCAATTAGTTTGGAGCCGACTCTGAGAGAACGTGCAGTAAACATCCAGTAAACGTTAGATAAGTTAGACCTAGTAGTCTCCATTAGGTTGGGCGAGTTCAAAGTTGTGAAAATGGGATTGTTTTCGAGCCCCCTCCCATTTTCACAGGCTCGACAGTCGGATTTAACAAATTAATGTTCTGAAGTTGTTCATCAACTTGAAATTCAAACAGAACACAGCCTCTTTTAGCAAATTTGCAATTTAAATGCAGGGGTGTGTAGGCAAAAATGTCATTTAATATGTTCTTATTAATGTTACTTCTCTCAAAGCTACCATGTGGTGAGCAGCATCATTCTAGTTTTTAAACTTTTTAACATTCATATTCTTGTCACACAGCCTGCACCGAGTCATGAAAAATCACTTTGACTGTTGATGTTAATTACCGCGTGCTGAGTGTGAGTTTAAAGGAGAATCAAGAAAGTTTGCTTCTTGTTGTAGATTTTTATCAACAAGCATCCCTTCAATGGCACAGTGGCTTTCATCTCCCTGCCGTCTGTCCTGCAACACAGTTTCCCACAAAACAGCCTGAACCAGAGCCTGCCAAGAGTCCAGTTTCAGTTCTATGGCATACCGATGCTCTTCAAGGTACTATTTTGTGTGAATCCTTTCCTGGTTATCAGAGTTTTATTTATATTCAGTGAGCACTGTTACATTTGGAGGAAAAACACACTTCTTTATAAATACTTTCATGCTGACTCTCGCAAACAAACCGATTCGATGCACATTAGCCAAGTAAGTTACTCACATGCGTTTTGTTATAATTTTCAGAGCAGCGAAAAGGGTCAGACCCTCAACACCTTTGTGGTGTCGGCCAGTGTGACCAACGCCAGCTCTCAAATCAAAGACCTTGATGAAGACGTCAAAGTCACACTCCACCATCTTATACCCAATACAGTAGGATCGGCTGTCCTTTAAAGATATGGTTAATCACTGAAGGAAATAAAACTGTCGCTTTAAATATATAAACGACTTAGTAATGCCTTTGATTAACAGGTGCATTTCGTTTCCATCTCTGTTAAAGCTTCACAGGGACGTACAGTGTGTGTACTGGAACTTCAACAAAAACAGTAGGTCCTGATTTAAATCACTTCTGTCACATGTTTATAAATGCTGGATGAACTGTGTGATGGTAAATGTCTGTCTCATCATCTAGACGGACAGGGAGGCTGGGATGACTTCGGCTGCAGAAAATACAACAGCAGCTCTGACTACACAACGTGCCTGTGTGATCATCTCACAAACTTTGGAGTTCTTCTGGTACAAGCTACGCATTTCCGTTTTACTTTTTCCTGGGAAGAACGCTTTGGACTCAGGGGGACTGCAGCACATTTAAAAGTTTTGGTGACGGTAGTGACAACGGTAGTGGTAAAAGCCAAGCAGCGCTACCAGCAGAGGGCGTTCAAAGCACAAGAAATAAATATGAACTCCTGTCAAGCAAATGTATTATTATTGTGTTCCCTGGTGTTTTTACAGATATCAGAGACACATTTACTTCAAAACAAGCATAATGTTGAGTACAGTGCTTTTATGTGAGATAGAAGATAATTACATCTAAGAGTCTTGCAAGACATATTATTTTGACAAATTTTAATTGAACATATTCCAAAACTGCAAATATATCATGGCTATAAATCCTAATGTTACTGAAATGCACACTTAAATATATAGTAAGGGTGGCAATTTCCTATTTTCTGTTAACGTCAACAATAAAACAATGTGTTAGTTTGTCTCTCAATACTTTCTGACTTCCCTACCGCCCCCGTGGCCCATTGATTCCTACCGAGAGTGTGAATCTTTACAAATGGATCACAAATATAGATTATCTTTTAAAAAGGTTAAAAGAACAAATTCCAAAACGGCTGGGGAATATAGGTTTTAGCAAACTTTTCAAACGTCTATAGAAATGTATTGTTTTGTGTGACCAACAGTCCAAAACTCAAGATACTGAGTTTACAATGATATAAAGAAAAGAAAAGCAGCAAATCCTCTCATTTGAGAGCCCGGCGGCACAGGCAATACTTGTTAGTGGAATTAGTTGATTGCTGGTTTAGTTTTTTCCCTCGGATTTGATGACAATAATAAAAAATTTAGCATATCACTAGACTTACCCTTTAAGCTATGTTGCCCAATTTTGTCACTTATTTATGCATACTAGTGCTACAGGGAGCAATTAATTTAAGTGTGTCACTGAGGGAACAGAAAGATGCAGGTCTTCATGCTAGTTTTTACTCGGTAGTAGGGGACAGGAGCAGTTACTTTTATTACTGTACATGATTTTCAATGTGTGTTATTGTTTTATAGTTATTGGTGGCACATTGGGAAATAAATACACGTACGCTCATGTTACCAAATCTCTGTGTGTTTGTGTCTAGGATATCTCTAGGACTCAGGTGGACCCGGCTAATGAGCAGATCCTGACCATTATCACCTTTGTTGGTTGTGGAGTCTCATCACTGTTCCTAGGAATCACCGTTCTCACTTACACAGTTTTCGAGTGAGAATCCAACCGCCAAGTTGTTATTTTATAAATGTTTTCTACTTGTCACACACTGACTGTGTTTACATGCCGTCTCTCGGAGGGTGTCGAAATGTCATATCAACACGGATGCAGAGAAAATTTAACCACTGTTTTTGTGTCCCCGCCCATACAGAAACACTAAACTATCTGTCCTTCATTTCTATAGATAAGAACAATGGGTATGTGTTACACCACCATTCTTGCAAATGTTTCAAATTCAATGCAAATGCTTGTCAGATGTACGACTACATTTTCGATAAACCCAAATGTTTCTTATTGCTACAATTTAGTTGACTTTGTACTTGCAGAGAGAAGTCGGGATCAGTACAGTGGAACATGTTCTGCAACCAGACAAACAGTACAGACACATAATAAAGAAATTCTGCACTGAGTTCAAAACTCAATTGTGTTGCTGCTTAGTTTCACCCTCTGTCAGGTTTATCTCTGCTTGCACTGAAAAAAATAAGTTGTTTTTTTTCCCTTGTTCTATAAGATAAGAGATTTTATGTGAAATGTAAGACAAGGCTACTGTACCTGACAGAAAATGTTGTCCAGTCTGAAAATTAATGCTGTACTAATTTACCTATCGCAGCTATAGTCTATATTTTAGTATTATAGAGCCTTACAGCGAGTTTCAGCTCATTGCTTGGCTGTCCACCCACAGCTTTACTGTTTAGGTTCACTCCCACTGCTCTCAGAGCGCCACCTTTGGCTGAAGCAGCAGCTGTTTTCCGTGAAAAAGTAAGTTACATATCATACAAGCAACATATCAACACCCTGTCATTCCCAGCAGAACGCCGACGTCCCACTCACCATTTAAGTGAGGCTTCTACCCTAGCCAACTGGTTTATCTCGTTGCCAATCTACATATCCATAGCCCTGGTTCTTCACACTTGGTTGTAACCCCTCGTTCTCATAGATATCCAAGCAACATCTGAGCATCACTTTTGGCTATTTCCCATTCTTCCTTATTGGAAATGAGGCTATACAGAGTTCAATAAATAACCTCTAGTGTTTCGCTGGTTGGTTCTGATTATTTAGTGAACTACTCACACTCTAGGTGTTGAGCCCTGTCTGCTATGAAGTCAGAAAGGTAAATGACATGGTATGATTTGGGTGAAACCTGAGTAAAAGTTACTCGGAGTATATCTTTGTTGTTGCCCTTTATCAATTTTCGCTTGTGTTATGAGGCTGTTGTAAGCTCACAGTTGCTCTGTGTTTCACCAGAAACCTCACAGATTAGACTGGTGAGCTGTGTTATCTTTCCGTATCGAGCGATCTTATTTGACACCCCTCACAGTTATAAATCTTGACTGCAACCATCACTTCAAATAAATCTGGGCAATACATCCATATTCGAAGCCAATAAGAGACTTTGAGAGGGAATTTTAATGTTGTGTTTCAACAGCCATGAGGAGGCCAAAGTACATATTACTGCAGGTTTAATGAACTGGTAAACATAACACTTTAACTTAAAAAATCCCCAAGTCCACGCTGTCTTGGCTAATAAATAAAGATCTCTTATTTACACCGCTTGCATTTTATGCTCTGCTTTTTACCTTTAATTCTCCTCCCTTGTGTCTTCTCTCTGACTCAGGAAGCTTCGTCGGGACTACCCCTCTCAGATTCTCATCAACCTCTCCCTGGCCCTGCTGGGCTTGAACCTGGCGTTCCTGGTCAACTCCTGGTTGTCCTCCTGGGGTCTGTACGCCCTGTGTGTCGCTGCAGCCTCCACACTGCACTACTTCGTCCTGGCCTCATTCACCTGGATGGGATTAGAGGCCGTTAACATGTACTTCGCCCTCGTCAAAGTCTTTAACGTCTATGTGCCCTCATATATCCTCAAGTTCTGTGCTCTGGGATGGGGTGAGTCGTGTGTTCGGTCGACTGACTTGAAGTTAGTTGCTGGCAAAAACCGCATCACGCTTTAACACTGGTGACTGGAGAATGCTGTTGACTGAAACACTGAGACGAGGCTCATGAAGAGCATTTAAACAAGATAATAGTGATAATTATAATTTCTAAGGCTGTGAAAAATGCTGTACAAGTATTTAAACTCTTCCTCCAGGGCTTCCTCTGATGATCTGCATCCTGGTGCTCATCACGAACAGAGGGGCCTACGGCAGTCACCTCTACACACTTGCTCAGCCTAGCTTAGAGTCACTAGACAACTCTGACAACTTGTGAGTTTCAACTTCATCTTATATTCACTTTCAATGACTTGATGGATCTTTTCAACAAAGTGGTTTCAATCAGAAGTGAGACTGAATATTTTTTTTAAATCTAACACCTTCTATGCTGTTTGGGTTTGCAGGTTTTGCATATGCTGTGTACTGCAGGTTTAATAAAAATGAGGATGTTTGATCATCACCATGCATAATGATGTATGTGCAGAATTTGTCACTACAAGGCTGTCTTCACATTCTTCTGCTGATGGGGGAAAGTCAGGCATCTTGTCACAAATAGTTAAAACAATGAATATGCAAAAGCATTGAACTTATTTAAAGCACCTAAAATATAACAAGATCTAGATAATGTTTTTAATTTTCTTTGTTTCTTGTTATTATTATATTAAATATACTTATATATGATGTCAATTCACAAATCTGAAAAATGCCCAATCTTGTCGACTTTTCCCTTTAGATAAAAGCCACCAAATGGTACACATCATAGTTCATGTTTTCAGATCAAGCTAGTCTTAATAGTGCCAAACTGAAATAAATGGAACATGAAATCAAAATTTTGATTATCTGTTTAGTTGAAAAAAGTTTCAAGACATCCGTGCTCTTTTATTAATTGCTTTTCCCACTCAATCCTTGTTTCCTCAGCTGTTGGCTGCAAGACAATGTGACATTTTATGTGTCTGTGGTTGGCTACGCCGCGTTCGTCTTTCTCTTCAACATTGCGGTAAAAAATTCATACATATGTTCAAACTATTAAACACTGGCCTGTGTCCACATTTTAATGGTTAATTAGCTTTCTAATTTTCACACAGTTTTAGAAGGAAAATGTAAAGGATGCATCAATTAGACGGCACTTATTTTAGACAATACTTCAAAGCAACGATAGTAAATACTGTAAATCTTAAAGTTTGATATCCAAATAGACAGACCGGGCTTTGTAGCTCATGTAACCTGGCATGACTCCATCAAATCTCCCATTTGAGGGCACTTTGTTATCTTGCATCTCTTATTTTTAATTCCATTATTGTTTTACTGTTTAGCTACTCTAAGCCTTCTTTTGAATTTTCTTTTAGGTTTTTGTGGTGGTTTTGATCCAGATTCGCCACATGCGAGTCAACAGCCCGGCTGGAACCCACAGTGGACTGATGCATGACCTGAAGGGAGTTGTCAGTCTAACCTTGTTACTTGGACTAACATGGACTGTTGGCTTCTTTACCTGGGGGCCAGCCAGAGTGGTTCTGCTGTACCTGTTCTCTGGACTCAACACCTTGCAAGGTTGTTGTTTCTTTTTCGTACAGAGACCATAAGTGGAGGCTGAAAGCTGGATAATACATTTCTAAAAATGTAAGAATCGAGAGAACAGAGAATTTTCTTGACCATAGAATTTTCTCTTAGGTACGAACAAAATTCACGAGTGGTCCAGACCTGTTATATGAGTCATGTGCCTTTCTCAAAAACACTTGTTTGACTTAACAGTTAGAATGCCTTAATCTGAATGGATCTGGGGTTTAAAAATGTCAGTACCTAAAATAGGTTATTTACTCACCATATCATCATCTTCATCATGGCTTTACTGAAAGGTTTGACAAAATTTTAAACTTTTTTTTAAGATTTTTACAATTTTACTGTACTAAGTATTTTGGCCTTGCAACGTACACTGTGCAGTAGAAATTCCCTGACACCAATAGCTGCCTCAGGGTCTTTATGCAGGTCTCTGTCATGGGGGAACATCCTCGTTGACGTGAACCTAACTGCATGTCAAACTTTTCACTCTGTATTTGTCTCGGTATGGCAGCTGTATTAATACTTTTAAATTGTTTCTGGTCCTCTAATAAAACTACTGACACTGCTAAACTTGATGTATTTGCATCTGCTCATTTGGACAGCAGGACTTGAAGCTCCCTGCTGTGAGGTTCTTTTGAATCTTCTGTCATGTCTTTACGAACAGGGCCTGACGCTGCTAGTTGAAACAGTTGTAACGAGCAAGTTACGATATTTATTCAGTGATGGTTTACTAACCACACATGCAGTTTTCCTAAACACTTAACACTTAACTCACTTAACATCCACAATTCAAGATACCAAAAGAACTCAGATCAAAAGGGACGAAATCAAACAGACGCTGAATGATGCAACTATTTCACAACTGTTTTTACCTCACTGATATTACTTTGTTTTATCGGAGTATGACGCAACAAAAACCTTCCCCTGTTTACCTCTCAGAGGGAAATGCCTCGCTCAAGATCAAATCAAATGTATCTGCAGAGGGATGAATAGAGCCACCAACCAAGACCCAATCTAGTCCACCGTGGCTCATGACGTCACTTTTATTTATATTCCAGGGCTTTTCATCTTCTTCTTCCACTGCCTGATGAAGGAGAATGTCAGGAAACAGTGGAGGATCCACCTCTGCTTCGGACGCTTTCGACTTGAGGAGTACTCTGGTACGACAGCCACACACAGTATGATCCAACTGATGCCACGTCATCAATTAACGCTTAAATTTACTAAATCAACAGTGAAATCCTACACGGGATCACTTTGCTAACCGGTGCGATCGAAAGATTTGAGATCAAAAGCAATTACAAATGAAGGAAACTCTGGGTTTTAATTTCTGTTACTTGTGTTTGGTGTTGTCGTCAAGAGTGGAGCAACTCAGCCTCAGCTGGAGCTGTGGCCAAACCCAGATTAAATCCTCCAAGAACATCTGTACCATCGGTCCACTCAGTCAAGTCCAGCTCCACAGAAAGCACATCGGCTTCCTCCGACTCCAGCCAGAGAGACTCACCCTGCAAGAGACCGAACCTGGGTGAGGAAACAAAGAACATTCGTTCCAAAGCAGCACACATCCTTACTAAATTCGTAACTATTGGTCTGTCAACACTGCTATGGTTGAAGTAAACCTAAAGGCAAAAACAATGACGGAAGATAATCCAGGATGAATTAAAACTTCAGTGATAATAAAAATTTAATGCAAAAATAAAAGCAAAGCAAAATTGTAAAATCTTGTTTTGAGTAATAAGCAAAGGTTTTGGCTTCAATCATAATCTTTAATGAGTTCTTCAAAAAGCCATTTTCATTGAGATATTCTTCATTTTTCATTGGTCTATCATCTTTTGCCATTATACTCTTAATGAATTCCTCAATCCTAATCTATTGTAAGACACTTAAGGTTGCAATTAAAAGGTATAATTCATCTTATTGAGATTCAGCCTCCCTCTTATAAAATGATGACAGATTTAGTCAGACATCACAGTCCCTCGGCTACCAGAATCACAGTTAATGTCACTGCATACATTAATGAGACTTAAACACAACTAAAAGAAGATGACTTACAGGTTTTCTTCACTATCTGAAATCGAAATTTAAGTTTAACCTCTAATTCCCAGGCATATGTGAGAGAATGACAAAATAGCTGGGGGGTTTTTTTTACACTTCTAAATTGTTCACTGATGTTTAATTCCCTTGCAGGCCTTCTTTTGAATTCCCCTGCTCTCCCTCGAGCCCAGAGAAGCCCCTCAGGTACGGGAGCTCTGCCTTCCCAGAACGGGGTGAACCTGACACCTGGCTGGACGAATCACTTGCTTGACCAGCAAGAACAAAGATAAAACGCACAGGATACAAGTATGCATACTTGTATTTACATGTGGTCATGCAAATTCCACAAACAGTCATGAAAAGCCTGAAAACTCAAACAGCAGCCTTAACACAGAGATATGTAGTCCATGCAGTGTAAAGATAATTTTAGCTACAAAAAGCACCATTGTAGTCCAGCTTCATTAGATAATTTTATAATACAATTCTACTGTTTTTTGTTTTTGCTAAATATTGTAAAAGAGCCTGTAATTATAAAGACATGAGTGGTTGCATCAGTTCCAAGGAGGAGTTGGTTGCCAAGCAACTGGTGAGTGGAGCCATGGTGACAATGAACCACGGTACCCACAGTTTGTATGAAAGAATAATAAAATTTAAATTCAAGATGATGGAAGTGTCCCTGTCTTCATTCTTTAACTATTTCTGCCTGTGTATTTCAGATTAAACCAAATAATTATTCTACAATCATTCCTCAATTACTTCATGAAATGATTACCATGCCACCTTTGAATGCAACTGATAATCGTGTGTGTGTGTGTGTGTGTGTGTGTGTGTGTGTGTGTGTGTGTGTGTGTGTGTGTGTGTGTGTATTCAGACACCTTCTCATTTATAAACACATATGGTCCAAAATGAGTAATTCTTGTAATTTATCCTTCCGCTCATTTTCTGGATGCACACAGAAGAAGTTTTCAAACTAGTGCAGCCTGTGGTCAATATACACCCACTGGCCACTTTATTAGGTACACCTGTACACTCTACCCCAATCCAATACAACAGTTCAGTTCAGTTCATTAATTGGAGATGATCTGTAGCATTGTAGAGACATAACAGCAACTTAACATGGAGGGCTCTCAACCAGTGTACAAGTGTGTTAAGTCTGTTTCTTTGCCACTGAAATTCTATTGATTAAGAGAACATTATTCAAAAAAAAAAAAAAAAAACACAGTGGGCTGCAAAAACTACAGGGGAAAGTTGAAACTTTGAACTTCGTTCCACATCTTCAGCTCTTCAGCTGCTGATTCGACCGCCTGACCTCAAACACACTGGGATTACTGTGGGTGAAACACTCAGAATAGATATGAGCAAAATCTCAGAATGTTTAAAATCATACGATAGTGAATGACTTTAAACACTAAATTCTAAAAACAGAAAATATTTACCTGTTCTTACGGCCTCTCCACACCAATGACAACTTGCTTTGATGTTAATCAGTATTAGCTTTTGTCTACAGCATGACAGGGTGTCAATGTTGCTCAATTCTACTTGACAGGGCAGGGAAAATGTTCCCTTTAAGCTTTAGCCTTTAAGCAATGTGTTTCCATCCACTACTCATTCAAAGTGACTACTCCACTGTGGTGCATAACAGTAGGGTCTCGTTTATTATTCTCAAACACCTACACAAAACTGAAAACAACACCAATGTTGCACATAAAACAAAACTAGCATTACTGTTATGGTAATTAGTGCAAAGAAGAACAGTAAAAAAAATCTCAAGAACTTGGATAAACTTCTACACAGTCAGTTTCTGGAAAAGCGTTCAAGCACTAAAGCAATCCACCAGCTTTTTCGAGTTCCACGGACCTGCATGGATGCTCAGAAACTGCTGCTTAACCAGATCTTTGACTGTCTGGTAGACAACGGCCTCCACCTATAAATCAAGAAAAACCATTAACAACATCATGCATCACATCTGTCTAAAAACTGCATTAAAGCAAAGTGACAATACACTCTAGTAGTTGCAGAATGCACTGCACATTCACCGTAAAAACACCTGATAGCTTTACGGTGCCACAGTTGTCAGAATGACCACTTAGCATTAATGTAATCATCTATAGCTGACACACACCTTGATGCTGTGGTAGGTGGGAAGGTCCAGCAGATAGCTATGCCCACCCAGCTGTGCAACTCGGAGGAAATATCTGTAGAGGGCTCTCTTGCAAAGTCTGCTGGAGAAGCCAGGCCCACTCACCGAGGGAGAGCTGGGAAACAAGAAAGTGCACCATAACTAATAATCCACCAGTGTATGTTTCACTATAAAAACACTGATCGTCTTATAAATACAGTATTATATATTAGTTCGTTTCAAATATTCTAGGTTAGACCAAAAGCCAATTAATATGGATTATTTGATACATACTATTTTATTTAAAAGGTACCTTGCCTGTAATGAAAACTTTTCTACTTGTATATTTTTCAGCAAAGCACATGATGTGTGTCCTCAGACGTGCAATGAATCATTTTGTGTGAAGTTGTGAACACAACACTGATTCAGATGATACTGCCCTATAGTTTTATTATTGCGAGTGACCTCTTTCGCATTGTGACATTATTCTCACTTTGCCATTTGATACATTATAAAAATATAATCGGTATCTTTATAGTAATAGTTTCCCATAGGCAGCATTTACCATTGCTGCTAACCAATTTCCTGGGATAGACCCTGGAGAGGAACCCTGGGGGGGGGATATTGAGTGTGACAGCATTAGCAGAGGGCTGTGCAAGGTGACTGATATCAAATCATTTAAGGCCTGCTCCAAGACCACTACACAGTCTATAGAATATGATATTGTTCATCATCAAAACTTCCTTTAATTTTTTTTCTTTTTTTTTTATTACTAACACATTTTCCACAGTATGCATTCTTCTTAGCAGAATTCAAGAAATGTGGGTGCAAGCCAAAGTTTTTAGGAAACTATTAATTGCTTCATAGCTGAAAACCATAGCTAAATAAAGCTAGGAATAATTGGCATGGTGCTTCTACATCACTTAATTAAAGAAGTCTCATGCGGCACAAGCAGCATCTCCTTTCATTTTCAAGCTTTAATGTGGGAGATTTTTTCAGTAGGTATTCTTGCCCCCAAATCAATTATTTTCTTTTTCAGGAGCCTATTTTTCTTTTTCTATTTTCTTATTCTATTTTTTGTTTGGAACACAATACAGACCTCAAACTGACACTCTGACCAATGGTATCCCCTAAAATGAACAGTTAAAGCTGCAGGACAGAAGCTGAAATACTCTGCAACACTGTGAGCAGCAAGCAGGATTTCAAATCTATTTTTGGCTTTAATCTCTGCTCAAGGACAATGCAGCCTCCAGTGAGAGCCGCGTCTGTGTCACACTCTAGCTACTGGACATCAGCAGTTGTCTGCGGCTCCAAAGCCAAGAGATGGCAGGAGCCCCAGGCCTCAGTGAAGCTGTCAAACAAACAAACTGCATCAGGCTCTGCCAGCAGTTCTGCTCTATCCCTGGAACTGGCTGCAGGAGTGCAAATGAGGTAAGCTACAGTCATGTCGAGACACTCTGAAAGAGGAGTACAGGACATGATACTGGTCCCAAATTTTTGATGCAGGGACAAGTTGCTGTATAGTTTCTTCTTTTCTTAAGTTTACTGAAATTTTAAATGTTATGCAATTTGCTGGAAGACAGTGTGCACAAGATAGACTTGTTGTACAATGCATCTGCATCTTACCCATCAACAAGGAAGCCCTTGCTACTGTCCAGAACTTCAATGTCCTTGTCACCAAGGCACCAGTTGACGCTGAGGTCGTCATGCTGCGAGGTCGTCACAACGGGCCCCGCGTAGTCGACACAGAGAAGGATGATGTTGTGTTTCTTATAGGAAGGCGGCAGAAAGTCCTCCCATCCATCACCTAGTCGCTTGGTGGTGATATCAGACACCTCCTCATTAAAGAGCTTCTGGGCTCCTAAATCAACACAATTATCTCAGTATGTTCTCTTAAATCTTTATGGGATTTACAAGAACACAGGTGAAAGAAATTAACCCATGTAAAATATGAAAAATTCTTTAAATGCCCATTACCATTACAGCTACCAGATCCTCACTAATTTCCTTATAATCTCTTTCTGTTTATGACAGCATTAAAAGAAATAGAAATCATACCACTTGATGTAAAACACATGTATGTAGCTTCATATTTAGCTAACAAATATTGTTTTTCATCATATAACTCTTGGCAAGAAAGCAAATAAGAATAATTCCCCAAAATGAACAACTGCTTTGAGGCTCTTTACCTAGCACCATGCTAGTGATGTAGAGTGGCTGAATGAAGTGGCTTAATAATGCACCCTGAACCCCAGTGACAGTCCAGCGACACAACTTGTCACTACCAGACATGCAGCAGACTTTGGCACCCCAAAGACTCGGGTCAAGGTAGGCTACAGGGACCAACAGGCCCTTGGCGTGATACTGCAGCTTCATTGTGGTCCAACTGTTGTTCGCAGAGCCCCTAAGCAATACAAATTGAAGAAGTAAAAAATATGTATTAACTCAAAATGAGATGATTCAATTTCCAGTTCTTATCACTGTACGGAAATATATTGAAAGATTAATAATACTAATGTGTTTTTGTAGGATGCCACAATTCTTATAAGTCAAATCTATAGTTTTTAAATTAAATCCTTAATTTCTATTACAAAAAAAGGCATTTTACATACACACTGCAAAACACTGCTTAAAACAATTCACACAAGACAAATATGTACGCTCAGTGGCCACTTTATTAGGTACACCTGTACAGTCTAATGCAATCCAATACCATAGCCCTGCCATTATATCTATATCTTTAAAAAGTTTTTAGTGTTGAGCTTTTATTTTTGTGGGAAATGCAGATATTCAACAATATAATGCATTTATTATGGAGGTCATAATTAAAGGTGGTGTTGCACACAACTACCTTCTACTGAGGGTGTTTCAAATTTTTTGTCCTTTCCATTTACATAAATGAATATACAAAGCAGCCCAGTAGAACACCACCACTAACTATGACCTCAGTGCTAAAAGATATAATTGAATTTAAACCTCTAGGACAGAATCAACAAAATTTTACATCATAGGCATCATAAAAGTAGACTTTATGGCCAAAAAGTCGTAATGGATTTCATTAGACTGTAAAGGTGTACCAAATAAAGCGGCCATGGAGTGTATATCAAAACAGTCAAAACAAGGGATTAACAGAGTGCTGTACTTGAAGTAGAAGTTCTTAGCAGCTCCTTCAGGACACTGATTGGTGTAGAGATGCAGGCTGATCTTGGGTTTGAGCTGAAGCTGATGGCTGTCTGCACTACTCTTGAAAATACAGTCCTCCTTGGCATTTGGATCAGCATCAAAGAACAGCAGAAGCTGTTTGTACAGAAACCTGAACACAAGCCAGACAATACCATTCTCAATTTGAGCCACATCAGCATTTTCAATGCAAGGGAAGCACTGTCAATGGCACTAGAAAGTCAGCAAGCAGACCCAGGCTGCCTACTCTAACAAGTAATGGCAAGGCATGTCATGTCTTCACCTTTAATATTAATGAGAAAAATGCACCATTTATACAATATATTAGTACTGTATCTTTGTTCTTCAGGCTCTGAGCTTCAGGACATTAAATTTGAAATAAAATAATGGATATTAAATTAAAGTCTTTTAATTCCCAGTTTTAATTTGAATGAGTTAATGTCAGTATTGAAAGAACTGTGTGGGAAAATATAGCCCTTTTTATACATAGTGCCCAAACAATAGCAGTTCAAAAGTAATTGGCTACTAAATATTTCTTGGGCAGCTGTGTGTCGTCTCAGCGTTAGTTCATGCACAAAAAAAAAAGCTCACACATAGCTCAGAGTTGATGGAGAATTGAGAGTTGCATTTAGATTGAGGTGGAGTTGTCTGTCAATATGAGGAGTGAAGAGGTGACCAAGCAAGTGAAGAAGATATTATTGAGGCTCAAAAAAGCAAAAATATATTAGAGAGTTGTCAAAGTTAGTCGATATGCCAAAACCAACTGCTGGTTACACTCTAAAAAAGCAAGAGCACACAGAAAAACTAGAAAACGGCAAACGACCTGGTCGACCGAGGTGAACGTGTCTTGTCAATGAAATTTGCTAAGTGAAGAAAAACCCCTTCATGATTGCACAGCAAGTTGAGAACGCTCTCAGGGATGTAGTCGTACGTGTTTCCTTGTCAGTGATCAAGAGAAGACTTCCTGACCATAACCTCAGAGGGTTGACCACAAGATGCAAAACCCTGGTAAACCTCAAAAAAAGAAAAGCCAGGCTGCAGTTCAGGGTTGTGCAACATGACGATGCCTGTGGGTCAAAGATTTCAGACAGTCACTGACTGGAAAGGATTTTCCACAAAAATTTAATTTTGATGATTCAGTTTGAATTACTTTTGAACCCCTAAACTTTGGGCACTATGTGTTTAAAGGGCCATATCTCCCTCACCGTTCTTTCTATATTGATGTACCAACTCAAATTAAAGCTGAGACTTGGAATTTTAATGTAGTATCCTTTATTTTATTTCAAATTGTATGTACTGAAGCTTAAAGCCTGAAGAACGAAAAAAATTGTAATTGTCCAAATACTTAGGGTGTGGACTGCATAAACATTCTTGTGATTTGCATGAGGTTGTTATTCATCCTATAAGGAAGTCATATTAGTAGTTTGTACCTTAGGAGAGCCCGTCTTGCAATGATGATGGCATGGCAGTCATGGACCATCGTCCCATTGTAGCAAAGCCACTTGCTGCAGCTTGAACGGCCAGCTCCCAGTGCCACAACCTTGTAATGCTCACATGGACGACCTGCTGTATCCAACACTTCTGGGGAGGAAGTTAAACTGTTTTCATTTACATGTATTATTAACTTTCTGCTTTACGTAATACCAACCACTTGAGAAAAGACGACAGAGACAGGATTGACATGGAGACTGACGTGTGAAGGGAATTTAACTATGAGGTGAGCCACAGTTACAAGCTGTGACACGTTTAACAACACATTTAAAAGCCTGGATAGAATATAAAAGGCCTACAAGCTAGCAATAGGGAAATGCCACTCATATGCTAGCCTCATCAGTCTCCATTCAAACCAGCTTGTGACTAGAGACTTAAAGGTCACCATCAATCAGACAGGTTTTCTTGAGTAAGAAAAGAAAGATTTAACCATCTCGCTGCACCATCAGATGAAAAAGTTTAGCTGTCTCACATGTGATTTCATGAAAAAAATGTTATAATTCACTGAGAGATGTTTTTTCATGCTTGGAAACATTAATGAGCCGTACTAGAATTTAAAATGAGGATGTCCAGCCGTTTAACATGCTATTGCAATAAAGACCTGTCACTAGTACAGGTGCAGTTTATGAATTTCTCTTTAGCAGTGTATGGTTACAGCGATTTGTTACTAAAAACCCATTTTTAAAATAGGCAAAAAAATAAAGTAAATAAACTAGTCGTTCAATAAATAAACTATTTTACTGACCCAAGATGTACAAAGATCTTACCCCTTATTAAGACAAATGCTGCCATATGGGTCTTGCAGCCATGGAAATCAGGACACATCTTCAGGAGGCTGTCAAACGTGTCACTGCTTATTGCTGCCATGTGATTCTTGTGCCAGTCAGTTCGCCAGACTGGAAGAAAGATGAAAATAAAACCAAAAGACAGCCAGCAGCACAGGCAGCTAGGACAGAGAAGAGCCCTGACCGTGATGAGCGATCACAGGGTCCTCAAAGTGACTGGGATACCAATCGTCTAGACGACAAGACGCGTCAGAGTATAGGGTTTGACTATGGCTTTGAGGTAGGAGAGTGAGTTCAGAGTTGAACTTGGATGCAAGCTACAACAGGGAGCCAGTGCAGTGAACACAAAAGCTTCAGAGCTCTGTTCACAGATGAATGGGCTCCACTGAACCTATTGAGCAGCACTACACAAAAAATTCATAATGATCAAAGCTATGATCAGACTGGGAGCCCAGATTTTTTGGAATATCCAGACTAGAATTAGATATTGAATGCTGACATCCCACCAAGCGTGCCTACTGCTGCACCTTCAGTCTTTGTGCTCTCTCCCTGATTCTTGAAGTCCTTGATCTGGTCCAGGAGGAGCTCTTCATCTAAGATTATGCTGTCAGCAGGTGACATACCAGTGAGAGAGAGGACAGCTGGTTCATCATCTGAGTCTTCATCCTTAAGAAACAAAAAACAGAATCATTTTGGTAGGAACTGGGACTGGGGTTTTCTCCTCTTATCAACCTTGAACATATTTCTCTGGTGTTAATTGAGGAAAGCATGTTGTTGTCAAGACATCATCATCACATGTAAACCTACTATTGGAGAAATAAGGAGACAAGAAAGACCATAATATAAAATGAAATATAATATAAATTCTGAGAATGTATTTTTGTTCTTCACAGCTTAAATGAAAAACTGGGTGGCCGCACATGGTTTTTCTACCCCTCCAGTTAGCTGGGTAATGGTATCAAACACTGCTGTACTTGCCAGCAAAGTAATCTGCTGTTAATTATCACAGATCTTGAGATTTCACTTCAATGTCAGATTTTCAAATATAGCTTAATACCATTATTTATTCCCACATCATTTCAGTTTGTCTCTGAAGGACAGCCTCCATGCAATGCGTAGAATTACAGATAAAATTGCATGTTAGATTTTCACCCCAGGAAATCAGCTACTGGAGGTGATAAACTGAGTCTGACAGATACTGACAGCATCTCATCTTTTGAGATCAAATTTCTAAGCAGGTCTAAACAATAACCCAATAAATTTAACATATTGCCTTTGCTAATATGGGAAAATTCTGACATTTATTTACCTCATCTCCCAACAGGATATCACCAGAATCAAGTTTTTCTTTGAGTTTGGGGGTGGAAGCCCTTTCCATTTTGGGTCTGTCACCTCCCTCCAAAAGTAAAGCCTCTCTTGCTTGGTCATGGTCTCCAGAAGCATGCACATCTTTCCTAAGAGGGTAACACAAACAGTGACCGCTGGAAAATGAGCAGATGGATGGATATAAAGGAACATTTGCACATCCCAAAGTAAGACAATACCAACTAAACTAAACGATTAAATAACATGTAAAACTTAACATGGCTACTAAGATTTTTCAAAATTCCCCCACCAACATTTTTGATCAACAGCATTGGCAATTCTGAACACATTTCAAATCCGCTTTTTTCAACACATATGCAAAAAAACTTCTGGATGAGTAAGTGCCAAGCACGGAAGCAGGCTTAGGGTTTTGGGGTGAGATTCAAGAGCAAGGCATCATTACAGGGCTGACCAGTGGCTAATTAACCGTTTTCTTCCCCTGCATGTTTCGGTAGAAGTGTGAAAGAACAGCCCATGTACTCACAAATGAGATCACACTGCTTCATTTACACTTCAGGTGTTAAGCTGAAAACTTATGAAAGTTCGGGGGGGATGTTTTCGTGTTCAATTAATGGTAGCGTTTTGATTGCCAATAGACCGAAAGAAAAAAAAAAAGGGAAAAAAAGAACAACTAACGCAACAAAGGCCAAGAGCATTTTCAGACCAGTTACGTGACATGTGTCACAACCAAATGAGCACCTGGGTTGTCCACTGTCCTGAAACTATGGGTGCACTCATTACTGAGCTCCAGTAACTGACAGCGTGTGCACCCAACATGCTCGCCAGGAGGCTCCTCACCTGCCCACTCCGAAACCTCAGTAACAAGCAGCCTTGACAAAATAAAAGCCAAATTAGTGTTGTTAAAGAGTTTTGTTTTATTAACCTGAGCTTTATAGTGCACTCCTAATAATTTCCTCTTAAGTCAAACAGATACTGTTTAAGTCTGTCCCAATGTAAGACTGAAAATAGTGACAGTCCATCTGTCATGTTTAAAGATTGAGGAGTGCTCTGAACAATTTCTGTCAATTATGAGACCAGGAGGGCAATGGGAATACATAAAAAAGTCCAATCTCTTCTCCAGACAAATATACAATTAGTGATAAACTGGTTGTACCACCATACAACACTGCAACCCTTTTTCATTACCTCAGCCCAGAAGCGCCGCTATAAACTAGTACATCATCTGGCAGGTGGGCTGGAGGACGGTGAAGGTGCAAGCCTGGCTCGAAGTCTGGCAGAGACTGAAAACTAGCAGCATCTCTTCTTGGACTGTATTTAAGCGCTTCTTGATCCTCCATGCTTTTCAAGCAACCTGCAGAAAAATTAAATAAAGTTAGCGTGAGGGTTGCAGCTTTTAACTATGCCAGTATTATCGATAAAATGCCTCTTTTTACAACTGTCCCACAATTTCCAATTTTAGTTTTTCTATTTAAGAGTCATTTGTCCTAAATTTTCTAGCTATTTCAATTACAGGAGGGCTAACCTGATCATTTCTGATAATGCAATCTCTTATGTATTGCTAGTGAGGAAAACACAATGAATAGGATTTTTAAAAAATAGTAACAAGTATCATCTGTCATGCCTTACTTTGTTTACAGACATATTACAGTATGCTTTTTGCCATGCTGTAGCAGGAAAAACATTCAGGTAACTTAAAAATAAATATTTAAAAGAAAAATCTGAAATTAATTATTTTAGACAACTTTAAATCCTAAACTTTAAACAACAGGCTAATAATATGGTTCCTTGTTCTACTTATTGTATCCATACATGAGCCCTTAAACCGATGATGCAAGTTTTTCTGTTGATGTATTTCTTTAATGTATTTCTATAGTAAACATTAACGGACGTCAGTGTGTGACAGTTTTTCAGATTCATGAGCTGCTATTCGCTCAGTTTTCACTTTTCTGAAATTTCTCAGCTGTACAGAGTTTGACTAAAGAGAACCAAGTGTTAACTGTAATGCTTTTGCATATAACGTTAATTGAGGCCTGTTACTACCGAACTGAATTAAAGCCAACGCTGAATCTCACAGACCAACATCAGCCAGAAGAGATTAGCACAAAATATGTTAAGTTTCCAAACAAAACGTCACATTTACCTACGAGCTGACAGCATTACTTGATTAATCAATAAACCTATCAACACACAATTTCAGCAACTTTAAAAAAAAAAAAAAAAAAAATCCATTAATCTTTCAAGTAAATGATTTTCTGATTTCCTGTTGGGGTTTTTTTCTGATTTGTATAATTGAAAAATTTTGGATTTTGGACAGTTGGACACACAAAAAAATATTAAAAAAAAAAAAAACCCTTGGGGTTATTTACTATTTTCTCTCAATCTTCAGTCAAATGATTAATCGAGAAACACAACCGACAAATTCACCATTAGTTGTAGTCCTACACTTGACCAGGCACCTGTTGCTAGCCCGATGTAACTCATTCAGCTAAATGTAAGCTAATCAATTAACACCTGCTAACACCTACTTAAATGCTTTCTCTGTGCCAAAAGTTATATTTAAAAAAAAAAAAAAAAAGAGTTTTAAGACTAATCTCTGAGACAAGACCATTACCTAAAAATCACCTCCTTTCTTTCGTTTTCATCGCTTAGAAACTAAACTTAAAAGTAAGGTTTGCTAATGTTACATTATTTGGCTAACGCTGGCGTGTTTTCGCTCCGACGCACAAATCGCAGCGTCTCCTGTCCCGTTATTCTTATAACAATAACAAATGCTGCACCGTTTCACGCCGACTTTGTTTGAGGCGAAACGATTTTTAGCCACCAAATAAAACGCGGCTTCGTGTTGCTCGGAAGTTTTTACCTTCAATCTTTTCTGCGTTCGTCAACACTGGAAAAAAAAACCAAAGGTGGTAGCGTAGTCTCGGTTGTGCCAAGCCGTCTGAAGCCAGAGCCGTAGAGAGGATGTGTTGTGTAGAAAAACTAACTTTGAAGGCAAGCGAAGGAAGGAGCGGAAATTGGGTTTTGGTTGATATGGCGGTGCTCGTCGTGTTTATTGAGAGAAACTTGCAGCTTAATGTCTCCGTTTTGACTTTAACAGCGTGTGCTGATGCCAAAAGTGTGTGGACACCCGAGCGCTCCGGCCACAGGCCTTCTGTGGCTGTGGGGAGTCTCATTCCTGAATCATTTGCATTGATATGCAGCTACAGAGCGGCCTCCACGACTCCTCTGAGAAAAGCTTGCAGCAACATTTTGGAACCCGGGTGCAGGGATTTGCTCCCATGCAGCCACAGGAGCATCGGTGAGGTGAAGCAGCGATGCCGGGCGCCAAGGCCTGGCTTCTGCGCTTCATCCTGAAGGTTTTAGATGGGAAATGAGGGTCAGGGCCCGTGCTTAAGTTCGATAAATAGTCTTTACTGTTACTTTTGTGAATGGGAGTAAAAGTGAAGGATTTTTGCTTTGTATCTTTCATTGCATTCCAAGATTTTACTTTTAGCTGTTTTATAAACATGGGCCCTGGACTCTGTGCGGGCCAGTCCAGTTCAGCCACCACAGGGAATCCATCTCTAAACAGACTTGGCTTTGTGCTCAGGGTATATTGAAACACATGTAAGATTGGGCCTTCCCCGAGCTGTTACCACCATTGAATTATTGCCTACGATATCATTGTAGGCTGCAGCATTAAGATTTCCCTCAACTGGGAATAACAGGCCCAGCCTAAACCAGAAAAACAGCCTCAGACCAAAACAAAAATATCCTTTTGACCACATAATGCTGTGTAAGTGCTCTGCAAATATTTTCCACACCCTCAGCTATTCTAATTGTGTCACTTTACATCTTCCACATACATGATAGTTATAATGGGTTGTCAAAGGATGGATGTACATGTAAACCATAGTAAATGTCACAGTTTCAGATACCTGTTTACACTGTGATATCTGTTGATAACGCCATTCTGGTGGAATTTAGATTGAATCTGAGGAAATGAAATGTGAGGAAATGAAAGGGCAGATCTGTCATGTTTTATGTATCGACGCAGTAAATAAGAAAATAGGTACAGAATGGTGTGATGATTTCTATGAATTTTAAATCTGTCGTGCTGCACACACACACACGCACACACCAAAAACACATAAACACCAAAAGCATACAATGGAAAGCTCCCATGATGATATGAGTGTGCAGTCATTGAAATTAAACCTCTCTCTCTCACACAGGCAAAAACAGACACACACACACTTCTAAGCCACATAACTGTGTGTCATTATTTTCAACAGAGGAATGTTCCCCTGATCATTGAGAAACTCGAGACTGAACTCTGTCTCGCTTCTCCTCACCTCAAAAGAAAGCCTTCAGATCTGTCTTTCTTTAGCCAAATGAAGCTGTCTTATGAGAGAGTTTGTGTGTGTGTGTGTGTGTGTGTCTGTGTTCTGTGTGTGTCTGTGTGTGCATATGTCGCAGTGTGTAGTGTTTCACACGAGACTGTGAAATGTTAAGTCACTCCCATCTCAAGAGAGCCTGCTGAGGCGCAATGGAAACTATCCCATGTGTCGTCTTCATTTTAAATACCACCTATTCCCTCCCTGGCTCCCCTCTCTTTGTCTCTTTCTATTCCCTTTCTCTCCCTGGGTCTGTCTCTCCTTCTCTCTTCTTCTTTTTTTTTCCTTTCACACCCACATACTCGCTCCCAGGCTGAGAGATTTCCGTGTTTATTTTTTAATGGAAAATAATGAAACAGCGATGACGTACAGAACACCACAGAGCTCAATTCAATATTTCTTTTTTTTTTTTAGTGCTCGGGGACACTGTTTCCCGAATACATGGTCACAGCTTTTTTGTTGGAATAAGAACGAGGAAAACCGTGAAATATTGAGTCCTTGACAGTTTCTGTAAACATATGCTATCGTGCTCATGTATGTGAGGGTGTTATTGTGTTGGTGTGTTGGTGTGTGTGTGCCTCTGTGTGAAAAAAAACAACCATTATGCACTTTCAGGGATAACACTGTGATGTATTAATTTATGTTAATTAAACACAGGAATTGAAAACTTGTATTTCAACCAAATAAATTTTCCCTCTGCACTTAACAATAATTTTCATACTGATGTCCACCATGTAAGATCAAAATTGCGTGTTACAGTACACCCATAAAAAAATACCTGATGCAAAATTTAATTAATTGATAATTTAGCAACATTAGCGACATTTGCATTTATTGTTTGCAACTATAACGTGAGCTTTATATTTCAAATGTATATATTTACTGAGAAAATAACTGAAACCCGTTTCATTTTTGGGCAGTATGAGGTTATTTCATGCATGGTAAAAAATATCTGCGTTCATTAAATTATGATTACATGTCCTTTGTACTCCATGTAACATCCTCATGTTGTATCTTCTACTTCTCTGACTTTTATACAGTATGGGGTTGTTATATGAAGGCATTCCACCTATCAATTGACCTTTGTAGTCTTCTGGTTTGATTGTTTATCAAGTATCATGTGTATATATGTATATATATATATATATATATATGTGTGTGTTTATATTTATAAAAAAAAAATCTCCCTCAGTGGTGTGTCTTCTTCAAGCTTGGGTCCTCTACCAGAGGCCTGGGAGTTTGAGGGTTCTGCGCAGTATCTTAGCTGTTCCTGGGATTGCGCTCTTCTGGACAGAGACCTCAGATGTTGTACCCAGAATCTGCTGGAGCCATTCTCCCAGTTTTTGGGTCACAGCTCCCAGTGCTCCAATTACCACTGGCACCACTGTTGCCTTTACTCCCCACATCTTTTCTAGCTCCTCTTTCAGCCCTTGGTATTTTTCGATCTTCTCGTGTTCCTTCTTCTTGATGTTGCTGTCGATCACTACTGCCTTCTTCTGTTGTTTGTCGATCAACACGATGTCCGGTTGGTTAGCCGTCACCAGTTTGTCGGTCTGGATCTGGAAGTCCCACAGAATCTTGGCTTGGTCATTCTCAACCACCTTTGGAGGTGTCTTCCATTGTGACCTCAGGACCTCCAACCCATACGTAGTGCAGATGTTCCTGTACACTATGCCAGCCACTTGGTTATGGCGTTGCATGCAAGCTGTTCCTGCCTGCATCTTACACCCTGCTACTATGTGCTGAACTGTCTCAGGAGCATCTTTGCACCCGGGGTCCTGTCTGGTGTGTTAGATCACCGCCTCTATTGATCTTGTACTGAGTGCCTGTTCTCGTGCTGCCATGATTAGTGCTTCTGTGTTATCCCTTAGTCAAGCCTTTTCCAGCCACTGGTAGGATTTCTTGATATCAGCCACTTCTTCTATCTGTCAGTGGTATATGCCGTGTAGGGGCTTGTCCCTTCCTGATGGTTCCTCCTCCTCCTCTGCATCATCTGGTTTCTGCTGCCTGAGGTATTCACTTAGCAGTTCATCTTTGGGGGCCATCTTCCTGATGTATTCCTGGATGTTGGTTGTTTCGTTCTGGACAGTGGCTCTAATGCTCACCAGTCCTCGGCCTCCCTTGTTCCGCTAAGTGTACAGTCTCAGTGTATGTGTATGTGTATATGTGTGTGTATATATATGTATGTATGTATATGTATATATATGTATGTATATAGAACTTGATGAAGATCATTACTACTAAAATGTAGATACTGTAAACATACCACCAATAAGCAATGTAAGCTTTTTTTTTTCCAGTTTAATTCAAATTTATATGTTTAATCTTTTATGGCACAAGCAACTGCACAGAGAGGTCATGAAATTTTGAAAATCAGGCTTAAATTTTGTGGATGGTGAAGATTATAAAAGCATGATTAAAAAAAAAAAAAAGAAAGCCTTTTAGAGATCTTAAATGTATTGCTTTTCATAGGATGTTGAAATTTCTTTGTCACTAACATCTCTGTAGTGCAACATGAGCAACTGTGTCTGATTCAGTCTGCTTGTTTTATTCTGCTGGGAGCTGTTTGGTGCAAGAGTCTGGGTGATTGTGCGCTTCAAAAAAGAAAACTAACTTACGTACTTGCACAGCATATCCCTCTGATTCACACTCAAACGTATGAGACTTGCTGGTGAATAAAATATGAAATTTAAAATCTGAAACTGATTTCCAACTGGGTCACTGCCTCCATGCACAACTGAACAGGGATAATTGGACATTCATATTTTTTTCCCAAATGAATTTGACAGGCATTTCCCCAGGCCGACCACTAGAGGGTAAAATTCCTTTGCTCACTCTCTCTCTCTCTCTCACTTTATTTCAGATACTCACACATGACCTACAAATCAGCAGCATCAGACAGAAGAGAGGGAACAGAGAGGGAGAAAGAGACGGCTTTGGGATCCAGCACTGCTTCCCCAAAATGTTCTGAAACAAAGAAAATCATTTTCTCCTTACAGAAAATTACACCTGGTAGGCTTCCCAGCACACCTACCGCATGTAACTGCACTCAGCACCCATTCATATGAATTCTGACCTCGGTATCAACTGTCAAATCATTGTGCTTTTGTTTTTAAAATACAAGCGCACTTTTACTCTTGATACCTTCATCCAGGATTAACAACACCAAATTAGCTGGATGAGAATAAACTGGATTAATTTAGAATTTAAAATAAGTGAATTATTTAAGCCACATTTCATGAAAGAGGGCCCAGGTCAGAATGTGTCCGATAGTTTGGATTATTACCAAATACAAGCCTAAAAAAAACCAAAGACGTTCCCATCAGCCTCGGCTGTACTTTGTGTTAAGTGCTAGTTAGCAAATGTTATTACGCTAACACGCTAAACTAAGATGGTGAACCTGGTGAACGTTTACCAGCTAAACATCGGCATGTTAGAATTGCCATTGTTAGCTCGTTAGCATGCTAACTTTAGCATTTGGCTCAAAGCACCGCTGTGCCCTGTAAGTACAGTTATGGACCTGCCATATTGTCGCACTTTACTAACTGTAAACTGGAAAATGTGTCTAAAGGTTGGAAGGTGAGTATGGTGTTGCTAAAAATAATTTGTCTATCAGAGATCTTTTAGAAATGGCAGATGATTTAATTTGCTCCACACAAGTACGTATAAGAGTATGCACCAGACAGCGACACGTGTGATAAAGACTCACATGAAAAAGACGAGTGTATTAATGTGTATTTCTGAACGATGAATGTATATGGATCATCTGTGTGTGTGTGTGACTGTGTGAAAATAGAGCCAGACAGGTGGTTGTGTGCGCGCTCGACACGACACCTGTGTTTTCTTTTAATCTCAGGAAATGCAGTGGATTGTGGAGAGACAGCGATCAAGCTCTTTGACCAGAGCATGAAGAAAGAGACTGGTGTTGATTCTGTTTTTTGATGTGCTGCCATGCAACTGTGCCAGGCAGAATCACAAAAAGGAGGTGGCTACTGATATAAGGGTCCACAGAGTGGTCCTAAGATCAGCTAGCAGAAAGAGATCAATGACACATTGAGCTGGAATCTAAATCTAATCTAGGAGGAGGGAGACGGGGCAAAAACTGATTATGCACTCGTTTTCATTGTCCCTCCGCGCCTTTTCTTTTTTTCTCAGCAGACAGAAACTGTAGGGTTGGGAGTTTATTAGGAGCTGTATGTATTTTATACAGTAGAAGACCAGTGCTGCTCAGCAGCCCTTCTTTCTTTATCTCCTCTACAGTCTGAGTCTCTGTAGCTGCTGCCTCATGCATCTTTAAAAGATGAGAGGGTGGCTCCACATTCTCACGCCATGTATGACGAGTAGGGAGAACACACGAAGGAGAAACAGTAGGCAGTGGCATGCCGAACCCCCGTACTGTATAGACATACTGTAGCCTACTACTGTATATTTATATAAAACTTAATCACCCTTTGTCTCTCTTTTTCTGTGTCGTGAGTTCTTCCCCACGACACAGAAATTTCGTGCCGCTCTCAATGAATCTCATCAGGATAATTATTCGCGCACAGGCATCCGAGGCATGAGCATCTGCCTCTCCTTCTGTTGACCTCCCCCTGCCTCCCCCTCCATTTTTTCTTTTCCATCCTCCTCTCCTCTCCTCTCCTCTCCCCCACCCTCCTCTCAAACACACCTTTCAGTTCTTTTTCCATCCTCATCCTCCTTCTCCAACTCATCTCCTCTCCTTATTCTCAAGCCATTTCTTTGTTAACTAGAGCGTCTCCTCCATTTATTAGCCACTTCACAGTCTTTGCAAAATGCAAACATATTCTGCATGCACTCAGAAGGGAGAAGAACTGGTGCAGGAGGGGAATAAAGCCGAGATGAAAGATGGCAGGGAGAAAAGAGCAGATTTGTGGAGATGTTCAGAGAAAATATGTCTTTAAGAATTAGAAACAGTGGAAAATGTGGAAAATGCTAGTTGTAGTTGTATCATCACTGGCGTTTGAAACCTCTTATCTCCAAGATGCATTTTTTTTTCAATAAGAAAAATAATAAATTTTGCAAAAGATTTAACAATAAGGAAAAGATTTGATTTTTTTTTCTTGATGACAAAACATTTTTGATATATATATATATATAAAAAAAAAGGTTCTGAAAAAGATCCATAAGCTTAAGACTAGGGAGTTTTCTCATCTCCCATATTAACTCTCAGCTAAAGTGAAGGAAAGTGGAGGTATGAGGTTTACACACAACAGAAATGATGGCAACCGCTGTATAACTCTTCCTTCAAATGCTTTAATGGAATCAATATTGCTGTAGAGGTGTGTAGACTACTACCACACGATCACAATACTTTCCAAAGAGCATATTTAAGATGATGGATGTGTCTGTGCATGTAGGACCAGCGCATTACTGACCAGAGACATTGCCAGGAATCCAGGAATCATATTAACAGGTGAAGTGACTCCCACTTATGAAACCACATGTACTCTTGCTGGCCTGAGATAAAAAAAAAAAAACAGCTCACTTTATTTCCATCTCAAGGTAAAGCAGAAACGTGATCTGTCTACACTTCCCGTACAACGCACGATGTGATACATAAGACAACAGATGCTTGGTCAATCATCTGTATCCCTTAATGCCTGTCTCCAGTGCAGGCTTACTCTTGCTGTTTTAAGATCTGTTGACACTACACAAAGCAAGATAAGTAAAAGTCAAGACGGCCGTCCTGCTGTCAAGCTGGCAAAATAACAACAGGGACTGCTAACGATATTAAAACGCACGTTTTTCGACGTGAACCTGAGAGTGTGTCTTTCAGTTTGTAGCCATGGTTATAGGGTTGGCAATGTTGGTCTGCTGGTCGGTCCACCACTTTGGTCCAAACTGAAATGTCTCATTAACCGTTGGATGGGTTGGCATGAAATTTTACGCAGACATTCATGGTCTCTAGAAAGATGAATCCTAATATCTCTGGTAATCCCCTGGATTTTCCTCTAGCACTCCCGTGAGGTTCACATTTGTGGCTTTGAATGAAATGTCTTGTCTTGACCCCTAAACATCAGCTGATGTTTAGCTCAGATAAGTAAGTAAGTGTACAGCCTTACAGAGCTGCTAGCATGACTGTAGATTGCAGTCTTGTATTGTATCTATCACACCAGGCCCTGTCTCCTCATGTATATCTTTAAGGCCACATAACAGCCATATATTTCCGGCCTGTTCTAAAAAATCACTGTCTTCACCTTCCATACTCGCTATATGTCCTTGCTATACCCAGTTGCATCTGTTGGCACATTTCCCTGGCACATTTTGTGCTATAAATAGCAAAAAGGCATCTGCAGTGACTTTGCCTCTCTGTTATACTGCTTTGAAGCAATTGCAACATTACTATACACTGGGCTTGGATGTGCATCTATGACATTCACCTTAGTCAAGGTTGACGGCCCTCCCACAGCTCCAAATTAAAACAAAAGCTTCTGAATGATAGATTTAATTTCTGAAAGGATTGGTTGATTGAGAGAAAATTGATCAACAACAATTCTGATAATCGGTCATTTATCAAGGGAAAAATGCCAAATATTCAGTGGTTTCCAACCGTCTGTTTTTCTATCATTATGAATGAAATGTTTTTTAATTTTTGTTTTGTTGGTTCAACAAAACAAGAAATTTGAAAACGTCAGCCTGAGCTCTGGGCAATTATGATGGGCATGTTTCACTGATAACTAAAAATAATAATCAACTAATAATCATTAGTTGCAGGCCTAGATATTCAGCATAGAGCTTTTTTTAAAAAAAAAATAGATTCTTGACAGTACATACATACTGTATATATCATCCATGAACAGGGAAGAAAAGGTTTTTTCAACCAAGACTCATCTTTGTCTCAAAGACATTATGATCACAAGGAAAGAGAGGAAGGGAAAGAGAGACGTATGAGACTTAGTTAAAAGAAGGCACAGCTAATCAAACATCTAATTATACACCCATAAAAAGAATAGAATGAAAGATAACATTACAGAATAGGGGGAATTTTTCACGCATGTGCAGAACAGATTTACATTACACTCTCTGTGAAATGTGGGGGGATGGGAACTCCTCTTCATTGCCTCAGCAGGGGATATGCAAAATGCTTATTCAGATGGCAAGAATGCGTACAGTATGGCATACTGTACGCATACAGAGGCTTTTCAAGGGCATGCACTGCTCTGAGGTCTACCGTCCAACTCAAGCATTTTGGGTATTTTTTTAAATCTAGATGCCCTGAATGCAAATTTTAACGTAGATACGAGTCATACGAGTCAAGTGTATGAAACGGAAGCAGTACAGAATGGTATGTAGGGGTTTCTGAATTTGTATGGTGCACAAAAGAGCAGCTGGTGGAAGCGAGGCTTGGAGAGAGGCGCACATAACAGCCATATCAATTAAACATCAATGGCCAGCGGGACATCACTCGGACTGCACTGAACCTACTGTAGATGAATTCCAGCAAAACAAGACTTCAAGTCCAAAAATAGGGCTGTGTCCATTGATCATGAATTAATATGTGATTTTTTGATGGGTTTTGTGTGCCTGTGTGTAACTGTGTGTGGTGTGTGTGTGTGTGTGTGTGTGTGTGTGTGTGTGTGTGTCTGACTGGGTCTTTCCTCAGAGCGGTTCTGTTCTGTTCCTCTCCAAGGTGACGCCGGTTACCATGGCAGCAACATCATCTCTAAATCTCCCCCTCTTCCTCTTCCTCCCTCTGTCTTTCTCTCTCTTTTTCTTCCTCCCTCCTTCTCCCTTTTTTTTCTTTCTCCCTTTCTCTCGTTTCTCTCTCTCTGCTGCTTCCATCACTCATCGCAGTAAGCAGGCCACCAGACATCATTTACATGGCACAGTTGGTCCTCGGCCAAGGCTCTCTCATCTCTGGCAGGCAGGAGATACATGGAAATTATGGAAATGTTACACACATCGCCACAATGCTGTCCCGCCATTCCTCCATAAATACAGGGGTTGACTCCCTTATCTCCAATCTTCATTTGACTTTTTTTGTCGCAGTCCTTGATGTCATGGCTCTAGCAGTGACACCAGCATTTCTATGCAACACCAGACCTACAGTATTTCAAATGGCCCCTCTGTAGCCACCCTAGCTGTGCATTAATTCACCATTCACTGGAGTTTTGGTCTGTTTCTGTGAAACAGGAAAGCGTGCATATTTTGTGAGTGATCTTCGTCATCCCTCGTCCGTTGGTCTTCTCTTTTCCATTTAATTTGAACAGTGTAATGACATGTCAGACTGAAGACAAAAAGAACTGAAGGGAGAGAGCAGATAGAGTAGTGTAATGTCGAGGGGTGATTTCCATTCCCAGTAGAAATCAATAGACTGAGATCTAACATCATGGGAATGTGTGTGTGAGTGTATACTTCATGTGAGTGTATGTACATGTGGGTATATGTGTGTCTTTGTACAGTATGCATGTGGATACGTGCACCTGCATATCTATTATAAAATAATTGTATGTAATTAAATGCCTTTTTACATTTGTGTGTTTGTGTGTGTGTGTGTGTGTGTGTGTGTGTGTCTGTGTGTGCGCCTAAAACAGAGAGCCACAGCTAGAGGGTCATCAATCCTTACTTTAAATGATGGCTGTAACGGGACCATGCCTGTGGTGATGTAGATGGAGCCCGTGTGTGAGTGGATACAGTGCTGAGTGCTGGTATTTGATCCTGTGTGTGTGTGTGTGTCTGCGTGGGAGTGTGTCCTCCAGTGCAGGGCAAAGAGAGGGTGTGGCTGGTGGGCAGACAGGGTCCCAGCCTCAGCTCTGGGTGTACGATAACAGTAATTCAATTGAGATGGCGAGCCCTGGCTAGTGGGATTCACTGCCTGTGGGTAAGTGTGTCTGTGTGTGTGTGTGTGTGTGTGTGTGTGTGTGTGTGTGTGTGTGTGTGTGTGTGTGTGTGTGTGTTTTAGTCATTAGGCAACCTGATCCTCCTAGCTCCCTCCTCGGGTCTGAATGAATAAGTGATCACGGTCTATACCACTGTGTGTGCATGCGCGCTCGTATGCGTGTTTATGTACTGCATGTGTGTCTTTGTGTTTTACTCTCATCCTACTTCCTTCCCTTTGTCCTTTCCTCTTTCCTTCCTTCTTTTCTTCTCTCCTTCTATTTCTGTGCTTCCTTTATTCCAACTCTTCTCCTAACTGTCTTTTCTCCCCCTTCTATGTACTCCTTTTTCTAATTTTTGTACATCTTTATTTTTATACTTATTTAATTATTTTTTCTCTCTCTTTGAATTCTCCTGTTCTAACTTTCCTTCTTTTTTTCCTGTTTACTTTTTAAGCATTTTTTCAGGAACTACCAAGGACTTTAAACTAAGAATGTCAGTCAGAATGCCAGTGTGTATTATTGTCTCTGTGCACATGACGATAGCTTTAAATGTTGCATCCTTAGTTGTTAATTATGTTTTCAAATAATTAAAATATCCAGTAAAAGGGTCAGTTCACCCAAATTACAGAAAATGTTTTCTCACTTACATCCGCTGCTATCTACCATATAGTATTGGTGTAATTGTCCAGGTTTTTAAATGTCACTCGGAGAGATTTGTACCACCACCCCAATACAATACAAGAATGTTTTTTTTCTCGTGGCTCTTAAAACAATAAAAAATGACAATTAAAAAAAATTACACTGTGAACAATTTTGTCATTGGGAGAATTTTTTCTACATAAAATTAAATTATCTATGTGGCTTGATACTATCACAGATAAATGAGGATCTCTTTTTTTATTTTTGTACTTTAGGTGAACTGACCCTTTGATTGCAGTTTACCTAAAAAAAAAAGCCACATAAAAGTAATGTTTTCTCATCCTTCTTATCCTTGTTAAGATCCTCTCCTCCCACCGCTCTGCTGAGCCAGTCCTTGGCAGTCGATCCTCCTCAGCGGGCCAAGCACAAACAAATGGCAGCCTCCCTGGCTGGACACGCACCCATGAGCAAGCAGAGGCACATACAATACTGTGGATGTAGTACGCCTGCACACATCTCATATGAGCAACCGCCCATGCGTGTGTACTGCAGATTCATGGCCACACACAGGGATGGAAAAACTGTATGGACACAAATGTGCACTCCTCTGCCGAACCCTGTGGCTTCATAGTAGTGTAATCCTTGGTTTAATATGAATCCAGACCTAAGCTTTGCCTGTTTTCCCAAAGGAGATACTGCCATGGCCTGGTTTTACTAGGACAAAGTCATTTAGCCCACAAAGACACACTCAAACACACACACACACACACACACACACACACACACACACATTCTGGGTGGGATCAGGCTGTATTCATGCCAACCAGTCCCAGATTGGGCGCTCATGGTGACAGTGTAATGAGTGGAGACCAATATGTTGCCTGCCTTTCTGCCTCCCAGTTTTCTTTCTGCGTCTTTAAGTGTCAGGATCCCTTTTTCCCTTTTTTTTGCCTTAGAGCGTCTGACAAACTCCCACTGTGCCCACTTATGTATCTCCCTCTACTGTCATACAGTATATTGTCTGTGTGACATATTGCTATTCTGTGAAGGCTACATATCAAGAATATCTATTCCTACTGCAGTACAACATGTCAAAAGCATTGTGATGGGCATTCTTTGATTTCAGCTATGTGTTTTCTTTCATGAACTCGGAGTTTGACTAATGATCTGGCTAAGAAAACTCTGGGGTTAATTACCATAGTGCATTTCACCGCTTTTGGCCCAAAGTCAAAGCCAAAGATGGATTTTGCAACGGGGTGAAATCAATTCACATTCACTCGTTCGGTCACATTCAACTCGCTCAAATGAACTGTCACAGAAGTGTTACAGAATTATAGTAAAATGGTAGTTTTCAAACATTTCTCCGTAGGCTCCTGATTCATGGTAAAACTCTTGCAGCTTTAAAATTTATGCCCAACTTGCTTTGATGTTTACATCAACAACTTAAATTTTGAATTTCAAAAAAAACATTTTGAATGAGGGCAGTGAAACGACATCAGTGCCTCTTTTAGTCATGAGTTTTAGTCTCTGTGAGACCATATGATCTGCTTCCATCATATAACTGTTCTATTTCTAATATGTTTCACTAAGTTGGGAGGTGAAACAACGTTTGCCAATTGCCCGACACTCGTAACTACACATTCTTTACCTATAAGTCGAACTAATTTCCTCACTTCACAATGTAGAACAAACACACCTGGATCTACCTCTAAAAGAAGGATAATTAAGTCAATGACTAACTCTGCACAAGCACTTGAAAGAACGCCCCCCCCCCCGTTGTCGGCTTTGGAGTAATCAATAAGACTAAAAGTCTACGACCACACTAGGGACTCTGCTTATTACTAATGGAAGTGAACTGGCATTGAAGGTGTACACATGGGATACTTTGAATATGCAAATGAGGATGTGAGGAAACAGTATTTGCATGATAATGGCGTCTGTTGCTCACGTACTATGGCCTCACATTCCCTCCACAAACATGCAGACCAATCACTAGGGCTAATAACTCTCATGGGATGGCCACCATCTTGTTGCAACAAACACTGTGCTTTGATCGAATGATTTGGTATACTCAAATGCATTGAATGTAGGAAAATGGTTGCAAGCCCACATCAGACCCTAACACTGTTTTCCCTTGCTCAGTGGTCCACATTGTGCACTCTGTACCTCAGGCTATGCATATTTGTGCTCTGGCTTTGGATCTTTGGACATAAGCAGTTTCCCAGTGCTGCTACTGCCAATAAATGCCGGCTTTGTTGAGCTCAACATGTAGTTTTTCGTTGTGACCGTGCCAAGGAGGCGTTCAGTCAGTAGAGTTCATTTTTGAGCCGTTCAGCTCTACCGGTACCTGTCTATTTATTTCCTCATATGCTTTCGCTCTCGTGCTTTTCGAGAGTGTTGCCCCTGGCGACATTTATCACTTCTGTGTCATATTTGGGCTTGTCTTACGTTCTGTTTGTATGAGTTATTTTAAAAGTGGTGACTCACAGGCCTCTGCGTTTGTATCTTCTCATTGAATTTTAATTAATTAATTTTCATTCACTGCACAGCTAAAACACTGTTCACGTTCATTTGCTTTGTGCATCCTCTGTATCCTGTGAGCATGTGTTTAATCCTCAACCAGATTAATAATCCTTTCATTTTAGAAGCTGATTAGCACAGAGAGAAAAAAAACGGATTTCTATTCCAAGACATGCTACATGGATTAGACATATAGTTGTCATAGATTTTAGTCTGTCACACGAGAAGCAGCTTTCATGATGATTTGCTGTATCCCATCCACCTCTCATGGATGCTGTTTTGTGTCTGACAAAGAGGACTAAATGAATTCCCCTTAATTTTCACCAATCATCTCATTATCTCATTATCACATTATAATTTTGAAACATTACATACTGTGCAGGTTACATATGAAATGAAGTTATGAACTTTATAGTGCATGTCCTGAACTTTTTAATAATAAAACCAATATTCCTGAAAATGTATAGTCCACACTATTTCCAAAGCACTACCTTTCACCCACCATTTAATTGAGCTATTCTTCATTGTAATTACTGTGACACAATGGGCTTGTGGTGATCTCTGCCAGCGTTTCATTACTTAAGATCAATGGGGCTTGAGTTACAGATTTGGCCCTGAGACTTCTTTGTCAGTTGTGTTATTAAAAAATAACATATCTTAACTAAGAACGACATCTGAGGTATTGAATCCAACCTCTTAACTTGCAAACTCTACAAATGGCTTGACCTTCAACTTATTAGGCACCAAATGTTATTACTGTTAGACGGTCACACCATTTTTGCTCCACTAAAAATAGCTGTAGGCACTGAGCTAAAATAACCACAAAAATACAGCCTCACAAAGCCACATTATGAGAATTTTTCTTTAGATTTTATTTCCTTACACCCGTGTTATTGTGCCTTAGATGATTCTACACAATTTTGTATAATATATTAATACAAAATATATAATATATATTAATATATTATATAATTTTGTATATTTCTTTGTTACAATAAAATGATGATCACTCACTCACTCATACAGACATCAAGAGTGTCAGAACCAAAAAAAAGATCAAACCACAAACACCTTTCTTAAACAATTCCTGTATCATGTCCCCTCTCTTTCTCCTCTCTCCCTCTCACTTTGTTTCACTTGTTTCATAAATCTGTCTGATGTGGCTTTCACACAGACGCAGATTATTGCTTTCCAACCAATACCGGAGACATTTCATGCACAAGTATGAAAAGGGATTTAAGGACAGACATCTAATCTACTGTAATGTGCAATGATGAAATATCAGTGTAATATCTACTGAGAAGCTTGGGAAACCTCAGTAGAAAGCCAGCCCCAGATATGATGGAGCATTTATAATCCTATTTGGTCCTCTCCACTACCCTTCTCTCCTGCATCCTATCCTTTTCCTTTCCCTTCCTTTCCCTCTGCTTAATCCAGAACATCAGAGCAGATTGTGGCTGCATGGGAGGCTGCAGTAGCAGGTGTAATCTTAGTGCCGTGCATCTCTCGTCAGTAGATCTCCCTCTGCAGCGTCGCCGATGCTATTTATGGCACACATGCACATGCATCAGCATGGCTGAGGATGAGGCAGGGATTGGGAGCGCCTTGAGGGGAGGAGGGGAGGGTTGAAAAGTGCAGGGTTGCCTTCATTGGAAAGCACTGGTCTATAATTTGCCTGCATGCTGCTTTCGATGCTTGATTTTGGTCGGGTTGAGGCTGCATTGGAATGATTTGAGGTGATTGTTGGACATGTTAGGCTGGATTTGCATTGACTACATGATAGATTAGATTATGTGAATCAAGTTGAAAGAACTCAGGCTGTGGCTAGTCTTAAATAACGCCCTCCAAACAGGGTCAGACAACATTCCTCTGCACCACCAGTAGGACTGTCTACTGCCTAGCATGCCACATTATCTTCACAGCTCCAGCCAGCCATGCGTGTGCCTTCACCGACCCTGGAATGGGAACAGCACTATCAGCACTTTGTCTCCACTCGGTTATCGTGGTGGTGGCGTTGTGTGTGCGTGTGTGTGTATGCGTGGATGTGTGTAGGGGAGGTTGATTGTGGGTCGACATGCTAACAAAACACTGTGAATCCCCCTCTCTCTGCTGCTCTATCTTCATCTCCACTCCTCTGCTGCCCTGCTACTGAGTTTGTTTGTGTCCAGCCAGCAGTCCTGAGAGCGAAAAGCTTCATCAGCTGAATTACTGGAAGTTAGCTGTCTCAGTCAATTAGGTCTTGCTGGCTAGGACACATGGCTAGAGCTGCAGAGGTGCAGTTCCCATTACCTTGCCTCTATCCTGCTATCTTGTCGTCCTTTCTTTTAGTCTACTCTCCTCTCCCAATCTCTCCTCTCCTCTCTTCTCCTCCTCTTCTCTACCTTTTTAACACCCCCTCCCCTCTGGTAAAATGATAATTCCGATACAAATAAAATTATCCATACAGAGCCCACGTCAGCCTTTACTTGCGCCTCCTGCACTATGAGACAGTCGCTTCGAGGACAAGCCCTATAGGTACATTTCCCTTCACTTATCCAAACAAGCTATAACACATTAATGGGAGAAGGGTGGATAGAGGAAGGAGCAGAGGGACAGAGGGAGGAAAGACACACACACACACACACACACACACACACACACACACACACACACACGCACACACGAACACACACAGTCCTGCAGCTACACTCTCTCTCATGTGGTCAGCTTGATCCTACAGTATATAGACTAACTTTGTATTGAATCCTTTATATTTTGTATATATTGCACTGACAAAATAGAGTAATTAGTAGAAACCACGTAGAGTAGCTTGGAGATTATTTCAATAACAGGTTACTCTTTTTGGCTTAGTGAGTGAGTGAGTGATAAAGTTACACCATGTCAAGCCGAAAACCGTGTGACTGAGTGCTAAAGTTACACCACTGGTCGGCCGGCCGAGTGTTGGAGTTTCCTCCATTTGTCGTTGCTCTTTCAAAATAAATTGACGCAAACAGTTTCTATTCCGTCATCGGGGTGCGTTTATGGGCAGTGTTGCCAACTTAGAAACTTTGTCGCTAGATTTACCAACTTCTCAGACCGCTTTAGCGACTTTTCTTCATAAAAACAGCTATCCACAAATCCAGCGACTTTTTGGACAAGGCTTAGCAAGTTTCCGTAGAAGAGTTGCCACTACTCCCTGCTATTGAATTCGGGTTGTCCCTCCGCAGGCACACTTCTCTATGCGTCTCATTCAATTGACCGCATGGCAGACGTAAATACAGCCGAATACACTCAATAAAAACTGAACAGTATGTTGGATTAGGCCGCATTAGTTTTAGCCAGGTGTTCCTAATAAACTGCCAACTGAGGGTATGAGTGACAGTGTACGAGATGACCACCTGAACTAGCTTGCTTCACTTCATTAAGGCATAAACAGGAAAAAGAAATGTTTGCTAGAATAAAGAGATTTAAGAGTACATAACCACATGCAATCAACACTTTGAGAAATATGTTCAGAAAGCTGATTACTGATTTGGAAGTTTGGAGGTTTCGATATTGTGCAAAACAACAGCAGTGCAAATGAAATGAAAAACAGAAGTCCAGTTTAGCCCACAATCACAAGTTTGTCCTACAGGGAAATCTTATGATACACAGTACATACACAAACACAACAGAGGCTGAGTCATACTGTATGTATTTGCATATGCCATATTATACCAAAACATCAAATGCCAGATATGTGCAACAAATTTACAAATGTATCCATGAAGAAGGATACAATAATCAAAGAAAACAAAAATTAATTGTGCTTAAAAAAAATCAAAGAAAATCAAACTGACATTTTTAACAACACTATACCTAAAAATCAAAGTTTGGAGCACAGCCTTACTCAAAAGTATATCATGGTTCACTCCATATGTTTAGATATTTAATTATAAACATGTAACATTAATCTTTGTTCAATATTTCTGTTTTACCTTCCTTTAACAAACCACGTTTCTGATAAGCCCTAGACTAGAGAACAGAGGTGCCACTGCTCAGGCATGTCAGAAGTTTTAAGGCAGCAGGGATTACAACTAAAAAAATGGAGAAAATTACTTTGGAAGAGAGTGTGGCTGAATTTTATGGATATGGATGAAACCAAGTTCTGATGTTTTCTCTGTGCTCATAAGGTAATCAGTGTTTAACTTTGCACACCATTTTGTCCTAGAATATTGAAAATAAACCCCAGGAACACATTTCATCTTTTTCAGAAAGACTGAATGAGAGATTGCATTAAGTTACAGAAGATAGTGAAACAGAGGCTTGTCTTAACGTGACGTCGGGCCTTTGGGTATCAATAAATAATGCAAATACAGAATGTGCCACTTCGGAATAAGCGTCAGAAAATGAGCAACTTATAAAACATTACAAAATTTGTTCCTTAACATTATCCCTGATTTTATTGAGTCTAACACCACGTCGGATGTTTGATGTCCTAGATTTCTCAAAGACAAAAATAAACTGGGACTTTTTGTGCCGTTTCATTTGTAATATTTAGTGATGTTGATGCACATCGTTGTACCTTGGCAATCCACCACTCTTCTTCATGATACCTCAAGCTCCTGTCACAAAGGAGTTGGCACCACTGAATATAGCATTTCACAATGTCACCACTCAGGTGATAACTGTGTTACTGTATGTTCCCTAATGGTTTGCATTGTGTGCTTGTTTGTGTGAAATTCTCACGATTGGAATTTATTTCAGCAGTTTGCCACGATGCCTGTGTCCCTGTGTTTTTAACACGGCCGTGAAATTCCTCATAACACCTGGGTGGTAGAGTGGAGAAAAAACATTATGACTTTTGGCTTGTTTAGGAGGATAATAATTAGCTTGTCAATTACTGTTTGCAGAGTGCCATTTGGTTTGTTTCCAAGACGACGCTGTTATAAGTGAGTTAGCTGTGCATTTTAACACAGTGTGAGAGCAAAGGGTGTATGGTTGTCGTGCATCCAGATGACTTCGACTCGAGAGCTACACAGAGAAGAGAAAGTTGATCATGTGATCAGTGTCACATGAGTGTTTCTGGACAACAAAGAGTAGATGTGTGCGTGTGAAGCTGGAGGTCAAAGTTTAATCTGAGTGATCTTATGCGTTTGTCAGCCATGTGTGCCTGTTTACAGTGCTCTGTATGTGTTGCCTTTACAGCACTGTAAAGTATATGTGTTTATCATATGTGTGTATCAGATTTTCAGATGCTCTCTATCCTCAATTCTGCAGCAAAGCAGATGTGTCTCAAAGGCAGAGAGAGAGAGAGAGAGAGAGAGAGAGAGAGAGAGAGAGAGAGAGAGAGAGAGAGGGTCACATGGATAAGGTCACATGGGCTCACCATGTGCTGCTGCTTGAGGCCTGGTGAACTGGCATCACACAACAATCCTCCCACTGTGTGTGTGTGTGTGTGTGTGTGTGTGTGTGTGTGTGTGTGTGTGTGTGTGTGTGTGTGTGTGTGAGTGTGTGTGATTGTGCTGATAAAGACAGTACAATAAGTGTGATTCAATGCGCCTTGTTTATGTGACTGGTATTTTTGCTATTTGTCTGACAAAGAGGATTAAGCAGGAAAGGGTGCAGTATGTGTCATTTTGTCTTAAATTGAACCCTTATCATGGGTATGTTCTTGATGAAGTCTGTGAGTTGATCAGAAAAATATATTTGGAATCATATTAATTTCAGTAGCAAGACACAACCCATAGACTTAAGTGAAAGTCTAAGATAGATTTTTAAAACCCTAAAAAGACATATGATTTAGTTTCATTGTCCCTGACAACAACATTGTAGCTGCATTTCCAAATTAGACTCCCAGGAAAAATGGCCACATCAGTTGTCTCAACAAATTGCCAATAAAGACATCTGTTTACGTTCAATTGACAAAGCCCCCTAGTGGTTGTCGTAATTATGACGCTGTTCTGTCGGGATTAAAGGAGGACATAGCTTGATGTTATGCAGCCACAAAGTTCCCAGAGGGAGGAATTAGGCATGGTTGGATGAGTCAACAAAACTTAAACATGGGAAACTGCTGTTTGCTCCTCGTTTTGTGCTGACGGGTTAACGTTGGTTTCTTTTAAGCCTTTTTGTGCCTCAAACTCACCAAACCTTAACCATATAGCAGTGTAAGATCAGAAAATGTTGACAGTCGTGAGTCTTTAGAGTCATCTTCAAAACAAAGGAAAATGCAGGCATATTTCCAAACAGTTTAAAAAGCCTGACCAAACTCTTGCTGGTCATTTTATTCCAGTGCATTTGCTGCATAACAGTGTGGTAAGATTGCTGCAACAAGGCTAACCACAAGGCAATACAGCAAGTTAGCACGTTAGATGTCCTGATGTGTCGGGTGATCTAAGGCTGTTTACGATGTGAGGCTGTTGATGGTGATTTTCATTTGTGCCACAACCCATCTTTCCAGGCTTTTCACGATGACCAGAGCGAATGCAAGAAAACCTGCTGCATTCGTGGCACATCGTATGCAGCGTGTCATGCAGGATGACATCTGACACAGTGCATATGTTAAAAGACAGACATTTTGGCAAGTCTGATCCCAGCATTGAAGTAAAAAGCGTGAGTGAATGCTAGTGAGAAAATGAGGACAAAAAGAAATTGTCAGACATGAAAAAAGTTTCTAAAAAGCGTAGAGCCGAATTGGGTTACTGGTTTCGTCTATACTCTCCTGTAAAATAAGTGAAATGCAAAGTTATGTCTCTTTTGCACTCAACTCTTCTAGTTCTTCCTGTCTGTGTGCCTCTCTCCCACTACATGAAGTTTAAATGAGTTTGAAATAGCTTCAGATAATGATTTCTTTGGACAAAATGGATGTATCTTGAACTTTTTATTATATGTCTCAGTAGCAGATTGCCCTTCTGCCCATTTCTCTGTTCGTCTGTCTGGCACTGTATCTGTTTGCTCTTGTCTGACTCCATCGACAACGTCCAGAGATGAGATGGGGAGGAAAAGAATGACTGCAGAGAGATGAGGGAGGTGGGCAGACAGTCAGAGGCCAAGAGGAATGGAGAAGAAGAGGAGGAGGCAAGTGGAAGGAGGGGACGGAAGGTCACAGGTGTCTCAAAAGGACGCTGCTGTGAACACCAACATCTCTGACTCACATTGTACAGCGTATGGTAGGAGCCGAGAGACAGACACAAAGAGGTTGATCAATAAAATAAGACACACAGATTTTTTGTCTTTTTGATTTGTAAAGGGTATATTGTACACCATTACACCAGTATTCTTTTACTGTATTACTTATTCGGGAAACGTTCCTCTTTTTATCATCAAAAATGGTGAAAATAACAGCTACATTTGGCTAAGTAGTGTAATTCAGCAACTATTTGTATTGGCCCTCCTTTTAGCTCTGTTTCGGTTTCCACCGACTCTGTGTTCACCAGTGTTTATCTGCCGTTTGGTGCTAGGCAGCACAAAAAAATAAAGTGGTGGGCAGTAAAACCAAAACAATGGGCTAAAAGGTGCTAAAAAATCTCAGTAGTGCTGCGGGAAACTGCAAAGACGGGTGATAATTCTCCATGGTTTTGTCCTTACAAGCGCCACCTTTCACACAGATGCAATCGTGTTCCGTTGTTAATATAAAAATGCTGATTAGAGCCGTTTTAAAATAGTTTTGACTGTGTTTTAACCCCTTACATTTACTGTATCATTACACATTACCTGAATAGTAACTGGCTGATGTTAAACCAGGAGAAACCTGAAGGAGTATATTCTAGAAAATTACTCCTTTAACATCAAATGCTCACATTTATGCATGAAAATGGGTTGATTTCCATTAGCCCAACAGTTTACCCTTCAACTACCGTTAACATTATTGGTTTGAGTTTGCCTAGACTTTTTTAGTTAGTTTGATAGCCGACTGCAACCAAAGCAAATGTGTTGGCCTACTGAAAGAAGGGGGTAGGCATTTAAACTACTGTTTTGACAGATACTGTTGTATCCCATATACAGTAGCTCACTAAATTTTTAAATCTAATGTTTATATCCACATTGTAGTCTCTACTTTATTTTTCTAGTTATCAGTTTGTTCAAGTAAACGGAGGGAAACTTGTTTAGAGACAGATGCCCTCCAGGTACCAAAACGACTAGTCTTCACCAGGCGACACATTTTTCCTGTTTCAGATGTCAGCTGTTCAGCTGTTCAGCTGCATATTCTTCCAGGTCACAGGGATATAATCCTAGATGAAACTGAGAATCACCAATGTGTAATTACTTATTAGGCTGTATTGGTAATTTGTTATCTTTTTTCTTCTTCTTCTTATTTTTTTTAAAAGAAAATCACATACCAAACTTTGCTCCTCCAGACCTGTTAAACAACTGGTTTAGACAAATAGTTTAACAGGTCCTGTGTAGTTGCCAGGTTAAGGTTCAATCAGTGTTCTGACTGTGTGGTTGCATATTTTTGTGAGTGTGTGAGTGAGTGTGTGTGTGTGTGTGTGTGTGTGTGTGTGTGTGTGTGTGTGTGTGTGTGTGTGTGTGTGTGTGTGTGTGTGTGTGTGCCTTTGTTGTTTCCCTCAGCTGCTCTGTGGAGTCCTAATGGGGCAGGAAAAACAACAGGAGATCATAAACAGCAGCTGTGCCCGGTCAGATCACACAGTGCTCTCCACCAGTGAGACAATCTTATGAAACGCTCTATGAAACTCTAAGACGACAGAGTGCAGCAGGAAAAGAGACAGAAAGTGATGAAAGCCATCAGATCGTGTTTTATGCATGTATTTTACAGATATTTTATCAAATTTTTAGCCATGTGAGTGACCAATGCTGCATCTGTGACTGAAATAATTTGACAACTATTTGATTGCCATAAAATTTGGTTCAGATAGTAGTGGTCCCTAGAGGATTAATCCTAATGACTTTTCATCTAAAGTAGCATCAGCGTCAGCACAGTACCATTATTGTTGTGAGGATATTAGCATGTTGACATCAACATTTAGCTCAAAGCACTGTTGTTCTTAAGTAAACCCTGTCTCCTAGAAATTATGTTTATATACAACTAAACTGCAGCAGCAATGTTTCGTAGGAAATGTAATCAATGGCTGGATTATGTTCAGAGAAAACGTAGATGGTTGGGGTGGTTGGTGGGTGCACAAGGCGCATAATTAAGGTTAGAAAAAGATCGTGGTCACTGGCGACTTTTTCTGTATTTAACCAGACCATAATCTTTCCCTGACCTTAACCAAAATGCTGTGAGTGCCCAAACATAACCATTAAAAAGTTTGATAATGCTGTAGTCACTACACGTGACTACAGCGTTATTAAACACGTCGTTTTGGTGCATTTGCTGAAAAGACTGATGTTGTCTCACATGCCCGCTAGAAGTCGCTTAACAATAAATTGTCCCTATGAGTCGTATAAGACCTATGGGTTCATTTTTCTAAAAGGAGGAAAGTCTCAGGCTAACTACCTTCCTACACCTCGGGCCCCTGCGTCAATGCGTTGCGCACCAGACATTGTCCACTGAATGCACAGAGACAAAACTGATATCAACCCTCTCACCTAACTCCCATTAAGAAAACAAACGAGAAACTCCCCAAATAGTTGGAGTAATGGAACAATTTTAGTCTGACAGCAGACATGTGTGTTTTTATGTACCATATATATATTGCCTGGTCTGCTCAGGGTGGAAACTTGAGAAAATGTGCAAAAACATGTCGGGAAATGAGACTGAAATGTTGCTTTATGACATTTATCAGGAGCTATTTGTACAGTGTGTGTACCTTTTGTCGGAGTTTTGCCTTTTGTGCACATTCTCAGTGGCATGTTTAAATTATATCTTGTGGAGAAAAGGCAAAAGGAATTTGCTTTTTTTCATTTTTTCTAATCTGCCTTTTAAAACTGGCAAATGTCTTTGTACATCCCATGGGAGGAATCAGAAAAAGATGATAAAAACTAGCCTTATCACCCTGCTGGTACTGGCAATAGAAATGCTGGCACCGGCAGCAAAAATATGCTCAGTATTTGTTTTGTTTAATCTTTAAGCATATTTTAATAAGCCTGGCTGGAAAAGACAATAACTGAGGACTCCTAACAGAAAAAAACAGTAGGAGGGTTTAGAAACAGATAAAGAGAGGAGGATGAGGAACATGAGGGCTTGGGAGAGTTTATTGAAAGCAACAAAAAAAGAGGAAGAGATTCTGCTGATAGGGTGGGATTAACTGTCCAAACCAGGCTGTCATCATCAACGCAGATCTGGACGTGCAGCATTAGCGTTCGTTGCTACGACGACAGTAACCAGAGATACTGGCGTTGGTGTTCAATCACATGATGAGGTCACCCATTGTCCTGGGGAATCAGATCACCCATTACAGCCAGCCCTCTGTGAACTGGTACACTTATACATCGAACTGGGCAACCAAAAAACAGTCTACAGCTTCTAAATGGCTTTATGTCATAGAGCCACAAGTCTCAGAACTTCAAAATGTGTTTTTTTTTTCTTTTCTTTTAAAGTCAATTTAAAGAAAAAAATTAAGAGAAGTGAGGAACACATCCTTCCAGCCAGACATGCAGATAATTTTAGAAGACTGTCCTGTAAATAAAACCCCATAGGTCATCTGTGCCCATTCTAACCCATAGTTGCGTTTTATTGCTGGCCGACATCTAGCAGCTGTAGTAATTATGACCGAGCAAAGGCATAAGTTAAGTGATGTAGTATATAGAGCGACAAAGTTCGCATTAGGAGTTGGTTGGGGTGGATAGATGGTCTCACAAAACACAGGGCTTTCACACTGAAGACCACTGTGTGAAACCCATCCATGATTGTTTCACAACCTTAACTGCCTCTTTATTATTGTAAACATGATGATGAAGGTCCACTAACAGTAATGAAGAACTTACTTTAACCCAAACCATGATCTTTTCCTGGACCTAACCAAGTCGTTTTTATGCCTAAACCTAGCCAAACCGTGACTGTTCCACGACGTTAACTGCTTGTTTATTGTTGTTACCGGCCCGCTGCTGGTACGCTCCTATGGGTTGTATCCAAGGATAGGGACAAACAGATGGTCGTTTAGGTTGGAGGATTTGTTGAATTTTAGTTGGGGGTTTTAAAGAATTTCAAAGTCAAACTTTGTGCAACTGTTGACCTTATGAGGCTCGTCCCTTTGTCCATTTTATGCATTTCCAGTTTTGTCTCTTAACTTTGGTTAAAGTCACGGTCCTGAGCCCCATTTCTCTGATAATGATCATTCTTAGAGGGTTTTCTAACAGCGTTTCTACAAACCATCTTAAGTTTCTACACACATTTTCCTGAAGAGCAAGTGCACACACACGTCGTTAACGGCTTATAACCGTCGGCTCTCTGTGCTGCTGGAGATGATGCTGAATACACTTCGAAGTAACTTTACATAACTGTCTGTAAGCTGTGCTATATACTGCATCAAAAATGAATTCATCACAAAGCATAGGTGTTATAATTAACACAAAGAAATGTTTCATAGTCGGAACTGTACAGTATGAAAACAAAGCTTAATGTGCGGTAAAAGGTCTACAGCTTTCAGCCTGCTGCTCTCTATAATCCGTGTTAGCAGGTGGAAGTTTAAGAAAGTAGACCTTGATTGATTTAGCTGCTGCTCGAGACATATGTTATACTCCTAAACTCACATTAAAGCTAAAATGAAACAGCAGTGTTTCCTATAAGTTTGATGAATTTGCTCTGATCTGTTGTGAATGTAATTCCATCATCATTTCTCTTTAGGACCTGCTGTATATTATTGTGTGGCAAACAACATACATACCATGAATAAAAAAGAAAAGAGAAGCTATAGAACCTGAAAATTGACCATCAGGAAAGCTTCATTTCAGCCAGCGGCGTGAATGAATATATTAGGTGTGAAGAGGGAGGGTGATGATAGGAACTGTCAGATCAATTACACAAATAAATTGTTGAATTAATTTGTGCTTGTGTCTTAGTTTACTCATGATAACAGCGGTTTACAAGAGTGCAGCAGAGACGTGTTCCAGGAGATAATCTATTTACATTCTTCAGTTACATTACCTACATACACTATACAGTGTATGGTGATCTGTTAGTCCCTTGAGAAGTCAGTGCTGGTGTGAACGGGGTTAACAACATGACTGAGCCACTGCAAGGTGAGATCAGGAAACTAATGCCAGCGGGTCTAACTGCAGCCTTTGTTCAGTTCGTCTCTTTCAGGTCACAGGGAAAATAGAGGTGGCTTTATAATACACTATTAAGCCAAAGGAAAATAGATCCAGTCATTAAAGGTTGGCGGTTCCAAAGGAGTGTGTCCGGTAACACAGCGGTGTCCCAGTTATCAGACGGGGTTAAGTACAGCTGTTGTTCCTGAGAACAATATGTATGCTATGGAACCAGGTTATTAAAGGAAGCTGTGTGTTGACACCTTAGTCAGAACAAGTGACTGGAGAAAAATTCCACTGAAAGTTCATGAAAGGGGTGTGACATGAACTGTGATAATGGGGGAAATATAAATATCTCCAAGAACTTTGCATTTCCCCCTCAACACATTTATTTTGTTTCAGAGTCGCATGTGACTAAGAAAAGCGCCCTCTGTGATCCACTGTAGTTTATGGAGTCTGTGAGTGTTTATGTGTTTGTTGAGCTGTCAGGACAAAATAAATGAAAATGTTTTGATGGTAAACTGACAGCTATAGGCCCTAAAGCAGAAGAAATTGTTGGCACCATGCAGGCTTAGAAGATGGACTGCTTGGGGGCAGAGAATTGATGAAATGGCACCATCCTCTAAGGCCTGGTTACATTTCCCAGCTGCAGAAAAAAATGCATAGGTTTGTATGTATATTATTATTTCATTAATCAGTTTTACTTGCTCTCTATGCAAGAGAGAGAGCTGTAACTCCCAATAAAATCACAAGTTTTTTCACAAACGTATTTGCTTAGGGCTTAAACGAATAAGATGCACTGTGCAAATAAGTCAGCTTTAGAGCTGCCTGTGAGTGTATTTTTTAACTGTGCACAGAGCCAGGCTAGCTGTTTCCCCCTGCTTCCAGTCTTTATGCTAAGCTAGGCTAAAAAAACCCCGACTCCAGCTGTGTACTCAAATCTGCAAAAATGGGGGCAGCAGAAACTGTTGTGAACACAACATTGTCATCAACTTGATATGGCAAGTTGTTAGCAAACAGTTGCTTATTTAAACATCCAGCTGCTATGGAGCAACATTATCATTCATTTGGATTCGTGCGTCTGGCCACCTGGCGAATGCAAATCCATTAACCAGTTAGTTGCCAACTTTGTGTGTCTTTGTCTTTGGTGCTGAGCTGGTAGTGTCCAATGGATTTTACAGCTTTTTTGCTGAAAGCAGTTGCCTGCTGTGGCGGCAAACAACACTATGAGAGCGGTGAGAGTGAAACAAAACAGTAAAGTTGCGGTTAACGGTGAGCTGAAACTTGCAATTAATCTCTGCTATAAAGGGGACCTGCAGATTCAGGTGATTATTCTCTCTTGGTTCATCAATACTCACAATGCACATTGTTATTTGATACACTGTTATTACAAAAATATCAGTTATATATACATCTCAGTCTGAGTAAAGAATCCAAAATGTTTAACAATGTCTTTAAGATAAACAAATCTTAGTTTGAATGAGATATGAATGTACTATTTCATAGTTTTATATTGTTTATTTTGTGAACTTACTTATTTTGTGAAGTACTGAAATATCCCTAAAAATCAGGAGGTAAATATATACACATACATTTATAATAGCCCCTTTTTACCTTACCTTTGTGTTTTTTGTTGTTTCCTGTCGTTTTTCCTACATCTCCTCCCCTCTCCTCTCCTCTCCACCCATTACCAGATGTGACCCATCACATGCCCCATCTGTCTAATGCACCTCATATATCCAACAGTGCCATCTCTCCAACAAGGTCCAGGCTTTCTCTCTCTCTCTCTCTCTCTCTCTCTCTCTCTCAGCGATGCACCACTCACACATACAGTGACAAAATTTGCTACTGCTTACCTCTTTACCATCTACTACATCTCAGCTCTCTTACAGTCAGCTTCTTCAAGCTGTACACAACATGTGCCTCAATCACTACATGTCCATTCATCACCATGATGCTTTACAGTGATAGTGAACCAGCATCATTGTACACGGACATTAGAGGACATCACCTGCGTGTATAACGTGGTGCAGCGTAGTAGGCTTTCATATTTAGCAAGTTTTCCACCTAGAACGTGTTTTTACTGTGAAGCTGACTTCTTTATTTATTTATACACTAAACTCAACCCCAGATTAGGACTGACCTACTTACCTTTTCGTATACCAAAGCTCGGCATTTCCTCTCCCTATCTTTCCTCAAGCAGATGACTGTTTCTGCAACTCCTCCCTCCATCCCTCTGCTCTTTCTCCTTTCTTGCCTGTCTTCTCATTCCTCTCTCCTCTCCTCTCCTCTCCTCTCCTCTCCTCCCCTCTCTTCCCATCTCCTCAATCCTCCCCTTTCCTCTCTTCTCCTCCTTGATATGTGGGTCCTGACGCAGTCACTTCTGTTGCTATGGTGAGGCTGTGGGTGCGAAAATGGAGAACTACGCATCCAAGACCACCACAGATGACAGAAAGGGGAAGGCTAGGATAATAGTGTTTATGATGATGAGTAGGAGGAGGGACACAAAAGCAAAATGGGGCAGGTCAAGGCTGAGACAGCAGGAGGTGAATAAAACAACAGGAAGAGGGAGAAAGGTGACAGAAAATGAGACGGGTATGGGGTGCAAAAGTGAGGAAGGTGTGTGAAAAAAGTCTGTCATTTTGAAGGTTAAAGACGACAATTCGGTCCACCTCTCCTGAAAATCAGAGTGAGAGAACGGAGTGAGTAATGCTCTCTTCTCCCTTGACAACTGCTGACAAGGTGCCCTTGAGCAAAGCGTTCAACCACGTTGAGTGCGATGGTGTGTCAGCATCAATGCGAATGAGGGTGACGCCGAAAAAGACAATGAATACTCAATAAAAGCTATCCTTGGTTATACTGCTGCACTGCATTAGGTAAAGCTGAACTCCCACAGTATAAACAGCACACAGTATACATAATAGATAAGCATGCTAAACAGGAGGAGGAAGAGTGTCACACATACTGGTCTTGTTTCTCTTGATGATTCATCAGTGTCATGAAGTTTGTCTCCGTGGACTGTGCGCCCTCAGAAATAACCCCCACGTCAATCCTTCATGTTGTCATGGTAATCTCATCATCTTATTTTTGACACCCATTGCAATTGGCGGCATCAGGACACCGACAAAAATAAATAAATAAATCACTAAATAGGACTGAGAACAGGAGAGAGACTTAGGAGAAAGATAAGAGCGGGTGTGACAGAGAAATGCACGTTTGAGTCAAAGATATAAACTGTGTACAGTCACATATACTGTACCACCCCAGGAAAACTGGATCTCCAAGTGTCAACTGTATAGAAACTGTCAGAGGGAAATTCAGTGGAAGCAGTAATCAGAGACAAACAGTGTCAGATGTTTGGAGTTGGTGACTTTTGCCTGCATTGGTAACTCAGACGTAGCTTTGATAATCTGGTGCTGCAAACAAAATGACATCTCTGTTAGGAGTGACAGTGCAGTTTCTCTTTCACAGAAGAGCTTCCTAGGAAATAAGGCTGGATGTATCTAGAGTGCAATTCTCGCTCTTATTTGGCCCTGATTCTCTTCTTCCCTTTTTTACTGCCTTCAGGAATGTGTATATTCATTTTGTCTGTGTGTGCGTGTGTGTGTGTATGTTTGTGTGAGTGTGTGTGTGTGTCTGTCTGTGTGTGTCTTTGTGTGTGGGTGTGTAGAGTCTGTGGTGTAGTTGTTAAGGGCTTCTGAGACATTTCTGTCAGGTGCCTATGTGGGACAAAAAACTCCTATGGGGCCTTTTTAGATGGCCACACACACACACACACACACACACACACACACACACACACACACACACACACACACACACACACACACACACACAATCACATTCACATACACACAAACAAATGGATCTGAACTGAAGTGGAACAGCAAGGTCACAGTTTTTTCTGGGTGCCATGACACCCTCCAGAGAGATGATAAAATGCAGAGAAAGAGGGAGAGACAAGGATGAGAAGGGTATATTTCTTCATAAATGATGAGTTCTCCTTGACCCCAATTATAAGAGTGGGATCAGGTGATTATCATTTTTCTGTTAAAAAAAAAAAAAAAAAAAAAAGAGACGTCTGCTCTGCTGTGAGGGTTCCAGCCAAAAGAGGAATATTAACTGACTGAATAATTGCAATGGACACGGTGAAAAAAGGGCAAATTGGCAATAAATCTACCGTCTTTGATTGGCAACAAATCTTAAGTGAAGGCCCAAAATGAAACTGCAAACATCGGCTTTAAATGGGATTTAACAACCACAGAAAACTCATCTGTTTATCCAAACCTCAAATTTTACCTTTCCAAAATGAGTTATTGGTTTTAACCAAAGTCTTAAATGTGTAAATTTATAGATTTAAGACTATGAGTATATACTACAGGTATATATATTGTCTTAAGTATTTGTCACAGTAATAGCTTAAAATATTACCATTAGTATAAACCCTGCTGGTGGGCCCTAGAGGCAGCAAATCTCTTGGCAATCTGGCATCGCCTGTTTGAGGTTCTTTGTGCTTCACCAAAGTGTTGCTCAAGGGGAAAATCTGACCTGATAATGGCATGGAGCTCTCTGAAAGGTCAGGAAGTCACCCAAATCATTAGAATTCATCCTCTGGGGACCATGAACATCCAGAACGAATTTATGGGTCTGGCCATTAGTTTGATCCTCATTGTGCATTGGAGCAAGTGGTGAACCAACTGACGGAATGACAGGGTGCCTGACAACTAAATGATTGTACTGTAACGTATATTCATACTGCACTACTGCTTCCCTTTTTACACACACTTCTTCTGAGATGTAATTACCTCTTAAACTGCTACATCAAACAGATGATCACAGAGAGAAGAACCTCAAACATGGTGAAAATGCTGATGAATAAGCTGCCGATGAAGACTAAATGGACATGAAAATATGCCAAATTATCAGTTTAAATCATGCTCAGTCGGTAAGCTCTGTTATACAAACACACAATCATCCCTTCATCGTGCCAACCCTTCCCCCCTACATGCATGCAGATAAACTGCTCCCTTATGACTTTTGCTCCACAGATTACAGATCAGGGTGTTTCATTGGGCTTTTGGCTTGTATGCACTGGCTTGCAAGCTAAACATGTGTGGGTCCACACTTCCTTTTCTTTCTATATGTGACTCATCCGCTTGGACTTTAATTGGTGGTGTTACACTGAGATGTCACTGAGTTCAACAGCAGCTTTAACGGCAACATCTAAAGTGTGATAAGCTAATTGGCTAACTGCACATCTGGTGATTCTGGCTTAAATAAATAAATGAATGATACGTTTTATGAAGGTATTCATCTTTTTCAGGTTTGCCATCGTAGTTTAGCCTGTTAGTCTGCTAACATTCACTAAGAAGCACTAATCACAAAGTACTGCTGAGGCTGATGAGAATGTCATTAGTTTTATATTGTGGATATTTGGTCACAGGCCAATGTATTGGGAAAATTGAAATTTTGCCCTGATGATGGTGTTAGATGAAAATTCCAGGGATCCTCAAAGTCAGACAGATTTATCCTCTGGGGACCATGAATGTCTGAACCAAATTTCATGACAATCCATTCTATAGTCGTTGATACATTTCACTCTGAAGCAAAAATGTCAATTTCTAAACTAAAATGATTTAAAGTTACGGAAATAAATTGGGGTTATCTGGGGTACCGTTTGCATCAAGCTCATTGCACAAAATAGGCAATGATAAGGCTGATAAAGCAGACTTGCATTGATGTTAATAAAAGTCATAGATCACCTCATACCCCCGTACAACCTGTGCTTTAAAGAAGCACATTGAATGGTTTCTACATTGTTTCGTCATCCCCAACAGGAATGTTGAGTGATGCTCTTCTTGCAGGAGCAGCATCATTCGTCATTTCAAAGGAGTTGCAAAAGAAAACTGTTCCAAAGACTGCTTTATTTTGCTAATATTTATTTAATTATTTACTGTGGCAGAGAGGTGTCAGGAGAAGCAAACACAAGCCAACAGGTAATATTTGCTAGTATCCTTTGCTCCAACAAAGGATGATGCCTCATAAGCGAGAACTCTGCAAATTGCATTTGGTGGTGTTAGGAAGAGAATAAGAGCAAACTGCATTCAGCTCAAGCTCAATATGTAAGTGTTTGTGTAGTGATGCCAATGCTTGGCTCTATAAGAATAGCAATGGTGGTCTGTTGGTTGGTCCACCACTGAAATATCTAGACAATTACTAGATGAACTGCCATAACAGTATAGACAGTGATCCACTGACTTTTCCTCTCACACCACCATTAGGTTGACATTTTTTGTTTTTAACAACTATTAGATGAATTGCCATGAAATGTGGTGCACACATTCACATCTCTTTTGTATGACCAAATACCTGCAAAACTAATGATTGTCCCAATAGCCTCAGCTGTACTTTATGATTATTTGCTTTTAATTAGCAAATGTTAACATGATAACATGCTAAACTAAGATAGTGAGCATGATGAACATTATACCTGCTAAACATCAGCATTTTAGCATTGTCACTGTGAGCATGTTAGCATATATGATATCAGCCTTTAGCTCAGAGCACTGCTGTGCCTGAGTACAGATTGGTAAAACCTCCCAATGGAGCTGTTAGTATGGCAGCATCACTTTAATGAATGTTGGTGGTGAGCAAAAGTAAAAATTAAACACCATGCACCACCTCTGCAAGTTTCATGTGTAACACGTGCAAACACAAATATTTTCTGAATTTACACCACAGACGCGAAAGGTTCTAGTTAACTACTCTTGTCTCTCTCTCCCCCTATGCATCTGTGTCTGCATGCATGTGTGTGTGTGTTGGTGGTGGTTAAATGGCTGCCTACAACTTGGCAGAGCTCTGTTTGGACCTCGCTATGCATCTCAATGACTGCAGGGATACTGCAGAATGAGTCAAGCGCAGTCAACAATGGCGGAGCATTCAGACTCATCCCTGGCTCTGGGTTTGAATTTCTGAAGGTTAAGGTGTGTGTGTGTGTGTGTGTGTGTGTGTGTGTGTGTGTGTGTGTGTGTGTGTGTGTGTGTGTGTGTGTGTGTGTGTGTGTGTGTGTGTGTTTGGATCTGTGGAGTACAAGAAAAAGAGAGAATGAGAGAAAGATGGAGAGAAACATTGTTTGGCCTATCTTTCCAAACTACCTCATATGAAAGATAGACTTTAAATGTACAGTGTGTCTAATCAGGTCAGAGGACGCTGGAGCACTCTGTGTTTTGCAAACAGCAGATGCACTGACTGAAATAAAGGCAAAGATACTGAGTTACTATAACCTCTGTGTTATTCTGTGCCTGTTTTGTTCTAGTGACCTGCATGCCCAATGTCATTATGGGTAATTACCTGTCTGAAAAAAGGCACAATGACTCACGAAGGTTATTATAAGCCGAGGTGTGACAAAATGGACAGCCAAAGTGTCTGTGTGTGTCGTGAGTGAGTGAGTGAGTGAGTGAGTGAGTCCATGCATGTGTGAGTAGGCAGTTTTCTCTGAGGTGCATGCATGACTTGGGTATATTCATGCTATCACTGTCTCTCTCTGTGCTCGGCTAAATCTCTTCAAATGCTCACTGTCTGTGCACACAGAATAATACGTAAGCCTTAATGCATTCCCAACTGTGACCCGTCGGATCACGTTATATCTCCGCCTGAGATTGCAGATCATGCAGCAGCCAGCCAATATTGTACCAGTGTTTGTTACTCCCAGTGGAAAACTTTTTACAACTTTAATTGAAAACTTTTGGAGACTCCAAGGCAATCAATTTTCTATTAATAAAACTTTAAAGCTACACTAGGCAAGACTTTAGTGTAAATACAGCGAAAATGAAAATTGCTGTGTTGGTTAAATACACTCATTCTCCCAAAGGAAGTAACATATCAAAGATTAAAAGTGAAATAGGAGCAGACAAAGGTTAAATGTTTTCGAACCGTTGCTCTCTTGCTGCTTTTCGGAAACACTACCATGAAACTGTTATCATCATCATCAGACTTTTATCCAGTAAAATCTCAGCTGATATAATGCAGCACACACAATGTCCTCATTCATCCAGTGTTTGATCATGTTAAGGCTACTCTCATTTTGCAGTATGTGTTGCTGTCTTACAATAAGCTCCACTAGGCATCACTCCAGTATTGATGAATTCAAAGGCAGATTTTCTCCTCCGAGGTGCATCATAATCCTGTGAAATAATTATTCAGCAGAAATCCCCAGAATATCGCAGCCTCATTTTCATCAACCATCATTGGTGTGGCTATATATACTGTCTACTAGCTCACTGCTAATGCATTCCAGCTGTGAGCTAGACACATGGATGAATTATCAAAAGTGGTGTTCCAAGATGGCGCCTATTCATTCCAGTGAAGGATGCTCACCCAGTGTACAGGCCAAAAAAAATTCTCTCTTCCTGGTTTGCTTCCTCGTTCCTGCACGTGCACATTAGTGTCTCTTTCCCTGAAGCCACCAGATGACATTAAGCCCGTTCTAGGTTTGGGAAAGTTTTACAAATATCAAACCTTTGTAGTTTAAGAATCCATAATATAAAAAGAGGAATGATTGACTTTGTTTGCAGTTTAAAGTGTCCTGTCAACATTTTAACAGAGAGGAGAAAGTGTGTTTTGGAATTTTAATCTCCCACAGTCTCAAGTACTCACTAGGACAAACTGGCAGCTCTTGAGCAAATCAAGCCAAACTGACTCAGTGTCACAAAAGCTACAATGAAGAGCAAACATACGATATAATCTTATGATCAAAACCAGTGACTCAAACATGCCAACCTGCAATGATCCCCAAAGCAGAGGCCATGCTCGTTTTTCTGAGAAATGATAAGAAAAATGCAAATTCATGATGAGAAAAGCAGCAAGCATGATTCGGTTGAATATAGAATAGAGGTGAAGACAAGCTGACTACTGCATGGTTGCCATCGAGGTGGCTGTGGTTGACTTGGAAACCAAATCTCTGTGGGGTTGTTGGGATAGAAACAGGCTGATGATTATTAAGATTTTTTGACTTCTGCATCTATTTGTCTGCATGCATGTAAAGATACATTATGTTTGCCTGCTTGAATCTGCCCCTATGTGTGTGTTTTCTGCACAGATTGTCGTCACAAAATTATCTTTTTCCGACCAGAGGAATTGCTGCATCTAAATGTCAAAAACTGCAGTTTGTGTACATGCTAAATTACGTTGTTCACTGCAGCTCAGCATATAATAAATTACACTCATGCTGCTGGACTTAAAGGTACGTTACCTGAACATACACCCATGGTTCTGCGAGTTATGTCGGATTGAGTTTTTTTCTGTGTAACAGAGTTTGCTGTATATTATCATCATATTTCAGTGGGTGCAAAACCCTGCTTGTTGTTTCACTGAAAGCCTGAAGGACGTTGTAGCATGACAGCAATGCAGCTATCCATTTTAGTTCCTGTACCGCCTCCTCCTCCTCTACTTTCACCTCTCCTCCTCTTCCTTCTCCTCCTGTTTCTCCCCCGCCTGCTAATCGTCTGTGCTTCTCTCTTCCCATCCTCCTCAACACTGTCATCCGCCTCCTCCTCTTCCCTCTCGCTCTTTTTCTCTCTCCCTTGACTCATCATCCTTGTCCTCCCTTCCTCTCTATCGCCCTTCTCCTTTTGTTTGAGATATAGGACCTTTGGGACTCAAGGCTGCAGTAAAACAAGTCTGATGCATTCAGTATGTCCTAATGAAAGTCCTTGAGCAAAATTTCAACAAATATAACAGACACACTTTTAGGATGAAGTACAGCGGGGAACATTGGACTTAAAATTTAGTTGGTCAGTGCTTTAGAGCTACTGCGCCATTTAGACCTCTGTCAAAGCTCCGTAACACTCGTAATTTGAAAAATTTCGTGGCTTGCCGCTAAGCTAGGTGTTTTGATGTGTGTGTATGTACATGTGGGGGTGGTATGGGTGGACCTCTCTGATGTCAGGGAGTGAGTGTGATGAGGCTGTGTCTGTGTCTGTGTCTGTGAGGTTGTAAATGTTTGATGGGGTTTGATCCTACCATCTGTCCACTACTGCTGGCTAAGAGAAAGGGAGTACAGAGAGACTGGGCTAAGGCAGGCAGCACGAACACAGACAATGATTAAAAAAATAAAAATAAAATAATGTTAGCATGTCATCGTGTGAGCAGTATTACAGAGGACTGACCACTCATCTTTAAAGTTATGATTACTGTACATGCAATGCCAACTTCACAGGAAATAAGCCTCATGACTTAAGGTGTATAACGGTAGGCCTGTGATGTTTGCGTGATATAACATATGATGCTGAGTTCTATCCACAGTATATTACACGTGTAAAGCCCTTTGTTAATGTACTACATGAATAAACATGGCCTGATCCGACAGTAGAAGAGGAAAGACACAAAATACAGCTATCATACTCTCACTTTACACCACAACACAATGTCATTAACATGTACTCCTTTAATTTAGTCACATCAGCTCACCTTGGTTAACCATGTAACTCTGCAAAGCTACAGTGCCTGGATGTACTGTAGCTATAATAGTTTATTTCTAAACCCTTTAGGTGCTATTAAGCTAGATAGCAACCAGTATAATAACTTGCGAAGAAAGCAGAATCAATTTAAAATGAAAGATACAGTATATAGACTTTATTCTACTTTACTTTTCATTAACAGCTTGAGTTCTTCAAAGTTACAAAGACAAGCATCAACTTTTTTCCTCCGGATGTGTAAAACTCTATATTAATTAAACAAATACAATGAATGAAAACAATTCATACATTACTACAAAATTAGCAAGCTTGTGTTAATGCAATATTTTCTACAACTAAATGTAGAATAATCAGAGAAAGAAATAATAATGGAAAAAACATAGCTAACAGTGGGATAAATTTGAACTTTTATATGAAGCCCTTAATATTAACATTAACAGGCTTACCTTAGCATTGAAAGGTTATAAATAAGTACAAAATGTGCAGACAATAGGAAAATTGAAAAAGTAATTCATTTAGACAATAGGAAACTCTTATAATCTCATATCCAGGGCTGTGCGGTTCACCTAGTGGTTAAGATGCATACCATATAACTGCAATATCCCTGGATCGATTCTGACCAGGGATCTTATACTCTATTGCTGCACATGCGACATTCCCATTCATTTAATGCTTGATCATTTTCAAGATACTCTTATTTTGTTGAACGGTTTGCGTAGCCGTTCAAAACGTTCTTGTTATCTCATTAATAGTTAAATATTTTATTCAATAATCTAATCATCATCATCTAATTGACTGGTTGGTTAAGGGTTCATCCTACAGCAAGATAATGACCCAAAACATTAGAAGAAAAGAGCTACACAGTGACTAGACATGATGGAAAAGCAGCACAGCACGCAGACCAGACTTAAACCTCATGGAGCTGGTTTGGGACGAACTGGAGGTGAAAAGGTAAAAGCAGAAGGTGAAAACAACCTACAAGTGCAACAGTGTCGGGATGAACTTTCCAAAGAATGTTTCATTTCCACTGTAGAAAGAACAGCATGAGTGTGTTTGGCTGCTGGATTAGTCTAAAATTTTGCTTAAATTTAGGATTTAAGATTCCCCCCCTTTTTTTTTTTTTTTAATCTTTATTATTTATATTTCTATGCTTGAATTTCAGAGTACACTGTTACATTACACTATGTAAATTTCAGTATCAACTGGAAAAATGGGGGTGTTCTAAAACTTTTGACTGGAAGTGTATACAGTATATATAGCAACAGTATATGCAGTAGTGGCCCTGCACTGTTTCTCTGCACCACCGCTGCCACTGCAGACGTGGGCCTGCGTGGGCCTGTGTGGGCCTGCTTCGGCAATAGGAGTATATTGAGGATACAGATACATACAAATAAATGCAAACACATATATAAATGCATTTCAGGATACAAATAGCTATATCTTAAACTTTATTGAAATCCATGGGTAGTGATAGTCAGGGGAGTTTTGTTGGGACTTAAAATTTCAAATGTCTGATATAAGATTTGTTTTGAGTGATTACTTTAAATGAAAAGAAATGATCCTCTCTTGACCCTTTTATTTCTAACATTATCCTCATTGTTTTTCTTTTTATCAGATTCATATTTTTATTCCCCTACCTTCTTGATTTTAATACAGTGCGAAGCTTGAACATTTATAAATATATATATTTCTACTAAAAGATATTAAAAAAACAGTGTTTAAGGAGAGAACCCTTCAGTATGCATTTTTTAAATAGTTGCCCTGTAGTCTGACAGCCTGCCTGGGTCTGCAAGCCATTCACACTGTGGAGGAGTGCGAAAAAACGACGTGTGCGTCTTTAAAATGAGTCATTAAAACAAATCCCTTCTCTAGCCTGCAGAGGAAGAGCTGAGTATGAACTCCCCCTCTCGGCTAAAATTAAATTAAATTCAAAATAAAGTTTTAGACATAATTATTGTATATCAAGATCTATGGTATCACCAACAGTGGACCTCCAAAATGTCTCCTGTTGGCTCAACGGTCCACTGTTGAGGTTGAGTGTGTAACGACTAGAGGTTCCAATGTGCACGCGAACACACACACACACACACACACACACACACACACACACACACACACACACACACACACACACACAAACTCGCACACTACTGAAAATGAAAGATTTTACTGGGTTGTGCTTCACTGTGTGTAAAGCACTTCGTAACACTGGTTTTGAACAATGCTATACAAATAAACACTGTAACACTGCTACATTTGCTATCCACTTATCTGCTTTGAAACGTTCTTCTGAGGGCAGCACTGCAGATAATTAAAGAATATGCTAAACAGTTTCTTATTGATATTGTATGATGAACAAATATGCATGAAGGCACAAAATGCTGTTTCGTTTGCATGCATGCAGAAAACCAGTAACGTTGCTGTGTGCATCCCATGACCCCAGAGGCCAGTGACAGGCTGAGCTCCCAGCCAGTGCAATTTTAACAGATTGATCATCTATGTGTGATACTCCAATCAATGGCTGTAACTACCAATGGCCAGATTGTGAACTCTTTCTACTGAGGTCAATAAACACAACAGATCCTGGGGGGCCCTGAGGGGTTGGGTTGAGGAGGGATCAATCTCTTTCCTAAAGGCCCATGCATCGCACTGTCGCTCACTGGAAAGGTCACAAAGTCTTTCTGCTTGATAATAGTGCTAACGCAGCTCGTACAGCAATCATCACCAGTCCAGACATCAAATAGGATTAATGAAATCCCGTAAACTCCTGTGACCCCCTGCGCATCTGTGACCTTCCTTTTACAATAGCCCTTCCTCAGATCATTTTGAGAACCTCTCGGTCTTAGTATGTTGTTTAAGATCAGCATTTTGATAGCAGATTAAGATATCACATGGTGTATCATGTTATGTAACTTTGCCCTAACATGCAGAAACCAGCAAAGTATAAGCAAGTACTTCTCTTTTTATGCATGCTAAAGCACTCGGCAATCAGACAGCTGAAAACAGGCCATAGTGCTGACAGGCTCCGAGGAATACAAACTTTAATCCACATCCTAAAAAGTGCTAATTTGTTTTTCTGAACCAAGTTTGAGAGAAAGTTGATGTATGAGAGAGTGAGGCTTCAGTACATTATGACTGAGGGTGATAACCTCAGTAAGCTTTTGGCTGGCAGAGCTTTAAAGTCTAAAGGGACCACAGTGAAGAGAGAAAGATTTGGAAGAGTAATTAACATAGAACAATCTGGCTCTCAGAATATAAACCTTTGACAGGGTGGACTCACTTATTCCTTCCAAGGCTCCCAACTCCTACTGATTCCTGATGTAGAAGACTATGCTGTGTGAACCTGATAATAACCCATCACATTAAAATTTCTCAGGGAGCTTACAATAACCACAATATGCATTTGTGAATTTTCAGCATTGCTATTATGGATGGTGCATTGTATAAATGTATGGATAACAAACAACTTAAATTGATATATGCACCGAAGGATTTCCTCATGCCACAGGAGAAAGGAGGGGAATTTACTTTTATTGAATAAAACGAATAGACAACCCTTAATAAAAGCAGAAGTAAAATAAAAATATTTAGCATGTAACTTTTTCACCCAAGGATGATAAGGCAAAGGCTTTAATCAACTTTAAGCAAACATTTTCACATTATACCTAATGGTTCTACTTACTGCTGTGTGGAGTTACAATGTATTTCTAACTCATCAAAATAATCAGATTTATCTATCATCTTTAAAAAATGTTATGTAATGCATTTTTATTGGGCTGTGAGGTGGCTGTAAGCAGTAATTTGACATTTTGGGAAATACACTTAATCTCTTTTTTGCTGATAGTTACATTAGATGATCAATACCACTTTGTCTACACCCAGCAGTCAGCCTTTATGCTTTATGCTTAGCATAAAGACTGGAACCTGGGGGGAAACGGGTAGCCTGGGTTTGTCCAAAGGTAATAAAATCAGTCTACCAGCACATCTGAACCCCACTAATTAACACGTTACAGCTTTTTGGCATAATTTGTACAGAAACCAATGTTCAAAAATTTTTACACGGGCTTAAGTTCTTTGCAAGAAAGAGGATGAACAAATGTCAAACTAGTCTTTTACATTATAAAAAATCAGAAGAAGAACAACTGGTTTTAATGTGCATGACATGTATTTCACATACACTGAAAAAGCAGCAGAGACTGATTAACATTAACACTCTTGACCTGCTTGTTAAACATGGCATCTGAGTCAAATTTTTGTACTTGCTGTGGACAGTTACACTAATTGTAAGAGAAAAGGTAAGAGAAAAGGTATCCAAATAGCAATTCAACATTTACTTAGAATGTTAAATTAGCACATTAGCTCCAGATAGCTAATATAGTGGCTAGCTTGGTTAGCAGTAAACCTATCATAGAAAAAACTAAATTGTCCGAAATCTCTAATCAACAATCAGGTGTAATAAAAGAAGTACCTACAGATAACGCTCCAACAAGGGCATTTGGGGAGTAGACAAAAGCTGTCTGTAAGTATTTGCTTGGTCACAGACCTGACAAAATGGCGGCTGTAACAATGTCAGTTAAACTGTAACTGCTATAGAACACTATGTGGTCGCTATAGTAACCAAATGTTCAACTGAAAACACCTGCTGGTGACAGAAATATGGTTTATATGAAATTGTTTAATACACTAACTGTGTCTCCACTCCCTTGCTCACTCATCCACGACTCCCTATATATTTGACTCTTAATAGTTTAGTCAATAGTGTGCCATAAATTGAGATTTCGGACAGTAATTTTGTCAGTATTTTGCATCATCACTAACAGCCGTTCAGTGGCGCAGCTTTGATTTTTCGCATCTACAGTACAAAATGTGGAGCATTGCGCTGTGAGATTGGCAGCAGAAAGTTGTGTAGGCTACATGTTACTTTTTTTGTTCCAATATGGAATTTTTGAGGGCACCATAGGCAATAGTGGATAAATGTATGCACTCGGGCTGTATCTGAAATCGCACCCCATTTACTGTATAGTGTGCCACATTAACTGTCTGCCATTTTTGTTTAAGTGTCCAAATTCTTAGTGTGTAAAATTTATCTACTATATATAAAGCCCTCAGAAATTCCCCGCTGGAACAAAAAAGTAGTGTCCATTGGATGTATACTACTTTCTGCTAACAATCCCAAAATTCAATCCACCATATTTTATAGATGAGGATTTACTGTTGTGTTATGACAATGATTAATAAGCATATGAAATCTGAATTTATTGCTCACTATTGAGGAAAGAATTGAGTGTTTATCTTATATAATTTGGGTGAGGTGACACTTTCAGTAGAAACATCTACGCCTGAATTGATGCCAGCTTTACCTGAGCTGTAACTGAGCTGTAAGCTTGCTCAACTTCTAAATAATAGCAAGATTTAAATGTCAATTTTTTTTTGTTATTTGTTGTTTTTCATTTGTTATTTAATTATTTGTCCATTATTTTATTATTTGTATGCTTTTGAGTTGCATTTACGGGAAAATAAAATGCATAAAATATCACAATGAAAATATGTTTCCATTAAAAACAGCGATAAAGAGAAGTGGCCCAAATACATGTACTTGGTGTGCACAAAACACACCCAATTAATGTCCACATGTGATGACTTTGATAGATCAAAGCAATGCAAAGCGAAATGGTTGCACTTCGCATGCACGTGACATAAGGCTCAGCCTTTAGGAATGTTTACGAGAAATTCCTTAATTCTCACTTCACAGCTGAAGAAATTGAGATTTGGGGGATTACAGAGTTGCTGGAGGGAATAACGTGTAGTCATTTCTGGAAACCTCCGGCTGTTAGTCACAGTGTGCACATCATTCACTTGCTTTCACTACATCTGCCGGCTGACACACACATCAGAGTACATCACATTATCCTTGGAGGTACAGCTGTGTCGACTGATAAGAGATACTTGGAGCTCCACCTCAAAGTTAAAGTGATCTGGAAATGAAATACTAAAAGCCTAACCTTATGTTTTTCTGTGCCCCCCTTCCAACCACACACACACACACACACACACACACACACACACACACACACACACACACACACACACACACACACACACACACACACACACACACACACACACACAGAGACTCACACGGGCCCAAGAAGACCAGCCTGATGTCTTAATAAACAAACTAACTTAACACAAACACACATTCTTTTTCTTTTTCACTGACACACACCACCAAACCCATACATGAGTGACTTTCAGGTCTTTAAGGAGGACTTTCCATTATTGATGAGGCCATATGCTCTGTACCTTTATTGGGGCAGGGGTTGGCTCGGGTCTGCTTGACTCAGCATTCCTCTGTCCGTTGCTCTTTCTTTTAGCCTCTGTCAGCGCTGCGAGTGTGCGTGTGTATGTGTGTGTGTATCCGTACACACAGGAAAGAGAAAACAAGAGAAAGACAGACAGGGACAATGAACCCCACGCAGACAGACCTTACAAGAGACAAAGCCCAAGTCAGAGTGCAACTGGCAGGTCAGTGGGCAGCGAACAGACTTTTTGATCCTGTCGACAACAATTTCCAGAGGCTTGAACGGAAAATCAGGTTTAGGCAATGAACTAAAGAACAAGGGCTCTCCTCATAGCAAAGGCAGAGATAACAATTTGTCCACCAACTGCAGCCTCACTACACGACATGTTGTTTTTTGACTGAGAGGAGTAGCTGCAAAGCATGGATATTAAAAACAGGTTGGCCGACAGCTAAGTGGGAATTTCCCCTTCGTAATCGTTACTTTGAGTCGGAGATTTGGGGAATATCTGCTGCATTCACACCATGTTGGCAGATTGAGAAAGGACAAGAAAAACCCCCCCTTATTCCGACTTGGCAGTGTTCAAGCATTTTCCCAAGGTAGTTAGCCGTATTGCTAACCTTGTAGTCACACTAGATACACAGCCTAAATTAGCTTGTTTTGCCATGTTACGTATTTTTTGCAGTTTTTTACCAAGTAAAACAAGATACAAACAAATAGCGTATAGCTCCTATAAAATGAGCTGAATACTGGATTTTATTATGATATAACTTCAAGCGGCGGTGCATTTGCAGCCATTTTGACTCAGACTCAGAATTAGAAGTCGGTGGATGATGTGAATGGTTCTTTCTGCTCGACAGCTCATAATTATGGTTTAAATGATATGCCAAAGTTGCAGCAGGGCTACAAAAAGTCCTGTTTGGCAAAAAAAAAAAACCCCACAAAAAACACTGGCAAAGTGGCTGCAAAGTGACCATCGCTGGCAGTGAGATTTAAATAAATTCCAATATTAACACGAATGTTTGCAAGTGAACTAATTAAAAATGAGCTATACCCTTTTATATTCACTTGTTACCAATTTGTAACACAATTTGCAACCTAGGCTTAATTTCCATTTATCTGGACTACAAGTTATGATTCACCATCCATTACTGTTGGAGTCACAGCCTTGCCTTGAGCTAAATATTACTGTTGCGTGCTTACATGCTCACAGTGACAATGCTAACATGCTGATGTGAAGCAGGTTTACTGTTTACCGTGTTCACCATCTTAGTTTAGCATGTTAGCATTGCTTATTAACAGAAAATGCAAAGTACAGCTGGTGGGAATGCCATTAGTTAGTAAGTATTTGGACATTAACCAATGTATTGCAAAAATTTAAATCTGGACGTGATGATGGCACTAAAAAACAGAGTTATATAAAAATCCATATTACATTCTTCCAGAGGGAATCATGGAAAATATATATTCTGGATTTTATTATAATCCAGATTATAATGCTCTCTGAGAAAATGACCAATAGACATTTGACCTGATCTGTGACTTCAACATCACATTACAAACAACAGCTGTAGATGATCAAAACACCACCTCCATCCAGCAGCTGTTGTCCTTGTTCCTTTCAGCCTGTCACCCAGCCAGACTTATCAACCACGAAGAAGTGCCCAGAAGGTAAATGAAACCATGCCTTCTTTAGAGGCACATTTCCTCAATTGATTTCACTCTCTTCCTCTCTCTCTCTCTCTCTCAAACACACACACACACACACACACACACACACACACACGTTTATATTCTTTAATTATAGCCCCCCCCAAAGACACACTCAAACAAACACACACACACACACACACACACACACACACACACACACACACACACACACACACACACACACACACACACACACACACACACGCACACATACACACGTGACCATTTGGAACAACAATACTTGTTTCCTAATGTTTTTCTCATGTTAATTCATAAGAAAAATAAAGATGCAAATATATGAAAAGAAGCAGAAGCAGAGTCACTTTTATATGTCATGAACAGTGAATGAATGAACAAGTACCCCAAATCTGACATTGCCATGGCAACAACAAATTCACTCAATGCAGACTGCCACGTATAGTACAAGAGTCACTCAAGATACAAGGATGTAGTGAAAGATATTAAGATAGACAAACATAGTTATACATTTATCCGTACATCCTTGACCCAGTTTCCCCACAGAGAGGGATCAATAACATTTTGGGTTAACAAAGACACTGTTTTCAGTCCCTGTTTGAGTAGAATATACTGTAAAATCTCCTTTTACACAGTTTTCTGAAACTTTTTGGCATTAACATGTGCAGTTCTCATCTAATTATCATTGTTAGCACCAGGGCCAAAAATGGATAATTCACCAGTACCATTTTTCTATGTCACTTGCTGTAATTATGCAAATTTTGCCAATTTTGGTTCCTCTCCAAATAAAACTAATTCCAATTGTTGCAGTTCATAAATTGTTAAACGTTTTTTCAAAATACGAATTTTTGTTTTTTTCACCAGGATCAGTTAGAAAAGAGCACTGAAAAATCAGTCAAAAAGCAGATTTCACAGTTTTGCTGGTGTGCAAAATGTTGAATTTTGAAATATGTGTTAACTCACTTAACCACATATTTGCTCAATCTAGTGTGCATGCACGCACACACACACACACAAACACACGCACGCACACACACACACACACACACACACACACACACACACACACACACACACACACACACACACACACACATCACATCACAGACCCCCAGCTGCTGCTCTGTTGTAATTTATTATCCCTTCTGTACCCAGTGGAGTCATGAAATCAGCCTGGCCTTTATGACACACACGCACACAAAGTGACACACACACACACACACACACACACACACACACACACACACACACACACACACTGAGTCCATGTGTCTTTTTCAAACAGTCATCATGGCCCGCTACCCGCCAGAGACCTCTGTGGCTTAATTAGTATGGCGTCCTAAAGGAGAGCACAACGGGACTAAATACACTGGACAGATGAAGGATGAGAAAGGTCTCAGGTTGTCACAAGAAAATGAAAACACTGAGGAGAGGAGTTGCCCTCTAATATAAATATATAGGAAGCTGAATGTTTTCATTTATATTTATAATTATGTTTTCAAATATTATGAATGTTATTTTAAGTCAGATCAATACAATGGAAAAGTTACTTATCTATCAAGTCTTTGTGTGTAATGATTGTAAACAATAGTGTAGAAAATGAATTCAAGGCCACTTAAGCTCTCGTCAGAGACATTTACAGTAATTCACAAATTAGATCGCCTATGTTTTAGTGTTACTCAAGACGTTCCAATTGAAATGTTTCAGATAGGAGCATTTATACACTTATACATAGTTATCTGTTTTTGCGTCCATCCCTGATCCATCTTTGTCACTGCTCTCTTATCCCTCCATCCTCCTCTCACATATTTGCTTTTTGCATCATCTAGTTCACCCCCCTCCCACTCCACCTCCTACCCAGAGGTCCTTGTTGTGTCCCAGAGCCACCCAGGAGCACGTCCACACCGTTTTGTTAGCAACATGCACACTCTCTGAATATTTCATAAGACACAAACGCAACTCTACAACAGCACATCACGAGGCTTTGTTACATTGTTCAAAACTGTCTATCTCTCCCTGAAACAGCTACATAATTTACACAAATACAATTGCTGTCAGGTGAAAACCTTGTATTTCCCAAATTTCACTTTGGAAAACAGCCGTGTTTTTGGATGGATCACAATGCATTTATGAGTTGGTCCAATCACATGAATGGGCTGCAGAATTTTCTCTACCATCACAGTAACAGATTTTAAGATACACACCATCAATGTTGGAGTTATGAGCTTAGCAATTGCACATATGCACTTAGGGACCTTTGTGCACACATAAAATTGCACACTCACACTAAGAAACACACACACATGCACTCTGGGAGGAATTGCACCATAATTATGCCTAAGGTAGAGTCGATTAATTTTTTAATGGATTCAATGTTTTATTCATAGCACCTATCCAGTCTTGGATATGGTAGAGCACACACACACACACACAACCACTGCCAGAAAGAGAAAACAACGTAAAACTTGCTATTAGCAATTTCATACAGTAGACAAATTACACATATCTGTAGCTTTGCACAGAAACATTTTAGGCTAAAACTGTAGATACGGAAATATAGTCCATAAATAATTTCACAAATATTTATGCCATGTCCCCTCTGCTTTGTGTTTTCTTTTTGTGTTGCTCCTGACATTGGGAAATTGATTTAAAAAAAAAAAACAAGTGTGTGAGACAGAGATTGAAAGACAGACAGAGAACGGGAGGAGGAGAGGGTGTTGTCTCCTGAGTGGGGCCAGTCAGACTGGTTTTTTTTGTCCTAGAAATCCATTTACAGTACCAGTGCCTAATCATCCACCCCACTTTGAGACGAATACCCTGCCCTATGCAAGAGATACTGTAAAGCTGGAGCACATTTAGGACTATCAGACGTTACTCCTTCCTCCTGCTGATTCTCGTCCTCCAGTGTGTGATTAAGATTTCACTTGAACACTTATGCTTGTGGAACAGAACAGAGATTAGAAAATGAAGGAAGGAAATGGAGGTCGCAAGTAGGAATGACAATATATAATAGAAATGCATGATACAAATGTTAAGCTGGAGCTGCTGTGCTGTACATGTCACGTTGGATATCTTACATTGATTAAAAAGCAATGCAGGGAAAATGTTTATTGGGGAAGATAGCTGCTACATTATTATATCATTATCATCAGACAATTGAAGGACTATTTATATTATGCCAGAGAAGATAAGAGGACAGAACAGTTTGCACTCTAAATTCAAAAAGAGTAGTATTTTCTGATATTTAATAACAAGGTCCTTGTAAAAAGGGAACTGACCAAAATCTGTTTTATCTGGAAGTAATACAGCTTTGGGCTAATGCCGCTCCATTCTAAAATGAAATCCATAAATAAAAACCATCTGGGTTCCCTATTATGGAGGACAAACGCGCAAAAGTTTGAAAAAGTTAAGATTTCCTTCAGTTACTGTTATCAGTGCTGTGGTTAAGGGAATGATCTGTCTAGGTAAACAATGGAAGTAAGGGCAGAAGCAAGATCAAACTGTGAAATGTATCTTTTCTCTTAATCGAAAGCTTGCAATTAATTATGTGTAGCATGAAATTGTAAAATAAAATGACTCAAGTACACTTTTGAGGCTATTTAACTCCACATTCTATCTCGTGTGGGTATTTGCACAGCTCGCACCATTTTGCAAACTGAACATGAATAGCGTTACTATCAGATATCTGTAATATTTTTTTTAAATCGGATTACTTTAAGCCGGTCACTCCCTAACGCTGCCAATACCTGCCATCCACCTCCCGTCCCCTGCTCATCCTTTCTGTACACATTTAATAATGCAGAACACTGCAGATTCCCCAATTTATCACTCTCTCCCAGCTGGACTTGAAGTGACAGATTTATTAGATAGCTATTTGTGGCTGCATGTAACACTGCCATTGGAGGGTCGGTGAGACTGACAGAGTCAAAGCTGTTTGATGACCTCGAAGTGATAATGACCGTGCCGGAGAGAAGGACACAGAGGAGGACAGAGAGGGAGATAAAGAGATGTGGGGAATGGTGTGGGCGGCTGATGAAGTAAAAAGGGTTAGACATCTGGCAGAGTAAAGCAGACACAGACATATCTCTTAGCTGGGTTATGCTGTGATATACCAGAGAAAGTGGGAGAGATTGAAATTATTATGTGGTAAATCACAACTTAACCTGTTACATTGGATAGGATACTGTGCATGCAGGGAATAGCTGCAATGCTTGGGCTAGTTTTAAAATACAAGTGGAGGTCCTGCAGGGATAGATTCTATAATGGAAGAGTTTGAAATTTTTGGAAATACGCTTATTTGCCTTCTTGCTGAGAATTAGATGAGAAGATTTATACCACTCTCATGTCTGTCCATTAAATATGGGGCTGGAGCCAGCAGGAAGTTAGCATAGCTTAGCATAAGGACTGGAGGCATGGGGAAACAGCAGGTCTGGCTCTGTCCAAAGAAAGGTCAAAACAAAAAGACCTCTAAAGCTTTCTGGCTGCCTCGCATCCTCACAATAACAACAGGACTCCCCAAGGTCACTGCACCAAGAAATAGTCCATTTAAATATATACGTGTGATTTGGTTTTTATCTTTGGATAGAGCCAGCCCCCCTATAGGGGACATAATTTGGAGACAAAACAAAGGAAAACTGAGAAGAAAAAAATTAAAGTAATGGCTTACAAAAAAGCATGTGAATTTTATTATATGTGAAGCCCATTTCACATATAAAAAACCCAGATGCAGGCAAATGTAATTTTCAGACATTTCACAAGTGAAATATAAGACACCACATGTGATGAAATTATATAAACACGTTTTTTTCAGACAGATGGAATATCACAAATTGTATCAGATGTGCTTTTTTTTGTAAGAGAACTTCCCATAATATTGTGTGTTACTATTTACCTACATACATATAAATTCTAATACATTTTTGATATGCAGTTATATAATATTAAAGATAATGATTTTAATAATGTTTTTACATAGTTATGTATGATTACTAGAATTATTATTATGTAGTATTTTAATCTTTTATTCTCATTTAATTTTATTTCAAGAATTATTTGCGGGTTGTTATCTTTTTATATATTTTTTGTAAAAACATAATGATGTCAGGAAAAAAGAGAAGAGCCTTATGTTTTTTAAAGCTTGATCAGAAGAAATTACAAGGGGCAGCAATCAACAATGTGGGAGTGGAATACAAAGAAGAATATAAGTGGCTTGCCCAAGAAAAAAGGGATACCATGAAGCACAAAACAACAACAATACCTACTGGAATTACACCATGCCTTCCCGTTGCATTTCTAGAGTAGAGTCAAGAATTGTAGTGTCAAGAATTGGTACTGGGTTTGCGCTCTCGAATTCAGGCTTTTCAGAAGGTTTATGCCAGGTGTATGTGGCCACAATCCACAGTCCCCTTCGCAGACCGTCCACACGCTGACAAAAAAGTAAAGAGAATCTACAGATGCAAAAAGAGTACATTTATTACATGTGCAAAAAAAGACAGACTGTGAATGAAATGAATTTTTAAAAATGTGAACAAAAGTGCATTAGTTCGTGAATTAGTTAGTGAAATAGTTTCGGTCAAAAGACAATCATCAGCGCAGCTTACAGACCCTGTAATTCAAGAAACATAGATGGGCTATCAGACTATCAACGAAGACCAGTTAGGACCGGAGAGCAAGGGCGCACAAGGTATTCCTCATGAACTCAACAACCACCCAGGTTCTGGTCACACAACCTGCACGGAGAGCAGAATATACACTGACAATGCATTTATATGTACGCAACACCCATACATCACCATACATGAGCTCCAAATCTTGTATGCACTCAGTTGGCAGTTTATTAGGTACACCTAGCTAAAACTGATGCAGTGGAATATAACAGTCCTGCAATGAATCCTCTCTTCATGAAGGTTATAATGTTCAGTTTTTGTTGACACTGTTCTAGAGAGGTGTTGATTCAACTGTATGACGATTTCGAAGGCTGCAGTTTGTGCTGCTGCCGAACAGTACTGCATTATACAGAGAGTTGTCTCTGTTATTTAGCCTGCCCTCACTGATATAAATGGCGTGGACAAAATAATAGAAAAACCTGTTTACATAACGCAATACAATCCCACAGCACCACAGGCTGCAGTCTCCAAAATGACAAAGTTAAATCAACACCTCTCTGAAACTGTGTCAACACAAACTGAACATTATAGCCATCAAGGAGGTAGGATTTATTGCAGGGCTTTTGCATTAGATGCCAATAGTTTTAGCTAGATGTATCTGAGTGTATAGTTGAAAAAAAACAAAGAATAAAAAAACAAAACAGTAATGCAATAAGCTGTTATAGGAAACACGTTGATTCCTCATTCATACCTTCTGTATGTACACTCTACACTGAAGGAGCATGAGATCAAAAAGCTTGGGCCAAGGATGCTCTTTTTCTGAGGCATTGCCATCCTGTCGAGAAGGGGGAGGGGGTGGGTATCTCAGCTTTCTCACGACCTGATACCGGCTATATCGTGAAAGGACAGCACTGTGCTGGGAGGATTTTTTTTTTTTTTTTTTTTTTTTTTTATGATTCCGACCTCAGTGGGCAGTACTTCTGGATGGCATGGGAGTATTATTGGTGCATGGCTGTTAAATGATGAAGAACTTGGGCGAGGTTGCCGGCCCTCCGTCCAATCACATGTCGAGGTGTGGCCCTCCGAGGGAGTGGCCAGGATGGAAAGGGTGGCGCCAGAAGCGGAAGTGTGTCTCGGCTGATCTCTCGCAGTTATTCGGCCACGGTCGGTTCCAGGAGAGAGGGGCAGCCAAGAAACGCACAGGAATCGGCTGGCTCTGCAGGAAAGACACTTAGCGAGAAAAGATACTGAAATCGAACGAACAATGAACCCCATCGAGTAAGGCTTGTGAAAGACCCGCGGCCGAATATATATCACACATTGCCACGTTAACAAAGCCCTTTGGTGATACGGTCCAGATCAGAGGCAGCGGATAGAGAGCTGTGTCATTGAGCAGGCAGGACACGTCAGGAGAAGGGAGAAAAAAAAAAAAAAGCTGACCGACTGCACTGTACGAGTCAGCTATCAAATCGCCCCTGAAAAGCTTTGCCTGCCGTGCTCATCTTTTCGAGGACACCACCTTGCTGTCAGCTCGAGGGAAGGATCTCGACAAAGACATCGCCGAGGTCGAAGGTGGTGATCAGAAGGTGAAAATAAATTTTACTCGCCTGTATGCAGCCTGTCCGGCTAGCTAGCGTTCCTGCTAACGGTTAATAGCTAGCTAGCTAACGCTAGCAACGGGGGGAAATGTTAGCTGGCCAGCTAACATATCTAGTTTCTTTAAACCGCTTGACTGTCGACTGTTACCACAAGTGTAAAGATCTATTAATGAACAATAACGTGTGACACTGCTCACTGGGTGCATTTCGATAGGAGTAAACAACTGTATGAGTTATATCTGATCATTTTTTTTGAGGTTGGACTGGCAGCTGTCAAACAAGGTCGAGTGGTTTTCTTCTGAACGTTATAACGGTTTATTGTCAATATATTAAACATTAATTGATGTTTTGTGTTGCCGTGTTCTCGTCGACGTTATACGGTGGGTAATTAATTGTCTGTCAGTTGGTCTCCGATAAGAAAACGTCTCCCTGTGTGTGTGTGTGTGTGTGTGTGTGCGTGTGTTTGTGTATTGGCTTGTTTCTGGCTTTACTGGTGACTGCCAGCAGCTCAGCTGTAGACAAGCTGGCAACGTCACGAGGTTATAATTAGCTAAAGATGTAATGTTAACTGGTTGGCTTTTGGCAACTTCCCAGAGTAATAAGGTTAGATTGTTCAGTGCAAGAATGAGCTCATTCATGACAATATTGTGTGATTATCATATGTCTAGGAATTCTCTGAGGGAGTAAAACAGACCCAACAGAAATAAAGATCTTTTATGTCACTAGGAAATGTCTGTGTCCATCACTTAGTTGGTTTTAAATCCCTTGATCTATAGTGGAATGAGAAGGGCTGACTGCTAACTCAGTGCATGCCATCCTGTGTGCTCTTCTCTCAATAGGACCAAACGATCACGGGATAGCATTTGTGTGTGGGGGAGAAAACAAATGGGGGATTACGGGTTTGGAGTCCTAGTTCAAAACAACACTGGCAACAAGTCTGCATTCCCGGTCCGAATCCACCCGCATCTGCAGCCCCCACACCACCACCAAAATGTGTCGCAGAGCCCTGCAGCTTTCATAAACAGCACCACAGCCGCAGGGAATGGCACCACGGGAGGCTCTCCCTGGCTCTTCCCTGCCTCTGCCACCCACAACAGTGTGCAAGACGAAATCCTGGGGGGCCCAGAGAAGCCCAAAGCACAGCAGCAACAGGAAATGCAGGAAACGCAAGAAAAGCAGCAGCAGTTGTCCCCTGGGAGTCACCAGGAGGGTGGAAGTGGTGGTGGGATCATTTCGGAACTGGAAAAAGCCCGTTCAGACGAAGCCAAGACAGACAATGGAACATCTGAAGGAAGTAATGGAAAGGAGAAGCAGCTACGTCTTGAGTCTCCAGTCCTGACAGGCTTCGATTACCAGGAGACGTCTGGTCTCGGGGGAACTGGCCCAGTCCAGTCCAGTACAACCTCATCATCACTTACTGGCTTCAATAACTGGTCGGCTGCCATCCCGCCGGCGCCATCGACGATCATCAATGAGGACGTCAGCTTCTTCAACCCGGCCTCTGCCAGCAACGGTCCCCTGCTGTTCCAGAACTTCTCACATCATGTTAGTCCAGGGTTTGGTGGGAACTTCTCCCCCCAGATTGGACCGGCGGCGGCCTTGTCTCAGCACCACCCGGCTCCCCCTCCACACCCCCACTTCCAACATCCCCACAACCAACACCAGCAGCATCGGCGCTCCCCGGCCTCACCACACCCTCCACCGCCCTTTCCGCACAGGAATCCGGCTTTCAGCCAGTTGCCACATTTGTCCAACAGCCTGAACAAGCCCCCGTCCCCCTGGGGTCCAGCCAGCTACCAGAGCCCCTCTCCTTCCCCCGGCTCCTCCACCTCCTGGAGTCCCGGAGGAGGCTATGGTAGTGGTGGCGGTGGCTGGGGAGGGTCTCAGGGCAGAGATTATCGCCGAGGGCTGAACGGTGGGATGACCCCCATCAACTCTATCTCTCCATTGAAGAAGACCTTCCCCAACAACCATGTGGCATCCCAGAAGTACCCTCGAAACAGTCCTGCAGGCTTCAACCCCAAGTCCTGGATGGATGATGGAGTCGGCCGCAGTGATAACATCTTCCCCTTTCAGGTCAGTTTGCCTGTGACGGCCTCATTGTGTTTTTTTTTTTTCCTCTCATGAACTGTAAAACATTGTGCTATTTTTTTCTGTGCTTATGTACCTAAGCGTGTGTGTGCACTTTGTGTGTTAATGCTTTATTTGTTAATATTTTTCAGCAGTGACTGCTTGCTGCCTGAATGATTAAACATCAACATGCCATTTATGTTAATTATTATTGTTTTATTTTTATTACAGTATGTGGTATAACTGCTATTTTTAGAGATGGGGGGAGGGCATGGATTTACATGATGCATTTGTTACCGTGTTAGCAGAGAAAGCATTCGTTTGGCTCTGTACGTCCACAGCTGTATGTCCCCTGATGATGACTAATGTGGCTCTGTCACTGCAGTGGTGTGTGCCACGTATACGAGCTGGGGGGTTGGAGGGAGGAGTGGGGGTGCGGGGAGTGGAATGGGCATCAGGGATGGAGAGAGAAAGATAGGGATAAGGATATAGAAAGGGGAGAGTCAGGTTAGAAAGGGTGAAAGCAACAGAGGGTGCGAGGAGAACGACCACGGGAATGGATGATCGAGAATGACAGACACTGAGACATAAAGACAAAATTAGATACACCGGTGAACAAGGAGACATCATTATGGGATTTCTTTTATTCTAGTCAGAAAAAAAAAAAAAAACAATGGTAATACTGTAGATTGATGGACGAAGCTCTATTCTTTACTTCTTCCACATAACAGCTAGTCAATCTATTTTATTCTGTGAAATGGAGCCTAATGATTTTTCAGGATTACGGCTTTATTAATCACCCAGGTCATGGCTGTCAAGCCTAGCAAGTCGTTTTCAAAATGCCAGCCTATTCATACTGTAATTTTGATAGCTGGGTTCACACACAATGAAGATGGCTCGAATAATTGTATTATCGCATGTAGAAACCGGCGATAAGATTGATGGAAAGAGGTAAAGGGAGCGTGGAGATAAATTCATTTTATTGATCCACCTCATGCTTAATTGTGTCGGTCGTTACGAGGAGGCGGAGTTGAAGGGAGAGGTCGCTAAAGGCCCAGCTAGGCCTAGTGACCTGATGAGAGGTTTCTTTAAGTACTTTGCATATCCTTTGCCTTCTTACCTTTGGACAATGTTCCTTCATCCACTGGCAGTTTGCTCTGTCAAATTAACTTCTGGTCAGTCATAGATACTTGGTTGCCATCAATTCCCAATGTCATCTTGGATGGTGTAGATAGTGTTAAATTGTCTGAATGATTGCTTGCCTTTATTGTTTCAGCTGTCTTTCAATAGCTTAGCAACATTACTAATTGGCCTTAGACACCGCTAGTGACAGGCTGCTTCATTTCCTGGCTATGCCCATCCACCCAGGTGAGTCAGCTCAAGTAGCATTGTTCATTAGTACATTTTCTTCAGAAATGAACTAAAATTCTCCAAACAATCAAATTCACGTGATTAAAAATGTAGAAAATGATGTTTGCTTTGAACTTTTCAGGTATTTCCTTATCTTCACTTGCAATTAATGACTCACAGTGCAAACAGGACTTTGTACTGACATGTCTTGACATGTCCTGAGTATTTTCGCTGATTAAGTAGCAAAGCTTACCTCTGACCAGCAATTTACCAGTAGATCACAGCCTAATTGTTGTAGGTAGTCATGGGGTAAGGCTGTTATCTGAGCTGATCCAAATCATTAGGCCCTTATCCTTATTAATATTTTGGAGTCATATGTGGGTAATATCAACTTTAATAAGCATCATATTTAAATAAAAATTCAAAACTTACTTGGCAGTAGTAAATAGTTGTAGATGACATAAAAAGGGTTGTAGATCCCATCAACTAGCACGTAGCTCCATTAGTTGCTCCAGTTTCATCGTAACCGTGATTCTGCATCCATTTTGAGCAGTGGCGAGTCCCTTCTGTTACATCCCCATATCAGATTTAAGCTAAAGCTAGAATTACTGCAGCTGCAGTATGTTGCTTTTCCTTATGGTTGAATCAGATCAGCTCAAGTAGCATTGCTCTTCTGCCCCCTTGATACTGTGAGGTCAGATTTAGGATGGGTGTCAAATGGCCTTACTCTGTGTGTGTGTGTGTATGTGTGTGTGCTCATGTGTGACTGATTATGGAAATATAACACATTTACAAAGAAGAAGAAGAGTAACAAGGAATTGATTATTTTGGTCTAGATAAGAAAAAAATATGAAGATGTATTTTTAAAAAATTAAGATTTACATTGCATTTTAGCCCCTAAACTATTAGACTTGGATTTGACAGGTGTGAGGTGATATAAAATGGCACAACATTTTAAGAGCCAGTTGAGAAGTTCCCTTGTTTTGAGCACACATTTGCTGTGACAACAAGGAAATGCTTTAGGTGGACTGATTTCAAAACTTATCAAAAACTCCACTTTTTATTTTTCCTCCAGAACAACTCCTCTCTGTGGTTTGGAAATTAGGGTTTGGCCCAACTAAGGTGTTGTTTTCTGCTTATAAAAGAAGCATCCACTTGTAAAGAATAGTTAAGTGTATTAAATTATGAACCATATATCATGTGTTTTTCTGAACAATAAGCTGATGGTATTGTTCTCCCTCGTAATTGAATTGAAAAATGTGTCATTTTGGCGTGAGCATATAGATCATGTTGCAGCATTGAAGCTGTCAGTGTAGAAACCGCTGTTAAATTATTACACAGGCAACCAAGTGTCAGGTTAATTCGTCAGAAGCCTCCTCTGTAGTTCAATCCTTAAGATATCTTTGTCAGTGTAGTGTCTGGGCTTGTATTTAGATGTGACATAAAAATTGTCATATCTGTCAAACCAGTTGGCTTAAGCTATTTCCTTTTCATTCACTCTGATTTTATTACCATTGCTGAAGAATAGCTCTAGCCAAAACCATTAGACCAATAGCTTTGTTTTACTTTTAAAAACGGTACTCAAAATGGCGCTTGTCAGCGCTTGTCGAGATCATGCACTGTTCGGGTGACTGATGACACACGTTGCCTTACACAAGGAATCCCTGAGGTTTGGTAATTGAAATACCGTAGCTCCTTCATCTCTGTACTGACCCCATGAGGAACTATTGTCACACTCTTCCAGTAGCCTTTTCCAACTGCCTCGCATAGTTTCCATTTTAGCACTGACACAAGAGGTGAGGGATCAGTGGCTTTAGTTTTAGAATTCCCAATGCTCTGCCTGTGTACCCTCAAATTTACTTCATCATAGTGTCAGTTTCTTTGTACACTTTTCGAGTAGATGTGATTGCAACACACAACTCTACAGAGACAAATCAGATAGACGAACCCCAGAAAGTTGTACTTCTTTAACATTTTCAGTAAGATGCTATTCAGCAGATAGCACATATGTAGATGCAGTTTGAGAGCAAGACCATTTGGTGGGTAGTTTATCCAAAGTGGTGTACAGCACCATGGCAAACAGAGGGAGAAAATGTCCCTGTACAGTTGCTGTTGCTTCAGCAAGCAGGGCCATTGCTATATTAGAACATCTTTAGCATTTGTGATGGGCTCCTGTTCAGGCACACTGCTGCTAACTGCTAATGCACTGGTCAGCTGGTAAATAGCCTAAGATCAGAAATTTGTACCATCTTTAATTCCAGGAATTCCCTTCCTTGCCTTCCTTTATTTCTCTCTCCTTTTTTCCCTGTTCCCTAATTCCTCACCTGTGAATTCAAGTTCAGAGGTCTGCTGCTGTGTCATGTTTACTGGGCTGATTTGGACTGGTAGATTTGGCCCGTGACCAAGTCAAGACCTGCACAGGATATTGTCTCAGTAAGCTACCTGGGTAACTGTTGGCTACAGCTGCCTTCTCACTGTTTGTGTAGCTTGCACATACTGCAGACTTACACAGTGCTGTTATATAAAGATGTGTTATTGAACTGTCTCTTCAGGTCTGTAGTTGAAACAAATACTGAGCACCTGTTGTCTGACTCAAGTATTTTCCTCAACTGTCTGAAATGTCATCAGATCAGCTGTGACAGGTCATTAACCAAATATCAGTTGGAAAACTTAAGAAACTATTAAGTGATTGTCAGTGCTGCCACCAATTCTGTGAGTTACAAATCTGAAACATTTCTACGGGGCAAAGCAGATTCAGATTAGATTATTATGCACAAAGTCTGTTTGAGTCACTGTCTGGGTTCAAACGTGTCTGTATTGAGCAAATCTTTACTTACTGCTTTCCTATAAAGCCAATAAATTAAAACCCCCCGTTATTTTTAGAATCAGACCTGCAAATGAATAATTATCATCACGTGAACGGTCAGTGAAAAAGTGGGGAAGTTCGTTGTTGAGAAATAGTTGAAGCCAACGGTCACATCAGCTGCAAGGCTGGCGACGAGACGCACAGTACAGTATTTCGTGGTCAACCCAGGACCATCAGTATTGTAACTTTGACTTATGACTTACCATTCAGCCATTTAATTTCTCTATATCTGTTTCCTAGAGGAAATGGCCAACTATTATTGCCTCAGAATCCATAGTGTTGCTTTAAATTAGTGCCTCTACAAGTCGATCGGTATTTGATTGTTTTCATTCACCAATTTGTATAAGAAATGATTTAACTATTCACTTGGCCATTTGCCTGTTTTTGGCATGACACTTCCATGATCAGAACATGAATATCTTGAGGCTTACTGTGAAGGAAGAAACTTCCCTTATTCATGATGTGTGCATGCAAATTCTCTTGCATGCATGCGCATCTACAAAGACAGACTCTGAGCCATTAAGCTGTAGAAGCCTGAGACTTCAGCCATTACCTCTGGTCCTTGTGACAGTGGTGTTAAATGAGAGAAATGTTTTTTTTAGACTAATGAGCGGCCAAAGCTGCGCCAGCAAGCACATACCTCTGCTGCTCATACGGCCTCATTGTGCCCTTCTCACACCCTTGACGGACACTCTGAAACAGCAAGAAAGAGAAGTTATGTGTATGTGTGTGTGTGTGCACATACCCATGTGTACATGAGTCCTAATTAGACCCTGGCCTATGTCTTCTGCATGTGTCTTAACAAAGGCAGAAGATAAAGCAGAGTCTATGTGGAAGTGTCATATTGTATTTAGCCTAGCTCATTGCATACAATAAAGGAGTTAGTTCAGTCTAATCCCTTGAACCCCTGCCTCTGTCATTCCTGTTACACCCCAAATGAACACATACACACACCTTTAAGCCATTCAACCGGCACTGGGTAGTAGGTTATTTTTGACAGTTAGGGGTATTTAATGTCATTGCAGGCCTTTGAAATACTTAGACCAGGAAGAAACATAATCACAAGCATCCAAAGCTCAACCCTACTTCCCTTTCCTGCCCTCTTTTCTTCTTTTTTACTTTGCCTTACCTCACTACTCGCTTTCCCTCTCTCCATTATCCCCTCTCTTTCATCTGCCACTTTCCCCTTCCTTTCTTTGCCTCTGGCTTCCTCTCTCTCCCTGTTGTCTCAGGGATGAGATTGAAAGCACAAAAAATAAGGGAGAAAACTCCAGCTTTCCCACCAATGAATGTTAGATGGATGTCGACATAATCTCACACCTCTAAAAACCTGAAAAATCATACCACACCCCTATATTCTCGTGTCCTTTTGCCTGTTACTTTCTCAACTCTTCCACCATTCCTCTGGTTCCATTTTTCATTTACAGACAGGTGACATGGAAGATTAATGTTGGAGTTAATCACCTACAGCATGCTGTATTTAATCATTCCTTGCTACGCTACATGTTATCAAAATCTGTTGGAGATTGCCCTCTGTTTTGTGGGGCCTAAGATTAAACTGTGTCTAAAGTTGAGAGGCTGCGCTACCCAACGTGCAAGTAATCTGACCTGTTTTGTTATTTCAGCCTTTTTTCTCACTTAACACTAAAACAAATGTAGCTTTAAAAGATTTCACGTTGTGGTGTTTTTTCACATAGGGTTGTGCAAATGACCAAATCTGCCCACAATTGTTGTGTGACAGCAGTTGGCGGTGACTAAGGGCATTTGAAACAAGCAACAAGCTCGGGTACTGGGCCTGGCATTAACACTGGCTCAAGCGACAACTCTTCAGAAAAGTAGCTATTTTATTACAGTCTCTACCTGGATTGTCCTATCTAGGCTACTGTACCGTACCGGCTTTTTTTTTGTCAGTGTGATATTGCCTGTGTGTGCTGTATGTGTCAAAAGGCTGATCTGCTCTGCACTTCACATTAGGTTTATGCTGTTATTGAGTAAATTTATGACACTTTATGCATTGCCTAGCAGTATCACCCATACCACCCATATTAACATTTAGTATGTTCACTTTACAACAATGTGAAGACAAATAAAATAAACAGATCCTCATATTTGGGGTGCTACAACCATCGCATTTTTGCTTAAAGAAACCTAAAATGATAAATCGATTATCAAGACAGTTGCTAATTAATTTTCTGTCAGTCAACTAACCAATTAATCAAATAATCATTGCAGTTCTAGTATTCTTCAGAGTTCAGGTAACATTGATTAAATGCATCTATCATATGCAGACTCTAGTTAAAGCCATTATCTCAGTAGAAAGTAATTTTTCAGCACATTTTGTATGCAAAGTCATAAATGAACACAGTACTATTTTGTCAGGCATTTCAGATGAGCTGGACATATGACAGCACATAGTTTAAGTTTTACCTTTATGTGGACTATATGAATCTACTTAGATTGACCAGAATTTTTGGTTATAAAACACCAATAATTGAACTAGAGCTGCAACGATTAGTCAATTAATTCATTAGTCAATCGACAGAAAAATACTTGGCAATTATTTTGATAATCAATGAATAAGTTTTGAGTTTTTTTTTTTTTTTTTTAAAGTAAATTTCTCTGAAACTATGTTTCGGTTTTTGACTGTTCATTGGAAAAAAAAACAAGACAATTTAAGATGTCATCTTGTGCTTCGGGAAATAAGGTTGGACATTTTTCAGAATTTTCTGACGTTTTATTTTGCCAAATGATTTAATTGAGAAAATAATCAACAAATTAATCGATAATAGAAATAATCGTTAGATACAGTCCTAAAAGGAACCTATAGCTCATGGTAATTGAATCTAATAAGCCAGTTCGGACTTTCATGCCTCCCACAAGGCTAACACAAGATTATTACGTCATCTGATTTATTTTTATGTGTGCACAGTCTCTGATCCACTGAGCACATGGTGGTGATCTTAAAATTTATGAGGCATTTATACTTGCATAATCCTGGTATATTAAGATCAGTTCAGTACACATTTGTTGATTCAGGGTCAAACATTCTGAAACTGCATAGGCACGTTGATGTCCTGCATAATGCAAATCAATCCATCATGCAGACTTTGTCATTGTCACAATAAAAGGGGTTGTATCTGGCCTTTTAGATCCTTTTTGCTTGAACCAAACGGCATCATGCTTATTGAGTTTTTTTTCTGCTGATCAAGGTACACTGAGCTACATTTCAAGGCTGCCTGCGAACAATATAGTACGTCATGTCATGTCTTCTATGTTTATACCTATGGCATTGGGTTAGCGTGGGCAAGTTTTCATAGATACACAATGATGTGGACTACCTTCTAAAGTATGTGTCTTGCTTGCAGCTAATCTGTGTGTGTGTATGTGTGTGTGTGTGTATGTATGTGTGTGTATGTATGTGTATGCATGTAGTCGACGAATGACCATGACTGTGTATGTACAGTATGTGTGTGTATCTGTGCACGTATTGCAATCTGTCAGGGATGAGTACTTTGCTGGTCAGCTGGCCAGTTGTTGAGAGAGAAGGATGCACAAATCTGATGATTAATCACCATCTGCACCTCTCCGGGCTAATGCTTAGCAACTGCAGAGCATCAGCCAGGCTTCAAGTTTGCCATACTCAGTCCATCTCAGCCACAAAATTAATTCCTGTTCTGCTGAAACAACATAATAGGATTACGCTCCGATACTATATCAGCCAAAATATAATTGTACCAAGAACCTGGTACATAAACTGGTACCATAAACTTTAGAAATGCAGCAGATACAAGAAATAATGCAACTTGCCACTACTTATCTGTATGTATTTACCTTGTGTATTGTGTTTGTGTGCTTGCCTATGCTAGGATATATTCACTATTGTTGTACACTTGCCACAGTAGCAATCCTTCACTTGTTCCTGCTTCCCCTGTCATTGAATGTTTGGTTTAATTGACCTGAAGCAATAGCCTGAGTCCACGTAAGATACTGAGGCGGATATAGGAAAATTGTAGACACAGTCTGGCCTATATCCCTATGTTGATATTTGTTTTGAAGGAGAGTGTTCACTGGGTGTGTTCTTCTACCATGTCATCACTGTTTCACTATGTTCCTTTAGTCGGTGTGGGAAATCTACTACAGCCCAAGTGCTGGTAAAATTTTGGCTACAGCTCGGAAGTTTGGCTGTTTCACCAACAAGCGTGCCAGACAGCCAACCACGCTCTTTGGCTGATTAGATAGTAAAAGTAGCTATTGAATTTTGGGAGCTACTGTAGACACCAGACAGTAGATAAAAAAGTTAGTTGCCAGACCTTTGAGCATATGGTTCACTGACACAGGTCTGTTTTGCTGAACCCTTAAGCATTTGACCCCTGTGGCGTTCATGGTGTAACATAGTATGCTAGGTTGTTTTTTTGTTTTGTTATTTTTGTGGGCATTTCAGCCTTTGACAGTGACAGTGTGGAGAGACAGGAAAGGCAGAGGAGAGAGAGGGGATGACATGCAGCAAAGGGCCTGGGCTGGATTCAAACCCATGAGCTTTTATTCCCAGGTGGTTTTGCGTTTAGACTGATCTCCTCAGACACTGGCCTACAGTTTGTTGCAAGGGTGTGACCTGACCTGGTTGCTGGATAAATACTAAAGGTTAGGCCTAGATGCATTTGTTTGAAAGACAAAGCATAACATGGACTGAGTGACTGACTATACAGACTACATAAAGGTTGCTTACAGGTTGACAAATACGTTGGGTATATCTTGTTGTGCAAGAATAACCCACCATCACACAAGTGTTGGTGGCAGGTAGTTTTTCAGACTTTTAAGGAGAGGGGAATTTGACATAAAGCTGCACATTTAATTCTGTATTTCTATGTGTTGTGATTGCAGATTTTCTTTTGACTTCTCACAGCTTACTTTAATTGACATGTTTTTGTACACTGTCACTCTTTATTCCTCGTTTAATGTTACTGTGTTTTTAATCAGGGAACATCAGCCCACAGTTGTCACTTTGTTTGCTTGAGACAGGGGTGATTTCAAGTATGCTGCACAATAGACGAATAGCATCTTTTTTAAACAGATCTCCAAATAAACTGTTGCTACACCTGATGGGATGAACGCACTACTTCCTTTGCTTACCGTGGTCTTTGCTTTTAACTCTTGAAACACATGGCGACTTTCCACATTTCTCCAAAACCATGCAAGAAAATTAAGTTTCTGAATAAAGTTTAGAAAAAAAGGCTATTGCAGACCACAGACCAAAAGCTGTTATTTATAACAAAAGCTGTTATTTATAACAGCTTTTGCCCACAAGGTTTGTAAGTGTTAAAGTGGCTGTGAGTCATGCCATGAACTAAAAATTCCTCTCAGTTCCCCGATTTGTCTGTCAAGCATTTTCCCAACTTAACTCACGTAGCAAAAACTGAGCTCATGAGATGTATCCTGGCTTTGATATTTTCCAAACATGCATCTTTATAGTCCAGCAGCCTCTCCTCTTTCTGGTCCCTTTGCTAAAAGTTATTAATCTGGTGTTACTTGTTCTCCAATGTGTTTTAAAAATGGCCGCATGTACGTCACTGTGTTTATATAAAATACTAATGATCTGTTTAGAGCATTTCCTTTAACAGTATCTTTGCAAATAAATAATGGTTTCTACAATTAAAATTATTTAAGAATGTCATTGTGTTTTTGTCACAGCTGTACTTTAAAATGAGCAACACAAAAGATAATATGCAGAGAGTAGGAAAAAAGTTTTTTTAAGTTGTGACCAGACAGTTATGAAAAAAAATAATCATGACTAAACATTTCAGTCATGATGTACAGCTTTTTGAACAGTTTGTAGCCACAAGAGTCATTGGCTCTGTGCGATGTGAGATCTGACACATGAATGAGGAATAGAAAACTTTTTTTAGAGGTATTTCTGCTTTTAAGGTGGCACACAGTGGAGAATGACTGGAAAAAAAATGGGGAAAAGACAGAGGAAGGAATGAGACAGTCAAACGCGTGAAGTTGGAGGGACATAAAACATTTAGCACCAATGGTAAATGTACACAAGGAGGACACAAATTTCATATTGCGGTCATCAGCAACATTGTTGGCCTAAATTGTGGTTTTGGACGGAAGAAAAACAGAAGTGGTTATCAGTTTGTTAACAAGTAGTTGTCAAAGGCTCCATTTTTTTTTTTTTTTTGGTTAAGGTGGAGTCAAGACAGAAGCCTTATCAGCATGGCACTTGGGGTATGTGTGTGTGTGTTTGTGTAAGGGCATATGTTTTCGCTGTGTGTGCATATTTTGTGTATAAACATTGGATGGGTGTGTGTTTACACGTGTTTTTGTGTTGCATACAAACATTTCCAGTATGTTTGGTATGCCAAGGATGCCCTTGTTGTAGGTGACAAAGCTGTCGCTCAAGAACTGGCTCGGCTCCTTCCTGGTCCTACTGCTTGTTTTAGGGTTGACTTCTATTATGCTGCCTCATTGAATGAGCGAGTTTATTGCTTACTTAGTTAACTTTGCAAGTAACACAGCACTCAAACACACAATAACCATCTGAGAAGGGGGAATGTGCTTAGATTAAAAAACACATACAAGCCCATCAGGACATCCTGTCAAACAACACAACAAAGAGAAATTCAATACTGACAATAAAAAATTTGATTTACTCAGCAAAGGAAAAAAAAAAACAAGGATTTTGCTGATTAGCAGTGTCTTACAAGAGTCCTTGATTAATTCAAATGGTTCACACACCTGTGCCACAGACATGTCTGAGGTGTTGTTTGAGCTCCTGTTTGCTGGGATGGCAGAATTGGCCAGAGTACTAGACAATTAAAGCAGAATAAAAAAAAACTCTGTCCTGAAAGTGAAATCTTTTTTTAAGGTTGATCCAACTTCTTTTCATCTCAGTTTTTACTTTGCAGAATATATTAGTAATGCATTTGGGATTCCAATGATGCTTATGTGAAACTAGGGCGCACTCCTAATGTATTTTGTTTGTCATTCTCATTATTGAGGCCAGAGCCGATAGTGTCAGAATCTTAAATTAAGAGGCCATCATGCATTTAAATCCTCACTGTACCGTGGAGTGGCATTTATGAAAGCAACGTAGAAAGAAATACGCACTGATACATATATAGCAATCTGTTGTCTTCTGTACTTTTCTCTGAACTAAACTCAAGCTCAAGCAAGAATGAGGCGAAAACCCATCATAAATAACAGGGAAAACGGAAAGAAAATTAAATGGTGTTTGTCTTCTTTTTCTCCTCTCTTTAGGAACGCACCAGGTCATTTGACAGCTTCAACATGAACACTCTGGAGAGCTCCCTGATCGACATCATGAGGGCCGAACAGGACACCCTGAAAGGTGATGATGTTAGCTGTCAGTTAAAAACATGAAACACTAAGTAGCAATACTACCCTTTGGTTTTACATACTGTTGAAAGCAGAGACGTAGTGCCTGGTATCTAACATCATGATGTGCTATGGACCAAACAAAACATTGATTTAATTCACTGATGATTCATAAACTATCTATTTTTGGACAGGAAATAACTAGGTATGAATGTTTACCCCACAAGTGTATTTTCCCCCCTTTGGCTGTCCTTCTCTATGTTTCATACATAATTATTAATAATATGCCTGCACCTACTGTTTGGCAAGCTCATGGCTAGCAAACAATACTTATCCAAGCTATGTGTCAACTTATTTAAGATGACTTTCAAAATAGAAATTGGAGCTACAAAATAATGATAAAACCTCCAAAAAGATAAGTGTTTGTTATAATTATATCTCATTGGCCGAGCGTCTAGTAGGAGCGTTACACTTGAATTAGAGCTAGTAACTGCTCACACATTCACACTTACTCAGTCTAACACCTCAATTCATAGCAGAGAAGCTTCACTTCCTCCGAATATCAGTCATCTAGACATTGTGTTTGACATTGTGGTTGTTTATCTGTTGGCATCAGGTCCCCAGAATGAACATATTTTAACATATTTTATTTATTTAATTAAAAAGTGTAAAAAGGAAACATCTGGCATATTTGCAAACAGTGCTTTCTATGCTTTCATTTCTATGTAAATCCCTTTATTCCTGATCTTTGCAGCTCTCTACCCTTTATGGATTTGATGATTACTGACGTGTGTTTCTACACACATGTACAGGATATATATTCTTTACAATGCAGAGTGGAGGTTGACACTTCTAATTAGCTGAAAAAGAGAATCATCCCTTTGAAATTGAATTAGAACTGACTTTGGTTATTGATTAATAGAGACTAGCCAATGTCTGTTATTGGCTGAATGGTGTGAGGCAACACTGGTCAATGGTAACCCAGAAATGGGTTATTGAATACAGCAGGTAGCCAGTGTTATTTATTGTTTTAGAGGGTGTAACTGACTGTGATTATAAATAGACAGTGCTTCACTAAGAGAAACTTCTGTGGCCAATATTAGCTATTGGTTGAGAGGGAGTAGCTTTATAGAGTTCTGGTAATGATGATTGTTTGAAAGGAAACACATTTGATTGACTCAAGGCTTTAGTGGAGTTCAAAGGATTAGGGTGGGCCGCTGGAGTTTAACCAGCTATAGACTAGTTTTTTTTTTTTTTTGTTGTGTTTTTTCAGCCATGTTTCTTAGTAGTTTCTCCTCCTCATCTTAGATAACATTCAATGCACAAAAAATTGTTTTGTTAGGTTTCCCCAATCTGACACTGGGCTGAGCAACAGAAAATGATTAACTTGTGTCTCTGTGTGAGTTAAAACCTCTGTGTAAGAGATCTCAAAATGGCAGAGACAAGATAGTGTTTTCCTTTTTTAGTCTGCATATATGTCAAATGACAAAAACAAAATGCAAAGGCTTTCTGTTTTTAACATTGAAATGTTAGTGTGCAGAATATTAAAATAAACTATAGCACATGAATCACTCCTTGTCTCCAAATTGCAGTCCTAAATTTTAGCAAGTTTAATCATATTGCATTTATACATTGCTATATTTTCTAAAAAAAAAAAAAAAAAGCAGAGCCATATAAAACACACACATACATACCAGTTTCACTACCAGAGTAACATGATGAGTGAAAAGTCAGAGCTCCAGACACTTCACTATCTTATTTATTTCAGCCTCACACCCACTTGCTTAAGCCACATCCCGCTGTGATCTAATGTTCTGCTGTCAAACCTTAGTAAATCGTCCCTCAATATTAAGAGAGGAAGACTGTAAAGTTACCTCATTAGCCACGTTTTGGTATCCTAGCTCACAGTCAGATCTAACAGTCCCACAGTCCTATGCCTGTTAGATCTAAAAGCTTTGCACCAGAAGACAAAAGACATCTTCTAATTGAAATTGTTGTAAAATTACATATAGTTGAACAGAAGTACTGTGCTACAATAGTAAAATGTGAACTCTCTTTCTATTTGTGTTAAAGCTCTGCTCACCTTTGTTGAGGAAAGACTGACTTGTCTGGCAGTGTTTATCTGTGAATCATATTAATTTTCTAACTTGTCATTCTATGCTTCGCCCAATACTTTATATTAGGGATGTTCCTAACGACTCATTTCAGTGTCGATTAAATGGTATTTAATTGAAACTGGTCGACTAATCTAAAAGTGAGAAAACGGTCAGAAAACAGTCAAAATGACTTTTGCTCTTTTCAGACCTAACGGGATCACATTGTCTTCGGGTAAACAATGTAATATTGATTTACTGAGTGGTGCTAAAGTTAGCAGTGCTAGCACCAGCAGTCCCGGCTAGTGGCGGGCGGCTGCATCTTAAACGCAACAGTTAACCGGCGTTGTACATTAATAAAGTATTAACAATTGATTTAACCAAATAATATTTCTGGTGCCGACTAGCGAGGGTTGCAACGTTTAATCATTTAGTCAAATAATCACACACATCCATAATTTATATCCTATCACTGAATATTTATCTTTCTTAGCACTCCTCATTTGACGTTTTTCTCCATTTTTCTTTAACTATCCTTTTCCTCAGATTTTTTTCTCTTGACTGCTTTCACATGATGCATCACGCCATATCCCATCCCATATTCCTAATCTTTTTTTGTCTGGTAGCCCTTGGCCTGCTACAAAGTATTATACTATTTTTTTCCTTGTTTATATTATAGTCCAGACTTTGCAGTTTTGTGTAGCAGTGACTTAAGTGAGTTCTTCCTTTTTCCCCTCCCAGAAAAGTGAAAAGAAAAACATAAACACAGCACATTTTCTTTGAGTGCTGACTCTTCTCCAGACCAACTGACTCTCGCTCTCTCCTGCTCTCTGTTACACGCATACATTCAGGCACAGACAAATGTAATGAACACAGACAGAATTAATCCACAAGCACATTTAGATACACATAAGCGGAGCGCAAATTTCTCATTCCAGCGGAACATATTGAACAAAGTGAGAGCGATGAAGCAAGGGAACAGGCGAGACAAAATGTCTACAGTAGAAGTGGCTTTGAATCGCTTCCAGCATTGTCCTGACTGACAGAAAGGATCTCTCTGTTCAGCCACCACACACACACACACGCACAACATTGTGCCCTGTGTGCTTGTGCATGCATGTGCTTTAACTTTTACTGTACTGTACATGTATGCAGCTAGCAGCATGCAAATTAGGTTCACATAGCGGCCATAGCACATAACCCTGCAGACACACACGGATGTGGCGTGCTTATGTGCATGAACACTTGTTCCTCAGTGACTCCTAAAGGCTCTTAAGCTCTAATATGATGTGTTCTGCTCAAACGGACTTTGGTTTTGGGTGGTACAGCTAGCAGGACATATTTCTAAGTTAAATTACAGAGGGAGATAAACTGGTGAATTCTGCAGTGCAGTTTGGAGGAATTGAGCTTGTCTGTGAAATTTGGTTTTGGTTGACATCTGGGATTTTATTTTGATTACACTGAACCTTCTACAGATAGAGTGAGTTGACCAAGTTGTATTTTGATGCTGATAACGTCCAGACTGTGATGAATGTGTTTCAATGTATGGAAATCTGTAGTAGAGTAAAGTAGCTCTTGAAGCCACGGGTGGTCCGCCCTGGTTTTTGTGGTCTTGTCAGTCCCAGTTCTGTTTTATGTACCACATCTATGGAGTACTGTGGGGCTCAATAGGCGAGGTGTGGGGGAGGGGCCAGCAGATTTCCATGTGACCGAGGCATTGGAATGCACCAATCACAGGGCGGTCTGTACCCATACAACAATGGTTGTACTATTTCAGCCCTTTCATCTCATTATCCCTCTGCAGCAAGCAGGCTTGTTTGGCATCATAACATGTATTTGTGTGTGTGTGTGTGTGTGTGTGTGTGTGTGTGTGTGTGTGTGTCTCTCTATGATTGTGTGAACAAGTTTTGATTTGAACTTATCGTTGTGAGAACATTTTGCCCGATCCCCACAACTTCAAAGGGCTGTTTGAGGGTTAAGACTTAGTTTTGGGGTTAGGGTTAGGCGGCTAGGGAATGCATTACGTCAATGAGTGTCCTCACAAGTAATGTTCGACACGTAAGTGTGTGTGGGTGCGAGATGGGAATGGCAAATGGCTCAATGTAAAATGTACATAAGGCTCAGAGAAGGAGAGAGAGGCACAGATAGGGAAATGGAGGTCGATGAGAGGGAGAGAGATTGTTGTCCAACAGATCTCTAATGAGATTGATGTGGACACAATGCCATATACTCACATAACACTTCTGTATAATACGTGCCCTAAATTGTGTGCAGAATTATTCAAATAGAGGCCATCTACAAAGTCAATCTCTGCACATGTAGAAATAGTCAACAGCATTATCAGGGTCACAACCTTTTGCCAAATCGGGATCAGCTTAATTGATAGCATTAGTGGTTCTACCTTGCTTCTTATTGTTTGTTTTATGTGCTTGCTATTTTATGATTTGCATTTCACCACAGACTAGTTTCTCTTAAATATGAAAATGGACTGTAAATACCAATCTCCACATTCATTCAAAAAAGCCATGTGCGGGATGTTTTCTGGAGGTTATGCGGTTAACATAGAAACTCTTGATTTGCATAGAATTGAAGGATTCAGCATAAGAAGTTGCTCACTCCACTCCACTTGTAAAATGAATGATATCAGAACTGTATTCAAATGACTAAAACTCATTATCCCTCCATGTATCACATTCAGTCATATGTAGGCCCCATTATGTTAAATTTCTCTGCTCTGTGTCTCCCTGTGCAGGTCGTCTTGGGTTCCCCCATCCAGGCGGGGACAACCCCCTGCCCCTCAATGGTACGTATGGTAACCTACTCATGGTTTTTTAAGGGTCTACTAACATTACAAATTAGAGATTGAAATTTATGATAGTGATAGTTTGTCTAAAAAAATGTAATAGATGATTATTTTGACAAATTCAATTAAAATTAATCGGAAATCCTTTAAAACATAATGTGACTAAATGTCAAGCAGTCATGCATTTTATAAGAGGATATCACTTTTTAAATGGAGCCATTAATCTGAAAATATGCACCTACGTGACAGGCTAAACAAAAAGTTCAAAAAACGAACAAGATCATTTTTAATTCCTGAACTAAAAACATGCTCCCTCAGGATTATCCGGTCAGTTTTTCCTCAGCCAAGTGACCCTAAGTACAGTAGGTGGAGATAGTTGGAGGGATGCTAAATAACCTTGACTTTTGTGTCTGGTGATTTTGGAGCCCTGTCTGCACTTGGTTGCCTAGGATTGAATCCAACTAAAACACTGTGCGTGTCCCCTCTGTGACCCTCTGTTTTGTAATGTCAACATAAAATTAAATTGCCATTTCCACACTCCACCCTCTTTGCATCTAGTTTTGTAGCTTCTGTTGGGTCTTTCCCTTTGTGACTGCAGATATTGCTTTGTCCCTTAAACAAATACATGGATCAAGAGTGGAATGAAAGAGGATGAGTTGAAGGGGAGATGATGTAATGTAGTGATTTTTTTAACCCAGGAAATAAGTGGTGAGATTATTTTTGGGGTGGGGCTGGGGGTGGGGTGGCTGAGGGATAAAATGAGAAAGAAAAATGGCCTCAGGATGGGACTTGTTGTAGGTGTACCACAACCTTCTTGTCCTGTAAATAATATCTTTTATTCTGGTTTTAAGGTTTTTTGTTTGAGATTTAGATTTTAGGCCTTTTTGAAGATTTTCAGGGGACATTTTACCTTCATTTGATAGATACAGTAGAGAAGCGGAAAAATAATATTTAGGGGATGATATGCAACAAAGGTCTCCTGCCCGATTCAAATCAGGGGTGTTGTGCTTATGTGGTATGTGTCTTGGAACACTGGGCTGCTGTGATGCCCCTTCATAATAGGGTTTTTGATTCAAAATGTGAGGCTCTTTTGTACTTTGTTTTCTACTTTTGAATACAATCATTCATACCTGTGTGTCTGGAAAATATGAAGACATATTGGACATTTAATTTGAGTGCTGACTCTTTGAATACAGGTAGGGTTGCACTAAATAAAAGAATGCCTTTCAAATTGTATATAAAAAACTCTGCCTCTCTGAAATGGTTGAAAAACAAAACAAAACTGGCAAATCCCTTTGACATGTACTGCAGTTTAATATTCAGCTATTTTACCTTGCCCTTGCACACACTCATTCCCTTTACAATTGTGTAATTGTGTTGTTGTAGCTTTTGCCTTCTGGTCTTGGGCCAGGATGTAAAACAGGACAGGCCAGTAGTTTCTTCACAAGATTGCTGGGTCACATGGTGAGATCACATGGTCAGGAGCTGTCACCAAGCCCTGAAACAGATGGTGCCAGCGGATAGGCAGTGGATAGAGGTGCCCCCCCCCCGTCTCATAAGCATACACAGATTGCATTCCCCATTCTCTTGCTCTCTCTCACTCACTCTCATTTTCTCTCATCTCCACACAGCTTTTTATCAGCTTGTTTCTCCATCTCTTCCAATCTATTTCCTCTCTCCTCTCTCTCACACACACACACACAATCTGATTTCTTTCTCTCTCTCTATCTCTAGCTCTCTTTGACCCTCCCGCCCCCAGAGTTAATGTCCATCTGGGTTGGAAAGTCCACTGAGGGAGCAGAGGATTATTGCTTGTGTGTTCTGGCCATTTCTTCATCCTCTCTTTATTCTTACAGTTTTGGCTGGGTCTATATTTTAGTCTCTCCAGAGTCCACATTTTAATTAATTTCACTTCAGCTCTGTGCAACGAAAAAGTCTCTCTCAGCGAGCATATTAAGTAGAGCTAGTAAAAAGAGTGTCTTCCTGTGTACACATATCACACCGAAGCACATTGTGGGCTGATGGACCTGTTAGACGGTTGATAGACATGTTTTAAGGCAGAAAAAGGAATTCTTTCTGCATGAATTAAACAAAAAAAATGACTGCTTTTATTATTCCTGGTTGGAAAAATTACAACCAAGGTGTTGTAGTGATTTGTAAGACCCTCCTGTAAAGGACAAGTCATCGTTCCCACCCTAGGACTATGGTTGCCATGATTATGGGACGAGCACATAGTAGTTACGTGGATAGTTCAACAGGCGTCAACTCAGGCGACAGAGGCAGATAGTTGTGCATGTACTTGAGAGTTTGTCAGCCGCCCTCTCTCTCGTTGATGCCACTGCTGCCTTCCTTGGCCACAGGGCTGCTATAGTGTTTATACTACAAACAATGGAGGCGGCAACGGTAAATGCTCGCTGTCATAAATGTATTGTGTTTAGACTTTAGGAGAACTGAACTTTTCCCGCAAGTAAAGTGACCCACATTTGTGACATGGCTGGCCATATCCAGAAACACGTAATGGCAACCGATTTGTTGTTACTTCTGGCAGTTTCACTCGGTGTATTGTTGAAGTTTCACTCCCTCCCTAAGTAGCCACTCTGGTGCTTCGTTTACACTTGTCTCAGCAACAGAATCTAACAAAATCACTGCCACTAGGAAGCTTGGATCATAGTGACGGAATCTGCTGTTATCAGGGTTGTACATGATCTTGTTCAATTCTTATGCAGATGTTAGTGCTGCTTGAACTTAAAGAAGCGTTTGATGCTGTGTAGGGTAGTGTCTTGTTTCACTGAAGCAGTAAGTGTACTAGACTACCACTGGTGTAAGATGGTGTGTTTCAAGGTTCAGGCCTTGGTTAATTTCTTCTGTTTTACGTTCCTTTCCCTTAATATGATTCTGGGTTATAATTAGAAGGCAGGATATATCCCTCCACTGCTCTGCATGATGATACGCAGTTGTACTTTTTAGTCAAGCTAAGTGAACTGGATAAGCTGCACAGCTGTTTAGCCAGTGTTATGTACAGTACCTAGTTATTTCTGCAATTAAATTCCAACGAAGCTGTTGTCCTCGTGATTGGCCCTGAGCATGTTTCTGTGCATGTCTCCCTTTTTTTGCATTTCGTCTGCAGGGGCTTACAAACGTGACCTTGGCTCATAAATTTAGAACATTAAGCCTGTCTTGAGGTACTTGGAAGTTTGACTAAAGCATCAGTTGTTATCAACATATATGAAGCTGCTCTAGTCCTATGTTTAATTTGTGAAGTAGCATTGCAAAAATTAGGAAAATGCTAAATGTATGTGATCTAGAGCTAATTTTCAATGTTTTAATGTTTCATCCGCAACTACATCAAGGCTTGTAACACTGAAGGAATATTTCTGTAGAGGAACTGAGGCATTTAGATAATGTCATCGGCAATATAGGAACAGGAATAAGTAAAAGCTTTCACAATTACCTGATACATACTGTAGGTTACTGCACTACTGTAGATCACTTATTTATTTCCAGAAGGATGATTTAAAAAAGTTTTAAAGCTCCTTTTTGTAATTTTTTCTCCGGCTTGCTGTATGTTAGGAGTTGTGTTTGCTTAAGTAGGGGGCCTCATGACTTTCTTATTTTCCGGGAAGGGTTAAGGTTACTGTGCTATTTCTGTCAAGGTTACTAGGGTTCAGAATGGCCTGCTTGGGGAACTCAGGTCAGCAAAGTCAAAGGATCAGTTTTTGAATCACTTCTGAAAAAACGTTTTAGATTTTGTATTTTTTAATACATTTTATCTCAGTTGCTTTGTCTAATGTTCTTAACCAAATGTCTGTTTACTTAAGTTTTTATTGCTATTATTATTATTATTATTATTATTATTATTATCATTATTATTATTATTATTATTTATTATTTTATTGTTACTTTCTTACTGAGCTTTCTGTTATACTGATCTGTCCTTTGTCATCTTTGTGTCCTCTGATAGTGTCCTTTATCTCTTTTGATATGAAGCACATTGCAACTTTATTTTGTCAGTGCTGTATAAATAGCCGGGCAACAAGTGTCCACCTTGAAACTTGCCAAATGTCCCCATCCTTTTTTGAAATGCACTGAAATACATTTTTTTGTTGACATGTTCAAGTTGCGAGCAATCTACGGAAATGTTGGCCCACAAACTACCCCCATTTTACTTTAATTATGATTCAAAGCTGATTAATAAAATAGAGGGCAGGCGGGCAGAGGAACATCCCTCCATTGTCATGAACCACCTGGCACTTTTATTGATAAAGTGTATTATGCATCTGTAATAATTATCCTCTCCTATGATTTGTCCTTATTCCACATGCAGCCAGGAATTATAGCAGGAGACGAGGTAACATAAAATCATGGATGATGTCTTTTTCAGCATAAATTCAGCTCTGTATGTCTCGACATTTTGACAGATTTTGTCATGTTAAACTTTGCTGTTATGATATTATTGTTTATGGGGCGTTGATTTGTTGTTCATTTGCTCATATAAGTTTTGAACGGCCCTGTGCTTTGTATCTGTACATTGAAGTGACATGTTTGTCTGCATGATTGTCCAAGTATTTGAGCATTGTTACAAGCTTGTGAAGTGATCTTATGCATCTTTCATCCTTTAGTGTGTGTTTCTCTCATTATGCTTGAATCTGCTTGCATTTTCTCATCTTGACACACATTTTGCAAGATTTTTAAGTCAGACAATACAACTTGAATACAATTCATAGTATGTGATTTACACACACCGCAACAGAAGCACAGACACATGGCGAGGCACATTGCCGGACACAGACACTCATACATACTCACACACATCACATACTGTAAGCTGAGGCTAACTCCCTTGCATAAATCTTTATAAAGCAGCTCAGAGTGGGTTGTATGGGAGCAGGAATAGGCCAGGGAGGGCTTACCCTCTACAACACTCACATGCACAGTCCACTGTGAAACTATTTATACTCACTCACTGAGAGGACCGCTGTGTTTCTTCAGTTCTCCATAGACAGTACAGTTGTTGGCCGTGTTTGAGTCATGATACCTAATTAGGAATCAATAAATCTAGTCAGAATAACACATAACATGACATTCTGTACTCTTCTTATGTTCTGTTTTCATTCAGTCCAATTTCTTTGGCTATGACTCTAATACGTACCTTCATACTGTAATTTCTCCATGCAAGGAATGAACTCATAACCACTTGACTTGACAGGATTATGGCTATATTTGTTTCTCTCCCTTCCTCTTTTTTTTCCCCCCAGACAGCAGCATTTTCAGATGTTTAAGAGTTATAGAAATACTGACACTTCTTCTCACCTGATGGTACTAAAGCCACATAGTGCTCAAGGAAATAGATGAAATGTTGTATGTTTTTAATGCATCCCTAGTTATGTCCATTACATGCTACAAACACACAAATTATGGGGTAAATGATGTCAGATCAAGAAAAATATAAAAGAAATACTCTGCCTCTTCCACTTCTGCCCATCGTCAGCTGCATGACAAAACGTGTTATAAAATTATAGTGCTAATGTAAAGTGGTCTTTACTGCCCTAGTGTTACCATGGCAACTCTGACTCCACCACTGTCTTTACTCCAAGTTCTCTACTCAGTAAATAAACCTCTCCTGCCCTCCTCCTCTCCTTCTCTCTCTCAGGCCACTCCTCTCTCTTCCCCATGGAGGATGGTTTCCCTGATGATGAACGTGGCGATCAAGGTCTTGCCGGACTGGGATCGCCACACTGCTTTCCACACCAGAATGGAGAGCGCGTGGAACGCTATTCACGCAAGGTCTTTGTCGGAGGACTGCCCCCAGATATAGATGAAGGTACAATATTTAAACTCCAATCAAAAGGCTTTAATTTCTAGGCCATTTTAGTCATCATCGGTAATGATTTAAAATTAGATGATGGAATCTATAAGACATCACCTTACGGTTAGACCTGAAACATGTTAAGCATCTTACTGTACATTAAGTGTAATCTTTTCCTGTCAATTGTATCCAATGCTGTCTTTTAAAAACCTCTGGACTGCCAATGAGTATGCATTCTGTCTTCTGCTTTATTTCAGATGAGATAACAGCCAGTTTCCGGCGTTTTGGGCACCTGTTTGTGGACTGGCCTCACAAAGCTGAGAGCAAATCCTATTTTCCCCCCAAAGGTATGTGGAACTGTCATCAGAGCTTCTTTATAGTGTGCTCCACTGTCTCATAATTGTCAAACATTACTTCTGTGTCTCTGGTGTAAATTGACAGAATATCTTTCCGCATGAGAAAAAGCCAGATATTTTAGATGATGTGATACCATTATCAATAGGTTTGCATCTGTGCAGTCCGGTTTTGTCTTCAGGCTACTTTCTGAAGCATTTGTTAACCGTGTCTGGATTGTTTGTCTGTTTGTAAAAGATTATGGCCTCCTGCTGTGAATGCAGACTGTCGTGATCAGACATTCAGTCACATCTCACTCAGCGCAATAAATTCCAACATGATTCTTTGTCTGTTCTTCGTGTCCCCGGCAGCATGAATAACCCTGCTGTATTTTGTATAGGCTACGCCTTCCTACTGTTCCAGGATGAGAGCTCAGTGCAGGCTTTGATCGATGCCTGCATCGAGGAGGACGGCAAGCTGTACCTCTGTGTGTCCAGCCCCACCATCAAAGACAAGCCGGTGAGTGGAAAGACACACACACACACACAAACACACCAATCTGCTCAAATGTCTAGCCTTTTCCACTAAACTCTGTGTTTAGTGGAAAAGGTGGTTGTGGTTATGATTTTGACTTGACTTTAGTGCTATTTATTTCTAGAGCTAAAACCTGTAGGTTTTGTGTTTGACAGGTCCAGATTCGCCCATGGAACCTGAATGACAGCGATTTTGTGATGGATGGATCTCAGCCTCTGGACCCGAGGAAAACCATCTTTGTGGGAGGTGTCCCTCGTCCGCTCCGTGCAGGTATCTTTCATTTTTGTGCTGTTCTTTTTAAATAAGGGTCTTTCTCCATCAAGTGAATTAACAACAAATGTGTTTATAATGACAACACTAACATTTGTAGTATATACGCACAGTATATACGGGCAGAATCCCGTGTGCTTGTTATTTTCTCATTTATCAAAAGGCCTTTAGAATGTTTTCACTGTTGTTTTTGTTTTCCTTTTGTTCAATAACCTTTTCAATACATCTCTGCATTTTATTTTATTTTTTTCAATACTTGCATTTTATAAATTTGCAAATCCTATCTACCGTTATCCACAAATAAGTAAACACTAAGTAGCCATCCTTCACTTCTTACGCTTCATTTCTTCCCAATCTTTGAAGTGCCAGCTATAGGCAAAAATCTTCTTTCCGTAAGACATCGCAATGCGATCAGTTAGTGTTCATAGTAAACATGAGATCTGCTAGAAGGTAGAGCTAAAAGAGGTGCTGACCTAAACTGGTCCTAACAGGAAGTACTCTGAAGCGCACTGTGCTGTGTAGAATATTAAATTCCTTTTTATCCTGATACCAGTATTGTGTAGTGCGTGTTCATGTTGTCTGCTCTGCTGGTAGTTTTGCTTTAGACTTCTGGGCTGTAGTTGTGGTAATATAAGGCTGTGTGGTGCATTATATTTTTTAATACACTGTCATATTTGGGTCTAAATTTATATGATGATAAAAAAAAAAAAACATAAGAAAATAAGAACTGCCATTTCACTTATGTTCTTTTAACAAGTAAAGCTAAACAATACATTTTAGGGTTATTGTCCCCCAGTCTCCACCTTTGTTAACTGCTATTAAGAAAAACACAATAAAGACTGTGAATAAATGTGTTGGGATTTATTGCCGCCATTTTAGCAGGTGTCCAAAGGCATTGCCCTCATAATTGCCCCATCAAACAATCCTCATCAGCTTGGCGTGTTTGTGTTCACTGCCTAAATGGGGATGAGTTGTGTATTTTATGTATTAGGCCTGTGTGTGTGTGCACACGCAATCGTTCAATTTTGCCGAAATGTTTGTGATTGTGTTCATGTTCATTTTTACCTCTGTGCGTGAAAGTCACTTTTGTAAATATTTTGCTCAGCTAATTCTATGTGTCGTCCCCCCCCCCACCCTCTGCAGTGGAGCTGGCCATGATAATGGACCGCCTGTACGGTGGAGTTTGCTACGCTGGCATCGACACAGACCCTGAGCTGAAGTACCCCAAGGGAGCGGGGCGGGTCGCCTTCTCTAATCAGCAGAGCTACATTGCTGCTATCAGTGCTCGCTTTGTACAGCTGCAGCATGGAGAAATCGATAAACGGGTGAGCGGAAAGAAAAGAGAGCTCAGTATTTATCGGCCTCTCCTCTCAGGCCCCTTCTTTCTTCATTTGTCTCCCCACACGTCACTTCCTGCTCCGTTTCTCTCCAATGACTTTAGGAATTTAATGTCTCTTCCTTCTTATATATTTTTATTGAACCTTACTTTTCTACAGTAGAGGGTAAGTTGGATGAGCAAATTTGCTTATTTATAGCACTGGTTTGTTAACAGTAACATTGAGAAGTAAACTAACAGGAACAGACAGAGTTGTTAGTGGCACAGCAGACATATTGACTTGTCATAGTAGGAAAAGCAAAGGTTCCAGTAATGATGGCTCCATTCTATTTAAGTGTCGCAGTAAGTGATGATAGTGAACCACAATGTGCAATACCAAGACCTTAGAACTGAAACAGCTGAATGGAATATATTCATCACTAATTTTAGTATTTACACCTGTGACGTGTCAGATGTATATCTTGTGTGAAAATGGTCGGGGCACTCCGCCAATCTTGAATCTCAACAGTTTGCACTTGTATGGTGTATACGCACTTGCGAGCTAAAGCTAACAATGACTTACCGCCCTCTGATGTCAGCAGCAAAGGAATAATAGTGAACTCTGCAGGTCTGTCACACAGCTTAAGGTGGCCTGTAATTGACAGAACTGTTATTCACATTTGCACAATAGATGTGAGTGAAGAAGATAACTTGAGCAGAAATCCAACAGAAATATCTAGTGTAGAGATAAAATAATAATATGAAATAATGGAATAAAAGTACGCTTCTTTCTCATTTGCTTAATTGGTGTGAAGGTTTTGTAGACTTGGTGCCTTGGTGACATTCACTTGCTAATAGCAGAACCCTTCATCACAGAACAGTTGAAAAAGCAAGTACGAGGTGTTTTGAAATTCGGTATGATCTTGAAAGGGGGTTTGAAATCCCCAAATTTCTTCATTTGGTTAATAATTTCAAAGTCAGAAACAATCGTATAAAATCTCTTCAGGTATATTTTATAATGACCTGTAAGGAATTGAATTGTTAAAGAACAATACCAGTAGTTTTCTATGTTGCAGTCCACCAAATAGAAATCATATACTTGATACATTTTCCAAATAAAGCTGTTGTCAGATAGATAGTCTACCTCCCAGGCAGCCATCCTTTTCATTTGCTACAAGTACGTATGCTGAAAAACATCTTATGAGACACTGAATAATATAAGAACCGGAGGATACAGAAACAGGAATTGTAAAGAAAGTAATATTGGTGATTAAATAATTCCAACCTCTGTTTGCAGGTGGAAGTGAAGCCATACGTGCTGGATGACCAGCTGTGCGATGAGTGCCAGGGAACTCGCTGCGGCGGGAAGTTTGCACCGTTCTTCTGCGCCAACGTCACCTGTCTGCAGTACTACTGCGAGTACTGCTGGGCGGCCATACATTCGCGCGCCGGACGAGAGTTTCACAAACCCCTGGTGAAGGAGGGAGGCGACCGACCCCGTCACATCTCCTTCCGCTGGAACTGAGCAGATGACAGAGAGGGAGAGGCAACAGAGGAGCAGGAGGGCAGGTAGTGCAGGAGTCGCAAATCATTGTACAAATAAATGCACTTTTCTGTTGCTGGTTCCTTTTTGCTCTAATTTCACCGAACCTTTTTCTCATTTTTTTTTTTTAAGTTAATATATATCTATATTTTGAAAATAGAAAAGAAAAACTGGAATTATATCCAAATATGTCCAGCAAGGAAAAAAGATGTGTAAAATGATTTTATTTATGCGTTTGATTTTTGAAATATTTTTATTAGTTCTCAAAAAAAATACATATATAGGAAAGTTTGAGGTGTGATATGGTACTCTGCTATTCAATTGGCATATTTTTCTAAACAATGTATTTGATTTTAATTTTGATACAAGAGGCCCCAAAACAAATACTCTTCATTTGACATTTGAATGACTTCTTTTGTAGCAGAGCTTTGCTTTTTGTTTTGCTTTTTGTTCGAGTCTCCAGAGCAAATGCTGTTGAAACAGTATCTCATTGGCTATTTATTTCTGAGAGGTGTGATTAAGTTTTCTATTGATACAAGAGGCTCCAGAGCATATGTGAATTGAAAAGGTGTTGCTAAAGAAGAGTGCACTTATTTCCAATATAAGGAGTGCAGACACACTATATGAGACCCTTAGTTGTTAACCAAAGCTGAATCTTAATTAACTTTGAAGAAGAGAGAGGGCCCACTGCAGAAAGAAATAGATTCTTTTTTCCTCCCAGATCAAAATTTTTCAACCTCTTTTTATGATTTCCAAGACCATACAAATACTTTGATGTTACTTGAAAATCACAACAAAATTTTAGCAACACATATTTGGGTTTTGATCTCCATTTTGACATGCAAAAACTAATACCTCAAACTCAGCTGCTAATGTGCCGAATACAGGTTTAAAAAGAAAGAAAGCAAGAAAGAAAACATTATCACCTGCTGCTGTTCTCCTTTCCCTTAGAACTGTAATCAAAGGGAAGTGATGCAACAGGCAGGGTGTGATGTGACTGGTACAGTTTTGTACTCCTTGCTTCATCACCTCCATATTTTTGTAATCAAACCCAGGGTTGTGCTAGGGACAGAGCAGAGCATCGTACAGTATACAGTGTATAAGGGGAATGTATGGCGTAGGGAGGCTACAGGAGAGACAGACGGGCTTACTGGTAAAGAGATAAATCCAACCCCACTCCCCCTCCTCATGTCTGCCTGTGGCCTCTGCTGCTAAGCTAGCAGCTAACAGAGGGTAGGGCCTCATTCACGGATCAAAACCCACTTTCTGTGTCTGCACACAGTGGAGCATGGATACAGATCTTTCAGGACTGAGGTTAAGGTAACTCCTCGAGAGAAGGCTGGTCAAGTTGCCGCCTTTATTGCAGTTTTCACGGGGCTCCCGCCAAACAGGAGTTGCCTGTCTTTGTTCTTTTTTTTTTTTTTCTTTCTTTTTCTTTTTTCAATGCATTTGTGCAATTCTCCCAAGTCTTTAATGAGAAAGTTCTACTTTGCATCCAACAGTCAGCTACATTTAATTAAAGAAGCAATTAAAGTTTATCTGATTTCCAAATCGTCAGCACACATTTGAGTCATAGGGGGATCTGCCCTTTCGGCGAACCCTCTATCCTTTCTCCTGCCAAGTTAATCCAACTCAGCATCCAGTGTTTTTGAAGCATAAATGAAGATAGTCTCTGCAGTGTGCTCTACTACTACACACTTGTGACCCACATGCAGTTTGCTCTTGATAACTAGATTGCAGGTCCAGTCGGTTTTACCCAGTGGCTTTTGGGAACCAAAGATGGCTGTGCAGTAGTGGTTCATGCTGTAGCTCATTTTCTTATCTAGGTTTTTATTTGTATTTTCCTTTTCTTTTCCTCAAGGATGTTTTTCATATATTTTTCAAAATCTGTCACTTCTACCCAGTTTTACTTAACTGTCAAGCCCCAATGGACTCCAGCAAACCAAAGATTGGCCTTGAGTATTATATATAAATATTATTCATATATATATATAAATATATATATGAATATTATATATTTATATATATATATATATATAATATAAAATGTATTTGACAGTGCAGTCAAAACTCATTAGAACAACAGTGGGAAAGCAACAGGGCTTGCAGACAAACACACGCACACAAGGCCTCACACTCTCCATAGCTCAAAATGGAGGTGCACGCTGGCAGACACTAGTTCTTTTTATTTCACATAGGTCTGCGTGTTTGGGAAAATTCAACATAGAGTGCACATTCACACAGCGAAAGTAAAACTAATCCTCACATTTGTTTGACGTTTTAGGTCACTCAGTGGCATCCTACTAGCCGAGCATTTAAATATGTCAGGGAGTTAGTACAGAAACTTGATTATACACACTAGTGAGAATCCTCATATCGGCATGGTGTCGTGACACCAGTTTTGCACCCTGGACATTAGTTTTGTGGGTGTGGTGGGTGAGCATTTTAGAAGTTAAAACACTTTGTGAAGAATTTGCTGTTAAATGAGATGAAAAAAAGATTATTTTATACATGGCCTGCTGATTTTTGGTACAGTGTTTTCTAGCTAAATTATTTTGTCATGCACATATAAACATTTATTATGCACTACTTTTCTAAATATTTTTTCTTTTTCCAACAGTCATTTTAGGCACATTTTTCACAAATGGGGAAACTCCTTTTTGCAATACCTCAATTTTTCACATTGTGAAAGGTAGCTTTTGTACTTTTGTTACTGAGAGATCTGCATATATGGAAATGTTCATTTTAAGAAAAAAGTTGAGTGATTTCAATATATATTATTTTCAATTATGCTTTTTATACATTTCAGTGCTGAGGAATCTTTACAACTAAGTGCGCACTTGTGTTGATGCGACTTCAGATCTGCAGAGGAGAGACCAAAGTGTATTGCTCTTTCGGTCTTAGCCTTTCGTACACGAGACGTTTCCAGTCAATCTGGTCAATAACAGCATGGCGAGAAAAAAAAAAAACAAACAAGTTGTAATTTGGAATTGATGTTAATGTTTCTAAACATGGCTACACTAGTTGGAAATGGTAACTTCGGTCTTGGTTTCCTCTCCGTAGATGGAGTATAACTTATTATAAGGAGAATGCAAAATTTGGTTCAAGCTTAACGCTGAATCTCGTATCACAAGAATGGATGTTTGGTGTTTAGATATTTTAATATTTGAAAAAAAAAAAAAGTATATATATATTCTTGAACTTGCCAACTAGCACCTATTGTAATCCTTAGCATGCATGACAAAAAAAAAAAAAAGAGAAAATGACAAGTACATGAATTAGCTATTAAAATTAATTGTTGTGGTGTGCACCAAATGTTTCTCAACTATTAAGTTGTTAAGGACACCCCAAACCCACTCTCACCTCACCTCACCCTCCTTCCCTCTCCCCTCCACATGTGTTGATCTCCTTGCTTCCCCATTCGCAGACCTCTGCAGGATGCACATGACAGAGAGATAAGACGAGAAACAAGACAGAATCTAACTTTAAATTGAATTGGCAGTGCATGACTTTGAGCATCCTTATAGAACACTGTTTAAAAGACTTGAGAACTCATCCCCGCTGTCTGTCGAGGTGATCTTATATAGACCTATCTGGAGGAAGGGGAGCTTAAAGACTTGAATGTGGTAAATGTTGCAAGTTAACTTCAAGTTGTTATGTGCAATACTTCTTTTGAACCTTTTTCCAGATAAAGACTCTTTGCAATGTAATTCTTTAATGCCATTTTTAATTGCAGACATTTAATTAAAGAAGATGTTAATATGTTTTTCACAGTCATTTTCTACTGTTATTGTAATCCTTTTCATGCTGGTGTTTGTAAAAAAGAAAAGAAATCAACTATTTGTACTAATATAAATAATTGAAGTTATTTTTAAAACATTAAAGGTTTGTGCTCATTTGCTTATTTTGTTTATTTTAAGCTACTGTGATTGATTGCATTGTAATTATTAGGTCAACAATGTATTTAGCTGTTTATTGGTATATTTTTAATTGGAATGTATAATTGATTTTTATAATTTTGATCAGATTTTTGTTATATTTTTGAGGTGAAGCTTTTAATATGTTAAAGTGTCTAGTTTTTACTAATTGCTATATTGTGCTCCACAATATATGGTTCACATTTTCTGAAGGAAAATAAATATTTAAATATTTGTCTGTTAATGATGTTACTTAATGGCAAGATTTCAATAGTTTTTAACTGTGTATGGGAAGGTTGTTGTATTTATTAATAGCATTTTTTTACTTAAGATATCACCTTAATTTTTATTGTCATTTCACTTTATAAGTTCCTATTTTTGTATTTTCCTTTCTAATTAAGTTATGTAATACGGATATGTCCATATTTCTAGGAGTTGGTCTGTAGAAGTGCTAGTGAAACGAAAAAGAAAAATCTAATGTTATTTAATTGTTTGCAGCCAACTATTTATAACAGTATGCATAATTTTTAAATATTTGTAATGTGAAATGTTGAATGAAATAAATCTTAACTGTGATGAAAATAAATGCCTGGTGTGCTTATTTTGTGTTAAGTCTCGGACATTTGTCCTGCTGCTATACGAAGGTCTCGCTAACTGCTACCTGACCCTGCCACATTTTCTTTCTTTCTACGTCGCCGTGTAGCGTGGTATTACCACAAGCGTGAGCGGTCAGTCTAAACTTTTAGCTTTGGCTGTAAATCTGAGAGGCTCATCACATGTTCATGGTTGTCGACCTTTAATGTTGAGGGGTAAAAGATACATGTTTGTGCTTAAAAAAAAAAACACAAATGGAGCGGGTTTCCCGACGGTCTCTGCCTGCTTAAGACTGGCTTTGATGCAGGTTTGGTAACTCAACAAAAAGGCGGTGTTTCACTGCCGGATGTGGTCAAAAAGTGTGCTCCGCCGCACATGCGAGCACACCCAACAGTGACGTCGCGGTGTACTGCCGCTCCCTGTATACGTTGCTTTTTAACACTAAATCCACTTTTTTGAATGAGTAAAATTAAAGCCACAGAGACTTGATATCCTATCAACTTAAACTGGTTTCATTCTGTAATAGTATAAGTAACGCTTTAGCAGTTAGTAGTTGTTTTTTTTGTCCTACCACAGTTGTAGAACAAAAAAAAAAAACAAAAAAAAAAAATCTGAACTTTCAACATCTTTCCTTTTCCATCTTTTCAATTCATATTCATGTGTAAAAGCAGTGTGTGTAGCCCCACTGAATGAAGTAAGGCACTTGTAACTCTCTCCCCTCCTCCTTCCAAGAATTAATACGCCACTTACTGATGGTACAATCTCAGTTCAAAGCTCATGTCCGAATCACACATTCACTCGCCCAGTGAATCAATAAGTGGCAGGCATGCGGCCTACCAATCAAAGCAAAAGAGGGGCTGACCGGGTCACGTGTTGTCGTTTGCTCAAGTTCCAGGAAAAAAAAAAACCGAACAAGCCCAACTGACGCCTCAGTCACACCACCAGCTGGCTGCATCTGGCACTGTCGGGTGCGACCTCAGCGAACATCTGTCCGCTCATTTAACCCGCTGCCATGTTCTGTCTGAACTGATGACAAAGTGCAGGAGCGGCCAGACCCTTTCCAGGTGAGAAGAACCCAGTGGTCCCTTTGAGAGAGGGAGAGGAGTCACTGTCTGGGATGTTGATGCTGGATTAACGGAATGCAGATCTTCTCCACGCCAACTAATAGGAATGCAAGCACGACACTCCTAAAGAGAAATTACCAGAAAGAAAAAAAACAAAAACAAACGTCTTGGCAATATAACTTCTAAAAAAGTTCATTTCCATAAGCAGACGAGGGGAGCTTGTCAGATTTTGTCAGAAAATCAGACGAAGGAAATCTGCTGCGTCGCCTTATGGCACAAAACAACTAGACGACAACAACAGAAACAACAACAACAACAACAACTCGCTGTCCCTCAAGATCTGAGATCCTCAAAATGGGAGATAATGTAATGGTTGACACAAACTAATGGAAAAAAAAAAAAAATCAGTCTTTTCTTTTTTTCTTCCTGCTAATCAGTCAATTCTCTAGGAACCAGACAGGTTGGTTCCTAGAGAACAGATGGGGCGGAAGGACAGCTCGCTGTTAACTGCGGGAATGCCAAGCTTTAGTCCATCGGTCTTCCAGAGGCACCATAACTTGTCCACCCGGGGAGGGACACTTTTCTCTGTGGCCACTAGTCCGTAGTCTCTGTCCAAAGAGTTGTTTGGTTCGGCAAGAAGGGCGGGAAGGGGGGGGGGGGGGCGGCAAACGGCATCAGACGTCGTTTTGTCCAGGAAGTCCCACGTGGACACCGGCAAGGCAGAGAAGTTCGTCCTCCCCGTCCTCCGCATGCCAACGCGCTCCCCGTCGAGGAGGGCAGACGGGAGCGGAGGTCCAGGCCCGGGACAGATGAGAACACGGAGCGCTGCTGGTGAGCAGGTCCACAAAAGGCAAGACGGCTGGGAGCGGGACCGGCTTCACACGGATCCGACGCCGCGCCTGTCACTGGAGGAGCGCGGTGAGGAGCAGAGCCGCCGCAACAACCGTACGGACTGCGCCCTGAGGCGGCCGCCTCCCCCCCGTGGGTTTGGACTGGCGCACTGCCTGTAGGTCAGACGCGGGTCGCGCATCGCCCGGGCCACAATGTCCGTCGGACGAGAGGAGAGTAAGAGGCGCTTATAAACAGGGTCATGCGAGAGAGGGAGAGAGGGGGAGAAGACACCCATCTGGACTTGACGGTTCTTCTTTAAACGTCTCACTGAGAGAGATTTAGTCTGATGGAAAGAGACAGGGCAGCCGATGGCCACTTTAAAATCTTTGGGGGTTGTTTAAACAGACCATGCTGAAGGATCACGCTGCCCAGGTCCCTCTCCGTTGCAGAGCCTCTCAACTAAGACCCGAGGAAATTACAGGACACTTTAGTCTCTCCATCAAACACTCATTTGCCTCTTTTTGTAACCTTGCATTTACCAGCTGCTTTGATTTTTATTATATTATATTTGAGCGTGCGATTTTCCTAACCACTAATTACTTCCAAAAAAAAAAAAAAATCAGTCTTTTCTTTTTTTCTTCCTGCTAATCAACCAAACAGGTTGGTTCCTAGAGAACAGATGGGGCGGAAGGACAGCTCGCTGTTAACTGCGGGAATGCCAAGCTGTAGTCCATCGGTCTTCCAGAGGTACCATAACTTGTCCACCCGGGGAGGGACACTTTTCTCTGTGGCCACTAGTCCGTAGTCTCTGTCCAAAGAGTTGTTTGGTTCAGCAAGAAGGGCGGGAAGGGGGGGCGGCAAACGGCATCAGACGTCGTTTTGTCCTGGAAGTCCCACGTGGACACCGGCAAGGGAGAGAAGTTCGTCCTCCCCGTCCTCCGCATGCCAACGCGCTCCTCGTCCAGGAGAGCAGACGGGAGCGGAGGTCCAGGCCCGGGACAGATGAGAACACGGAGCGCGCCTGGTGAGCAGGTCCACAAAGGCAAGACGGCTGGGAGCGGGACCGGCTTCACACGGATCCGACGCCGCGCCTGTCACTGGAGGAGCGCGGTGAGGAGCAGAGCCGCCGCAACAACCGTACGGACTGCGCCCTGAGGCGGCCGCCTCCCCCCCGTGGGTTTGGACTGGCGCACTGCCTGTAGGTCAGACGCGGGTCGCGCATCGCCCGGGCCACAATGTCCGTCGGACGAGGGGAGAGTAAGAGGCGCTTATAAACAGGGTCATGCGAGAGAGGGAGAGAGGGGAGAAGGAGAACGAGAGAAGACACCCATCTGGACTTGACGGTTCTTCTTTAAACGTCTCACTGAGAGAGATTTAGTCTGATGGAAAGAGACAGGGCAGCCGATGGCCACTTTAAAATCCCGAGGACTTTGGGGGTTGTTTAAACAGACCATGCTGAAGGATCACGCTGCCCAGGTCCCTCTCCGTTGCAGAGCCTCTCAACTAAGACCCGAGGAAATTACAGGACACTTTAGTCTCTCCATCAAACACTCATTTGCCTCTTTTTGTAACCTTGCATTTACCAGCTGCTTTGATTTTTATTATATTATATTTGAGCCTGCCTTATTCTTTTTTCCTAACCGCTAATTACTTCCAAAAAAAAAAAAAAAAAACTTGTCTCAAATAAATCTCTCTCTCACACACACACACACACACACACACACACACACACACACACACACACACACACACACACACACACACACACACACACACACTCCTTTTAAATGGTTTCAGTCACCCGTAGCCAGATTATAACAGATGTATCGACGTACAGACACGCCCTCCGCAAACGTCAGCTTCCCTCAAGTCTCGCCTGTGCGGCGCTAGCTCAACCGCCAGATGGCGCCGTAGGACCGGAAGAGCCCGTGCGAGCGTCACATGTCCTACGCTGCTTTCACGCGCCGTGGGACATGTTGTACCGGGACGGGGAAGTGTGAAAAAACGTCCAGGAGGAGCAGATCCCTGACATCAAATCGATATTTGCCCAGGACATAGATTCATTTTACTACTGGTTGTTAAATTTGACTCATGTACTTCCTGTTTTAATTCTGGTTAAATTTGACTCCCTCACAATACTTTGCTCTCTTAATTCAGACACTCGAATCAAGCTCTGTAACAGCCCAGGTTATTAAAATAAAACACGAGTATAGGCCTACAACTTTTACAATGGAGCATATATTTACAAATTGATTTTTTTTTTTGGGGGGGGGGTATCATAATTAACACTAATTATATCTGCGAGTGCACTACTTTACGAGAGGCAGTGAAAGGCAACATTAATTCGGCTTTCACTTTGCTCAAACAAGCAAGACTCCCGAAAGGGAAGAAAAAAAAGAAAAAAGAAAAAAAAAAATCCTTCCCCCTAGTGGCAGCTCCAGCGTCGGGGTGTAGCAGCACACGGCGAAGGCGAGGCTGGCTTTGGATTAGGGGGTTGGGCTGCCTGCCGTTAGGAAACCTGCCGCCAGACATCCAGTTCGTCTCCGGCGGTGCAGCGTTGCCTCCCCGCAGCATCAGCATCAGCATCAGCAGCATCAGCATCAGCAGCGGCAGCGGCAGCGGCGGCGACACAGCGGCGCAGCCTCCAGCCTCATCTGCGCTCCCCTCCTCCGCCTCTGTCCAGACACAAACACTGCCGCAGCACACGGGGGAACGGACGGACGGACAAGGACGATCCACTGTGAGTAACCGCTTTTTTTTTTTTTTTTTTTACCCGCTTTGGATCAAAATTTCTCTCGTTAATTTTGTGTGATTGATTAAGATGCTAAATGGCGGAGGTATTTTTTTTTCTTTCTGTTTGGTTTCAGCTCCTTTTTAGTCAGAGGTGTGTACATAGTGCAAACAAAAATTTCTTTTTGGAGTGTTTTGCTCCTCTAATCAGTATCCAATTAATCGCAATTTAATTTGCGCTTTTCAACAAAGCAGTAATTTTAAAAACATTTGTTCATGTTAATTGTGTACTTTAAGGCTACTATCCTAATCATTATCATCATTTAATTAAACGCTGCTTCATCAAATAGCCTGTAACTAGGCATCTGCCAGGTTTCATTGACCTGGAAGGTTGTGAGGTAAAACCATCCTTTTCCAACACCCCCTCTATTCAGGAGCAGTCTTCGGGGAAATAAGGGAATATAGCAGTGAAAGATGGTGAAACTGGGGAGTAATCTTCAAGACAAAGGGGCCAAACCTGTGAGCGTGGAGGATGGCTTTCAGAATGTGCCCCTCATCACTCCGCTGGATGTTGGCAGCCTCCAGAGCCAAGCACCTGACAAGGTGAGAGACTACAGCCCGATTGTCTGACTGTGTGAGAAAGAGGGAGTTTTCCTGTTCGCTTGTGCAGCTATCGGCTTTTCTGAATCTTCCTCTGTTACTATTAACTCAATGTCGTTGAACTACACCACCCTCGAACCCTTCTACACTGAATCGGCCCCCCCCCCAACACACACACACACACACACACACACACACACACACACACACACACACACACACACACACACACACACACACACACACACACACACACTCTTTAATTCATTCACACATTCATTCATCCCTGTTGTCTCCCAGCCATGTCCTTTGTTTTCCAGCTGAGATTAGGAGACAGATTTGGTGCCAGACAGGCTGTCATTTATCATCTCGACATCCCGTACTAAGTGCACCGCCGCACGTTAATCCAGTTACCATGGTGGCACTGCAACGCGGAGAGCCGATTGGTGTTTCTATGGGGTTGGGACGGGGAGCTGCACCGATTGCATATTAGGAAAATTAATGGATTTAGACAATGAGAAAGCTCGCCAACGCTCCTTGCACACATGGAAGCTTCATAATTCAGCCATTGTGTTTCAGTTTTTGGCTTGTTTCAAGGCAACAGTTACAGTTCAATGACTTCATTTGGCACCTGTGTGAATCCATATTTCTACTCTGGGCTACTCAATCAATTACTTATTGTAGGGCTCCAAAATGAAATGGCAAAATTGATCATAACATCATTGCACCAGTTAGTTAGTTCTCATCTTATTATCAGAAGGATTACAGACATACAAAAATATTTGTGCCATTACACTCCGCCTAGAGTCTAACGGGACGTTTAGTTCAGTTCTAAACAGGATTCGGCCACTTTATAATGTTACAGAATATGGATCCGTTTTGGGAAATAAGCCCACATGCCAACCCCCTCTCCGCCACGTTGTTGATTTAAATCATTCATGTTCATGTAGGAACAAGCGTACTGTGATTCCTTGAGATTTGCCGTTTGCCATTTGGACTAAGAAAGGGAGACTAGAACTTCTTGGGAAAACATGACTTCAACAAACGCACCACAATGCTGCTGAAATGTTTAGTTGGTTAATTGATTAGTGGGACCATCAGAGAAATAATTGCCAAATATTTTAATAATTGATTCATCATTTATGCCGTTTATCAAGAAAAAATGCCAAACATTTTCTTATTCCAGCCTCTTAAATGCGTTTGCTGCTTTTGGCTGTTTCAGATTGTTGTTAATTAAAAGGAATAGTTTGACATTTCTGGAAATATGCTTATTCGCTTTCATGTTGCGAGTTAGATTAAACCACTCTTATGTCCGTACGGTGAATATTAGGCTACCACCAGCATCTGGCCAGGGGAGTCAGGCCACCCGTTTCCCCCCTGTTTCCGGTCTTTATGCCAAGCTAAGCTAACTGGATGCTGGTTGTAGCCTAATGTTTACCGTAAAGACATGGGAGTGGTATCATTTCATCAAACCCTCAGCAAAAAAATAAAAAAATAAGTGTATTTCCCAAAAATGTCAGACTATACCTTTAAATATCTTTGAGTTTTGGACTGTCGGACAAACAAGCTGTTTCAACATTCCAGTGTGGGCTCCGGAAACTTTCGACATTTAATAGACAACAGTCATTCACCTGATCAAAAAGATTATTTACAGATTAATTGATAATGAAAATCACCATTAATAAATCATCTTTTTTTTTTTGTTAACAAATCCCATAAAACAGCCTCTCTCTGCTTAACTAAGTTCGAAGTGGTCACTGGAAAAACAAGGAATACAACACAGTGAGGAAGTAAAGAGACCCTTGAAAAACAGCAGACCTCAAACCTATCACTTTGTCAGCCAAGGACCAGAGTTGCCAGCCTTCAAGAAGCACAACCATTTTAATGCCATTTTACAGGAGTCGTGGGTCACGTTCTTCATTTTGTGGACGCCTACTCTAATTCCGGACTGAAGCCCTTCAAGTGGGTTTTATTGTCTTGGATTCACAGAAGTCCTCAAAAATAATCCCTAAAACGGTCGTTCACTTGCCACTGCTGCAGAGAGAAACAAGCAGCGCAGCCTGAACGCTCATTGCATATTCTGCTGAGGGAGGCACAGTCTCTTTCTATTTCATATACCTGTTAAGTGGGGAGACTTGTCATTCACTGCACTCACTCACACACTCGCTCACACACTCGCTCACACACACACACACACACACACACACACACACACACACACACACACACACACACACTCTCCCTCATACACAGGAAGCCGTGCTTGCACTTTCATTAACAACTGTGCTTGCGTGCATTTTGGAGGAGTGTGTGTGTGTGTGTGTGTGTGTGTGTGTGTGTGTGTGTGTGTGTGTGTGTGTGTGTGTGTTGTTACAAGTCGTTTCAGGCAGTAGCCACCAGTTCATGACATGACATTCATAGAGCTGTCAGTCATTTTACACTGATTAAATCAGTCCCACTAGACTCAAGAACATCACCATATACCGTAGTCAAAGCTGCCATTGTGCTGAGATTATAGCGCAATTACACACAAACACACGGTGTCAGTGTACTGAGTGACTGCTCAAGTGTGTGTGTGTGTTCTGGCTTTACTGATAACCAGAACAGGTAGATAGACAGAGAGAAAAAACCTGGATGGAGTATGAGCTCCTGCGATATACCAGTGAGTTATTGCCGTTGACATCTGAAGGGAAAAGGGGTCAGAGAAGAATTCTTGCTGTTCCAGTGACTCTCTGTGAATTTTTACGCGCCTGGGGAGACGCAGGCACAAAGACTGTTGCTGCTTGTTGCTTTTGGATACACTCGCTGACAGCTGATACACATTTCGGTGTGCTGCTCACTTGCTCGCAGGACTGAGAAACTGTTAGTTCAGCCGCTGGGTACGCCGGTTTAGGTTGTCATGGACAACTTAAGTCTTTTCAATAAATAATTGTGTAAATGCAGATGGCTCCATTTGTTCTTAAATGGAACAGTGTGGGAGTTTTAAAGGTCAATTTGCTGCAAAATCTCTGGATTTGTCTCCAGCTGTAAGGTTGAGAATTTGTCTTCCTGGCAAGTGATGCATGAACGCAACAGAGGCGAAAGAGAAATAATGAAATCTGTAATTAGACATGAGAGTGTTGGGGGTGTTGATGACGGCTAGCCCAAATTCATTTAATGAAAATTCTATACACAGTACTTTTTCCTATGCACTGTATGCGTGGATGATCACACTCCCCTGTCTTTTAATAACAACATGTAGCAGTATTTTGTTGGCATTTCGATGTTAACAGTATTACCTCGTAAGTTACTGTTAACGCTCACCCAACATTTCCTGCTGCTGATACTTCACATCAACTGGCGAAACACAGGCTGGCTTTTATTGTGAAGCAGTCTTAGGAAACTGCTTTGTTTTTGTCACAGAGATTAGCGTTGATTACATTCTGTAAATACTAGGGATGCACCGATCAGATACTGATCTCGGATATTAGTCCGATACAGACTCAAATAGCTGGATCGGGTATTGGTGAGAATAGGGTAGATCTATTCACTTCTATTCTTAGTCTATCTTGTGATTAAATGATTAAATTTTTTCTCTCATTTGATGCAGTTTTTATTGTTTTCTACTGGAACTTTAATTCCTGACTAATCTGTTGCTGCAGTAAAATGTTTACACATGGATTGTAATTCCTGTTAATTTTGAAGATTTTTTTTTAATTAAAACACTGGTATCGGATTGGTACTCGGTTTCCGCCGATACCCAAAGCCCAGGTATCAGTCGCTGTATCGGGACTGGGAAAGTCAGATCAGTGCAACCCTATTAATAAAAACTCTATTATTACAGAAGCGGCAGAGTCTGCCACTTCAGCGCTGGCACGAGGGATTCACATAAAGCAATGCATGCATGTAATCCATCATTGCTGTTTTTAATTTTATCTCATGACTGTTAGCCTCACTGTTACCTGTTCACTCTCCAACAGCCCTATCAGAGCTCTGTGAAGTAAACGAACTTTTCCCACTGCTGCTGCTTCACATTAAAAACGTTCAACGGTTGGTGGCTTTTATTGTGAAGCAGTCTCAGGAAACGCAATGCCTTTGTCACTGAGGTTAGTGCTGTCAGCGACTGTTGGGCATTTTTAAACAGTTCAAACGAAACAGCTGCTCAATGAGTGTTTGCTGTCCACAGAATTCTGGGACCTGTAGTACTAAGCTGAACGTGTTGTTACCACGGTAACCACAGGTGTTCAATCAACCTGGATTTAAATTTTTTTTTTTTTTTTTTTTTTTTAAATGTCATAAAAGAACAAGAACAAATTCCTTGCTGGGCAGACAAGGTGTTTTAACAGCCTTGGTATTTATAGAAGAATAAATCGAGTCGATGTACTATTTGATCTCCTGTGTGAAAACCTAGACGCTTTTTACCTGTAAGTTAGTATTCGTGAATATGAAATTCAGACATTAAACTTAAAAGATTGCTAATATACAGATTTTAGTTCAAGAAGTCAGAATTCAATTTTCTATTATCTTCTAGGATGCCAAAAAGTACATGTTTCCAAAAGAATATCAAATTTTCATCAGTTGAGTTACTCCAAATAAGTCTCACAAAAAGACAGCGCCAACATAAATGAACAGCAGTCTCAGGAAAAGCCTGGACTTAAATCTTAAGGATTAGAACTTAAAGGACGGTGACTGTGTTGTGGGAAGCCATACTTGTGTGTTGATTTCTATTCCCAAATCTTAAAATATGGCACACTAATAACATCTTTGTGATGCAAAAGCTCTATAACCCCAGCGAATTTAAGGTTGTTGTTTTTGCCACTCGCCTCACCCAGAAATAGTTCAGCTTTAATCAGCTTTTATCTGCCGTTCAGGATCTGATCTGAGACCAGTTTCATTCTCTCTGTCCTTTAAAGCTAAAGCGAGGTTTATTGGGTACTGTGACCTGACTAGTACCCCAGATCAGCAGTCTGGTTCTGAGCAGCTTTAAAAAAAAATACGACCCCAGCTGTTTTCACTCTGATCCTGCCTGATGACTGTGTGACCTCCTGGCTACAGGGCTACCCAGGGATCTATGCAGGGGCGGGGTGCAGTGAAGGCGGGATTTGAAGCCAAGTTCATACACGTACAGACACACACACACGCACGCACACACACACACACACACACACACACACACACACACACAACAATGCTGTTGTGGCCTACAGAAGCTGAGGCATTAGAGAGGTATTAAATTTGATTCCATCTGGGCAGAGATGCGTCCGCCACCGCTGGGTCACCAATATCTTCGGATATTATATTTGATTGCTGGTAGTTTGAAAAAAAAAAAAAAAAAAAAAAAAACAACAACAACCAGGAGGGTGGATAGAGAAAGATAAATAGATGGACTCAGAAAGATGGACAGATCTTTTCTCTTGTTTTGTCATTTCTCTGAGAACAAAGCTAAGATACAAAGACCTGCTTCAAATACTGTAATAGACTTACAATCATTCTCTATTCCCGTCCAACACACCGACTTGCACATCTTCACCCTTTCCTTTTTTCTCTCCTCATAAATTAGGGAGGAATTCCTGGGAGCAGGAAGTTAAGTCGGTAATGGATCGTTGAATAATTTCTGATGTCTCACATGGAGATTCTCACACATAATGTGATGAACCATCAGCCAAGCTCAGTTTGAGAAATCAACTCAAAATTATACATAAACTCTCTGCATTTATCTGATTGGCTGTGCACAGAGTAGCTGTGACCTATGAAGAAAAACACATGTATTACAGTAATAAAGCAGTAACATGTTTGTTTAGTGATTAAAGGGCATGCTCTGTCAACAGGTAATGCACAGCTGTTTTTTTAATTCGCTTTTTTTTTTCTTTTTACAATTTGTATTTAATCATGAAGTTGAAGACCATGCCCTGGTTCAATCCAAAACTGTAGACAATTAAAAACAATTATATTTTTTTTTATTATCGATTAGTTTGCTGATTATTTTCTCCATCAAGGGATTAATCTTTTGGTCTATGAAATGCCACTGAATGTCTATGAAAAATATTCATCAAAATATCCCAGATCCCGATGTGTCATCTTCAGATTCCATGTTTTGACTGATCAATTTTCTGTAGATGGAATAATTGATTATTTGACTAATTGTTTCAGCTCTAATATGAATGAAGTACATTTTCAATAAAATCTTTAAATTAAATCTGAAGAAGTCCATTTAAAGGAAAGTACTGCCCAGAAATGAGTTCAATCCATTTCCTAAGTTCTGCAGGAGCTAAATTGAGCACAACCCTTTTAGAAATATTTTAAAAAACACACTTTACATTTGTAGTTGGTGGAAACAGAAGGACACTTAAATACCTAACTGCAACAAGGGAAACTATTTCTCTGCATTATAAGTTCAGAAAACAAAACAAAACAAACACATAAAACCATTTTGTGCCATCAATATAGTCATTGTGGCTTTAATGTTCATATTTCATACGGTACTCTTACAGCCACTCCCCTGTTTACCATATACTATGTAATCAACTGGATTTTCATTGTTACCTGTTGGTTGCACCATTGGTTTTCAGTCCTGCTCCCCAGGATGCTGGTTTTTCATTCTAGCTGTGTAAACAGAGACTGATTTACACCTCTGATGCCAGGGGAATGCAAATAACTGCCCTACTTACCTGGATGAAGAGTGAAAAGCAGCTGTGCAACAGTGGGTTTCAGGAGTCAACCCAGTGATGGAAGTTTAGTAGTAATGGTATAAAGATTTCCTTTTTTTAAGCTGCAATAATCAATAGTTCAATATCGACAATGGAAGAAATGACTACTTGTATGTAAAAAGTGTTGCTCGTAGTGATGAACCCACAGAGAATTACCACCCAACTCTGGAGTTTCCTTCAGCTCTATAGAGCTTTTTAGCATCTTTCAGCGCATTGTTTTGGTTATCCAGCTCGCAGCTTTACCGTTTTCACATTTTCTGATGCAGCAGGCAGCTCTTTTCAGTAGAAGAACTCTAAAAACGCACTGCACCCTACCCGCCCAGCACCAAAGACCAGACAGGCAAAGTAAGCAACTAGCAGGGGAACATAGTGGAGCATTTAGCAGCTACAGAGTCATATTTTTTATCAGGGGTTAGTGGGAGACCAAAAACAGAGCTAAAAACAGAAGGAATATTGGACTTATATTTCATCAGGGTAGAGAACATGACTGAAAAATGAACGATATATAATAGCTGAGAGAGTATAAATAATAGTTAGCTTACTAGTCTAACAAGCCATATCATACTTAAAAAAAAATATGATAACATGAAAGTGTTGTGTTCACAGCTTATTTTCTCTGCCCCAGAGAGGCCACTGCAGGTTTAAAAACAACAAATATATAATGAAGAGTGTATGAGTGTTTTTAACTCGACTTTATTGCAAATATAGATAATCACATCCTCGGAAAAGGTCTTTGAAAAGCTATATTCGATGTTTCTAACCAGATCCATGCGACAACATGATTCTGATTTCTTATTTTAGAATCATGTCACACATTTGAGCTCTGTGTTTGCAGGGCTGTCTAATTTAAATCAACCACATATCTAAACACTAAAAGAGGAGCTGATTAAACATGAATCACCTTTGAAATGTCATCAATTCATCCTCTTAGAACTCATGTTGTACCAGTACAACTGCCGCAAGGATGGATCTCCTTTCCTTTTTGTGTGGATTTCATTCACAGTCTTATTTACAAGGAAACACTAGAATCAAACATGTCAAGAAAAATGTCTGCAGCTGCCTTACACGCTGAAACTTCACCAGAAACCAACCCTCCCGCAGCTCAGTCTTTGGGGATGAAAAATGAAACAGAAATCGTAGTGATAACGAGTTTGAGGAATAACATATTGGGGAAGACGGGGAGAAAAGAAAAGTCCTGACAGCTTTTCCCCAGAGAATTTCAAATCTAAAAAAAATATTGTGATTGGAGACAAAGATGGAGAGGGAGAAAGAGAAAGTGGAGTTTTACAAGCTACAACTGTCTTTTCTGTAATGTACTTTTCTTTACTTCTTCATCCGTCACTCATTCATTCACTTGAATATAGAAATGAAAACTTAAAAACTCTGAAGCGGTTTTTAAAAAAACATATATCAACTCCTGTTGACTTGAAAAACATCCAGCATCACGCGGTGTGGCAGCAGTCCTTTCACCGCACTGAAATAAACTGTGAGGCTTTATTACAGATCTAAAAGTGACGCTCAGTCAATCATGGAGATATATTAAAAGGTAACAGTGAATCAAGATCTTGGCGTAAAATATACGTGACTAACTGAACATTTGTAAATAGCTTCTCACAGGAAATTGCAGCAGAGGCTGTGAATCAGTATGTGCCGGAATCACTTCTACATCTTACTGATGTAGAAGTGCCTGTCAGTCTTGTTAACGTATTTAAAGGTCACAGCAAGTGAATACGTTTAAATCGTAACAGGGCTACAGCCGTGCTAGCAGATCTGTGAAGCTGTCAAATTGTAAGGAGGATAAAAGTTGAGATGATAAATCAGCGGATCACCAGACTCATTACAACTCATGGTAACACTTTCTAATACAGCAGTGTAAGTTTGTTCTTTTGCTCAGTTACCAGTAAAATACTTACTGGTTCCCACTGGTATTTAAATGTATGTACAGTGGGAAAAAAAAAAAAAAAAAACCAAAAAAAATAGGACATTTTAGAGGGCAGGAGAAAATACCGGGGGAAATGGTGTCAACAACAGCTAAATCATGTCAAAGTAATTATTGTATAAAAGTATTTCACACTCACTGTATGCTACCAAAACTGCACGGGCGCAGTTAGTTAATGCAAAGGGCTTTAAGAAAACCTCTCAAAACCCAACAACAGGGGCACTCACCAGTGCTGGGGTACTGCAGTGTAGGTTTGGGGTAGTGAGCTTGAAGAAGCTTTAAGGAGTCGAGCTAGAGCTAATTAAAACATGTTAAACACTGGCTCACTGAAAAGGCCATTTGACCCACCAGCCTATGTTCTTTGGAATAAATACAGCGCAGGTGCTGTTCCTTATAGTAGTGGATGAAGTACAATAAAAACAAATGCGTTCGGGGCGCCCAGTGACCCGGTGGTTAATGTGCATACCGCATAACTACAACATCCACGGTTCGATGCCCGGGTAGGGGGACCCTGGTTGCATGTCATACCCCACTCTCAAAAACTGCTGGAGGATATTTGAGTACAAGTAGCGAACAGTCTGTACTTCAGGCTGGACCAAGGTAACAGAAATATCAACTGACTGAAGCCACGCCGCTACCTTGGCTAAAACATAAGCTTGAGTACACATAAATAGATTCTCAGGAGAAATCAAAAATGAAAAATGAGGTGCTACTTCTATGGAATAATAAGTAATCGAGTTGTTATTATATTTTCATTCATCCTGTCATGACTGTTCATGGCTGCATCATTTATATAATGTTTTTTTTACATCAAGCTTTTTTAAACAAGATTTTACTCTTCATGAATGAATGTTTTACCAGAGTATTTGGATCTGTTTAATCAGAGGAGGTGGTACTTTGTTCAGTAGATTTTGCTGATAGCTAAAGGGCTGTATAAATGAGGCAACATTGATTGATAGCCACTTCATTAGGTAATATGAAATGAAAGAGTGAGAGGCGGAGGAAGGGAAAGAGTAATGAAGCAACATAAAGCGCCGGTGTGTTTGAACCTAGAGGCCCTGAACACGTTATCGTGAAATGAGTCACAGAATGAGAAAGTTGAGGCAAAATTAAGACATATGAAAAGACTGACGTCTGGTGTGCTGCTGCATTGAAAGCTGAGGCTCCGGAGCCTCGGGGGTCCAATCAAGTGCACTGTATTCAGTACACCTACTGCGGCCTTCAACTCGTAGATTACTGGAGCCAAGTGACAGCTTTCTTATTCAGATAGTGGAGCCAGTTTGTGTGCACAGCAGTTTCTGGCTTTGTTTCAAAGTGATGGAGAGCTGCTCAGAAGCAGTGCAATTAGCCACAAGGACACTGAGACATTGTTATCTTTCTCTCCATTCACCTCTCCGCTGCCATGTCACTTGTACACCCTTCCTGTGTATCGGGCCCTTCCTCGGGTGCGCATTAGTGAATGCACAAAACAGTAGGGACACTTTTCCCTTTGAGTAAGTGCAGTGGTGAGGTGAAATCTGGTAAAAGCTCTTCTTTTGTCCATTTAAGTCAGTATCACAAAGGAAGAGATGAAGCTTACGCAGAGGAGAGAAGTTAATGATTTTTTTTTTTTTTAGGATTCAGAATTAAAATTTAAAGTGCAGATTTTGCAAATGTGGCCACAAGCCAGTGTGGAGAGGATAACCCAGATATTGTATTTGTTCAGTATCCAGATAGAAAAAAAATCCAGATTTTATTCCGTAGGTGAAGTGAGGTTGAGAAGTGAAATTCAATCGCTGTTGTGTACTAGAAACAGGGGGCACAATTTATGCACAGTTTTAGTTTTATACAGATTTTACTCACAGCTGCGCTAGAATTAGGGGAACATCTGAGGAAAGGTTTCTTTTTCTTCAAGCAAAGACTACAACTGATGGCCAATGAGCAGAGCTACAGAATACTTCCGTCTTATTAAAACTTGGAACTTGTCTCTGTACCTTTGACTATTTTTCCCATCAGTACTGATAACAATGTACTGACCTAGATACAGTAAGTGCTGAGAAGAAGGAAACAAGAGAGTTGACACGATGAGACAGGTTTCAATTACACCCCATTACACAAACTTATTTGGAATTACTACCTAAAGACTCTGTTGTAAAAACTGATTAGTTTTACAGCCTACTGCATTATACTATATTATAATAGTGGACTATTAATACTAATAAAGTGGAAGTAGCATTCCAGTGTTGTAGTTGGTCACGGTGGAGCTAACGTTAACTATTTTATATACCGTTGGGTCGTTAAATGTATAACTGTAAATCATATTTTATTTAAGGTCATAATGTTATTTGTGTAAAATTGTAATCTGCAAAGTAAGTAGCAACTAAACCCATCACATGAATGTGATGGATTAAAAAGTACAATGTCTTTTTGAACTGTAGGAAGTATAAAGTAGCATGAAATGGAGATACTCAAGTAAAGTGCTAGTACCTCAAGTTTGTACTTAACAGTACCTGAGTGATTAATATTATGGTACTAGCCACAACCGCAAAACTAAAATGTGTTGTGTTAAAAGCTGGAATTATCCTTGAGCGGCGTTGACACGTTGCTCAAGGGAGCCTCAGCTGTAGTTGCCAAATTAATGGAGAAATCCCATCCACTGTCTTTGAACCAGTACCTTCCAAACACAGCCGTGGAAAAAGTAGAGTTGAAGAGTTTCACTCTGTCCCTCTCCACCAGACTCCCGTATTTTGACCGTGGCTCTGAACCTGTTTGCTTGAGGAGTGTTAGACTGACAGTACTGGGGCAAGACTATTTTACCAAGACTCTTTTTAGCTCCCATGTAGCTGGCAGCCCAAAGCACAGCATTTTCCCTTCAGACAGGGGGTCTTGGATTGTGGGCACCAGACCTTATTAACATACAGCAGAGCTCTAACAGATGCCTGGCACCAGTGTCTCCTGCAGGATGGTTTCTAGCTGCGTTGGGCGTTGGGCGTACTGTATGTTCTATCTGTTAGCAAACTAGGCTTTCATCTCTCCCTCTATCCCTACCTACACCTTTAGGGTATTGAGCAGTGCACTTGTCTCAGTCTCTCTTTTTAAAATTGCTTTTTTTATGACATTTCTGCTTTATTAGAATATATACCGTGGAACTATATCTGAGCTCCTGATGTGCTTCTGTTGTCATATCAGGCTCAGGATCTTTTTGGCTAGGCACATCCAATTTTTAGAGGAAGCAGTAAACACATTTTTATTCCATATTTAAACAATGCACAATGGAATATCTGTAAATATAAAAACGTATACCATAAAGATGGCTATACTTCCAAGATAATGTTTTATTACTGTTACAAACCTCAGAGGACACACAGAGATCTTTTACACTTTGCCTTTTGAATACTATACCTCTAGATGGTTACAACGTAGTAAAAGGTCTTATTAGAGGAAGAGGCGAGAAAACATGGGCGACATCGAGTAACAAAGGTTGTGATTTGGATTCAGATGTGTGAGTTCGTGGATATCATAGTTCACATTCCATTCTCCTGTATAGAGTACGTACTTAAGTATTTTAGCACATTTTTTGTCGAGCAGAGAAGGGTCTGCACACTTAGATCCAGTGTAAGTAATTAATAATGAAGCCAACCTTTTTTCACATTTGTCCTGATGTGGGTGTTGCGACTGAAAACTTGGCTTTATATATACTTGCACTGGACCTCTGTGCACAGCTTCCTTTTCTTCACATTTGAGCATAGTGTCTCGAGCGCAATGTTTTCAGCTACATTTCATCATTTTTGTGCGTCAGCATCTTATTTTCTGCATCTTTAGCAGGGCCGCGTTTTAATTTAAAGCGTAGTGAGACGCTTTGTGGTGACTTTTTTTTTTTTTTAAGTTGTGACTTGACTCTTCCACCAATGCACCAGTCCAATCCACCACTGCCTATAGCATCCCTCTTTATTCAACTGCTTTAATGGTTTCTCTCTCCTCCAGGTGGTGGTAAAAACTCGCACTGAGTACCAGACAGAGAAGAAGAGGCTGAAGGTTCCCAAGGTGGAGGAATTCACCATCAGCTTTACTGATGGGGTGTCTGAGAGACTTAAGGTAAGAATGAATGAATCTCTAAACTCTGAAACTTTATAATAATAAAAAATAAAAAATAATTTTTTTTAAAATTGCTTTACTTGATTATCTTGATTATCTGTGAAGAAAAAAAAAAAAAGGCTGCCCAAGGAGATTGTTTTTGTGTGTGCGCTAAGGTAAATTTTGTCATCATTGCTCTAATTAGGAGCAGGATATTTATTCATCTGACATTTCCTTCCTCGGCTTACCAAAATTAAATCAGTGTGCGCGGCTCGGTGTGCCAGTTTGGTTTAGAATTACACCTGCAGCTGACTCACTTTGCTATGTAAATACTCGGGTGGTAGGGATGCAAGCAGAGCTGCAGACAAACAAATGGAAGAATTGGTAATAGTATGAATATCTCATGCAGACATGAACATCATGCTCCATCTGTTTCCTCCGTTTCTTCTCTCCGTCTCTCACACGCACGCATAATCATGCACATGCCTGCAAGCACACACTCTTTTCCAGTGATGGAAAGTAAATAAGTAGATTTACTTAAGAACCGTTTTAAGTATACTTGTGAGGCACTTGTACTTTACTCCATGACTTTATACAACACAACATTTTAAATGGAAATATTATGCTTTTTAATCCACTAAATTTTTTAAGGATGACATTGCAAGTCACTTTACTGATAAAAATTTTACATTAAGAATTATGATAAGCTTATAAAATACAGCACATTGTTAAAAGGTTATTTTTCTGATGTCTATGAGTTGTTAGCAGCTCCACCAAAGACTGATTTCCCCTCACATTTTGAAAATGATTTGGGAATGACGACTGTTTGGGCCAAGCTGGACTGGGTCTGTTCCAGTCTGGGTTAGCTGATTTTGACGGGCATCTAATAAAATCATTTAGTGTCTGATATTTAAAGATACAAGCCTTCGGATCCAGTCGCTGCCATTCGTTCTCCTGAATAATTTTTTTTTTTTTTTTTGCACGTGTCACTCAAGGGAGACAAACTAGTACATCAACCTTTTCAACGCAAATGTCACGGCATATAAACAGTGCAAGCAGCTGGTTGTCGTCCATGTTTGTGTTCGTACAAGGAAACGCGACAACAGGTGTCCTCGCAGGTAACTGCGATGGGGTCTACCGCCAGTTACCCGCACCAGAGCTCCCGTCATTACTTACTGTGATGTAAAAATTGTGAGCTGCTGGAAGAAGGTTTGGCTTAAGCAGAAGCATTTATCGATGCATCGAGGAGAAGAGGTACTCATGGGACTACATCACATCCATACATCTGTGAAGCTTCTAATCGGCACCGAATCCTGAAGACTAACTCACAGTTTACCTAACTCGCGTTGCATATCCCAATTACCTCTGTCCCACTAAGAGAGATTTACTGACCATGAGGCACAGCGACAAAGGCTGGTTGTTATAGCTATCTCCCGTATCACTACATTCACAGCGATCGGAGAGTTCACTATTGTTCACAGTAGGTGACGAGAGTGTGACGTTTGTAGATACGCTGCCTAAATGAAAGAAAATCGACATAAAGAAGGGAAGTCCCCCCGCACTTAAGAGTCGTTCGATGTGTTTAGTGTATTTACTCAGTTTTATGCTTTATGTATCTTTCTGACAAAGAATAAAAAAAATAAATAAATAAATTAAAAAAAGTAGCTTAAACAGCTCCACCTCAAGCAGCTACAGTGAAATGCTGCTTACACACTGTTGCATTAGTATTAAAAATCTAATTATGTCTCAGGGCCCATTTTACTGCAGAATGAGAACTTTTACTTTTGATACTTTATGTATATTCTTGTGATAATGCTTTTGTACCTCTCCTTCAGTGGGATTTTGACCAGGACTTTTACTTGCTGAGTACTTCTTCCAACACTGCACTTCCCTAGCAAAGATTAGGACAGGCGACTTCAGCTGTGTGTGTGTGAATCCCCAACTATCTCCAACAACACCTACATCACCAAGGCGCTGTCTGTTCCATTTTTCCGTCGTTAGGGGAGACCAAAGAGAGCTCACGTTGTCATGGCAGCAAAGAAAACCTCCCTCCATGGCAACCCTGGCAGAGACACAGAGAGAGAGGAGAGAAAGTGTGCGCAAATGTCTAAGTGTGCGCGTGCGCGCGTTTCAACGTGTGTGTAATTGAGAGGTGTAACGCCGGCTTGAAAGGTCCTTGAAAGTGGAGGACAGTAGAAAGATATCGGACACCAAAAGAGGCTGTGAAATTATCAGGTTGAGACAGTGTGTACACACACACACACACACACACACACGCACACACACACTATTCACACACTGCTACACTGAAGCTGTTTCAGAGCATTGTTGCCAAGGTTAAGCAGCAACCTGCCTCACCTAGGCCTCTACACTCTAAAGCGATGCAATGAGCTTGGTGTCTTGGAAATGGCAGTGTCGGTGGAAAGGCACGTCAGGAATCCTCTATGTAGGCAAAATGTGTGTTTTACCCCTGAAGTTGGCTGAGTCCAGCTGAGCCCGGGAGTCCCTTACTGATTTCAAATACAGCCACACAAAGAGGCGCAAGTGTTCTAGTCTTTTATGAGCTGTGCTTGAAATTGTACAGGTTAAACAGGGAGAGGAGTGGGCCATATGGGCAAAATCTTCTATCACAGTATATGTAACATACTTTTTTTTGGTCAAATCACAATATTGATATACGCTCAGCTGGCAGTTTATTAGGTCCACCTAGCTAAAACGAATACAGTCTAATGAAATAGTCCTGCAATAAATCCTCCCTTCATGAAGGTTTCAATATTCAGTTTTTATTGAAACTCTGTTGAAGTGTTGATTCAACTTCGTGATCATTTTGGCTGCAGTTTGTGGTCCTGCTGACCTGTATTACGTTCTACGAAGAAGTGTGTCTGTTATTTTACCTACACTCATTGATTTGAAATGGGTGGACAAAAAAACACACCTGTCAACATAATGCATTGCAATTCAACACCACCACAAGCTGCAGGCGCTGCTGCGTTAGTTTTAGCTGGGTGTACCTACTAAACCGACAACAGTGTATATTATGATATAGCACATTTTCTGAAAATCAAATTGAGAAACTTTTTATGCATAAGATAGCTAGATAGGACTGCCTAATTTTGATTAATATAATGAATTGAGTACCTGAACAATCCAGGTACTTCATCGCATTCTTGTCGAAAAGTAAACAATATTGCCTTGAAAATATACTGCGTTTTAAATTCTAGTGTTGCCCACTATGGCCCAATACAATAGCCACATCAGTATAAATGGTGGAGCGAAATCTCTCACGGTTGATCAATTCCCATCATTTGCATTTGAAACAAATACTGAGAAGAAAGAGGAGGGAAAACAAACACACACACCTTTCCAATATCGGATTTCATGCCGTGATTGGCTTGACAGGTGTTTTGGAGACTTGTGAATGTGTGGCACTTGCAGTAATGGAAACAAATCAGGACACATTGCCTACGCGTCGCCAAACGGCGATGCTGAATTGCCATGCTGGTTATCGGAGTTGTCCAAAACATTGCCGCAGACTTAACAATCTTGTCTGGTTTGCCACCGCATCAGCTTTTGTTAGACAGAAATGCATCTCAGTCTATGTGATTTTGTGCAGTGTCGGTTGCTTTTGGGTGCTCAACTGCACCGCTTGCTCTGCCTGACTGACAGAGCAGATTCTGCAGGCGCACAGGCATGTCCACACTGACACACAGACACACACACACACACACACACAGTAAAGGGAAACAGCGTGCTGTGCAGAGCAAACATTTCTGGATGAAAAGCTTGCACATCTCTTCTCTCTTCAAAGCTTTGCAGATTGTGTTGATGGATGAAGAGCTCAGCGTGTAAAATGCTCTCTAATCTGCCCTCCCTCACTGCCTTGCTCCTGCTTACCACTCTCCATCCTTTTCTCCACTCTCCTTCCCTGCCTCTGCTTTCTTTCCTCTCCTTGCATGTTTCTGCTTACTGCGTTGCTTTTTCCTTTTTTTGATGTAAACACCTTTATTTTGAAATGCACTGCAGCTTCATTTATAAATGACATGTTACATTTCAGACATTTGTCCACAGCTTTTGTTCAGAGTGAAGAAAATGGCTATGGCAGTGTCCCTATGAATACAGAATAAGGCTGCTGCAAGGAAAGCAGATAGAAAAAACAGGAACAAGTGGGGAGAAGGCACATTGGGAGAGTTTATGTTGCCTTGAAAAACCCACCAGAAAACGAAGAATATAAAATAAAGTTATAATTTGGTGGGAGTAGGGCATAAGACCAGATATATTTGATGATGGTTTCTCATACAAGCTCCTTCCCTTCCTGCTCTCTCTCCTTGTCTATATCATCCCTTCCATCCCTCCCTATTTCCCAAAGATTCCTCCCTTTAGACCTGGTTCATGTGTCATTGCTTCCTGTGTCCCTGTCCCCTCCCTCTTTCCTCCCTCCTACTCTCATTCCGCCCCTCGCTGCCTGCCTCATACTCCCCCCCCTCTCCGTCTTTCTAATTTCTCCCATCAGACCTGAGCTACATTGTATTCCCTATAGTTGATTTGTTCCATGAACGAACCGAGGAGGGCACGTTTCACCCCTCATTAGCGAGCTCAAGGAAAGCCAGACTACAAGCCCCTGAATTTCACTGCACGTCGAGCAAACCAAACCTGGAGAGGTCTCAGTTAGAGGCAGGAGGGAGGGAGAGAAGAGATGGCCAGAAAGACATGTACATAGGTACTGTACATTGAGCCGATATTATCGTAGGATTTCGGTATATTTTTGCCGATAAAACATAAAAAAAAAAGAAAAGAAACAAATGCACAAAATGTTTTGAAAAGGCGTGATTAGACTTCAATCTCTTGACATAAATAATATTTGCAAAAATCTTAGAGATAACAGAGAGGCGCAAAAGGATACTAGTAACTTAAAGAGAAATTGATTTGCAAATTGATGTATAAAGAGGAATTATTCTTTGCTGACAGGTGATTTTAAGTTTAAAAAAATTATTAAATATTATAGTTAAGTAAAGGTTTATAGTGCATTTTTACAGTTAACAGTATGGCGTCTGTTATATTTGCTCTCAGTGTTCTTGAACTGTGAAATCTCATGTTAATTGAATATTTTGGTCACAATTCTTAATAACCAGTTAAACCCTGTCTCCTAAAAGCGTACGTTTATATACAACTAATATGCAACGGCAAATGTGTTCAGAAAGAATTTCAATGCTGAACTGTAACATTTTTTTTGAATCAACAAAATAAGGGAACAGATTTAATGAACCTATCTGAAAAGTCATAAAATGTTCATACTGATGATGTATTTGTCAGGTTTTTTCTACAATATCATCTCGTGGCAATTGAAGCATGATGTTTTTATGGTTATTTTCGCGCCACTGACAGAACTTGGTTAAGGTTAGAGAAGAACTTAATATGACATGAAAAAAGGTTTCACGTGAAGATAATCAAGGCAGCAATTAAAGTATATGTTTACCCAAAGCTGTATAATGGGTTAGATAAAGATAATGTTTTGTGGGGTTTCCTCATCAAAATTGTTCATGTTATCTGCTATGTTAAAAAAAACAAAACAATCTTTATTGGATGTATGGAAACTCTCAAATATTGTTATTGGATTGGCCAAATACTGTTCGGCTCTAATAAGGGGGGTGAAATTGAGGCTAGATAAAGGTTTTATAGTTTGGTTTAAATTCAGCTCATGACTTTTGCTGCAAAGGACTTATTCTCTTACGTTACGTTTTTTTTTTCCATCCTGCTCAACAGTAGACTTTCACACAAAAAGAAAATGTCATGAAGATTATTTCTGAAAATGAGGACTTGGAAGAGAGGAGAGGATTTGTCTGAATCAGGTGGGCAGGGATTGAGAGATGCAGGTGTAGGGACTGATGAAGGCTAGATTTAATTTGTGTTGTCCTGCTTGACTTGTGGCTGGCTCGCTATCCAGAAAAAAAAAACGGCGTACTTGGCCGGCCCTCACCCATCACACACTTCAAACCCACGTTTACACACCCACTCCTACGGGTCTGACACTCTCACACTCCCAAACACATGCCAATACAAACCTCAGCATGCGCCACAAGACACACCCACGCACGCACCCACGCACCCACGCACACACACACACACACACACAGTCAAGTGAACAACTGGGAGAACAATTTATTTACCTTCAGCACTGGCATTATAATCTGAACACTGTGTGGTGTTGAAGAAGGGAGAGCATCAGAGGGAAGAAAAGAAGAGGGCGGATGCTTTTTTCACTGATGTGGGTGCAAACTGCATCTACACTCCTCTGCTGCACTTGGAGTACAGCAGGTGTTATAAAAACAGAGATGATAATGTACTTGTACATAAGCGTCACCTCCCACTTTGGTCATCTATTTAGATATTTTTAAATCTATACATTTAAAATTATTCTACATTTTACTTGTTTTTACTGACTTTCCTTGAAATATACCATATTTTTGCAGGTGTTTAAACAGGTTTGCAAGAAGAATTGTACCTCTAATCAAGGTACTCTTGTGATAAAGACAGGTCAAAATATGGTTCCGTTAATAGAAAGTGAAAGGAAAATTGGGAGAAAACATGAATAAGCTGCTCATTATGCACCAGAGTATCTCTAAGGAAGTAAAGAAACAATTTGAGTATTTTTAAAACCTGATTTCTCTTCTCTAATGATTTTATACCAGACTTGTTTATTAGCAATCTAATAAATTCCCAGACTAAGAGTCTACAGCCAAGCCAGCACCTCTGTGAGGCTACTGTATATTTTGACACAGCGGCGCTTGAAGCTAACATCAGTGTAAATGGTAGAGCAAAACGCTAACTTGCGCACAACAACAATGCTAACATGCTGAGTTGGTTTAGCATGTTAGCATGCTATCACTCGAACTGTTGACCTGACAATAGTGCTGGAAGAAGAATCGAGCGGATCACCGCAGTTATTACAATTCATCCTGAGGTGGTCATGTATGTCTGTGCCTCATTTCATGGCAGTCCATCTGGTGGTTGTTGAAACATTTCACTCAAGACCACAAATGTCAACCTCATGGTGGTATTAGGAGGAAAAGTTGGAGGCTTACCAAAATCTTGGGGATTTATCATCTGGGAAACAGTAATGTTTGGATAACATTTCATGGAAATCCATCCAATCCGGTGGAGATATTTCACAATAAAGGGCAAAACTTTTTTTCACTATCTCAGACACAAAATATATAGAAAATATAGAATTTAAGCGCATTTGTCCTTACATTTATACCATCATATAACACTGGATATGTGCTGTGTTCAAGAGAATGTAACTCTCTATGACCTTTTCCTTATGAGAGACTATGACTTCTTGCAGATCCTGCGGGAACATATACAGTAAGAGAGTCATTAGGTGAGTGATGGACAGACAATCTAAACCATATATGGCTATGAGCCATCTATTTATACTTTGAAATTTCTTTTTTTCCATACATACGAACTAATTTTTAAGAAGCTGACTTGAATTTAGTAGTAGTCTTGCATTATCATTATCTGCACCTCAGCAGCTGTTGTTTTTCCCAAAGGCAGCTTGAAAGTAATTGGTAACAGCAGTGAGAGTTTCTTAACCTGTTCAGGGATTCAGTCTGGCAATCTTTTACCCTCACACCGGCTACTCAGCGTCGTTCGCCCTCTCTTCATCTTCCCTCACACCCATCCCCTTCTCTCCTTCCCATTCTTCCTCCTTCACCTTCCCTCCCTCCCTCTCATCATCTGCCCAGCTCGCACTCTTGCGAGCCATATCGCCTCCTTCCGCCATCTTCCTTTTCTTTCCTCTCCCGTCTCCATCGTGTCATCACAAGCCAACAATCAGTGGCAGCGCGCTCACACTCTCTAATCACACTCATTGCTGGAAAGCATCTTACGACACCTCAAACACAAACACAGTCACAGTTCCTGTTACAGTGTAAACATGCCAGCTCCTATTGGCTCATATTCACAGACATCATATTGTTCCAAATTGGCTTCTGATAAAATGAACTAGCCAGATGTGATCCCTAGATTGTAGACCCTTGGTGTGCACACACACACTTGAGGTACACACACGCATGCACACACACACACACACACAGTTTCTGACTTCCATTGTTAAATTAGGAACTGGTTCAGGCTGCAGTGTTCAGTTCAGATCTCAGCTGGATATGATAGCTGTATTGGCTTTGTGTGAGCAAAAAAATCAGTTATCAGCGTGAAACAGACAGGAGGAGGACGCTGTTAACAGGCTGAAAATCGAACACTTTGTAAAATGAAAACCAGCATACATCTGGATGGTGCCGTGCGTGTGTCTTTATGCGCCGCTGAACCACAAACACATTCCTGGTTGGGTCAGTCTGCTGTCCCAAAGGCCTCGAAGCCGGCTCAAGTTTGAGTCATTTGTCACTGCAAAGCGGGTCCACTGTGTCAGCTGCCATGCGAGGCGCACCGACGGACAATTTGAAAGGCTGGACAGACAGACAGGTCAGAGTCTTCAGGGCCGGATAGAACGGCAGACAGACGGATAACAACAGAGACAGACACCGCCGCTGTGTGAGGGATATTTGGGATGATTTATAAGTCCAGATGGCTTCTGTTCTGCTCTACTTCTTGCTTCAGATCCCACATCAAGCAGCACCTCAAAGGACGGCAGACTTCAGTCACTGTCTGCCTATCAATATCAGCAGATGTGAACACATACACATGAATCATCTCTCTTACCCATCAGATATACGAGGAACTCTTACAATAAAATTATATTTATGAAATATAATTTTAAATATAAATATTTAATTCAAATTTTAACCGCACATCCTGTTTTATCTCAAAGGTCAAGGCACAGAGAAAATCCAATTTGTGATTGTAGGAAAAGAATGCTGAATCTATGTAAGATCCTGTCCTGCTTTTATCCAAGGACACAGGGGCGGCTGCATCCAAACTCTGTATGTTGGACTTAATAACTCAGTTGTCAGAGGTTGCCAGGACTAAAAAGGATTTCTGAACCTGATCGATGACCAAAACCTCCATGCAATCTGACAGCATTAAGTCTCTTGGCACACATTTTCATACGCAGCCCGACTTGTTTAAATATGTGTCAGTTTTGATGATTTTGTTTTCAAATGCACCACTGCTGAAGACAGGAATCTTAAGAGTTCATGATGTTTTTCAAATACCTGTGTTTTTCTTTATCACAACACGTCTTAGGTCTTAACTGGTTGATTCGAAACTGCCTGTGAACATATTATCTATGTTTTGTATTTTGATAGCAAGCGGGATATCTCTAAAACCTTTTACCACATTTCAATGAAATTTGATGGAGAATTAGGTCATCGCCCAAAGGAAAAAGTAATTAGTGTCTGGTGCTGATCAAGCAGTTTTTAAAGGATTTCTTAACTTTTCGAGATAGAAAAAATAGTTTTAAAAGATGCCCTATTTTCTCATGAACTATTGGCGTTACTGAAATGAAAAAAAACAAAAACACGGTATATATGTGCACACACGCACACACACACACACACACACACACACACACACACACACACACACACACACACACACACACACACACACACACACACACACACACACACACACACACACACACACACACATGTCCTTGTTTTACTGTATTCGTGGGGACCTGTCGTTGACATCATGCAATCCCTAGCCCATTACCTTAACCATCACAACTGAATGCCTAACCCCAACCCAAAAAGCCAAATGTTAACCCTCAAACAGCCATTTAAACTTGTGGGTTACAGAACTTTTCAAGTGTAGGAAAAAAAATATTTACATACATGCATAGACATACACACACACACACACATTATAATACATATACATATATATATATATATATATATTTACAAATTGCAAGCCTGTCTCTAAGAAATGATATTCATAAACTACTAAAATGTTTTTCCAATTCTGTTGTGGCGGCAATGTAATGATTGTTTGGATTATGTTCAGAGGAAAATTTATTTTTTGTTTATTTATTCATTTCATTTTTTGAATGAATGAGGCGCTACATAGGTTAACATCAGTGTCACCAAGAGGTAGTCGGGGCAGATGGTGGTTGTAAAAAGTGCACGACTGTCAAAATGTAATGTATTAATTTCATTCCTATGCAGATATGATGAATTCAAGGCAGATAAGAATAAATTCCTGCTGCATCTCAGCTGCTTTAAGGTGCATGCTCTGTTCATAGCCTGTCAGTATCTGTTCATTCTGCCACAATAGGAGTGGAGACATAAGTCCAGTAAGACTAAGAAAAAGACAGGCTTTGATGTCTCCATGTTGAAAAATGGTAAAGTGAAGTAAGAAAGTGAGCAGCCATTGTGCCCCCCGTCCTCAGCCAGCGTCCTTCACTCTGCGGCTGCTGTTCTGACAAGCTGAGCCATGGGGGCGATTAGGAAGCAGGCAGACTGTGGATGACTAGTCTGACCTTCCAGTTCTTAATTCTCTGTTGCTTCCTCTCACTTTAACGCCTGTCCCTATCGTCGATTCAACTCTCTCTACCATTTATGTTACCCATGCTGTATTCGCAGTCCACACATCAGCATCTGGATCATCACTGTCTTTATCTATTATTAGTATCATTAATGCTGTTTTATTATCGCTACGGTTATTTTTCTTCCCCACCTGTAATTTAAGTTTCTGATAAGTCTGAAAACGTGCCTATAAACCACATATTCTGAACATTATCTTTTCTGGTAAGTGTGTTGACTCGATTATCATGGCAGCTTTGAATATCTCCCTTATCATCTATTTTACCCCTGAAGCTCCTCTCCTCAAGACAAATCATCCCACTCCCCACTCCCCACTGAATCATATCCCTCTCTGAAATCTCCCAATCTACTCTAAGTACAAAAATCCTCTCTTTTCTGTCTCTTCAACTTTATTTCTCATATTTCTTCTCTGAACACTTGTCAGGTCTGAGTGGTTCTGAGTTTGGCATTTCTGTCGTATGCACATAAAGTTGATTGATCCGGAACCTGAAGCTAATTTCAGTTTTGAACTCATTGTAAATTGTCCTCGATTAGAGCAATCTTGTAGCTACCTATTATTAATATTAATATTATTTAAAAAAAAGTATAAAGTAATAATTATAAAAGTAGTAAAAGTAAGGCTAGTCTACAGCCACAAGAGATTGAAATAGTAAGATAACAGTATTGCTATTACTTTTTATATAGAAACTAAGAAATAGGTTTGTAAGTGCTTTAAGGGTAAAAGACAAGATAAAGCAACCAGGCATGAACTAATAAATCTTAAAATAAAAATCCTAGAACTCAAATGAAATGACTAAAAATAAAAACTACTTAAGTTAAAAACATCCTATAGGACAAGAAGAATTTGTCTTATGTAAAACTTGTAAAACTTTGGGTTCTGATGCAAGAGACTTCACAAAGATTTGGAAAATCAAAGTAAAAAAAAAAAAAAAAAAGGAAGAAGACTTGCATTTCAAGTCATCCGTCACTGTGACTTGCAAACATACACACATTATTTTGCTTATACAGATCATTCATCCCTCTGGAAAGTTCTCATGTGTTATTGTATTGCAGCACTGAATCACAGTACACCCTTTAATGTCAACGTAAAAAACGGATCCCTACTAAGTGACTGGAATTAATCATACATATATGATACAAAATACATTGTTACAGAAGTATTCACCACCACTGCCGCAGCCATTTGGGTTTTTAAAAGTCACATTATTTGTTAAATTGAGATCACCTGTGTGTAGTCAAGGCATTTCCATTGATTGATTGATTACAGCTGGAGCTGGAAGGTCCAACTTTTGGCGAGTTGGTATCGTGGCAGTCCCTACACCTATTGAGTCCAGTCCTCAGTCTAATCAAGAATTTGGAGCTGGATTTGAAAAAGGCTTTTCACTCAAAATACCCGTGTAACCTGACAGAGCTTTAGCTGAGGGACACCTATCCACACAGAATCGAGGCTGTACAGCAACGTCTGCCAAATGTGCGCCCACTAAATACTGACTTAGAGGGGACGGATACTCATGCAAACAAGAATTCTGTATTTTAAATGTGTTGTTAATTTAGATCACCATGTAAAGAGCCATTTTCACTTTGACATCAAGGTTTGTTTGTGTTTTCTGTTCAGTCTTTCAGTGTCAAAAAAGCCTAATTAAATTTACATTAATGTTGTAAAACAAACAAGAAAACTTTAAAGTGGGTGAATACATTTTAGAGGCAAAGTAAAAGGGATTAAGTCAACCATCGTACGCACACACACACACACACACACACACACACACACACACACACACACAGAGCTGTGTACATGGTGAACATATGTAGGAGCGTAAAAAAAACACCCAGGAGACTTTGAGCTGGGGGGACATTAGAGTAATGAACCTTGTCTTGTGATGTAAACAACTGTTTAGAGATTTGCCAAGTGTGTGTGACTGTATGTCTGTGTTTGTGTGTGTGTGTGTGTGTGTGTGTGTGTGTGTGTGTGTGTGTGTGTGTGTGTGTGTGTTGGAAGGCGGATCCCATCATTAATGATATCTCCTCTTTTGCTACATCTTCATCTAGCAGAGTAGGAGCTGATTAGCAAATCTAATCCAGATGTTTAGTGTCTCCCCAGAGACTTATTACTGATTCACAATTAGTTTCTGTTTGAGTATTTGTGTGTTCGTGTGTGTGTGTGTGTGTGTGTGTGTGTGTGTGTGTGTGTGTGAGTGATTGTGTGTATACTCATGTTTATTTCCTTGGTGCACATGTTTTATAGGTGAGAGTGTACACTAGGTTTCAGATCATATTTTAGGAACAAATGAGGAATCATGAAGTCCTTGGAACAGGGGTTTTGCGGGGTTGCAGCACAAGATGATGTTTGTTCATTGTGGTCTTGTTTATGCATTTATGTCTTTGTCTCTTTCACCCTTTCTGTCACTTTCTGTCTCTCGTTCGTGGCATTTTAAGCCCACCTGCTATTTGTTTTGGAGAGCACATCCTCCTCCAAGTGCCATCTCTAACCAATATGACAGTGTGGTCAAAAAAACCTTTGAAGTTTTGTCTCCATAGAGACCTTGCTTAATTGGGATACATTAGCATAATTAGCGTCTATCGCCTTCTGAACATGCACTGACTCAACCGGTCCTGAGCTTGTAGATTCTGTGTGCATGGGAGAGAAAGACTTTCGGTGTTCTTAAATGACAAATCATACTACAAAAAAGAAGAGGAAGTAAAAATCCACAATGATGCCTGCTATATACACACACACACACACCAAGAACATACCTTTAGTATTCCAATGCAGTCAGACCCTTAAATTTACATTTAGCCTTATGTCGCCCCCACAGGATTATTCCTGAGAAAAGGCTGGATCTTCACTAAAGCTGGAAACAGAATACATAATTTAAGGGCTGATTATAATCCTAACTTTCCCATGAAAACTGCTTTTTGAGACCGTAAAGTGTCTTCGCTGCTGTCCTGAAAAATAGGCCAAGTCACCATGGACAGTCGGCACGTTATCTTTTAGTGCGCAGGATTTTAAATCTCTCATCTCCCAGCAAAGCATCAGAGTAGCCGGATCCATCAAGATTACATCAAAAACATTTGATTGCCACAGCTCGATTTGACTAATATTGCTGTGATCTTGTGGTTTAAGATCATTAAAATCTGAAAATTTTGAAGTGAGATTATTGTAATTTGCATAAATCCGTTGTTAAATGTGTGATGCTCGTACTTGTCCATGTGTGGATTTTAAAAGTCCTCTAGTTTGTTTTTGGCTGGAATATCTCCCTTTTGGCTTGAACACACAATCTGTATGAAGCAGAGCCCTTGTTTTGTTCCCGCTAGTCAGTACACTGGCCAACTGGGTCTGGCTAAAAACAAAATTCAGCAATTCTTCCTGTGCTTTTCTCGAGGAGACTGCAGAGGACGTTCAAGTACAAAATGCTTGTAGCTCGTTCATCTCTGGATGTACACAGTCACAGAGAGGGAGGAGATTATATTGTTCAATACCAGACAGTTTTTACCTTCTGCACTTCTGTATTTTTTTCTATATATTTGACAAAGAAGCTTTAACAGGACCAAATCTGTCTTAATCCTTGAATTGGGTGATCAAAGACTGCGGTCATCAACATAAACACCCTTATGCAGCTTTACCGAATGAGTTTGTTTTCTTTGCTGCATCTGAGTGACCTTTATATGAAATGATGGATCTATAATAAAATCACCTCACATACACGGGACAACAGCGCGGGCACTGCATAAGCATCCAAAGTCAGTGTTATATTCATTGTTTTTTTGGAAGAGATTGGACAATGTGTGTACAGTAGCTTGTTGACCTCACTAGACCAAACCTCACGAAACCTTCTGGAAAGCTCTGAGGGAGACTTGTTCGTGTGTGAAGACCCCAGCTGACCCGAGATCACAGGAAAGTCTTGTGTTTTCTCAGGTTGACATTATATCACTTTGTGTTTCCATCCGAGAGGCGATGCATCTCGACGGTTGAGTGTTTGTACTTTGTTGCCGCACTACTGTAGCTGTGCTTGTCTCAACCGGATAGCGAGTCCTCGAGAGCCCAAATCCCCGCACGCGGTCTCCTTGACATCCCCTCTGCCCCGTCTCAGATACTCCGCTCTGAGGTAGCCGGCTCCCCAAACGATCTCTGCTTTGAGAGTTGTCTTTGTACCACTGGCTAAAAACAAAGAACTCTGCGCTGAGGCGCTATGGGAGGGAAGACAGCTCACATGATTAGCAGTCGCCACTACAAAAAGCGTCTTGGTGGAAAATCAACAAAAAAAGTGTGCTGTTCTCAAGTACACCAAAAATGGCTCTGTTGTGTTGCCCCCTGCTAAAAATGAAGAAATAGAGAAAAAATGCGTTTTTTTCCTCTTGAGTCTTGCTAGTTTCTGAACACAAGTGTAAAAGCCACAGTGGTAGAGAGTAACTACACTAAGTACATTCACTCAAGTACTGTACTGAAGAATCTATAGAAGGCAATGCCCCTCAGATTTACCTTGTGACCCCTTTGCAGGGGAAGTGACCCTTAGGCTGTGAACCACTGGACTAAACTACCTGACTGCATGTAAAGTAGTTAAAAATGAATACACAAGTATTAAATAATGTAAAATATAAAGGTTTATCAGTCACAGAAAGAGTACTTTTACTTTAACTGATAATACCCTCTGTTCTTTAAGTAGGATTTTGAATGCAGAATTTCTCATTGTGGAGGATTTTCCACGCTGTAGTAATGGGCAATTTTACTTAAAGGAACCAAATGCTTCATCTACCACTGAAAAACCACAAGATTCAATAATCTGGTTAGGAGCCAAAATGGCCACTGTCGTCTTGTGCCGAACTACTTTAGCAGTAGCAGCACTACTACAGCAGTAGTTTAGTCTTGATTTTCAAACATCACCAAGCTGCCTTGAAGCGATAATACAGAACTCTGTTTTTTTTGTTCATCATTTACCCAATGCTCTTATCCATAGCGTGCATATGTATTATATTATATTCCATGAATAGTGACAGTGTAGGTAGGGGCTTGGTGTTTTGCTCAAGGACACATAGTGATCAAACCCATGACCTTTCAGTTATCGGTTCTAGTTTCCCTCCACTTACCCTAACAGGTATCCTGTGACCCCCTTTGTTAATTTCATCATTGCAAAACTGCCTTAAGAGGATAAGAGAATATTTCATTTACATTTTTATGTATCTTGCTGATCCCTGACTTAAACGCTTATACATGTGATGTATGGGTGAGGGCTTAATGTCTCGATTAGACACTTCAGCAGAACACATTTCCATCTACACTGTTGAATCTTGAGGCTACCCTGGTTGATATATTTCCTGAGGGGGTGAATGAATAATGTTTTTACTTAACTTCACATTTTAATGTTCTAAGCTGAGCTGTATGAACAGTTTGATGTCTGACGTAATCGTTTATATTAAAGCTACAGTATGTAACTTCTTTTCTAATATTTTTTTTTGCTTGAAATAAGCTGCAAAACACATCTTAATGTGGAGAGGTGCTATCAAAGGCTTCTGTGACCCAGACTTGTTGAACAGCCTGGCAGCAGTGCAGAGATTTTTTTTTCCAAAGTCTTTGAGCAAGCCTCGCCCTTTTAACCAATCAGAGAAGGCCAGAGTCAGGGGTCTGAGCTCACGGCTGTCAATCAATACGCGAACAAGCTTCTGGTCTGCTGTTTCTCTGGCACTGAGGCTTCAAGCTAGTTTTAGCTGCTGTAAGACGTCCCCACGGCTGACTCACAGGCCAGCAAGACAGCGAACACGGCGGAGATGTAGGTGAAGGGCTGGCTGGGACGTAACGGAGCAGGGAGAGAAAAATGCCCACTGCAAGTTCAACACCAGACCAAAACCCAAACACATACAATTGACAATGATATGACACGGAGAAAATCTCCAAAACCAATCCGTTTCAACTTGAGTCCTATTTCTCTAGTTTTTGCAAGTGTTTTATTTGTTGGGATAAAACATGGCCACATCGCTAAACAGAAGTCATCTGGAGAAAGACACTCATTCATTCACATGATCAGAAAGGTTGTAAACAAGCCAACCCTTATCAGAATATCAGGCTTTCCAAATCCCGTTATTTGTGAGTTCACTCATAATATGGGTAACATTCCTGCACCAAGCAGGAAATCTCTGCAAACAAATACGGGAAGGAAGATCAAATCTGAACCTGGAATTTGGTCGGTAGACTTGTAGATGAGTATTCACAATGAACAGCTACTACAGATAGTACTTTGACAATTTTCTCTTCTTAATAGGATTGTCTAAACTGAGGGTTTTCTTCACACTGACTGATCATCTGACTTCTCATGTTTCTTGCCTCATCTGACTTATTTTTAATGAAGCAGCTGCTTTCTGATGTCTCAGCAATTAACTTGGCAAGGACAATATTTTTATAATGGATGAAGCTGATCGCCAAAAGCACGGAAATAAAATTGTAAAATCTTGCAATTATCTTTTAAGGGGGCATTCAACACTTATTTAGCCTTTACTGTTGGATGTTAAATTGAATGAACATGTACTGGCGTTAAGCTTTTTTAAATTTTTTTTTTTCTTTTTTAGGGGAGGCTTTGTCTCCGCTTTAGCTCAACCTGTCAAGACGTTCATTAATTTCATTACTCAAAAAACGTCCCTGAAGGCACAAGAGATTATTACAGCCAAGATAAAATGTATTTAATATTAGAACTTTTCACATTTGATATTAACAGCCCTTTTTATGCATGTCGCTCAGCATATCTTGCATGTGCAGCACGAGGCTTCACTGTAGAATACACAAAAGAGAAAAAAAACTAATCCGTGAAAAACCGGGGGACTGAGCTTCCTTTGTGCTGCTATTCAGAAGGTCTCAGAGGGGTAATAGGAAGATGAATGAAAAATAGTTGTTTATGCTTTTAGTGGTGCATTGATTGATGCATAAACTGATATCCCATTGTGTTTGCTGCCCGCCTGCCTGTCTGTCTGTCTCTGCCACCTGCTACCAAGAGAGGGAACAAGATTCTCCATCTGCCCTGGATCTCTATCATTTGCTCTCTGTCTACCTTTCGCTCGCTGCTTTATTGTCTCTGCCATCCCCTCCTTTATTTCTCACTTTGCTCCCTCTGTCACTCTTATCAGTTTTTATCAGCATCATTTTTCTTTCGCATCCTTCTCCTGTCACACTCCCACCGCCCCTTTCTCTCTCGCTTTCTTGCAGACACACACTTGCATGGCTCTCTTCCTCGAGTGATTGTGAGGAGGTGTCTGCTCCCCCATATGGCCCGTCAAGTTCCAGCAGCGTGGGTGGGGTGGTGCAAGCTAACATAGCATGGCGTTAAAAAAAAAAACAGAAATCATATGTCGAACGGTGGTGAAATAGGCTGTGAAAAAGCACGTCCATTTAGGAGACTGGATCTCTTGTAATCTGGTTTGATTTTTTGTTTTTCTCCATTACACACAACGGTCTACAGCTGCAGCTGCCTGTTGTTTCACTGACAGGACTCATATGCATTAAAACAGTAATCTATGGTTAAGTTTGGAGAACTGTATATTAGAATGTTAGTTTAAGGACTTTTGACTTAAAATCAATTAGGGCCATTAAAAAAAAAAAAAAACTTAAATTCCTACTTCTACTCCTCCTAATTCTGAACTACTTAGGGCTTAAAATGTTTAAATTTACATAATTTCTAGAAGAAGTTTGGCAGGTGTAAATTCAGCAATCTTTGAAAGTAAAGAAAATTTTGTAATGTTGGTCAGACAAATCAAGCAATAAGATGACACTGGGCTTTAAGAAAATGTGATTAAATGTCATTTTTTAAAAACTATTTTATAGCCAAAAGTAGAAGTAGATGGTATTCTGCCTATATTTATTTCATTTCAATTTATTTTCAAAAAATGTTGACTGACAAATTTGACTTTTATTCACTGTCTTGCAGAGACACTGATTTCTGTGTAGACTAAATACAAAGCAACTGGCTAACCTAGCTTAGCATAAAGACTGGAAATGGGGGGAAAACAGCTAGCCTGGCTCTGTTCAACGGTGACAAAATCCACCTGCCAGCACCTTTGAAGCTTTCTTTCTATACAGAAACCACGATGTAAAAATGAAAACTCACCATTTTACAGAGGGTTATGAACCTGAATATTTCTTGGCAGGGACTAGTAATATTCCTGGAGATCCACTCATTACTTGGCAGCTGGTTCTGGCCAAGAATTAGAGCGGCGTCATTCTCCTTATCTGACCGAGCATGGTGCCCAAACTTTTGCATATGCCACAATTTAATGTCGCATTTACCGGAGGGGTTGTGTTTACTTCTTTTCACTTCAAAAGTCAACAAAATACTCTATGTAATTTGCCCAAGGGAAACAACTTGGCAAGACAGTGCATACGATTATTTCCCAAAATGTCAAATTTTTCCTGTAAGTTGTCTTTAAGGTGCCACCTCAGGTTGGTTCTTGGATGTGATCTTTATATCTCTTCGTAGTTCCTACTGGCAGTTTTATTTATGATTAGATTAGTGGGTGTAAAAGAAATTAGTCTGTTTAGATTTGTTTTTGTTTTTTTTTAAGTTTTAACTGCTAAGTATTTATTTTGCTTTTAAGTTTTTATTTGCCTGTTCCAATTTAATTTGAGAAAACAGAAGGAATGGGATGCTGTTATAATGCATTTTTGCATAAAAGCCTTGCTTAGTAAAGCCTTTAATGCAATTTCTATCCACGTGAATAGACACGTGGGGTTCCTTTCGGCCCTGGATGAGTTCGGTGAAACGATTAAAGCCCAGCAGGCATAGTCACCTGCCATGCAGTCAATCCAATCTTTACTGATGGAGCCAATCCTTGTTAAGGACACGTTGTTCTTTGTTCAAATTATAGCCGCATGCTGCGTGTCTACCTGCATCCAAGAAAAACAAACGTCTGTCTGTTATCTGTGTCGCACAGCAAACAGGATGATGGTTGTGTTGGTGGTGATAGTGGTGTAGGATGGCACATACTGGCGCACTAATGACACAGCAACCACATCGACTGTATTTGACAGAAAATAGGATGATGCTGATGTGGGTGGGAGAAGCTGCCATGTTGGGGGATATCAGAGCCTCATGTTGACCAGCATTCAACTCTATTCTATTCTATTTTGTTCTATTATATTCTGTTTATTTGCTTATGCTCAGCATGACCACACCCCTGGCACAGCTTCGGCTGATATCAGGTAAATAGGAGTATTTTCTTATCATACAGGAATATTGCGTCAGGCCAGTAGATACTGGCAGATAAAAGTATGAATCGACTTCATGCATTTAGGCAGTCTTCATCCGTGAGCTGTCGGGTTCGTTCTGATGACCTCCTAAGGTTTACCGTGGAGTTCAGCCAGATTATGAATAATGGAGAAAGGTCAGGATAGATTTTTAATGGATTTATACACCACATGGCCGCAGCTGCATCAACAGTGATTTCAGAGACGATCGTTGCGATTACAAGGGGTTTGTTTTTGCTTGAACTGTTGCTCTGACTGCAAATGTGTTGAATCACTGAATGTTAACATAGGCTATACTCTCCATGCCAGGGTTAATCCCACTAGTCTATTGCATGTGTGTGCAGTGTCATGATCTAATTTTAAGCATCATTTAAGGGTGGTCGGACAATATATTGCTGTAGGAAGCAGTTTCATTAAATAAATAATCTGCAGAATGTTTATTTCAGTGTCTGACAAAATGCATATATAAATATGGAGAAAAATTTCATCCATTTTAGTTGTGCAAAAGAGCAAATCTCCTTAGCGACTGAAGTCGCTAATAGCCAACAGTCGTTTCATGTTTCAAAGTGTCTGAACAAAGTTTGCTCCGTGAGATGAGGAGCTTTACAGTAATCCCTCTTCTTAATAAGCCGTTTCATGTACATCGCTATTCAAATGGGGGTCAGGGTGGGTCTTCATCAGTCATTCCATGTTGCCACTCCAAAACGCAGGTTGCCATGTACTTTTAATGTGCTATTCAGTGTGTGATGTGGGAGATGTAATTTACCGAGGGTGTCAGCAGCAACCAAGCCTGAGAGTCGTGTCCCCCGGTTGACACCAAGTAAACAGTCAATTAACTTGCGTGTCCCTGTCCACCCCCATAACACTGATGGAGACTGATGATCACACCCATGTGTAATTGCTCTGACATTTCGCTGTGACGGATCATATAGAGAGCGGTAAACTGAGAATGGCTTCAACGCTGGCCTCTGACTGGAAAATGGAACCAGGAAATTAGAGATATTCAGCCATTAAGGAAGGTTCTGTCTCACTCACTGGGGTAAATCTGACTTTTTTATTGGCATTTTTTTTTTTTTTTTGGGTATGCAGGCATATGCATGCACCACACATACCTACAGTGGCACTTATGACTCGGCAGACAATACCATTTTTAACACTGCTATCCTTTGTGCTTCATTTGCATAATTCTAATTAAATGCTCAGTCAGAAGCACCCAATCATTTTGTCAAGTAGAAAGTGGAAGGAAACAAATCCTTTTATATGTTAATCTGCTTTACTATGACATTGTCTAGCCTTCCAGGGAAATAAATATTTCACACCTCAAACTACACATAGGCATCAATATGCAGAAATAAATGTATTATTTCCATCATTTTAGATTAGTTCTGCTTTTGCCTGCTATTTGGCCTTTTTCACACTGCATGTATTGTGATTCCCTACAAATGCTTGCCCAAGCAAATACTGATAACATTTCATAGTTCCTTGTTGTGGAAACTGACCGGAACATTTTAGATTGTTCCAGTTTTTATATTTATATATTTTGTTTAGACCGGCTATTGAATGCCTTAATTTGCCCACTCGAGCTCTTCAAAGGTTCCTGCGGCATCAGAAAGTGCAATTCATGTGTCTGTTTGCCACCAGTGAAAAAAGGATGAGCTTTTTTTTTTTTTTTTTGTCTGCTTCTGGCAGTAAACAGCTGGAAACATTTAGTAAGTAGATGAGGGTCCTAATTGATTTGTAGTGCTGACTCGAGCGCACTGACAATCAGCCAAGGTTTAATGGCAGGAGCTACGCTGATTGATTCTTGCAGCTGATTTAAAAACAAAATACCCAACAACTGAAATCAAATCCAAAGGAAAACTCAGTATGGATTGTCCATTGATGCTGTCAGCTATCAGCAGACATTTGCTCAGAATAATATTGTTGTGTATCTCATCATACGAAAAAACTTCTTTTACTTTTGTTTGTTTTTATTTACAGTTTACTTGGAATCATTAATTTTGACGCCAGAGTTTCCTCAAACGATAATACAATAATGTCAGAAGTGTCAATGAATGTATGTAAATGAATAATGAAAAAATAACTATAGTCCACTGAAAATTTATACACTAAGTAATCATTGCCTAATTGTCCTAATTCAACAGGCCTTTGTGGAAACACAGCTTGTTATATCAAGTCCTGTATATTAAGCTCACGTCACATGACAAAATGTCCCCATCTGCAGAACAGGAGGTGACATCTTTGAAGATTACAGGAAGATTTTATGTAAGCCGAGACAAGTCTGCAGTAGCTTTATTGAGCTTTGTTCTTTCACTTTTACAGGAACGTTGGTAATTTAATGAGGAGGAACTTGTAGAAAGTTTTTATGCATATTAATTTCTCCATAAACCTAATTAGAAGTTTGTATTTACAGTAGACCTTGTAAACATTTTGACATGTCTAAGTAGGAGAAGCACAGCTTTAAATAATAAAATTAATGACGGCTAAATTCCAATTATCTACTTCAGTTCCAGAGTCCTGAATCATCTTAGTCACACCCGTGCTTCACCTACTATGACAAGTCAAAAGGCCTGCTGTGAAAAAGGCCTGCCGGAGGCAAAGCTCTTGTTATATATACCATATACAGACAAATCATTCATCATGTAGCAACAATAAAAACAGAACAAAGACCAATAGAAAACAAGAACACAGTTAAGCAGCAGGGAAATGATTCCCATGTGCGACCGATTTACGTCCCTGACTTGATGTCTTATATTTATCCAAACCAAGCGGCGCAGTGTCCGTGGAAACAAAGTCGTTTTTAACAGTGTCACAACCTGATTCATTCATCACATGACTCAACAGGAACACCTTGCCTTGAGGAGCCATTGACCTCAGTCAGCAGCATCATACAATTTATTATGATCTCTCTCTCTCTCTCACACACACACACACACACACACACACACACACACGCGCAAAGACACACTAGTGCACATACTTAATCTTTCTCAATGTCATACAACCCTGTCCCAAATGTATAAACCATACACTCAAAATTCTCTTTTATTACTCTGGCGCACACACGCACACACACACACACACACACACACACACACACACACACACACACACACACACACACACACACACACACACACACAGAAGCACACACACTGACCAGTGTTTGTCCTCACTCCAGGTGACGATTCTGATCATCCTGGCCCTGGCCTTCCTCGCCTGCATCGTGTTCCTGGTGGTTTATAAAGCCTTTACCTACGACCACGCCTGCCCGGATGGATTTATTTATAAGGTAAGACCCAGGCCTTTATTTCAATTCATAGTTTTACAGCACATCTGTCCACAGCCCTGAGATAGACTGGCGGTTACCAGGGCCGCCGGATTGTGCAGCGGGTCATAGGAGAGCCTCTCCACAGTTAAATAGGCCCGTAACTAACGATTATATTCAATCTGGATTCATTTCATGCAAAAGAAGAACAGCAATTTCTTGCGTTTGAGAAGCTCCAAACAGTGAAAGTTTGGTTTGTTTTTTTTATGGTGAAGTGACTTAAAGGGTTAATCTGTTAACAACTGTTGGTGTCAGTTAAGTCACTGATCAATCCATTATTCGATTCAACAATAGAGTTAGTTTGCCATTTTGGCAAATATTCACCTCACTGAAGTGTCCTTGCACAAGACGCTGAATCCTCTCTGCCCTTCACTGTCACCTTCTCATCTTTTCGACCTATCTAAAACAAGAATGAAAGGGGCGTTTCACCACGGGAGAGGAAAAGCATAAAATGCCCCCGCACTACGAGGCTTATCAGATGAGCAATCATCAATCAATGATATCAGCGATTTTGTCATGACCAGTGTAATCAAGTGTAATTTTATTTATTTTTTTCTCTGACACAGAAGCCAAAGGGCTCCAGTGAGGCCGATCTCATCTCATTAGCCATGTTGACCATGAGATGAAAATTACACAAATTAGACTTACTGCCTATTTTACAATGATACCCGCATTAAGGTTGACTCCTGATCCGCATGGCTGAGGTCGGAAAAGGAAATGTCTCTCACAGCCATCCTCATCTGCTGTTCAGAAATGTACTGTATTACAGTCTAAAGTTTCACAGTGTACGGCTGCAGACAGCCTCTCCCTCTCCTCCCCTCCCTGGTACTTATAGATTGCCACTGCGCTGCACTTATAAGTTTCACAGTACTTTGAGAGAGGTCACCTTGGAAGTCTGCGTGTCTGGTCAAATCTGGTCTTTTAGGTGGAATAAATCTAGTTTCAGACTTCACAACCTCTGCAGGGGCTCAGACTGCAGCCCGCAGAGGTACTATTAGCCGTGTCACATGCAGATTCACCAGACGCAAAAGTGTCGATAGAAAAATGTGTGCATGCGCCTGCACTCAAGCTCGCTCGCAGGTTACATACACTACACAAGGACACACAAGGTTGTAAATGTATACACACTCGAGAAACATACATGGACTCAGAATATGCTAATATACACATGACCCCAGTACAGCATCACGGCCAGTGATTCTCCAATCCCCTCTATATGTCACTATACAGAGCTGTACTGTAAGCTTCAGTAATATAAAAGGCTTATTCTTCCTCTTTATTACTCCCACTAGTAAAAACTGTAATTAAAAAACACACGGATTAAAGGTTTGACTCTGTTTTTTTTTGGGGGGGGGGGGCGAATATGACCCTGACAGTGAACAGGGTGTTTTTCTTGTCTTCTTATCAAAGCTACTGAAAGTCTGTCATCCAAATTTCTTGTGAGACATTTTTTGTCTTAAGTCAATGTTTTGCATTACTGATGTAAATTAATTGTTGTGTTTTCTCTTTTTTTTTTCTTTTTTTTTTTTTGGCAACCTCAAAAGTTGCCCAATCGGCTGCCATTGAAAAAATCAGTTCCATTTCTCTTTCTGTTGTCCCAATGCAAATTGTTTAGTAAGATAAAAACAGAAACAGCTTTAGAAAACCTGCTTAATGCACAAAGACTGAGTCGGCCAATCCACATACAAAACATTTATGCCAAGAAAGTCTGGAAGATGAGGAAAAATGTCTTTTATTAGTTTCTTTCCTCGGCTATTTTTGTTACCTGAAATCATGTAGATTGAATGTTACATAACGTTACGGTTGGTGTTTTTTTTTTTTTTATTCTTTTCAGCAAAATGGTAGATGGTATATCAAAACTGCAACTTGATTGAGTACAATTTTCAAATTGCAACAGCCCTGATTTTAATTAGAACCTAACTACATGATTAACACTTCCTAACAAGCTCTAGCAAGTGATAGTGTAAGTGGTCAGTGGCAGATTACTCAGATGTAGTTAATTAACCTTTATTCTGTGCCGAAAAGAAAAAAGTCAATCCTGTGTCTTGAGCTGGTTCATGCTCTCTGCATGCCAGGTTAAAAAGTACTTTGTTAAGGTTAGAGGACCTTCGTTATCATGGTGACAATAATAATGACGTGGTTAGTCCAGTGTTATGTCCGTCCACCCCAACCTCCTACCAGTGCGGACTTTGTGGCCCGACTTCCTCCTTTGCTCCCGTCATAATTACTTCAGCCACTAGAGGGCTTTTTCGATCGATCATAAAGGTGTCGTTTTGCTGAAACGACCGATGCCGTCTAACACGACTACTAGATGTCACTTAACAATAAAATGTAACTGTTGGTCGGTAATATCAAGAGAACCACTAAAGTCATATCGTAATAAATGTTAGCCCACTTTGTCAGTTTTCTCTAGAAAGAAGGCAATTTTCCTTCACGTCTGACTTTTTTCTGACTGGCTCATTTGAAACCCGGGAGGGTTTGACATCAGCAGCATCATAATTTTATCAGATTCTGTTAATGTAGAAACAAGATAAGCTTGTGATTGTCCTTTGTACAAACAAAACCTGGATCAAAACCATGTGCACCCCACCGACTGACTTTTTATTTAAGTCATGGAAAATAATTACAGTTTAAAATGCAATTGCACTTTTGGTCAGAAAAATTGACATTTAGATGTTTTCCTCAAATCGTCCAGCGCTATAAAATTGTTCGGTGGTACCGTCCTATCCTGTTAATTGATAATAAAAAGATACTCCATAAAGCCCCTTTGACAATAAATGTTCTGAACCTCACTGTTCTTTCTCCGTCGTAGCACAAGCGGTGTATCCCAGCCTCTCTGGAGGCCTACTACGCTGCCCAGGACGCCAACTCGAGGGGCCGCTTCTACACGGTGATCAGCCACTACAGCATGGCCAAGCAGACCACCTCGCACTCTGTCTCCCCCTGGCTTCCCGGAGGGGCGGGGGGGCAGCAGCACGACGCTAAACCCCCGAGCAGCGAGGGCCACTGAGTTAGCTGAACGGTTAAAGGATGTTGTAAACACACACTAGACACGTGCAGACATGAAGAAACACATACAGACACAGGCAGGCATAGACGCAGACGCAGACACACACACACACACACACACACACACACACACACACACACACACGTAGGAGAATATGTAGAAATTTAGACAAAAGAAATGCACATTAACACCGCAGCTACATAAATAATGCCAATATAGAGTGAAAAGATGCATGTAGACATAAAAACACACAAGCACATGCTAGGCCATATTCTGATATACCTTGTCTGCCCATTTATATGCTCTCTCTTTTAGCGCAGAGCATTTCCCACTGATCTTTTGTTCTCTTGGGAATATCATCGTCTGCTGATACACACTCAGATAAACAAACATCACACAGTCTGCTCTCTCGTTACCATGTTTACTCCCTTCCTCTTATTTATTATTTATTGACTCATGATATAATTATTTTTTACTGTAATGTATGGATATTTTGTATGTGATTACCAGGCAACTCTTTATACAAAGGCACGAGTCGATGCTGAATTTCACGCTTCCTCTCTGAGATTCCCCCCCCAAGTGTGTGTATACTGCAGTTACTGTATATTCATTCACAGCCCTTTATCTTTCTTGCCTTTCTTGTCCAAACTGCTTATCCTCAGGCACGTCTGTCAAACACACACACACACACACACACACACACACACACACACACACAGATCACGTCATATTCCAACCTAAAAATACATTGTATGTATGGTCTTGTATCGTTGTAACACATTTTTAATTACAAAATTTCTGCTCTGAGGAAGGTTTTAATGCCAATTTCCACATCCACAGCACGTCCTGAGTTGAGTGAATGAATTTTTCCATCATGGCTGTTTGATAGCTCACATTCAGTGACATTTTCAATGTGCTGTGCTATACATTTTAAATCCTGAAATCCCAGAGTATCCCAAGATGTACATAGAGCTGTGCATTCAGGCTAGTTTTTCGTGTGTATGCATTGTAGTAGCTTTTATTAGGAGATTTTTCTTTACTTTTCTTTTCTTGATTATTTTTTTAATAGATCGACAGTTCCTCCATGCAAGTTACTTACATATTGCTTCAACTGGCAGTCTTGTAGCTCCATCGAACACAATGTTGCAGATGGGAACAGTTATACTGTGCATATCACTGTGTCTTGCCAAAACTTTTATTTTTCACTGTGTATCGTTATGTTTATAGACGGGCTTCAACTGCAGCCGAGTTTTGTTCCGGTACTGTTTTTTTTTTTTTTCCATTTTGTAATGTTGTCAAGAGCGCTTTTATGAGATATTGTGATGTTGTTAGTTAATATGTAGCGATACCTGGTGTAATTTATCAGTGTGCACCCTTGTCCCTCTTCTCTTGGTTTGGATTCAAAATAAAACAAGCTGTGACCTGTGCTGAGTGTGTCTGTCAGTCCCACCTAGCGCTCTCGTCTCGTTAGCGCTCACACGGCTCCTAATGGAGCGCCGAGGCGGTGCAATGTGCATGATAGTGACGAATATTCGTACAGCGCGTTGTATTATTGAGATGCTCATACTCCTACTCAGATTCATATTCCATCAGATATGTAGTCTGCTGTCTGTGTGTGGAACTTTCCAGAGCAGTGGAGAGCAGATTTGTGGGCTGTAATGATGAGCTCCATTGATTGACAGCAAGAAAAAGCACCAGAAAAATACCTGGATCAGTAATGGCTACTGGATGTATTATTCAGCTACAGAGTCTTCTGTGAAGGGCAGATAAGGCCTCTGTTTTTCTTATGTGCAGCACTAACAACATTGTCGTCAGTGAGTGACATGAATAACTGATTTTCCTAATTAGAGGCCTGTATTCTAATGGCTCCATCAGCTGTCTGTGTTTTTCCTTGCTGAGGAGGAAAACAGGGCCTGAATGCCACAGCTTTCAGAGACAGAGAGAGAGAGAGAGAGAGAGAGAGAGAGAGAGAAGAAAAGACAGCAGTAAGAAAGAGAGGCAAATGAACTGTGTGTCAATTTGGACACATATAAACCCCTGCAGAAGTGTTTTAAATTTTTAAATTTCCAGAAAGTTGGCATCAAATAGCAATAAGTTAGCTTATCGGCGCCCTGGAAAGAGCATTTGCCGAACAAGTCAATCAGTAAGAGGAGACAGACACCATCCCTCTGTGTTACACAGAATCAGACAGATAGTATAGCAGTAATACTAAAGTCCAAAGTTTTTGACCTTGCGTTGAATCATTTCACTCAGGACCATCAGTGTTACTCAAATGCCTGAGGATAAAAATGCATCACCATTACTGTCTGCGATGTGGTATTTAAATAAGCAGCAAATCAAGGTAATTTATGTCTCCAACACATAGTAGCAGCAATAATATGAGCTTTTTATTTTACCGTCATACTGTTATTGTAGTCTACTTTTTGCAATAATTAGATAATACGTTATTGTTCTGGGTTTCAACCCAAAGACAACAGCTGCACAGAAATACTAATAGTTTATTGTCCTCTGTGATAGAAAACCAAAGTATCTCCAAACGACAGTTGATGATCCATGATGCTTGCTGCTGGGGGAAAATGCGGGCGGGGGGGTTATAGGAGGGGGGTGTTCAATGGAGAAATAGAGGATAAAATAACCAGCAAGGAACTCCTATTTTTGGCAAAGCAAATACCTGAAAAATGGATGTACTACATCACAAAAAACAGAAAAATCCAATTCTGCCATAAAACTGTTGTGAATGGACTACTATACCTATAGATGTTTATGAGATACAGTAGTTCTATTACAGAAGACAAATTGACATTATTTATATTATCTTATCACCTTAACTTACTGGCTGCTCATTCGAAGTTATACAAAAAGGAAATCCCACTTTGATAGGAGCTGACAAAGGTATAATAGACAGGATAGTATTATAATAGGACTAGCCAGGCCCGTTAAAAAACCAACAAAACAACCGGACTCCTCACAGTTAGTTAGTTGTGTTGTGTCGGTGTTGCATCTTCCTGGAAAATAAACAGCTCCGATTTCAACTACAGTTGCTTTCTGACCTGAATAAATATAGCTCATGTGATCTTTAGCGCATGCTGTATTACTGACCGCCCAAGTCTACACTAGTGGCTCCGTGCCAGCATCAGTATGCTAACATACTCACAATTACAACGCTAAAATGTTGATGTTTAGCGGGTATAATTTTTTTTTTTTTTTTTTTTTACAGTGTTCACCATCTCAGTTTCGTGTGTTAACATGCTAAAATTTGCTAATTAGCACCAAACACAAAGTATAGCTAAAGCTGATGGGAATGTCAACCAAATGCAAACCAAAGCATTGGACATTAAAATATCGGAATATCAGTACAATAACGGGACAAAACTCAGTACTGTTAAGTTGCTCGGTTACAACTGACTTAAATGTTGACAAATGATCCTAAAAGATCATTTTCCTGATGTTTGCGGTTTTCTTTACTCCCATGTGGATTACACAAGAGAACTGACTCAGAGTCTGTATGAAACTGGACAGATGGTGGCTTTTGCAGTGCTTACACAATGCCAACACAACACTGACATGTTGCGAACTGGGGGGGTCAGGTGGAGAGAAGCAGCTGGTGACTTCACATGGGCGAGGGAAGGTACATGGTTGTCTATTTCCTCCGTAGGCCAAAAAAGGTCGGCAATAAAGATGACCATGGCACACCTTTGGAATTGACAATGACTAAACTGAGAAGAAATTAGTGAAAAGTATGTGTAAAGGTAAAGAAAGGACTGAAAACATTGCAAATGCTTGTCCTCTTTCGACACATTACAAGATTATGCAGCATCAGGGCATGATTTTTGAAGCTCACTGATTTTTTTTTGCATAATTGCTTAATGTAAGTTCCATTTCTTCTCTTCACAACGCAGAAGCATTCAATCCTCACCAAGCTTATTAGACCATTCATTTAAAAGACCTTATGGCGCTGATTACTTACTAGGGACAATTGGCAATCAGATATGGGATGAACTGTGGCGTAATCCTCTCCATGGTGCTCCAATTACAACAGTAAATAGCTTCCAGCAGTATAATTCATGCTAAATTCCTTCCAGTGCAGGATATTAGATATTGATGTGAAGAAGGACTAATTGTTGCAGACAGGTCATTGGTGTTTTCTCAAAGTAGAGAGGATGTTGGAGGGAGGAAGGGAAAAAGGTAGAAGAAGATGGGAAAAGACAAAAGAAAGGCTCTGCGTTGATTGGCACAGGGGGAAATGAAGCCTGATGTCTGGAAATGAACAGCCATATATGGCCGTCCTGTTGTCTCCCAACACAGGAAAAGAGCCTGGGCTTGAAACTTCTCAGAGAATTCGGAGGTACTGTGCTTGTATCAGGTACAGAATTACAACAACTGCCTCTCTGTATTTTTAAAAACATTTTTTTTGTATTCAGAACATCTCTCTCCTGGTGTACGTTTGTCTTTTTGCTCACATTTTGTCCTCTTTGTTTCATATTCAAGCCGTCTGTCTGTGCCTGCACGTCTCTGTCTTCCTTCCACACTCTTTATTTCAGCACACCCTTCACTGCTGTCATCTCCCTTCTCCCTCGACTATCAGCTACTTTTTGCTTCCTTGAAGGATTCATCTGTGAGCCAAACATAAACAAAACAGTGGGCATGAAAAATCAATACTTGGGATGGGGAGCACTGTTTTTATTTTTTGAAGTAGCGCAAAGTCTTAATACCAAGGCTAACAAGTGTATCAGCTGCTGTCATTATACTGTACATATTTCAATGAACAACTAGCTTGTTAAAAATTTGCTCACATTTGAAACAACTGAAACAACTGGAGTGAAAAATTTCTTATGAGTTTTTGTAAAGCTCTTCAAAACACTGGCTTTCATTAAAATGGTTGCAATCAAAGAATGTTTTCAACTATATAATCTTTTTTAGTGTGTCTTTTTGTTTACATGCAAGACAACAAACGCAGCAAGCTTTGACCAGAGTCTTTTTGGCTGTTTTTTCTGAATAGGCCATGAGATGTCATGGAGTATACACACACAGACAAAATTATAGTGTAAGGCTGTCATGAGCATTGAAGGAAACATCTTTGTATACAATCCCAGCTTCCTGTTTTTGTTTTTTTTTTTGTTTTTTTTTTTTGTGCAGATATCCACATTGCTGATTTGTCCCGCAATCCAAAGAGGTCTTTTGCCATGCTCACCAATGGTTATTTCCCCTGGTCACAGAAAAAAAAAAAAAAAAAAAAAAAAATCCCAGCATTGCAGGCAGATTTAATACCTACATACAGTAGCTGCCTAGCTACCAAGATAGATCCATGAAAAATAGAAAAAAATGGCAACAGTATGGTTGAGATCACCACCTCTCTAAAGGTTGATGTAGGTTGACTTACAGAAATAACAGCTTTTAAATCATTTTCTTTTTCTTTCTAATATAATGAAAGACATTAACAGCTCTTAGCAACTATTACCAGCTGCAGCTTCCGAGTCGACTGAGAAAGCTGTTGGTGGGACAGGAACAACACTTGCTACTGGTTGGTTAGGGCAAAACAAAATAAAGTAATCCCCATGTCCAAACAGAAAGGACCTAAAATGAACACAATAACCACACAGTTACCAAAAGGTAATCCACCGCCTCGAAACCAATTAGAAGTCTCAGTGGCCATGGTATAACTGTTTTAAAGCACTGAGCACTAAACACTTTGAGTACACTACCAATCTCCTTAGTTCCTATTCTACATGCAGACTCTTGAGATATCATGATTAATTACTCCGTGCCATTCTACATTTCCATTTGGAGCACAAATGTGAATGTGTCTTTAGTCTTTCTCATTGCCTCTCCCAGACTGTGGAACGGTCTGATCTTCCCCATCTAGCTTCATTTTTTAAATCCAGGTTTATCTTTATCTTTTTACAACAGCTTTTGAGTCTCCTCAGTTAATAATATGAGTACATGATTGCCTTATTTTTGTTGAATACACTTATAAACCTGTTTATTGAAATTATTTAATTGTATTTTGATTTTTTTCTGCAAGACATTGGTTTGTTTTTTTAATGTGCTCTATAAAACTTTAATGAAAAAGTTAATCAACTGAACTGAAAATTAAATCAAATTACGTAGTTATTAAGACCGAAAGAACAACGAAGCCTTGTGTCTTTCCTCTGACTCCCCGTCCTCCATCCAGTCTCTCTTTTCCTACACACCCACACACAGATCACAGATCAAAAATTCATGCACTCAAACACACACACATATGGCCATCTGTGTAATTTGTGCTCCACACCTCCATCTCTCCCTTCAGCCATCTCCCCTGCTGTCAGATAAAGGCTGATTCTCAGCAGTTGGCCCTCAGAGGTGTGGAGGAGGAAAACAGAAGGAAGAGAACGAGAGAAAAGCAGAGGAGGGGGACAGACAGACCTGGGGGGAAATACAAAGAGGAGGAGAGGAGTCAGGTAAATGGTGGAAGCAGCAATAGCGATATGCTCTAGACCGACCTGCACATGCACAGGTGCTGAAAGTTTTGCAGTCAGTCTTAAAAGTTTGATTTGTCAGTTTCTGTGTTCAGTTTTTCCGATCAATGTACATATAAGAAAAAAGAAACTGATATGAGCAGAAAGAGCAAATGCACAATATTTCACTTCTGTTGTCTTGGAGAGGCTCTTTTCTTTGCAGCTCCACTTTGTGAAGATGTCAGACGTGTTTTTACATTAAAGTAGTGCAGTTACTAAGCTACAAAATGAAGCAGAAAAAAGAACACATGACCTTCCTGCCCTCTCTCTGTAAATTCAGTGTTTTCTATTGGCTTTAAATGTGAAAAACACTGTTTGAACTACAGTACTGTGCCATTTTTGTGGGATAATGATGATCTTCGATGTCAAAGTGTGACAATTTGTGCGGCCAAGTCTTCCACCTAAGAAACTTTGCAGTGCTATACCACCGGATCACTACCGCCTTTGCCTCTGAGAGAAGACAGCAATTAATGTCATGACTGCAAGAGGGTTGTTTTTAGCCTTGGAACAAATAACTATTGCATTTAATTAACACACACAAACTCACACACCAGTGGAGGCGCGTTACCGCGCAAGGTACTGTCCTGCCCTTGGGAGCAATGTGGGTTCAGTGTCGTGCTTAAGTACATTCGACATGTAGACAGGAGGAGCTGGGGATCAGACCACCAACCCTGTGATTAGTGGACAGCTGGTTGTCTCTTAAGCAAATTCCCATTCAAAGAGCAGAGCGACTTCCACGCCTTTCAGTACGGTAATTCATTCAACTAGCCCTGTGAGTGGTCCCTATGTTACAGAGCCCCCAGCAGCGCCTGTTTAACGAGGGTTGGCCATGCCCCTCCCTGGTGTGGCCAGAGCTTTTTCTTTCTTTTGGTAGCTGATGATGAGATTTAGGGAGTTTGTGCTTTAAATAAATAGCAGAGGTCAATTTTAATTAGGATTAGAAGAATTTATTATGCCGCTGAAGTGAAGGGGACTGATATATTAAGACCTGTACTTAATACATGTATGGTCTCTCATACTGCCACACCCACCACCACACATGTTAATGCATCTAAGTGCGTGTGTGTGTGTGTGTGTGTGTGTACTTTGCTCTGGCCTAGTTTCTCCTTCCAACTCAGAAGGATATCAGTTAAGTTCACGAACCGTTACTGCTGCTGGGGTGCTCTTGCTGAGTTTGGTACATATAATATTCAAAATACTGAGCACAGTTAAATTATTTAGAAAAAAATGTCTGGGTTAAGGGATGTAAGTCTTGTCTCTCTCTCTCTCGTGGAGCAGCTACAGAGGTAGCATAATAATTTGGCTCTCTGCAGTATTTGTTATTGCACAAAACAGAAAATATAGCTCTGCGGTGCGCTGGCCCTGGGTTTTTGTTGTTTATATTATATCAGGAAAGAAAATCCATTAGGTCATAGGTGTGCAAATAAATTTGTCATATCTACTCCTTCTTTGTCCTACCGTCCTTCAATATGCACAGACACACACTCACTGACTGACTGCAGACATATGCTCACAGACTAAAGTGAGTATATGTGCAGACATTCATGCATGATCACACATAAAAAAAAGGCGCACGCAGCCACACACACAAACGCACACGGATATGAACAAACACGTACACGGAACCACACTCTGATCTTTGTGTAGTCTGTGCAGCTTATTTGTGACACAGCGCTCTCTGCTCAGCAGTCCCAGTGAAACTGGGGCAATGGGATAATCCCCGGTCAGATGTCAGTCATATTTAGGAGCGGATACCAAGACAGTGTGTGCTGCAGACTGCAAACTGTGCTCTGTGAGAGCGGGGATTACTAAGAGTTGATGTTAAATACCAACCTGGATCTATTTCATACTCACTTGTCGGCTACAAGTGTGTTACTTTTACGACTCACGTGATACAGTTGTTTTTTTTATTTGAAGGAGACTGGACCAACACGGGCTGGATACTGTTTAATTTGTGGTCATGACACCAGAGCTCTTTGCTCCAGTGACTGGTCCACAGCCCTCTGATCCCACAAATGATGAATTTAGGAATCTAGCGCCTCTGAAGGTAGCCATGTCCACCCAGTTTAACTGTTTTTGTTTTTTTAAGCCTTTAGCAAAAAAAGACAGAGCTTAGACCTGAGCTGTTATATTATAAATGATAAAGGCTGTTACACTGTTCGACAAAAATCCCAAAACGTGGTAAATGTAACCTTACACTGTGATGCAACCCAGTACAAATCTCAGCCTTAAAGGTTAGCACATTTCAATCAACACCTGTCTGACACAGTCTCAGCAATTGTGTTTACAGGTTTTGCATAAATTGAACAAATTTTCAGAGAGGTAGCATCTATCGCACGACCACTGGAATGGATTTTGTTACTGTATAACTCAGTTGAGTTGAGTATACTGAGAAGGAGTGTTGAGTATACTATGAATAAAGGAGAGGATGATGGACGTTGTATATGAGTTTAGGGTTAGATCTTCAATTTAGAGCATTTTTACAAGAGGAACATAACTACAGTGGTTATTATTGTAGAATTATTTTTTATTAATTATTCATTTATTATTACATATTAAAATTAAACTCCAAACGCCTAGTCTCTGTCAGGCAAGACAGCTATGTTGAAATTCATTCAAATCTCAAAAAAGCTGTTTCCTTGAGATTTTAATAATGTTACATTTTCAAAGGACTAAATCACGACTCTTGCTGTCGCTCTTGGCCTCGTGCTCATTAAGAGAGTGGCGTTCATTCTGAGTTAATATTCACAGCTTTCCTCACTTGTCCTTTGTCCTGAATTCTTCTCTTTCCCCTTCAATTCCCTCTCTAAATATCCTGTAATTGGGCCTTCAGTCACCATCATATCTATCTCATCACACCATCACCTGGCAATGACACCTAATCAAAAAGTAAGAGAGACGGAGAGAATGAGAAATAGCCAGGCGTGTTAGCGCTTCCCTACTTGTTTGCTTCTGAACATCCATATGGATTCCACTATACTGTCTTCTTCAAACACAATTAAGGATTCTGCATTACAAACAGAGGCGACCACATTTTCTGCTCAACATTTTTCCCATCGCAGAAAACGGAAGTGAATTCAGTGGAGAGTAGATGACAGGAGGAAGTCAGAGAATAAAAGATGTGGAGCGAAAATAGAGCAAAAAGGGGAGTAGAGTGAGTCAGAAATACAAAGAGTTCATCAGAGGAAGAGGGATAATCACAGAGTGAGAAGGCACTCTAGTTTTAGCCAAGCTGCGAAGAAAGAGAGGGCAGTCTGTTGACTTGTTGATGAGGAGAGGTTTTCTCCTTCGCAACAAGCTGATGTGTGTTCTTTCCACCTGAGAGGGTTTTAAAATAGAAATGAGGCAGAGGAGGAGGTATGAAAGTTGACATCTGTGTCAACAGACATTGGAATGCATAGATGTGTCTCTATGTGTGTGTGTGTGTGTGTGTGTGTGTGTGTTCATATACTGTATATGTGTGCAGGTATTTGAGTGCCCTTAAAAGAGCGCTCCACTGATTTACCATGGCTGTACTCACAATGGTAAGTTTAAAATGAGGGATTGATGCATTTAGAACCACCGATATATATATATATATGTCTTTTTCATTCCACGGCTTGTTCTTCCTTGTCAAAACGTGGTGGCTACATTACTCACAATGCAACTTGACTGCTGACGTTTCAGTCAGAGGTTTGGGTGAGTTATTCTAGTAGCAGCCAGTGTTGCCTTGAGCCGCTAGCCTCAATCGGAGATGAGGAGCAGGCCAAGGAGGTCTAGTGAACTCACCTCCTTCCAACTCCACACGAAGATTTTTTTTTTCTCCAAACTTGTAGTCTTCAGTGTTTCCTGATGCTGACTCATGTGACATCACTTGAGCCACTTTATCAGACTTAACATGGCTTCCTCTGGAGCCCCGTAAGTTTTTTTAAACTACTTTTTTTCCTTTTATATAAGCAGCAAAACTGCCCAAGACCTGTAAACATACTTTGATGTGTAAAGTCAGTGGAGTTCTCCTTTGAGCCTTGCTGCATTTTTTTTTATCTACCAGAAAATAACCAAGCAACAACGTGAAGACAACACCGAGTCTGAGAATATGTAATAACGGTCAGATAAACTTTTCCCGGAAACAGTAAACCTGTTTCACAATGATGCAATCAAATAGAGATCAAAAGTGGAAAATTTAAATTGAGATATAATCTCTACATTGCAGGTTTGTTACAAATGAAAAAGCTTCAGCCATAAAAAATGTGGTGCAAAACTGTTATCATCTAAAAATAGGAAAAAAGGCAAATAAATGGCAAGCTGAAGTAACTTGCCCAGAGAGACTGAGACTAAGAGCCTGAGGGGAGACCAGAGGGAATTCTGCTTGAGTCCGTGGTTGCTATTTCAGATTAAAAGAGGTTTGAATATCCATCTCATTTTCGCATATCCAGCTGAGATTTGACTACCACAGGTGAAGAATGGGATAAAATGTTGGTTCAACAAATTATTGATTTTTTGTTTTTGAGAATTTAAGGCCAAGTGAAGGTGGTATAATGCTGCCTTCATGTGACCCATGTGACCATAGACCCCTTCTATTAAGTCCATTAAATACTGAATGGAATAAACAACAATGACATCCCTTTAAGCCGATACATTAACCTGACATCTAAGCAAATAAATAATAAAAAAATCTTGACCAGATTAATGGTTCTTAAATTTGACTCACTCAGATTTTGACTTTGATTACAAGCACGATTTACCCTTTAATTATTTATTCAATTGCTCCCACCCTTTTCTGTCCTTTATTATTTATTTATTTATGTTTATTTTTTGTTGTTATTTGTTGGTGTCATTATTTGTTTTTGTTTCTCTTTATGTCGTTTGTGTCAGTATTATAGTACAAGTACTTCTGGTATACTGTGACATAGTGTGTGTCATATATGAGAGATCAATATTTACTGTATATCCATTGTTGTGAATGCTTACTTGGTTAAACAAAAAAACCAAACTGCTGATCAGTTCTTTCACAAAAAATCACTTTGTGCAGAGACTTACGACAAAATGTACATATGGGAATTAACGATTTAAATAATTTGCCATATTGATTATGTACCAAGTCTAAATTTACTCAGCTGAACAGGCTTACACAACACACAAACACTTACGTTTCACTTGAAATGCTGGAATTCAGCAGTGTGCAGTATATGATTCCACTGCAGAAATACTGCAGTTGTGTGTCCTTTCCTATATGGTGGTCTTTGTCATAAGGAAGGTGTTACTCATATGGATTGGCAGTCAATTTACATTATGTTCATAAGGCCTACCAGCTCACGTTAAATCATGAACCATATGTGGTTGTACTGTAAGATCAGCAGATGTACTTGTTTTTACAGGTTATGCAGTCAGAATTGTGAAATCCAACAGCAGGTAACATGAGAGATGGCACATGAGATGTACAGTACATCCAGAGAGGGACAGGTCTCTCCCTGTCTCTCTCTCTTGGCCTATCCATCTGATTGCATACTTGCTGCATGATGGGTATGCTCCATCGAATCAAGATCTCACCCTGACAGCCACAGTAACATGCAGTGGATACAGATATGTTCTGATTTGCAACACACACACACACACACACACACACACGGACCTCTCTGTCTGCCCTCCTCTGTCTCTTCTCTCTCTCTCTCTCTCCCTCTCTCTCTCTCACACACACAAACAGAAAACACACATGAAGTACTGCTGTCGGTCTCACAGTCCTGAGGCTGACGTGACAGGCTGGGTGCATCAAAGGGAAAACTTAAACAAACGCAGCCCTCAGCTGAAGCGCCTGATGCCTCAGGATGGAGACAAATGAAAAAAAAAAAAAACATCCTTCCACTTTTCATTCTACAAATCATTATTTTCTGACCATTTTTTAAATCAGTCAATTAGTTTTATTGATTATTTCATGCTGCACTTATTAAATGCTAACAAAAAAAGTCCATAGTGCTGATTTTTTATATATACTGGATATATTTTGGAATAAAACAAAAATACATAGATGAAGACAGAAGATAAAATGTTCCATCTGTGCTGCACACCAGAGAGAAATCCACATATGTTCTCTCTCACTACAAAACCGGATCTAACTGGCCACACATGCCTGGAGTGCTCTGTACAATCAGACTATGATGCAAAACTTCACTGTGTTTACTCCCTGACACATGCTGCTGTAAGTCTTTTCACATTGCTCGAAATGTCACAAAATGGATGACAGACAATCTCACAGAGGTCAAGGCATTTTTTAGAATCTAATACTTCAAATCACTTATTCTGACACAAGAGTAAATCTCTTCTCTTTCCTCTGAAAATGTCAAGAAAACAGAGATTATGCTTACGTACATCTCCGGACACACAAACCAACCACTGAAGGTACTCATAGTGCAGTATATCATAACTAAAGTGTTTACACCTCTCTGTTAAAGGAGAAGGAACTTGTGAATGAGTTTCTACCTTTATTTGGGGCTTTATTTGTCTCTTTACGTAATCTTTCCTTCCTATTTACACTAATATGTGCATGTTTTTTTTTGTTTGTTTGTTTTTTTGCCAGCATGTGCTCACGCTGTGGCATTCGTGTGCATCTAAAAACTTGGGTACTCAGGGTACATCCTGATCCAACGCCCACAGAGGACTCCGGTGTCTGCCTGACATCCTGAGGCTGACATATAGTTGGCAGATTCTGAACTGGATGGGCGCATCCAAGGAGAAACTGCTCAGCAAACAGTCCTCTGCTGACATGTCGGATGCCGAGGGAGGCTACTACAGAAATCTCTGTCCATACATTTATTCGTTGCATTATTTATTATATTGATATTTTCTATTCTTGGTGTCAATTTTTCATTTTCATCCAAATGTGCATTACTTAGTTAAACAAGCGGTCTTATATACAGATGAAAGGTTAGGCTTACTTAATAGTGTATTACAGTAGCTCTGAAATACACAACAGCTGTAAAAATACACACTATAATAGCTCTCTTACACACAGTAAATGGGCCTGAATAAATAATGCTTAATTGTGCGAGACTGTCCTCCTGTAAAACCACAAGCCCACAATTCGTCTGTAGAAGCAGCTTATTATGAGCCATAATTATGTTGCTTGTTAGGCGACCTCTGGCGGCCGCAGTAATTATGACGGGAGCAAGGGAGGAAGTCAGGTGTCATAGCAGAGGTAGTTTTTGTGCCTAAACCTAACCAAACCATTCCAGAAATAATCCATTATTTAAATTTTCAATGAAATAGAGAATGATGTGATGTCAATTCATCCCACAGTAAATCCTAACACCCCGAGTGTTGGCATTTCATTAATATTATTTATCTAAGGCACTGTGCTTACTTTACGACCTTCTCCTAAACTTGAACAGAAATTCAGACTACAGAGTAAATGACCTACCTCTGTGGCTGTCAGCCTGTGTTTGTAGAAAGATAAGACATCCTTAATATGTATCAGTGTAAAGGCCTTTGCTACTGAACAGTTGTCAATGTCTGAGTTTTTTTCTCTACCCCAGTTGTGTTTTCATCCAGGTATTATTTTGACACTTTCATCCAAAATGTGTCTTTAGAAGAAGGTGTAGACAGGTCCCAGAAGTGAGAAATTTTAAAATGAGGTGTTGATGATGAGGGAATACAAATAAGTTGAATCTCAAAGCTTTACTGAAGTGAAACAAGACTAGATCAACACGCAGTAATGGCTGGATTGCCCTTTATCTGTTTGCTTCTCTCGTACTGTCTGTGCTCACATTTACACGTTTTTCTGTCTCTGTTGTCAGACAACAGAACAAGTATGAAATAGTGACTGAAACACAGCCCATTAAGACCGCATGTTAACCAGCAGTCACTTCCAAGCCATTTCCAAGCTGCTGCACTGCTAAAATCCTGATTTTATAACCTCGACATCGTCTTACAAAATCACCAGACACATAAGTTAGAGAGAATGGCTGTGCTGTGATTTTGGCTATATTTTCTTGTAAAATGATCACTCAGAGAGAAAGGTAGAAGCTTATTCATGCCTGTGACAGCTGCCGTGTGGTCAGTTGAAAGAGATGCATAGGGAGGTGCAACTGCAGAGGTAAAGCCTGACCTCACATTCGCGGGGCAATACTGGCGACCCTCTTCTCAGGAAAGTAGCTAAGGTTTGTCCAAAAAGTCACTAGATTTGTCGCTAGGTGCTTTTGTGAAAAAATGCTGCTAAAGGGGTGTGAAAAGTTGGCAAATCTAGGAACAAACTCCCCTCGATTACCCAACAGAAACCGTTTGCGCCAATTCATTTTGAAAGAGCAACATCCAATGGGGAACTCCAGTATTGGGCCAGCCAACCAATGGTGTAACTTAATAACTGTCAGTCAGCCACAGACATTCAGGTTTCTAGTGCTGGCTGTTGCTGCGGTCCAGCCAAAAACGCAAAGGGTAAGAAGAAAGGAGATGTTATTACAACATATGCCTTACAAGTTTAAACCAGCCTACAGATACATATGTAGACTGCTTGACCTGGCTATAAGGCATGAAGAGAGAGAGGGAATCTACTCTTCTACTGCATATTACTTTTTATTAAAAGCAGTAGGGTACATTTTCATTTCTTCATCCGTGATCCCCAGATTTGGGTGTAGACCCAAAAATTTCAATAGTTTCAGAAATCACTGATTTCTGAAACTATTCTCTGCTGGGTTTCACTGGAGTGAGGAGCTCGGTGATTCATTAGGATCTCAGTATCAAACTTCTATGGATGCCCCATGGCCTCACTCTTTTTGGAGGTGCAACTGACTGGGAGGAGGCCAGAAGGTAGTCCTTGGATGTCGGACACACATCTCCCACCTGGCCGGTAGCCAATAGCAACTAGCACTAGCAATCGTTTGAAGGAGCTGAAAAGGATTGGAAAAGGTTTTTGGGATTTTCTGCTTGCCTTGTTGCTACAGCAACTGTTATGGATAGATAGTTGAATAAAATGTACATTACTGTATTACGTTCTGTGTCGAGTAATGCTTGATATTGCACACAAGGAGAAGAGGATAGGCTAACAATAGAGGGGACTGGCACAATTGAAATGTTGTTTAAGCAGCCTTGTATTACCTTGCCGCCGGGTAAGTGTAAAAGCCTAAATTAATAATGGTAGATGAACAGCATTGCCATTATTGTTGCTGTGGTAACTGTCAGATTATTTCCAGTTTTGCCAAAAAAAAAAACAAAACAAAAAGAAAAACCAAACAAAAAAAAAACAACCAAAAACACAAAAAAGTTTTATTAATTAATTACCAATTGAATTAATCTTTTTTTTATCATCACAGATAACTCCGAAATAATGCCAGACCTCTTTGAGTGGAAAATGTAAAATGAGCTATATCAGTTGCCCTGTGTGTATGGCTTTATGCAAAGGCCTTCGTGACTGCAATATTGACCTTATGCACTTATTATGTAAATATGTAAGATTTAGGAGAAGTTGTGCTACTGAATGCAGTTTAACAAGAATACAGAAGTATGTCTTTTAGGAAATTTTTAAGCCAAAAACTCACGGATCCATCTAAGTTGGCACACTGGATATTTTCTCCTTTAAAGATTTCTACTTTCGCATTGAAAAAACTCTTCATTCTATACATTACATAGACTAACTTTTTCCCTGCTTCTGCAACACCCACTATAGCTGCAGCACCGCGCCTGCCGTGTGCCTATCAGGAAATGACAGTTAATCACCTCAAAACTGAACATAGGCAGTATTGCAGCACATTTCCAGACATATTAATGCATGATTATTATGTCAAAAGTGTGTGTATTTGCACCAAGGAGTCAAGGAGAGCTTTTTAAAATCCCCGTAATCTGTTTACCGCTTTGTTGGAGTTAAATTCTGAGAAGGAAATGTGGTATCAGGCATATTCTCTCTCGCATCATCCTTACGTTTAAAGACGGCCACAGTCTCCTTTTTAGAAATGGTAATTGCTGTGCTGTCTCCCTTGAACAACCAAACTGAATGCGGGAATGAAATATCCGAAGAACTGGGTTTTGGAGCAATAGACTGTGTTATAGGGTTAGCAAATGAAAAATTGAAGTGTAATCTGGTACGCATGACAATGTTTTCAGGGTTTATTAGCAATTTTCTCCTGTATTTCTCTTTCTTACGTTATTTCAAGTTTTTCACCTACACACATCATACAGTGACAGTATAATGCCAACACATCCATACCTGGATTAACTCTTGACTAGAAGCTGATGGCAATATTTGCACAAGCTGTACTTAAAATAGAAATGTAATAATTTTACATTCTTGCTAATTACTTAGTAAATCATATCGGTACAATAAATGTATGAGGAATTATGCATTTTAAAAATATTGTTATTCTGTTTTTATTTGCAGAGGTCTGTTATTTCAATATGAAAAATGAGTAATTTGCATGTTTTATGTGTAAGACTAGATGAAAAATGTTTAGTCCTGCCTTAGTAGGTGCCCCACGATGCAGTACTTAGGCCTAAGCATGAGGTATGTAGTTTAAAGTGTAGATGGTGTAAAACAGCCTGGTCTGTCTCTCTTTAAGATATAATAAATATTATATTCATATATGTGCCTATTATTTAGATTTTCTGTCACTGCACATTTAGTGTGGGTCTCTCCTGTTCATGCTTCATCCTCACTGTCACATCTGCTCTGCAGGCCTTTTTCCACAGAGCAGATCAAAACACCTTGAACAATAGTTCTGAATAATGCCTTCTGTATTATCATATGAAAGCCAGTTTCTGAGAGATGAGTGGTATCAGAGAAACTGTACCGAAAACCATATACGGAGACTAATACACACACTGAAAAACACATACACTCACTCACAGACAGAGAGAAAAATAGACTCTCAGGAGAGAGGTGAACGTCAGACAGAAACGTGCTTTGAGAGCTGTTCAATTAGGAGAAGTACTAGAAGTGTAGGTAACAAGAATGCTGGAAGAGATGGGAGAAAGATAACTGTATTGTGAAGTGCCCTTCAATATCACCGCAAGGCTGCAGGATCTCTTCTCTGGTGTTTGTAAAGTGTCTGACTCATCTACAACAGTGTCAGGAAACCTCTGGGAGCAGCCCACATAAACCGATAAGGATGCATGATTTAGACTGGACTCTCAGGGAGAAGATCCCCGCTTTGCATCACCCACATCCACCATAAAGAAGATTCTGCACAGGGACTATGATACCACTTTAGATTATGAAACGTTTTGCCTTTGGCCAGCAGTGGTATTGTATTTGTTCTCCCACTCTCTGACCAATTTCAGAACCCAACTCTTGCCATTCTTTTGGTAAGCTATCCAGCTGGAGCAGCTTGCAGCTCAAGGCAGAGCCGACTGGCAGCCTGTTTCGTTGTTGCTATGACTTCCTGGAAATCTGCTGCTGATGTCACATTGATGGGCAAAACTGAGCTCAGAACCGAATCAATCCCACATGTGCACCAAAAACATCATAACATGGCAATTAGAGAAAAGAGAAAATAAAAAACAATCACTGTTTTGGTAAATACAAGACTGCACTTGTAATGTGCACTGCAAAAGTAATGTGTAAGGAAAATTTTATTTGTATGGCTCACCTTAACCGATTTTCACTTGGATTTTCTGTCCACACAAATCCAAAAATATTTCCTGCTTCAAGAAGAGCATGTGAGAATACAGCAGATTAACTCCTATTCAGAAAATGCTCTTGTAACAGTGAGTGGAGAGAAAAATAATTAGAAAATACAAATGAGCCACTAATCAATCACCAATGTTCCTCAAAGTTATTAAAGTAGATCATAAAATGAATGATGCCAATGGTATGTTTAAAATGTTTTGTTTTTAATTTGAATTTTTTTATTTTGAAATATAAAAGACAGAAAATGAGCCCTAAATATTTGTGAAAGGTATTTAAATGTCAAAAAAGTTGAATATTGTCGGTTTACATGTACAGACTTAAACTGCCGTTTCATGGAAACATTTATCTTTGATTATCATTGAAAGTCATTATTAGCATGACTAGAATATAGAGAGCTATAATATAATGAATTGCTGAGAGTCAACTGTTTTGACAAAAAGATTGCAGAATCATTAACCTTTTTTTATAGACACACACTGGTGTAAAACTGCAATAGACCAATGTTAATACAGGGATCAAATACCAGAGTATTTAAGAAACCAGCCTTGAAGCAGATTAGTGAATTGCCTGACAGTGCAGAAGTTATTACCAAAGCTGTGCTACCAAAATGTTAGAATTTATTCGAAGTATCTAACAGCAATAGAGCCTGTTTATCATTTCACACCACTCTTACATCCAGGTGGTTCCAAGCATATATGTGGGTCTGTGAGTTAAAATATGCACACAAGTATGTGCAGCAATATGGTCCTCAACCGTTGCCTATACTAATGATGCCATGGCTTGTATGAGGCAACTGAAGGACACTGAATCACTGACCAGCTAGTTTTTTGAAATTCGGTGAAAGTTTGGAAAGTGTGATTCTCAGATTCCGCAGAAACATCTTTTATCTGTGGCGAAGTACAGTGGTTAAGTGCATCAGATCTGTTTATTGTAGCATCAAATTGACCATTCGCCAACCCCCTTCTCCAAACACTGATTGTCCATTCATAGGGAAAGGAATTGTAACTAGGTAGACATTAGATTCAAAGACTTGGGAGTAGGTACGTCATGTCATGAGACCAACCAGTGCAAGGCCGGACTGCATCACACTCATGATTTACTTTTCTTAATCGTATTATTTTGGTTACGTTGCCATACCATGACGTTCACATACTTGGACTGAGTTGTTTCTTTAATTTCTTGGAGCAATTCGTCAGCTTCTTGCCAAGACAGGCAGATGGCAAGGGTGGAATTTCGTAGTCACTGCCTCTGCAATGAGCACGATGTGGATGCGCACTGCCCGCATGGTTATGTTGTATGTGGTGGTTGGTCATGTGATGTGACGTACCTATTCCTGAACCCTATCTACTGTCTTGATAGGCTTGCTAGGCACGCTAAGAGTGACATTCCGCATTTAAAGCGTTTGGAGGGTGGAGTCTATTTGTAGCCTTTCCAAAAATGCGAGAACAAAAGCGTAGGGACTGGATTAAACAACGTGTTTGTTCTGCTCTTCCATAAACTGTTACCGTATGAGTGATTGTTAATTCCAAGGCCGAGGAGCCCATCAGCTATGACAGTAGTTTGTGGGCTTTGAGGTTAAAGTGGCAATCTTAAAGATTTTAATTCAAACAAACCCTACCAAGTCCCTACCTATCGCCAACTGAGGTAACATAATGGTGATTGAGCCTGTCGCCCACTGATGAAAGAATTGATATACTTACATATTTGCAGTATTACAAATTGGGCATCTGTGGCAACATTCCTGGAAAAATTGCTGTATTAAGTCACTGCTAATGCAAACGAAACATTTCCTAGTGCTGACAACTTCACATTAAAAGCGAAACACGAGTTGACTTTTATTATGAAATAGTCACGGGAAATGCAATGTGTTTGTCAGTTAGCTTAGCACTTACTGCTACTGTTCATCCAAAAATGCCTCTACAAAGCAAGACAAAGGTCATTGTTGGCATTTTTGGACAGCGGCTCGGTTTGAAGTATTGCAGGGAGTAATGGAACAGTCAGGAGCAGCCACAGTGAGCTGTTAAATGAAGAGCTGCAGGCGACAGGCTGCACACCTCCAACCCCTCAGCGAGGTAACCTACTCCTTTCACTGTGTCGTGCTGTTCACAGACTCGTGCCTTTGTGCAGCATAAAATCAGATCAAGGTTGCTCACAGAATGATGAAAGAAGGCCAGTTATCGCCCAACTTCTTTATTAAAATGACAATAATTTCTTTTGCTGCAACCAGAAGTCTGCGACCTGTAGTGTTAAACTGCATTTTCTTTTTTTTGCTGGATTTTGAACTAAGCAGCCAAACAGGGTTATTTTACAACTAAATCTAATATTACATTTTTCCCTATTTTACTTATAATAGTTGGAGTAACTAGTTCTGCACTACAATACAGCAACACGGCTGTTTTTTATTTACATGTCTAGATTTGCCTGGGACATGCAGCTTTAGGCTCAGTGTTTGAGCATGATACACTAAGTACAACAAGTACATATCTTAAACTCTTTTTACAGGGCTTTTGTTTTAAAGTGAACCATCTGAAAACACTGAAAAGTCAGCAGGAGAAAAAATGTTTCTAACCAACTCATGGAGCCAACATTTGCTTAATTGCTAGCAATCATCGTTTCAGCCAAAATCAGCGGCTAGAAATGAGAAGAATTTTTTTATGCCTCTGTCAAAATGACTAAGCCTGCCACCATTATCACTGTAAACTGCATATGTGCTGTGCGAGAAGGTTTTTTTTTTTTTTTTTTTTTTTTTATAGGTATAGCTACAGTGATTAAGGGGGAGCAAGACTTGTGAGCAGTCAGCCAAACCATTACTGCACTCTTAATTTAGGTGTTTTGACACACATGCTGTTCACTCTGCATTTACATCCCACCACTTTCCCCATCCTGCAAGTTAAAATATTTATCACTGTCACGATCCTCGGTTGTCCTCCATAAATTTAATCTGAGGTATAATCCAATTGTGTTTGAGAGCAACCTTGAACATGATCAAGGTTTTGAAGATTTCAGGCGGCTATATAAGAGCCAAAGACAGACAGGCTACTCACTTAGTGCCAGCAAGGACTTCATTTTAAAAAAAAAAAAAAAAATTTTTTTTATAGATTGACAAAAATTGCATGACTTTCAAAAACCTTTAACAATCAGTATAACATGAAAATCCTAATTCCTGCCATTCGAGCGGTGATTTTTTTCTTTTCTTATAAATGTCGCTTCTCTCTAAATTTTTCGATGATTCACATATTTTTTAAGGTAAAGCCTTTTGTTCTAACTGCTTGTACCGTACAGACAGAGTTCAGATTTTGACAACGTGAGTTTATTGTAACAAGGTTAATTACCTTCATGCCCATTACCCTTCTGGCTTGAAGCTTCAGTTCTGAAATTCCTGCCTGAATGTGGGGGAGTTTTGCCGTAAGAGGGAATTTAAAACTCCATGTTAGAAGGTGTTAAAAATCTTCTCTATAAACATATCGAATCTTGGCAGGTTTCTCATATATTGTGTGGTCAATACATCACATTAAACGCATCAGTTAATATTTCAGTCTATGTTGATCTTAAACATTTTCTCTGTGTTTTCACAGTGTGAAAGCACCAAGAAAATAAACGGGGACTTGCAAATACTGTGCTTGTGTAAATTGACAGGTAGACAAAGGGAGACATGAGTAGGGGTAGCTGAGCCTGCACGGTGGATTTCACACCATCAGACTGCAATGGAGACAGACAGACAGACAGACACACCCAAATTCCATGTGTATAACAAGCATGTAGGATAACAGACAGAGGCAGTTTGGCTAATTTAAAAAGTCCGTCACACAAAGCTTGCCCAACAACTGAAAACTGAGCCAGTGGAGACCATCAGAGTCTGCCTCTGTGCCTGTGCAGTTATACTGTGTAGAGTCATGCTGATGGTAGGTAAACCTCATCATGTATTCAGTAAACGCCATCAGAGAACTTCCCAGAATTGAGCCTATTGTTTAAATCACAACCAAGTAACACTCATGTTGTTGTTTATGGGCTTTGTTTTTTTCTGAGACGCATTTTTTCTCTTTATGAGCTTTTACTGCACTGTTTAGTTCAGTTATGAAACAACAAAACTTCATCATTGCTGTATCTGTAATGCGAGTAATGATGCTAATGTTTTTTTTGTTACGTAATTTGGTTGTTTTGCCCAATTATTTTTATGCAATAAGCACCAAATAAATAGAAATATGTTCAGTTAAAGCACTAAGCTGTTGATTCCGTTTAGGTTTCTAGAGACTAAACAGGGAGACAGGTTTTGCTTTGCTTTGTGATCATTAAGTCAAAACAAAAAAATACAAAGGCACGCTGCTTTGCAAAAATGAAAAAGCCTTCAATAAACGGGCTCAGCGCCTACACGTGTCAACTCACACCAGGGCATGTGAAAACAAGTAGCACCCGGTGTAGTCAAGAAAGTGGGTGTGTACATATCCAGGTCAATTCCAGCAAGGCATCAATATCTTAAGGATTAGCAAATTCATCACAGGCAATCAATAACATCAGATATTCACAAACAATCCTATAGACCAATAATTACAGTTAGATACTTTGTTTTTTGCCACACTTCTACAGAACCTCCGTTGTCAGCACGTTTAATCACAATATCCTAATTTTTGCCAAATCATTTTTGCCAATTTCTTTCTTAGACAAGTTATGCTTAGTTGTTTAATTTTTAATTTTCTATGCCATGGTCAGTCTTTCGGCAGACCATCAAGTGAGCAGGATTATTGCTAAGAGGGGAAAAAAAAAAAAGCTGATTAAGGCTGGAGTGCATTCCCGTATCCAAAGTTAGAGGCGGAATTGTGGAATTAACTGGATTCTGGTGATACCATGCTTTTAGGTGCATACGGCGGTCGGAACGGAACAGCTCCGTTTTTGTTTTGAACAGGTCAGATTGGTGAGGAGGTGCAAAGGTAAGTCCCTTTGACAATACAGAGTCACATTCATTGGACAGAGGGGTATCTGGGACATTAATAACTACCTGTGGGTCTCTCGTGACTCCTGGTGATTCGTCGTTAGCGCCTGTCTCCTTCTGGAGCTTCTAAAAGTTGAACATTTATCAGTTGAGCTACCACGAATCTCATGAAGACATCCAAGGTCATTAAACGAAGACATCAGTGGTTCTATTTCAATAGATGGAATCGGCGTAATTATCTAAAGCTGCAGTTGTAAATTGCATAATTAAGATGAAGTGATGAAAACCTTCTGGCCTTTTAGTGTGGGTGTGATAATAAGATCTCTCTCTCAAACACACACACACACACACACACACACACACACACGCACACACACACACACACACGCACACACACACACACACAGTCGCAGTGGAAAAAGTCTGAAAAAAGGAAATCATAATTATTGGCTCTGGCCATTACATCCTCTCTGGCGTTTAGGAGTTTGCATTTTTTCAGTCTTTTATCAGAGTTCTCTGTTCTCTGTGAACCCCTGCCAGTGAAAGCCATCCATTTGATGAAGTGATCTAACACTTTAGGTTTTCAAACAGCAGCTCCAAAACACCAGCGTGTGTCGTCAGGTAACAAACAGCTGAAAGTAGAAAAGGGAGAGCTTTCATTCTGACAGTCAGCAGTCTCCGTTATGTATCATAAGGACGTTAGAATACAGCCCCGAGATTGACTCTGTACTAGTGTGGGTTTCCTCAAACCAAAAAAACAAACCAAAAACAAAAAAAATCTTATTTTCTGTTGCCTATTGAAAGCGAATAATAACCTTAAAGTTAATTAAAGTGTGTAATAATCTTGCCACTTACAGAGAGGAGTAAGTGCTGGAAGAAACGGCTTGAACAAATAAATTCTCTGTGACTGTAATTGAAAGCATTGTCCACAAAATTTATTCAATTAACTGAGACTGATTTCCAGTCAAGGTGTTAATAAACCTCTTGAACAAACCACAAGGGAATTAATTCCCTGCAGGTTGAGTCATCCCGGTGTCACTGCTGGTAGTGATAATAACCATAGAGGACTCTCCTAAGCTTCTCACTGCTTGCCCACAGCCCACAGCAGCATGCAAACGTACAAAGTGAAAATACAGCGCAAAGTTCTGATTGGCTGATCATAAGTCCGAGGCAAAGGTTCACCCCTTTGTCATTCACGTTAAACACTTTTAGTCATACAAGGAAAGGACAGCAGGATAATTTAGCTGTGACTAATAGTGACTTGGACTTCATTATATTTTCCGATCCTTTTGCCTATTTCAGTTTTTTTCACAGCCTCAACAGCTCATGCAGCTTTGCCACGTAATAACATCACGTCATGGTCATACTGGCATCCAGCAGCTTTTAACGTAATAGTACATACAATCTGTTGCCAGTTCATTAAGGACACATACTGTAGCTCAAACTAATGCAGTCTATTACACCAGGCCTATGGTTCTGTGCAAACGCAGACAACGGAAGATGTTATGTGTCCCTGTTTTAAATATCTAAGTACCTCGTCTGATTGATGTCTTTCTTTAAAGCAACATGCTGAAAACCATGTGCAGGAACTGAGACTGAAGTTTGTTCCTGTTTCTCTTCTGAAGCTAGAAGGAGGCTGGTCACCGCTATTTGTCTGACACGATGGTAAATGACTCTTAATTATGACTGTTATGACTGTAAATTATTGCTCTCCTTCTTACCTTTTGTTTTGCTTTATTTTAGTATTATCATCGGTATAAAGGTCACAGTTTACTAAACATTAGAACCTTTTCTTACAAATTCTAATTAAGGAAAAGTTGAAAGGCCTCATTCCGCTGAATTGCGAATCCTTATGCTTATTATTTTCTGCTGTGGACATTTTCTGCTATTGAGATTATTACTATTCTCTAGTCAGTAGTTTCTGAAGGGACTTTCCACCATATTTGTCACTGCCGCCAGAAAATACAAATTTGGGCTAAAATGAGTGGTGCTGTAGAGTGGTATCTACTTATAAGCTGAGGTAGGAATAGCACTTCATAAACACACACAAAACTGATGCAAGCACCTACCCTTTTGGCAGACAGATTTTCTGTGTTTTTTACTTAGCTTGTTTGGTTCTCAAAGTCCCCCCAGAGACACCCGGCCCTGCTATTTCATTTGTAAAAAATGTGGGTAAGATAATTACAAGCCGCCGAACAAAGGCTGCCTCCGAACATGGACAACAACTTAAAATTGCCTCTTACATTCCTGCTGTTTCATCCTGTAGCCACATAATAAACACCTTCCATTACGCCCACTGTCTTTCTTTCACTCCCCTGTGCTTCCTTCACTTTTCCTTTCCCTCTTCTCTCCCAAGTCTGTCTGCTTTTGTCTCTTATTGTTCAGTAATTATCCCTCTGCTGGAGCCAGATGTTTAACGCGACAAACCTCGTCTTCAGCTCCATCATGTAGGGGCGAAGCCAGCCAAACTACAAACAAACATGAATGATTTAAGAAAATTTACACCGTAGGGACACTCTCTTCATTCCCATGTGCCTCCCCAGCAAAACATCCAGATCTAAGCTCGATGCTAGTCTAGTACTTTGATAACTATTAGCCTCTGTAGACTGAATTTACCCCTTTCTTGCATTTTATGCTAATCAGAAAGACGAGATTAGATAAGCGGATGAAACTTTAATCTCTCCTGGGGCTATGGGGTCATTGCAGCTGAAAGGACAAAATATTTATCAGAGAGCAATAAAGGACAAAGTTTAGCTACACACTGAGGATTTTACAACAAGTATTGTATATGGTATTCACAGCATGTGCAGATTTAGATAAAGGTCTTGGGTTTATGTAACTGGTTCAAGCCAAACTGGATTAACTCACCACTATATGGTCGAGTATGCAGATGTGCACTGTTAATGACTGAGCTTGACAGATGTAAATTTGAATGTATGTATAAACATATCCCCAGAAGTGGAATGAATTGATATCTGTTCACATTTGAGATTATGTTTACAGCTGTAAGTGGCTTTCATACTCAATTGTATAGAAAAAAATGTAAAGAAAGACATTTAATGTCAAATATGTCAAATGTAGAGTGTGGTATTCTCCAGTGTAGGGGTGTAGATGGAGACACTGACTGTGGCAGAAATATTTGTGCAGCTGGATGCCAGTTGGTACAAATGAACACTAGAAGTAGTTCTTTGTACATGTACCTGCATCAGCTCATTGAAAAGAGGGTGGGAGGCTTTATACAAGATAAGTGAATCCTCTGCCCACGCCTCCAGGTTGCCTCCGCTCGGCCCTGTGACTCTGCCAGCCTCAGCTGGACAGAGTCGATGACCAGAATTCTTCATAGCCTGTATACGGGGAATGTATGTGGAGAATATCAAGCATTTTCGGATTCAGGTCTGCTGCACAATGTCAGATTTCCGAAGGGCGCAATACTGTTTTTGGAGATTTGGTCAAGACAAATTTAAGATAATTAGAGCTGTAATGCTGTTTAGCCATCTGATATAATAGCATTATATCTTTTCTGCCAATCACTGACTTTCAGTGAACATAAATGAATGGGCTTGCTTTATTCCGGAGCCAGATTCAAATATATTTATGCAATTATATATATTTATTTAGATATTTAACTTTCATAAGTGTTAAAGACCGTCCATTGACGGTGAAGGCTTCCCTTCAGTGTTTCAGATGAAGAAGAGACCTCTATTTCCTGTGTCATCCGATATCATAATCCCGACTGGCACACCCACAAGAAAAAATATGTCCAACAACACACACACACACACACAAACACACACATACACACACCAGGTTTCTTTGTCACACTGCTTTGCTGTTTGTTTGATACCTCCCCTTCCTGCCTATCACAACAGGGCAGATTCAGTCCGACCCAGAGACTCAGAGATAATGACTGTGCTCTCAGATTCCCCAGAACAAAAAATAGAATTCCATAAGTGTTAAGTTTTCAATATATATTCATAGGGGAGAGTGGATGGGGTCACACTGAATGAATACAATGAATACCATATGCAAATAACTTACAGCTGATCCAGATTCGTATTATTTTTCTCAGGTGTGGATGTACCCATTACTGTATGTAGGTGATCTAGGAGTGATCACATGTTTTAGCTCGGCGTTCATGTGAGCCCCGCTCGGACGCGGGAAGAAATAAACAAACCTTAATGAATCAAACATGAGCCGATGCGTCCACACACCAAGACCTGTGTACACACCCCGCCTGTTTAAGTGCAAGCACATAAATACAGTCATTGTGAGCCATTCAGCGTGCTTATGACCACATTTGTTGTTCGTTATTTTAAATGTGTTGGAAAGATAGAAGCTGTGAATCATCTGAAATGAGACCCGTGAGGTGATTTTTTGATTTTTATCAGTCTTGGATGACAGAGAGAGAGAGATATAGAGGGATATATAGAGAGAGAGATAGATAGAGATAGATAGATACATATAGATATAGATAGATAGATAGCTGAGGTTCTATCTATCTATCTACCTATCTATCTCACTCTCTAAATCTAGTCTATTAGTGAGAAAAAAAAATTGACAGTGACATCAAGTGGCAGAAAGTGGAGAAGTCCAAAATTAACGTCTCTTGCAGACTCACTGGAGCGCAGGAAACAATATTGATCTCCTTAATTAAAGAATGATGTGAGGGGAATTGGAAATGAGGCGAGCTGCATCATCCACTCTCTCGGAGGGCTGATGTTAGTGTCTCACTGACGTCTTCCTTATTTGAATTGCTGATGTAAGTGAGACTGAAAGCCGGTGCCTTCATTCGCAGCCTTGCTTACTACAATTGTTACTGTTGGAGTTGGCTGCTCCGCTCTGATAGAGTGTGGGTGATGGCGTAGAAAGTCACGATTGTGTGCGCGCTGTAAATCGTCCGGGTGCTGCACTGCCCTCGTGCAGGGCAGTGCAGCCGCCTTTTTCTTCACGTCAAGTAACATGTAGAAAAGCGATGTTGGACAACCGCTTTTTCGACAACCGCTCATCCAGAAAAAAAAATTCACCATCGACACCACCCTGGGTCCTCAGCAATACACCCACCATGTTTGAAGTCGATCTGATGTGCAGTTGTTGAGAAAATCAAAATACAGACAGACAGAGATTCCTCCACTTATAGTTAGATGAAGTAGACCTGATGGTTTAACTCTAATTGCACGTTGCAATTGCACGCATGTTTCAGCAGAAATCAGGTCATATCACTGACAATAGGATGCATTGAAGAAAAACAGGGTAATGTAAACAGGAAGTGTCCGCCCCAGGAGTGCGGCGGTTAGTATTCGCGGGAGTGGTTATTGAATGCTCACACGGATTTAATACAAAATATTTGCAGTTTGCTCAGTCAGGAGACCTGGCACAAGGAAAATACTAGGATTGTTAAAAGACTAACTTAAAACTAAAAAGCATGTTTCAAAAGTTGAGAAGATAAGAATATGTTAAACGACTAGTAAAGATGGAGCTCATTACTTGCTTAGAATTGAAAAATTCAGAGGGGCGTTAAGAAGGCTACAGTATAAAGCTTGAAAAGCTGAACTTAGAGCTTAAAGTTGTCCCCCTCACTGAGACACAGATTTTACTTCAGTTTCGTATGCCTTCGGTAGAACCTAAGAATGATCGATTAAATGTTTATTCCTTTCATGCAGCCCTAACCAAAGGATTTGTCATTGTACATTGACTTCCGGTATACTACATCATACCAGGCTATCCTCTGCATCAGCCTTTGCAGCTTCTTTCACATGTGAATGCACAAAGGCTCTGCCATCAACAGTTTCCTGTGCTTGAAGATGAATGTGCAGTTTATGGTCTTTCCACTTTTACAAGTGACATGAAGGGAATTAAGTTTTATTCCTGAACACACTGCCCCCAGGTTGTGCTTGACCATAGTCGCATGGGAAGCATTTTTTCAGAAGTGAGTATGTCGAAGTCATAGACACACGTCACACCCGCGCATCATCATCCTCATCGTCATCATGATGAACACATGTCTGGAGTGAGACAGATTAGTTATTGGTTATTTCCCAGCTTACCGGATATTATGTTATTGAATCTTTTGTGCCTTATGTGTGGTTTGTGTGCATGTCTGCGTGTGAGGCTTTAGCTATAATCATAAATATGATCTGCATATTTAAGCAAGGTACATGTGAGGTTTTTTATTTATTTTGGGGGGTATTTTACAGCTCTCCTAGATAGTGTTAGTGGAGAGATGACAGGAAACAAGACAGAGAGAGATGGGAACATTGCAGTTCATGGTCGGCCCCCTAAGATGTGTAGGTGCGCCCCTGGTGTTTTTGTGTTTTGTGGCCATGGTGTTTGTCTTGTGAATATATTGTGATAGCGGCACAACAAGCAACTGAATTATCAGTCAAAAAACAAAATTAGACCAAACAAATCTATCTATCTGTTATAAGGATTCAAAATGCATTTACAAGCTAACAAATCCACATTGAAAACCTTGAAAACTTTATATAAACATACTCTTAATGTTTTGTACCAGACAACAAAAAACAACCATACAGGCCTCAGCTGGGAAATAAAATCTTTGTCTAATCTTTGTAATTTGTTCACGATGGATGCAGATACAGTATTATGTGGTTCTTTGTGGTGTTTGAGGTAGATGTCATTCTGGGTTGTTGCTAGGGTGACTGTGTGTTTGCAGTGGTCACAGAGGTGTTTCGGCACCTCTGGAGAGGAAGAACACCTTCCGAACGCAGCAATGGCAAGAACAATGCACTTCATGCTAGAACCTCTCTGAGAGTAAGAACAGATCTGGGGCATGTACGGGTGATTTAAGAGAACTTCTCATATTCCATAGGTTTCTTGTTATTAGATTTTTAATGCCTTAATCTCACTTAATTTGTAGGTAAATGTTACAGAAATCAATTGAAAACAAACATCAAAAAACTAAATTCATTCTAATGCAAATTAATAAGCCTGTCATGTTAACCATATCATCGACATGGTTCCCCAATTTGCCATTTTCCTGTGAGGTTTGCCAGCCCCGCCCCCCAATTTGACGCATCAGCATTCACAGGTTGAAATGAGCAATTTGTGGAAAGTTTGTCCTGTTAAAACTGGTTGGGTAAATCCGACTTGGAACCCTCGTGCTAACAAAACTTAAAGAAAAAAGTAAGAGAGGTTTATGACAAAAGTAGGGAAATGTTCTTGTGAGAGGCCCTTTTTTGGGCAAAAACACTCATTTATTCCAAACTCCCTGGCTTTAGTTATTCTGGTCCAATACAAGACGCATTTAGCAGTCTAAAGATAAAGAGATGAAAAACAGTAGTTATAGAGCTTGTGAGAGGAGAATGGACACGGGGAGAGGGAAAAACAAAGTGTCCAGGGGGAGGAGTTGTCGTGGTCATCACTCAAGGTCAGTGCACTGCTGCCTGCAGTCTCCCTGAGTGTCAAGCTGTTTCCTTCCTCACAGTATGGTGAAGGAAAAAGCAGGAGAGGAAGGGGGCGGTAGTAGTTGCCTTTAAGAGCCTGAATGTATCCATTAACTTGTCAATGTGCGAAATAGCTCTTTCCTTTAATAACTGTAACAGACACCAAACTAGGATGATTGTTACACTGATAAAATAGAAGAAAACAGCCATTATATTGCACCCTTACATAAACAACGAGGATGTGGTTCAGAACCCTGTAAAATTCTTTATTTCTTTACAAAGTGTGTAATTAAAGAACAGTTCCAATATAGCCACATTTATCTAAGTTGAACTAATATACCAAAGGAGTCATTGCAGCAATGAAAGTTAAAACATATCATACCATGTAGTAATCTGTGAAACGCATTTGCCTTGCTTCAAACACATCTTGACTTTCAGAATATTGCACTCTTTGTAAGCTAAAACCTCTCAATCCGCCAATAATGAGAAGTCTCTCCACTCTGGGTGTGGAGTTGCTGACACAAAGCTTCAGAGTGATACATGGCTTATGAGTGTGTGACTAATAGAAATAGAGGGATAATCCCTCTCACTGCTTGGGTCTGCAACTGACTGGCTTTGGAAAAGAGGAGAGAGGCTGATACCCACTCTTTCATCCCAAAAGATAGACGTAGAGAGGAAGGAGTAAGAAAAGGAGGAGCGGGCAAAGGAATGATGAATTTAAAAAAAAAAAAAAAAAAAAATTTAAACAAAATCCCAGGCAGCCAGTTCATATTGTAATCACCATGGTAACGACAACGAAGAAAATGGCAACGGTTTGCCAAACGCCAAGAAGTGTGCCTCACTTATGAGCCAGTTACTAATCAGAGAAAACCTGATGATAATGTCGGAGAAACGCAACATGGCGATTATTGCGGAAGCTACGTGATATTGTGTGTGTGTTAAATGCGATGCGACTTGCTACTGACGCAGAGGGAATGTGTTGTTGGCACAGGACACAGCAAAAGTCATGCCTCTCTACAGCTGGTGCCACTGATCTCAGAAATTTGACTCGTTTTCTTGATGTTTAAATTGCAACATTCATTAAATTATTGACTGAATTAATACTGTTCTTAAAAATTAATCAACATTTGTATTGTTGTTGTAACCATATAGGTGGAGAGCGGCACGTGTCAACAAGTTGATGTGTCCATGAGAAAAACTCTCCGAGGGTCAGAGTGAATTTATCCCTGCCCATTTTAGAGGCTAATGTGGTTTCATTCAGGTACTTGACCATTTTCTGGTCAGTAGAAGGCTGTTGTTGTTGTTTGCCTCCATGATTTTGTTGTTTTGTTAGAGTTACTATGTCTGACTGTGGGGAGAGAAAATATATAATTTCCTCATTTAAAAAGAGAATTTTTACCTTTGACTTAACAGCTATTTAGCGGACATCAGTGGCTTTTATAGCTTTTCTGTGTAATAGACATGTTTTCTCGGGCCTGTTTGACAATTTTGAACAATTTCTTAACCAAAAATTGCAAAAAAATAAATATAAAAGTTGAATGCAGATTTGATTGATTCTGCTGTAAAAGTTTTGGTTTATGAGTAAAGATGTAAAGATTAAATCTAGATGAACACAAGAAACCAGCATGAAAAAAATAGCTTTTCCTTTGTAACCGTGACATCGTTAAAGGTGCATTAGGCAACATTTTTAAATCAGGTCTAATCTTAATTTAGAATAGTGATTAAAATGACCCCTTCTGTCATAAAAAAAGATGGCAGTACTGCGGTTCCCACTGAGAATCATTTTGCATACAGGTCTGTACAGCTTTGAGTTCATTGTTTCGATTTGCAAGTTCATATAAACATGAGGGCAGCCACTCTCATCCCAAGAGCTCCCACAAGCCAGTTGTGCACTACCCACCCAGCACAAAATGGCAGAGAGCTGAAGTAAATCAATTCAAGTCAAATATATTTCAAAGCAAAGACAGCCCAATATTCTTGGTGAACCACACTGGATACAAAATGCCAGTAAACTTGACTTACATTTCACAGGCAGTGAGTATTTGAGACTGAAAAAAATGTAAGTTTGTCATCATAGATTAAGAGAACACAAACATACACGTCTTGCTCAATATTATGATTTAGATTTGTGTATTCTCAACTGTTTTGTTCTTTTTAAATGATTTCTTTCCACATGTTTGTTTTCTTCTTTTTTTTCCCCAGTTCTGAACTTTGGGAGCATACAGGAGATTTCTATTCACTGACCAGTCGGTATTCTGTGTCAAAGTGCCTGCAAAAAGTGGGCGTTTGCCCATTATTTTTTATATTAGAGTCAGTGTTTTTGTGGACATGTAGATGCCTTCAGTATGTCAGATGTTTAATAATTAGGTTGCTCCAAAGCACGTATCAGATGACAAACACAACATCAGTGAGGTGCATAGGGGTTGCCATGTCCTGAAATTAGAGGTTGGACAACTCAAAGAACTTCAGTTTGTTAACACACTACAGTTGTATCTTATCTAGCAACAAACACTCTGTAGAGCAATTACTACAAAAAATAGCTTGTAAAATGATGCCGAACACATCAGACCACAATTCTGTATGTACTCATGTATGTATCTACCTACCTTATATCTTTAGCTCCTACCTCTGACGATGGAATCTGTAGTTTCATAATGGCCCGTCTGGCTCTCTCTCTGTTCGACGGAGCCGGTAAAGTGCTGCCTCGAAGCGGACGGCGGGCTGAGGATTCAGAACATCTCTGGATCCGTGGCCGTAAGTCTGAAAGGCACGAATTGAGTTTGTGAATGGAGGCTAGAAATAGGAGGGATGTACAGATCATGGGCCTCTAAGTGCCCTTAAGTGTGCGACGAGACGAAGTGGGGGAAGCTCCTTTGATCAGAGCTGCTACTAATCCCACCGACATTTCAGTAATTAAGATAAACTAAGATAATCTAAAGGCTCTGCGCACCCACACATTGGCTAATTAAACCTCTGGTCAGGTGGAGGTTGGCTGAAGCTATGCTGGGAATTACGTGATGGTACGTAATAATAAGAATGATGATAGTGTAAGTTTTCCCACCCTAACAGGTGCAACAAAACCAACAGAAGAGTGAGGGAGCTGTAAATCCAACACAGTTTATACAGCCCCAAAACAGTCTTGACGAGAGGTCTAATCGGGTGAAAAAAGGCTTTGAGGGTTCTCTGCATTGCCCTAACGTATCCCAGATATTATATATTAACAGCATTTTCCTTATTAATCTGGAAATGAACTCCGGAGACACATTTTTGCGATGTCAAAATGTAGCAAACCTCTTGAAAACATTAGCAGTAGAAGCCACTTTATAAACCTAATAAGCAAAGACAATTTGTCACTTGCCATGCCCATTTCTCAATGTTCCACTATACGGCTTAAATTTGCCAAAAATCATTACAAAGGAGATGCATCAATGCACAAACAAAGAAAAGCAAGACACACGGTTACAAATACATAATTTAAACGAGGAAGAGTGTGCTGTCAGAAATCGTCTGAAATCTCATCAATCTCTGGTTAAATAGTTTGACAGCAAAAATAACTAGAGGGCATTCAAACCTCTGCCATCAAGTCACAATTCTTTAACTTGCAAAACTGCATCCTCCTCAGTGGTTTACTGCCTTCTCTGATCCGCCTGACATTCAACGTTTCAATGCGCAATTTTAGTACTCTGTTCCCCTGAGAACCAGACTCTTGGCAGCTCTGGTTAAAATCCTGGTTTCAGCATTGTTGTTTTTGCCGTTACCTGATTAGCCTCATACAAGTTCAACCATCCATTGAAATTTTAAAACGAACATTTAGTTACCGTAGGTGACACTTTGTCTTAACTTTGAACGATAAAGCGGTCAAAAAAAAAAAAAAAAGCCACAAAAACTACATGCATAGCAAAAACAAATGCAGATTTTGTCAAAAACATTTCTGTTTTCAAAACATTGCTGCAAATTCTCAGTTTTCTGAATCTGAATGCCTCATAATCTGTACCAGTCCTTTTCCAAATACAAGGGTTAGATGAAGACATCTGAGTCCCATCAGTGTCATTTTCTTTTTCTGACATTTTCCCGTGTTCCTTTCGCCTCTCGAGTGGTAGTGACACTTTTGTCGATATTCAGGAATGCGGTTCTGGGAGTTGGCTGTTCTATTGGACAGTTTCCTTTTTTTTTTTTACTGTGTAGCTCTCTGACCGAGCAGCACTAACTGTGGCTATGACACTTGTCACATTTTCTACGGTTGGTTATATCTGGACTGAGGCCACCAATCAATATCTCCGACACAACCTTGACCTCCGTTTCATGTTGAAATTTCCGTACTCCAACCGTGGCAGTTTCTTATATACAAAATTATAGAACAACGATCACATTATGTGCATTTTAGCACTAATAAAAAGGTAGTATGCATGGCTAATTGCGCTATTTAAGTGCTCAGGATCAACAAATCCTCCAACCTGAATTACCATATAGGACATTTGTCCCTGCCCTCTGACCCATATTTCTCCTGAAATAGCTTCTACTGGGCCTTCGCTTTGGTTGACATGGTTATGGTTCAAATGATAAAATACTTCCGTAAGGTTACAGGACCTTTGTCGTCATGTTATAATAATAAACATGTGGTTAATGTTGTGGAACGAGCATGGTTTAAACAAACAGCGATGACTATCGGGTTCACATGGAAAATGAACAGCGGCCTTCTGTGTGACGGTCCTGTATTTTGTTGACAGATCCATCCTCCCCAACCCTCCTCCGACTTTGCCGCTCTTTATATGACGTCACCTGCCGCCTTCTTTTGCTCCTGTTACAATTAATACGGCCGCAAGAGCACGCCTAAAATAAAACATAACTACGGGTCATAATAAGCTGCTTGCACAGACAACCTGTGGGGTTGTATTTTACAGCGGAACCGTCTCATTGGGATATAAGAAATTTTGCAAGCGGGCTGGAATTAATAAAAGGAAAACTTATTTCTTCTTACTTCACCTATTTTACATAAATAATATTTTTAGTACAGTAATGCACATTTTTTTAACGAGACCCTTAAAATCCCACTTTAAGCACAATTGGTGCTGTACAACTACTCTGAGTTTCTAACCTGTGTAAACCTGACAAGGAATCCACATTTTAAATGCGCTTCGCTGATTGTGTTGGTTTCAAGTTGTTTTGCCAATTATTTGTACAGATCCACTCTCCTTGTTTTGTTCTTTTTTTAACCACTGGTTATGGTCTGACCGCTGCTGTGCTGTAAGTGTTTTCCTTGAATGGCCTGTGAATGGGCAGGAACATTCCTGGAAAAATGAACCTCTGCACTCAACGCAAGACCAAACTGAAAGAAAACTGAGCAACACCACGCACAGGGGGAGGCAGAAATGTGGGATCATTTTTCACCGGGCCTCGATGAACAAAATCCGGCAAAAAACACAAATTTTGAAAATTATAAAGTGAAATCACTTGTTGATAATCACATGATTGATTCAACGTCATCGATTGGTGTTCTGTGTTTACAATAGCCTGCTTTTGTCATTTTTAAATGTCGCAGTTGGAAAATCATAGGTGTAAATCATAAGAGTAATGATTGGATGAATTCCATTTATCTGCTTCAGTTTCAGGGTCCTGGTATCGCACTCGCTGTCACGACTTACTTGGACACTTGAATAGAACAGAGCCCTTGTTGATATTATTAGTAACATCTCTGCCTTTCCTATGATGAGTCAAAATGTCCGCTGTAAAAAAAATGCTAATGCATCATTGCATAGTGCATTATTGTCCTTATTTGAATAAGAAACATATTCTAAATTCATCAGTTTGAATACGTATGGGGAAAAACAAACTACTGTGACTATTAAGGTTTCCTGAGGGCTTATAGTGCTGTAGTTTGCTTGTACTGCTATTGACGCAAAAGGGTGAGAAAAATACCACAGTACTTCTGGACAGTACTTTGAAGGGCTGCCAATTATCTGGAGGTTATCAAATTGGTCGAGAAACATCTACAGTGTGCATGATGAAGGCGTATCTCCAAACAGCAGCTGACAGTTTTGACATGCACTAGTGTGCATCACAACTCCGGGCCTGATAAACAAGCACGGGCAACTTGGCACACCCCTATGCCTTGAAAATCGGTGGTGTTGGGCATATACACTTCACTGCACATATCAGTTTCCCTCTAAGCTGAAATTGTCTATTTAGCAAAGATGTGCATTATAAGACAAACCTTTGGATATATTTCAGTATTATTCAAAACAGCAGCAGAGGACTTTATTAGTATTCCCATATTTAGAACAATTAAATTCTGCAAAAGTGTTGATATGCGTTTACCGGAAGAAAAAGGACATTCCTACTCTATTAAAATGCTAAAATGTTCCAGGGACTTTGCAGGACCCTGCAGATGCATCTTAACCAGGACATACAAGTAGAAGTGCTGTTAGAAAACACAGTCTTGTGCTGAGGAGATCCATGAGAGCCCTGAATACAGTAAATGGGAAGAGGAATATCTGTGAATCGGTAAAACTCGTAAGACTGAAGCATCTATGGTGGTATTAATTCAGCCCTCTCGGGATAGTCAAACATCCATTCACAACTGCAAGCTGCGCTACCCGATGGGTATCTTGTACGGTGTCTCCAGTGAAGTACACTTAATACTTAAAGAGACAATCAGCAAAGCTATAAAGAGAGAATGAAATCAATAATTGCGTTGTTCTGAAGTATCACTCCAATAACACTTAAATCTACTATCTTGTTCTTATTTTACTCTATTTCCCCATCTCTTCTGTTTCTCTCTCTCTGTCTCTAATGGACAAGAATTCTTAAGAAAAAAATGTGTGTGTATTTGTTATGGAGACTAATCCAGCAGGGGGGGGAGTGAATTGTGCTCAGTGATCGATCATTTTGTACCCACATTAGTTTGGTCACGCTGTGTACGTACATGCACACACAGCCGCATGTCCTTTTGTTTATAGTAATGTGTGCGAGTGTGTGAGACCTGTGTCTGCAGCAATTACAAATGAAGGAACACACACACACACACACACACACACACACAGATCCTGCAGCCAGACGAGAAGTGGTAAACTCTGAAGTACGTGGTCGGGGTATGAATAACCACTGGACTGTACAGGGCCCCGACTCTGGTGCAGTGGTTGACAACCTCTGCGACACAGCACCAGATACACCTGATAGAGTTTTTGCAGTCTGGTTCTCCAGCTACTCTGTTGAGAGAACACAGTTTGAGTAACACATTCTGTGAGACCTTACTCCTCTTTAATCGCCTTATAAAAGCCCGTGAAGCGTCTCTTTCATTTCATTCGCGACAAACTGACATTTTCATATTGGCATTCTTCAACACAGAAGTGAAGACAGAAGACTTGCATCTGCAGTGTGGAATTCTTCAGCTTAATCGCATACATATGAATTGAATAATGACTATTTTGATAAGAAACACTGATAACTAACAGACATTCAGTAGGTGGACAAGGCCTGCTTGGCTCAATCCAGCGTTTGAGGCAAACCCCTCAGGCTCCTGATGATGCTAAATTTGTATACTAACAGCAGAATTCTGTGTGATGTAAAGCTGAAAAAGCAAACCTATTAATTATTACAAGCTTCATAATAAAACAATACATTTTTGAAAATATGACCACTACATTTATAATTCTTGCAACCTCTACTATTGACCTTTTCTGACTACTCTCAGCTATTGTAGACAATAATAAGATTTTTTTCTCAAAAAAAGGGCACTAAAACATAAAAGTAGAGTAGCCCTGTCAACCCAGTCCCTGCCTTTGTCACACAAATCTCCTTTGTGGTTATTGTTTTGCTCTGTTGGCCCCTCTGGTTTCTCATCATCTTCAGAGGAAGCACAGTGACATCTGCTGGCTGTTTATACTCCTCCAGAAATCAAAGCGATTTTTAGATGCAAAGTGCCCCCTGGATCATTAAACTGCCATTAGCTGTATCTGAGATTGTGAACATGACAATTTTGCAGCAGAAATGCATTTTGATTTTCTTTTGTTCCTAGATAGGTGACCAGATGTGCCGTACCGTTTACTGCTCCAGAAATTCCTGTCTAGCTATGTGCTATAGCCATGCTTTTGGAGGAGGCCCACCTGCATGGTCACCTCCAGCTGTTGACAGCTGGTGTTAAATTACAATGTATATACTGACCTCATTGTGGGTGGAGGCTGTTTATGTTTAAAAGAGTGAGTCAACTGTGATGATTTGGTAAAACGTCACATCTGTTTGCAGTGACTACAATAAGTAATGATGTTCTAAGATATAACAATGGTGTATTTGTCTGTAAAGTATTTTATTTTTTACAATTATACCTCTATTCAGAGAAACTAAGCGACTTATATGACAAATTTCACTACTATTTCTGCCTCATTAAATCCCTACAAAGAATTCCAGCCCAGTTATTGTTATCTCTTCAAAGGTTGCCTGTAAGGACTACACATTTTGGTGCGACTCTCAGGAAAAATTCTTGCTGTCTTTGTCACAGGGAACAAGGAAATGATGCAGTAGTTACTACATACCAACAGAGGAGCACAGTTGAACAGCAGTTAATTTCTAGAAGGATTTCTGCAAAATTCTTGGAAATCCATTCATTTGGTGGCACATCGAACATTTATTTGCCCTATATGTTGAACTGTATGCTTACCTGTATTTCACAACCTCACAGGAAGATACTTTTTATGAGTAAAAGAGTGTTCAGTACAAGCTAGGAAACTACTTTTGAAATATCAAACTGATTAGATTTTTCCTACAATGATAACATAATCCTTTCCAGAGCAGTAACAAATCCTTTCCTCTCTGGCAAATTATGCCTTTTTGTGGCACTGCGAAAGGACAGCCATACAATATAATGGCTCTCTATTACAGTGCGGTATGCCTGACAATCACCATCTGCGGTAAAAACTTTGATACACTGAGGAACCATTTATCTGTTATCTTTTAAAGACACCGGATAAATGATTATACCAGAATGTTATAAAATTTGCTCCAAAGATTCACCAGTTCAACTTCCTTGCCACAGTTTATCTTGTCTGCTTCACAGACCACAATTGCTTCAATAGGGCAGGAATAATGTCATGTTAAAACTTATACTGTGACTGCTGAATTACACTTGACCCACTTCAAGAGATGAGGATTTTTCTCTTTCAGACAAGACCGTTTTTGACGGATGAAGACGAGCATTTTATCTTGCCTATTAAGAGTACAGGAAACCCCGAGAGAGATAAAGGAGAAGAGAGAGACACGCTGGAGAGTGTTTTCTGCTCCACTGCAGAAAATCTAAGAAATGTACCTGCACTGGAGGACACAGGACGTCAGTACATATACTTATGTGTACAGTGATTCCACCCGGTGGCAGACAATGACTTATGAAGCAGAAACTTAACCACCAAACCTATCTCAAGGCGCACAGACTTTGAAAACCATTAAGATACTACTCAAGATACAATTTTTTATTTATTCAGCTTTGATTTTTTTGTGTTCGACTTATCTTAAGATGCAGTCTAGGTATTACCACTTACCGCATTCAATTTGGTGACTTTCTAAGTTCTCAAAACCCAAAATTTAGGACATGAGAATTAACTTTGGGTTTGCCTGAAAAGATGTCACGACTCACATAAATTAGATACTTTGTCCAACAAGTGGCTGCATGGTGCCTGCATACACCTGGTTTCACCAAAACACAGACATGCACATCATCTTATGCGGTCTGCTGCATTTCATCTGCCCACTTTCCTCTCACTCCTGATTTATTATCCCTCATTTCAAAGATCTCCCACCACCTTCTGTTTCTGTTTCTAAGGCCAAGGTGTCATTACTGACACGGCGTTTTGTGAATTGAGCAATGAAATGTGAGGCATCATGGGCTTTTTAAGATTTATTTTGGGTTCATTTTGTCAGCTGCACTCACTGGAACACTGTCAACAAAAACAAACACTCAAAAAAAATTTTTTAAAAATTGTTGTGAGCATCCGATGTTGTCACGAGGGGGAGCTCTTGCACTCATTAATTTACTGCCCTCACTCTACGCATACCAAAAGTTTGAACATACATAAAGGACACAGATCAGTTTTTCCTAACCAGGGTTATGACAGGGAATACTTCAGCTATTTTGATTAAACAGAAATGTGGTAAAAGACAAAAAACAAAAACAAAAAAAAGGAAACATATTTGTTTCCAGGGGGAAGTAAACACACAAATAGGATTAACAATGTATATTATTATTTTACTGATGGTGTTAAATATCGTCTAGTTCAAAATTAGTCCGAATGAACACATTTGGAACATGGTGGTGGTTTCGACAGAGGCGCACCGGACCTCATGCCCAGCTTGTGAAACTACGTGATATGGAACCGACATTGACGTGACACTGACATGACCGAGCGTGGAAGTTCAGATTTGACCCTGGAGACGTAAAACACAAACAAACATCACACAAAACAAAATGCTTGAGACACTCAGAAACGCCTGTAAAAGCGAGTGAGTGGACCTTGAGCTTGTCAAACATTAACAACAATCAAGATGACGATGTGGAACTTCTAGAATTCCGTTACCTAGTTTGGTATAATACAGTTTTTATACAGTTGGCGTAATGTTCGAGCATGTTACATTCAAACAAAATGAGACATCGCTGTCAATCAGATTTTTTTTTAACTACTTATCTATTCATTTAGTTTCCATGAATAGTCTTGGATGTTTTTCACGGGAAAATTACGTCAGCAAAAAGAAGTACTTAATAATTAATGGAAAGAATCCCAAAGATGTCATTTATAACGTACAAAGGGTCTGGGGACCATCATGAAGACTTCTTATACAAGCTGCTGGTTATTTGGATATTTTTAGCGATCTTTGACCAGAGGACAAAAGTCACACTGTAGCAGAAGCTTTTCAATTTGTCTCAAGGGGTACTGTAGATATAAGAGCCATAGAACATTAAATATTCAAATACTTTCTTCACATATCCTTCCATTTCCAACACCGACAGAGCCAACAAACTTACAAACGTCAAACTGCGATAGTAGACTGTTGGTTTTGCACAATTTGAAGGAAGAGACTAATCTGCTTTTGTCTGAATAGTGAAAAACACACAACAGCAGGAAATACAATCGAAAACATGTTGAAAACAGTTCTTTTACCTCAGCACAAACAAACACACACACACACACACACACACACACACACACACACACACAAACACACTATAGAGACAGTTTTAAAAGGGAGGAGTAGTGAACAGATTAGATGACAGGCTTACAAAATCACCAAACAGGTTCTACAGTTTGTAACTCAGCCACGACATTTATAAGTGAATCCATCATAATGGAGAAAGGTAGAGTTTCCTTGTTGTGTCAGAGACTCTAAATAACACAATGCGACCACAGTGACCTGCTGTTGGCAGCAGCTGTGAAGAGGAACATGAGGACTGTCTCCACCAGGGATCTGTCTCTCTCTTTTTGATTCACAATCCATCTCCGTCTCATCGCTGTGAGAAATGATATCCTCCCTCGGTGCATTTAGCCCAGAAAGATAATGCGATATGATGACAGACAGAACGAGGCGGAGAAGCATTTCCTCGGAGGTTTGCTCATAAGAGAGTACACTGAATAAAACGCAATGGGGAAAGAAAGCAAAACATAATGATTTGTATATTATCTGTTTTCATAAGCACAGCTTTCATCAATAGACTAATTTACCCACCTTACTTTCTGTCTATTTTACTTTACACACATTACTTTTCATCGACTTCCTAATAGGTTAGCCAATAATTACAGAGATGCATATTTATTTGACTGCAATCTTTTAAGTCCAGTGACTTTTCTATCTACAGTCTACAAAGGTCTTATTCCCAATTAAGGCATGGGTGTGAACACTTTTAACACTGGCAGTGACTAGACGTACTATAAAGCCTTTTAATCATGACTGTGGTCTTTTGTAGTAATTGACCTAAAGTCACAAGGGGCCTTTTCCAACTGCGGCGGCCCTGTGGCTTCACACCACCCTTTAACAGCGCTACATTTCCCCTCTGTGCTTGTTTATGTGAAGATGTATTTACTGCAGCTGTAATAGGGATGAAAGATTCGGGGCCCTTCTTGGGCACTTGGGGATGTCAGCTTAAAGCTGCATCTATGGCTGAGTGAAACTTGCTTGTTATGAGCTACTTCATACTGTATGTATTTTCACCTAGTGGGTACAATATGAGTTATTTTGTAATTTGATGAGAAAAAAGTAAACATCAGTGCTGTCTTGAAGGCTTTATGTTTACTTGAGTATAAATTTGACATTTCTAATCTTAACTTCTAATTAATTTTATTGGATGTTTACAGTTTGGTAAATTGAGTCTTGTTCATCAACATCTGTCAAATTATAGAATTAAGACTTAATTTCAAAGCAAACAACAGAAAAAGGAGAAATGTTGTTACTGCACGCCCAAACAAAACGTGTTTTGGGGTGAAATGAAGACATCAAAAACATTTTCGGTTTGGCTCTGTGGAAGTAATTTATTTCTTGTTTGTTAGGAGTATCAAATCCTTAACACATATAATTAGCTACTGGCAAGGACCATGCATGCAGCTTTAACATCTAACTTTGACATATGACCTCTGTAAGTGCTCCGACCATCACATCGACATAAAATATTAAGTGTTACAACATAAAAAGAGCGAAACGGGGGCTTTGAAGAGTAATCCTCGTTTCCCCCAGAGGTTGCCCGCGTGAAATAGGATAGGGTTTTTAAGTCCTAATAAGTTCTTAATTTAGTGGAAATACACACAAGAGGGCAGGCACAAACAAAGACACACACACACACACACACACACACACACACACACACACACACACACACACACACACACACACACACACACACACACACACACACACACACACACACACACACACACACACACAGGGTCAATAGGAGCTTCCCATCATGCTTGAGTTATTTTCCCCCACTAAATTATGGTTTGTGTGTGCATGTGTTTGTGTGCGCGCGTGCACGTGTCCTTGTTTGCACTACACATTCTGGGGTCCGGTTTCATGATATTTCAACTAAAGGTTATACAGACTTGTAAAGCGCACTGAAAGTAAAAACACATGGGGATAATGTACGTTGTGATCGGGTGAAAAAAAAAAAATCAACTATATAAGTCTTGAATTGAATTTAATGTATTGACAGCAGCTCATTATGCTACCTCATTCCTCCTTTTATGCCGGTTTTGGGTGCCGACAGTCAGAGTATGGCTTAACACCTACTGAGGAAAGTTAATCAGAGCACATGGACACCAGGGGCCCTCGGTCATTAATCAAAGCAGTTCTTCGTTTAGAGCCTAATAAAATCGCTCTGGTAGATTACACGCTGCCAGGCAACAGATGGGCAAGACAGACTGACTGACTGAGAGGAGCAGCAGCACAGTCCCACTGTAGGGCTTGTTCATCTCCTGCTTTTAAGAGTAATCAGCTTTTGTAAATATTTGAAAAAGGGGATGAACCTCAATCACAAGCTTCATCATCTTTTTCTGCTTGATGTTTGTTGAAGTTATTATGGCATATTCAAGAAGTATGTGGCTCACTGTTTAATACATTAAGAGTTGAGAGTCAGACGAGCCCAGTTCCTTCTAAAGTTTCTGTTTCCATTTATTGTGGTAGAAATCTTTTTGATTGTGATCATCGCTGTTTTATGATGTCATTGTCCATCTCATGTATTTATTTTGAACAATTTTAATCTACTGCATATCTGATCCCTACGTGATCTCATGTGACGGCGTATAAACAGCACGCCACTTTCGAGGACATTTCCCGTTTCATGTCTACAAATTTTAACATTTTCTCGTTACCGGTCAGGGGTTCGCCTGTACACAAATGACGCGGTGTGAAATGATACGCGAAAAGCAAAAAATGCATAGTGATAACAAGCGAAATGACTTTAGGAACTGAGAATTTGAATTTGGTGATACCAGGCTGCCGATTCTACATTTCTTGAAATGTGTTGACTGCTGTCACTTAATCAATTTTACGTTTTTGTTCTCATCATTTCTGTTTGACGCTGCCTCACTATTTTATTTATTTTAATTTTAGTTTGTGGTATGTGTTTTTCAAACCTCTGTGTTTTATTTTCTATGTGCTGCTGCTGTCTTGGCCAAGACACTCGTGTTAAAGAGACTTTTAATCTCAGTGTGGCACTTCCCCTGGTTATATAAAGTTATTTAATTTTTTCCATTACAAGAAGTGGTGTCTCCACTACAAGTGAAAAATAAGATACAAATTGCAAGGTTTGGGTGGATATCGGACACTGATATAGGATGTTATAAACTTTTTGTGAATTTTCTGATTTGTTGACATAGTAATACGTTGCGGTTTTATGGGTACTCACAGCACTGTGCCAAATTTGATACTTTCGACGTTTAGATTCTTATCCGTCACGCAGCACCATCAGGGAGGCGTCTGATCGGTCGCAAATTCATTCTGCAGCAGGACCACAATCCCACACATACAGCCAGAGTCATAGAGAGCTATTTTCAGTCACAAGAAGAACAAGGAGTATTGCAACAGATGCAATGGCCCCCCACAGAGCCCTGATCTCAACATCATGGAGTCAGTCTGGGCTTACATGAACAGACAGGTATGGTATGTGTATGGAATGCACATCTATGTAAGTATATCATATGAACATATGTATTAATATACAGTACAGTGCAAAGTATATCCTTCTCTCTTTTCTGTTAAATGGATTATCAAGAACGGACATTCATGGTCCCCCGTGGCTGAATCCTCATTACTTTGGTGATGCCCTGATTTCTCATCCAGACCTTGGATAACTGCCCCCGAACTTTACAATGAGGGTGAAACTGTCTCGTATTCTAACCATTCAACAATTTCATTTTCGTCTCTGTATCGATTGTCACAGAGCAGTTGTCAAGAGATCTGTAGCTAAGCTAACTCGGGAGTCCATTTTTAAAGGGGACAAGGAAGTCAGTGCATCAGAGAGACAGTGCAGCATCATAGTAACTCCCTGCTAATGTTTTTAGGGTTTTGTCAGAAGAAAATGCAAACACCCACCAGTGTGCATAACAATATCTGTCGGTCCTGTACAATGGCAAAGACACATAACACTACAGCAGAAAATACTTAAAGTGATAATTGCATCTGTTTCTAAGTGCGAACAGCACTTCTTCTATTAATTTACTGTCAACGACGTTGTCTGTGTGTTTATGTGAGAATTTGTTTTGTGCAGTGCAAGTTTGCATCGATGAGCGAATGTTTCCAATTATAGTTACAAAGTGCATACGTGCACGCACACGCACGCAAAGAACCTTCTGCTCTCCGAAGCAGACTCCAGCACGGCCGTCTGGCATTCCTCTGTATTGACAGTTGACAGGTTTAAGCCGACATGAAGTGTGGATTTCACTGTTGCCGTGTAATTGACATCCTGTTGCTTGTCAAGACTCTTTTCTTTTTCTACTGCTCCTACGATCAGAACACTGGTGCCTCATTCTCACACTAACAATAAGGGTCACATGACAAGGCCTGGGAAATTATTCAGCTGTTGTTTTTTTTTTTTTTTTTAATGCAGCAGTTTGCCTTTGTGTGTGTTTGTATGCCTGAGAAGCAAAACTAGATCCATATCTCAGCTCTTGAAATGGTATCAATAAAAGTTTTTCATTGTTATGTGGCCTGGACATGATGATCATACATCATTGATCGCTGCTCACAAGACCACCAATAGTCAAACAGAGCAGCTTTCTTAAGCCGACACTTTAAAAAAAATAGAAGAACAACAAAAGAACAAAGTTTTTTAATTATAAAAAATATTTTATGATATGGAAATGTAGCTGAAAAATGACATACTTGTTATGTTTCATCTTGGTCTTGAAGAGAATCTCAATTTTGTTCATGACATGAGCTAAAATAAACCTGGAATTTTTGTAGTCCAGCATTTTAGTACGGCTAGAAACCTATCTGTGCAACCATATAACCTGAGCACTGTTGATAATCCATAACTACAGAAACAAGTGTATTTCTCTGACATTACAACATGTGCAACCGAGTAATGAAGAGCACAAAAAAGTCGGTGTTACTTAAAGTTGTAATCCAGTGGAGTCCTAAATGGTTTGGCGACAGCCGTAGTTACTGGTGATTACACTAAGTGTGATTTAATACAACAGCCAGCAGTCTTTGAGCAGCTACTTTGCCAGACACAGAACTGAAGAGAAACAGTTACAGTGCAGCCAAACAAACTCGTGTTTCAACTGAAGTCAGTCATTACTCCCTGCAATATTTAAAAGTGATCCGCTGAAGAAAAAAACTGCTGAAATTGGCATGTCTTGTGATTAAGATGCATTTTTGATGGACAGTTGCTTTATACATTGTGTTTACTGTGACTGCTTCACAATAAGAGCCACCCCTTGTTTTTCACCAGCTGAATGCTTTTAATGTGAAGCAGTGGAGGTAGCACATGTTGATTTTGTTTAGCAGTACATTTATACAGGTCTGATAGTGTGTTAGGAGAGTGAACAGCAAACAGTGATGCTAAAATCAATCAATAAATAAATTACAAACAGTAACAGGATTATAGGCATCATTCACAGGCAATCTGAATCCAATTACTGTAAATAGTATCATAAATAGGGTTTGATAGCACTCTTACAAGAGAGTACGTTTTAATTGTGTAGATAAAAGGATCAACACTGTCTGTATATCACAAGGCTAGACTCGATAATCTTCTGAACCCCTGAACCATTCTCTGGGTGAGACAATGTCACACAGTGTGTCCAGGATGTAAATCCACATATATTCAATAGTCAGAATGCTATATTTGAATAAAGTTTATTTATTTAAACTCTGGGTTAAAACCTTATTTCCTCTTCTTTCATTTTCTTTTCTCTTTTTTTTTTTTTGACTAAATCCAACTTTTGACAGTCATGTTAGATTCCTGTAGGTATATAATGGTTAGTTGGACTTGAGCAGCGAGGCGTCAGTTGCTATTGTTGTATTGTCACCAATGGACACAAGGGAAATGTCTCACTGAGGACAAAAGATGGGAGTTAAAAAGACCATTATGGCAGGTCAAAGGCCGTGTAATTATATGATATTAGTCAGCTTGGTGAGATGTCAGGCCTAAATAATGAAGGGTGTTACTGTCTCACCTGCTGGCTGTGACAACAGTGTCATTTCTACACATGAAAAGAAATATTCATGATCCTCACATGCTTTTTCTTACATAACAGCTACAGGCCCGAGGTGTCATAATGGTTAATGGTATCAGTTCTCTTAATTCTCTTTACTGATTCCATATTAGATATAACAAACAACAATGATAATTGACTTTTCTAATCTGTTATGGTTATTTTTCATTCTTATGTCTATATAGTAGCCTATATAGTACATTAGCTTTAGTGGAGTGTAGTACGGCATACACTGCATCTACTGCAAACAGGCTATACCAGGGCACCTATCCTTTAGTCGATGTGGATATTTTAGAGGTTTGTAGTGTATCAGTGAGCAGGTCTGCTTTACGGTAATTCCAGATTTCTATAGGATTTCTGAATCTGTGTGACAAAGCAGAAAACCACAATCCGTAATCATTTTCTTTGTTATTTTCCATATAAAAGTACTGTGGCAAAATCATGATAAAAAAAAAAGTACATAAACATACAGTGACAGAGGATCTTATCCTGATCACCCACCTCTAATATGTATAGAACTAAATATCCACTGTATATAAATCTATTTCTGTACTTCAGTACATATTTAAGTAAGCACAACCACTCTAGATGGTATAGCCTCACGGAAGGAATAAACTACATACGAAAAAGAAAAAGAAAAATAGCTATCCTTAAGGATCTTTCAGCCATCTAAACACATCATGTTTTGTTTTTCCGTTTTTATACATTGTTACCTTTTGGAGCATTCTTCTGGGTAACAGGTCATGCAAACAGCACTATGAAAAACACAAGAACTCCAGAGGTCTTGGTCTGAGAAAGAGTGACAGAGAGAAAGAGCAGCTAATCCATGAACTAACCACTGCTTAGACGGCAGGCTGAGCCTCAGGTATTTCATGCAGTTCACAGCTTCAAATTAAGAAGCAATTATATTCTCTCCTGGGTCATTACTAATCCTGTTGAGGTAATGGAGCCACACCTACAGCCTTAATTGCAGGGATTACAATGGAAAAGCCACAATTTCTTTAGCTAGTGCTGTCAGAAATAAAATCTTAACAGGGAGAGAGGAAACTTTGATATCTCATTTGCTAATGCTGAGAAAACCCAAATGAAAGGAAACTATTTATAATCTCTTTTGTTCTAGTGCTTGTCTTTCAAGCTTTTTCTCCCTCTTTCCATCTGTCTTAATTTTTGTTCTCCTTTTCAATGAATTAATAATGCTACAAAAGTCACATTTACAGATACTAAATTATTATTATTATTTTTTTTTAATGAGGGTCCCTGGAGCCACAATACCACCAGGGCTGTGGGACAATGATTTAAACAAAGATGAATGGATTCATTACTTTCACCAACATTACCACATCCATGTTTTCCAATGATACTCATTGTGTTGTGGCTAAAGACAGCAGAAAGCTCACTTCACGGATTCTTCGTCGGATATACAACTGCTTGTGAGGAGCAAAGTCTCAGAAACTGTTGTCGCCTGCACAAAACTGGGGCATAATGTTGGTGCACACTGGCATACCACATACAGATAGCTTCATAGCGACTGCGGAGCCAGGGAGACAGAGACGCGATGCAACTTTAACGATTCCCCTGGGAAAACTTTGGAAACTTTCTGTCCTGTGCAGACACGAGCCAATGAATTTCTTATACTTCACTGTGACCTCTCAGACACAAGAACTCGTTAAACCAAAATAGGGAGAAGATAAGAGAGAGAGCTAGAGAGGTGAGAGCTGAGGAGTAGAGGGGCAGAGGAACATCCCCTTCCCATTAACCGGTATTAGCCCTGACCTTGTTAAAAGAGAAACATTCCCTATTGTCACCATGATGTCTGCAGGGGGTGGAGAGTCAACCAAACCCAATTATCAACCCTTTCTCTTTAATTATTGCCTGTCAAATCATGGCACTTCCATATGATTATCATTTGTATTCTAATAATATCCACCTACAGAACTGGTGTTAAAAATAAAATTGTAAAAGTAAACACAAAGCTGAGTTCCCTCTTGAAGGGAGCCAAACAGCAGAAGCTTGAGGAACTCACTTGTTGCTGATGATTTTCTGAATGCATCCGTGGATAAAAAGACTTTAACCTGTATTGCAGAATATCGTGTCCAAAGACCTGACAAAAAATGCCGGCAGGGAGGTGACAAACTTCATCTCACTCAAAACGATCTGTTCATGTTTGCACAGAATAAAAAGTGTTACACCGAGGAAATCCTTTCATGTGAAATATGAGAATAAATAATGTGTCCTGAGACACAGAATGTATAGGTGTCAGTGTAATGTGGGACTTTTAGTGCCATGCGTGGGTAAGCATGTTCCCGGACCCTTAAATCACCTGAGTGGTGGTGTAATTACGGCTCTCTGGGACGCCACTCAACCCTCTAAAACCCAGGGGGCTCTACAGCGGCGCCACTTGTTGCGCAAGTATTCACAGAGAGGGAGCTGCCGGGAGGGAAACACTGAGAAGAGGCGGGGTGAGTAGCTGAGGGTGGAGGAGAGCTGGGATGCCCTTTGGCAATTTCGAGGTTAATCTTCTAAATGTTGCCTGACAATGCAATATAGCCAACTGAGTGTGCGTGTCTGTGAAAAGGCAGCGAGGGGTGGGGACTGGGTTTGTGGGAGAGGGGTTTAGAGTGCTAAGGCAAATGAGAGGGAGAAAAACACAAAAAAAAGGGGGAGTCACTCCACTTCAGAAAGTTCGGCCAAGATTTAAATTTTTTTTTTCTTCAATCAAAAAACGTGGGCTTAAAAAAAAAAAAAAAAAAAAGCAGGAAATATTTCCTGTTTAAGCATTGTTTCAGGCCATGTTCCACACAGACATACACATTAAATACCTTGCTCAAGGACGCTTCAGTTGGTGCTAAAGGAGGAGGCAAGAAAAGGCATTAATTTACTCGCTCTTACTTTCCCTTTTACTTTAAGATGAAGGATTAAGATAACAATGTCTGGTCAGCCTCTGGAACATGCAGATTACTGGAAGCTATGACGTACTATAGGCACTGACATCAATGCCATAAAAGCCTTGACTCCGAAAAGAGCCAATCCCAAGTCAGTATTTACGCAAGCCATGACGCAATTTCTAAAATTTTTTTAACAAATAAATTACAGATAGAACAATCAATTACGCTCCTTGTCAGTCACTGCAGTGGTTTTAATTAACTCTGTTAATTTATGGGCTTGATATTTGCAGGCTGATGAGCAATGTGATCAATATTTGCGTGCAGGCAAATCACAAGATCTTTGCAAGATCTTTGCAGTTTTACCAAAGACAGTTGAAGCCCAGACATGACATTTGGCACCCTCTGCAGTAAATTATCTGTCCTTCATCAGTGAGTGTATGAGTCTGGTTTTGTGTGCAAGTGTCTGTGAGACTGCATATCAAAAGCACTGTGAAGGGAACAATCCTATGAGAATGGATTATATCTTAAACCATCAAAATGTTTTTTTTTCTACTAACGCCGATGTAAGGATAAGGATAATGCAAAGGCAACAAACACTTTTGTGATAAGTCTGGTTATAAGTTGTCTACATTACAGATAAATACGCAAATCTTGTCTGGTTATCTTTTATTGTGTAAAGACTTTGTTTGTATCCCAAGCCCACATGGCACCAACATACTGTATATTTATTGCCCAAGAGGACCGAAGGCTTAAAAAATAAAACAATATCTTTTTCCATGTGTGACTGACCATAATTCATCAGAACTTCATGATTAAATACAGTAATGTGAATACCATCTTGTTAATGTTTTTAAAGTTTTCTGTTCTTGCTGTTTTTCCCATCTGGATATTGGATAACCACAAATAAGCCATTAAGCCATTGTATTTTAATCCACAATAACGGCAATTTATTTTAAGTTATCAAATAAATTCAAATCAATCAATCTTCTTAAGGTACTTCAATGTAAAAAAAAATATACACAAACATACATACAGTGCTAATTGCAGATTTTTTTTTAACTACTCACACACACAGTACAACATAGTCATATATTAGTGGATTGTGTAAAATTATACGTTTCAAACGTTTTTGACATTTTAACAGCTCATCACTATCAATCCATCTTTACAGGATGAAGCAGAGCATTGCTGTTTTCCATACAATTAAGATAAAGCTTCAACTGGCACCTAACATTTCATTATAGGTTATTTCCAGATCTATCCTCACACTGGTGACTTTGAACATGCAGCCATGACAGATGCATAAGCTAACAAGATTTCCACATGGGTGAATCCGTGAATCCAACAATTTGTGAAAGCTATAAAAAGAAAATGCACAATTTGAGAGAACAAAGGCTGCTTTTGAAATCCCGTCACTGGTAGCTGTAGCCTTCCCCTATTAAAATGTGTAATATGTTTTTATCAAAAGGAATTTTGAGTCGTGTAAAGAGTTGTGATGCACGGATATAAATGCATTTTTACATGGTGAGTGAAGACACAACAGTGTTAGTATCTGACAGATCTGCATAGACTGGCTACAGTAATGTTTACACCACTGTATTTTAATATGTTAATGCAGTTATGATTGTTGTCAAATAAAGTATAACCATTGTAAAATATATGGTGTAATCAAATAATAATAATCTCATTACTATTTTTAGAGTGCAGTTTAGCCAAGTGACACAATTGGTTATCTAGGAAATTCAAATGTAGCACATCAGCATTAGCCTTTGAATCACTACGGACATTTCTGATTTTTTTCAGTGATTCAAATGCTACAGTGTGTCTGGTGTTGCTCTCACTGATGGCTATTTTCTCAGTTGGAAAAACAGCTAAACTAATCAGACCTTTGTGGGCAGGATTAAGAATAGTGATGCCATCTTGTGCCACAGGTCAACTTAAACTTGCATTGACAGAGTCTTTGGCCACTTGGGAAATGCAGTTCCATGGTCAAATAATCCCTGTAAATTGTAGAGCTGCTTGTTAAACCAAGAAATTTGCCCAGTACTGGTTACCCCCCAAAAAAATGAACACAATGTCACAACAAAAACTTAGCGACAAAAAAGTGGCAAATAATACTACCTTACTGTACTAATGCATGACATTATAATATAGTATACTTCCACTAAGAATGTACAGTATATTACAGCCATGTAATTGTTGCTAGATTCCAAGTTGGCATTCTGTTTAAGTTTTTAATATATCCATGGCTTTTAAATTGCATTTAATTTCCTATCTACCACCATAAATGTGTCATGTTGCTTTTGTTTTTCGACTTTTTTAAAGTGACTTGGCTGCTGTAACAACACAGCCTCCAGTGGGATTATTACATTCCTTTCTCCATCTATCCAATACAACTATGAACACTGTACTGTATGTTATCCATGTGAAACGCTGTAATGGGAGTAATACTCAGACTATTGACCAAAACGGTTGATTGCTGTGGACCATTTTGCTATTTCAGTTCAGCCCGAGCATCACCACTGGTAAAATCTTGTTTTCATTGCAACACACGGCCTCACACACACCCATGCATGACTGCTCATTGGCACACACAAATGGACACATTCATTTATCCTTTTTTTTTTCTTCATTTACTTTTTCATTTATTTCACCTCTCACTTGCCTCAGATTTGACAGAGCTCCCAGTAGTTTGTTGAGGTAATTACCTGTAGACATGGTGCAGAACAAAGCAATCAGGGAGGGTCCCTAAATATGCCGTCTAGACTTGGTGTCTCGCTCCCTCTCTCTGTTGTCCCTCCATTTATTGTTTGACCTGTCGTCTGACCTGATGAGGAGTCAACCTTTAACTTGAAAGAGGACAGACGACACCAATTGTCTTCAGCTCATTACTTGTCATTTATCCTTCAATCATCATGAGAAAAATGGTCCGTTTCCAACGTTGTTAGATATTTTTTTCCTCGGCTATAATCAAGAGATTTCAGCAGCTCAAATGTTAAAGCGTAAAATATCTATGGTTTCTTACTTGGAGACAAACAACTGGGCAGCGCCATAAAGAGACAGCTAGTCTGACCCGCTGTAATGGCCCTCCTTTGAAGTGGTGAAGATAGTGCTTGTAATCAGCTTAATTGATTGTAACAAGGCACCAACACCAGAGAGTAAGATAGGGAGAGAGCACTGTGGGGTGGTTTTAGAGAAGCAGTTGTGTTTGGGTAGAGTAGTAATTCACCATAATGACAGCCATTACTCCAAAGGCAAACAATGCCACTCACTTCTCCAAATTCTGGATCAAGCTGGCAGATGTAGTCATTGTACTAAATGACATAGCCCCAGGGGAAATTACAAGCAAATAAGATTTAAGTGCTTCAAGTGCTACTCAAGTACTGTTGAATTGTGAGTAATTGTCGTTCAATTAGCTAAGGAATAAACTGAAGTGCAGCACACACCTTTGTATTAAGGAACAATTAACACATTAAGCTCATCTTACTTTAATCAAAACAAAAGGTGGAGCTGATATTAGATTATGTGACAAAGAATGGACTAATTGACACATTTAGAGTATACACTGCATGATCAGTATATTTGTAACCCTCTTCCTCCTTCAGTATACCCCCACATCTCTCTCTCTCTCTCTCCGTTTGTCTGTGTCTTTCTTATTTGCTCTCTCTCCTTGCACTAGTCTCATCATCTGGAGTTGATCATTCCATTTCCTGGCTAGTACTGCAGTCAACAATTATCTACAGATCAGCAGACAGCCCAGCTTAAAAGGCTTAGAGGGGGCACCAACATAGGAGAAGTGAGCAAGGGAGAGTGAGAGAAAAAATATCATATCATAATTACGAAATTATTATTTTAGAGAGAAGTTGTTAATTTGCCAATCTCCGGTCTTCAAATCTGCATTAAGTGATTTTTCTGCCACTTGGTGGCAGTGGAAACAAGCTACACACAACACTGACATGTTATTACCTTTAACGTATGGTGTGAGGATACAGTTCTACAGACATCCAGCAGATATGGAGTCACATTAGCATTCATTTTGAGTCATGTTTCTGGTGAATGTAAGTTCGATAATCATCCTCCTTTTAGCTCAGTTTTTAGTCTCCACAGACTCTGTTGAACACTATCATTGAAAACATCTGGCTACTGCATCTGGAAATCACACTGATGAGAGTGATGGGAATGGATCAAAAACAATAAAGTTACGGGAAGCAACACAAAAACACTTAGTTAAAAGACACCGAAACACACCCGTAGAGCAGAAAAGGAACCGAGAGTCTGGTGATGATTATTTGTGAGGTCATTACTATAAACGACTCCTTTTTACATGCATTTTTCATTATCTGATCCATTGCTAACATAAAAATATTGATTACAGAAGCTTTAAATATTGGTTCCCCAACTGCCTCTTGTAATTAATTTTTGAGAAACTACTGCCTGGTTCAAATTTGCATGGACATGCAAAGTTAGTAAGATTGGTAGACATGTTTGATGCAGTGAGGTTTGTTTTTATTTGCACAAAACATAATTTGGTGTAGATAACTACTGTAGGTTACTATGGATTTATTTACAGCCTGTCTGATCATCTGATTGCTGTGTTGCTTTAATGGACTCAATTCTAGCAGTGGCCAAAGTCTGGATATCAGCTTTCCCAACGTCTTACAAGCTTAATTTTAGATCATGCAGGTTTTTCTTTCTGGTCAACAACACCCTGAACCAATTAATCCAAGACCAAACATAGCAACAAAAGAATCAGTCACAACACTGGCTTCCACAGCAGCAACCTGTTACACTGTATGCCACCTCTCTAATGCCCATTATGAGATTACATGATCGCCCTCTATTGCTGATGATGGACGGGGTTGGAGCTAGCAGCTGCCATTCTGTGGTGGAGCCAAAAACAAAAGATAGAACTTAGTATGAAGAAAAACACACATCATTGCAGCACAGGGGCATAATCCATACAGTATAAATCATACTGACAAGGAAGGCTGGAAGGTGTTTTCTAGGATGGATTACATGTGAATTAAAGAGTGTTACCGATGTGATCAAAGCTGACAACCTTCATCTACTCTGAAAGCCATTAATGTTTCATAATTGAGATAACGTTTTTTGCCAAAAATTCTAGCAACTGCATTATTTATAAATTGCAAAAGTAAGCTTAACTTAACTTGCCCTTTTCAATTTTAGTCTGTAGGGGGTCAAGGCAAGGCTTTCCACTTGATCCACCATTATTTACACTTGCTGTTAAGCTGCTGTTTGTATTTTTGTCTGCTGCTGGCTTTCACTTCTTCTCCTGTGTTAAGGCTGTAAGGTGAAGCAGATAAATTGGACTAGCATCTTGGTAATTGCCATCCTGCCAGGCAGTCCAACAGCAAGCCCCTGTTGCTCCATTTCAAAGGGCGCATGCAGAGGTTTGTAACCTTTGACCATGTAGGTGAAGAAAGGGTCACCGCAAAAGGACCCCATTGGCAGTTTTCGCTCTACAGAGTTGGAGCAAAGATCAGTGTGGTTGTGTTTTTGTGCGCTTTGGATTCGCTATTGTATCCTAGGTCTTTCCTCGGTCCTACTGTGACTGGCGTCGTTCACTCATTAAACAGCGGTGAGTGAGTCTTGAGTCTGCCACAACGCACACACACACACAAGCAAACGCACGATCTGACAGGAAGGATTTCATTAATGAAGAGAATCCGGATCCACTTCGGTGTCAGGTCATACTTTTGTTTGCACTTCATTTTAATGTCTCTGCAGTCACTCAGCCAGCAGGACTTTCAGTCTGTCAATCACCGAGCCTCCCAATGATTTAAACAACCAGCCGCTTAGTTAGTTAGTCAGCCCAGAGGTTATCCAGTCACCTACTCAGTTATCCTATGACCCATCTTACACAGAAAAACCACAAGCCAACTAACCAATCAGTCAGTAAGTTGCCTAGTCCTTTCCAAACTGCTGACATTTAACGCAGTTACGGCCAGCTTTGATGTTCCCTCTTCCTTGTTTTGGCAGTGGCTGATTTGTTTATTCAGTTAAGTGCTTTGTTCTTTATGACTCTATAAAAAGAAGCCCTCACTCAACACCGATGGCAAAGCTGCACATACTGATTTTACCTCAAGGTAGTTAAACACAAACGCACGTACCGACTGAAACATGAATCTCGGTGAAGATGAGTGAACCTTTAATGTTACACTGTAAATCTTGAAGGTTGGCAGGATATATTAAAGTAGAGGATGAAGGACAAAAGCTAAGAAATTATTGTTATGAGAGAGCAGTTTTGAAAGTTAATGAGGGAGATCCGAAGTTTTCAAGGCTCAAATTGAAAATACGAGTTATTCTTTACAGTGGCACATTGCAATCAAATGGTTTACCAATCACTTTTGTTATCAAAGTTACATTTTTACTCACCATATAAACCATCAAGTCCTGAAAACTTAAAACTGTACATATTAGGTTGGTGGTATACTTTGCAAGTTTTAGGGTTAATGCAGATGAACATGATTTCAAGCAACAAGCTATAACATACACGAAAGGGTCAAAAACCATATCACGTGCTTCTGGATGTAAATGAAACAGGATTATTGAGGATACTTTTGGGTAGTCTGTCTAGTCACATTAACCAAAAGACTCTCTTTATTGTTGATGCACAGATAAACTATATTTGTCTCACTTCTGTTCCTGTGTGCATACACATTTCACTCTCATATAACGCGAAGGGTGCGTGTAATGCAGTCATATTGGCTGGGAAAGTTGTGGTTTTTTTCTGCCATAAAATGTTATTTGCTGTAATGAGACAAACATTTCTTTTAAGGAGATTTGTTTTTGTGGTTTAAGTTGTTTGTTGTGTGGAAGGTGGATTTCCCCAATCTCTGGAAAACTTCCCAGAATACTGTGTGTGTTGACATGATTCCATGCAAAACACACACACACACACACTCTTGTACTTCTATCTTCGTGAGGATACTCATTGACATAATGCATTCCCTAGCCCCCTAACCTCAACCGTCGCAACTAAATGCCTAACCCTAACCCTTACCCTAACCTAAACCTAATTCTAACATGAATCCCAAAACCAAGTCTTAACCCTCAAACAGCCCTTTAAAGTTGTGAGGGCAACTTGGGCCGGCCAAGATGTCCTTGTTTTCCCAAAAAACGTCCTCACTCCCACGGTCTTAACCTCAAACTGGTCCTTGCAAAGATATAAGTACAAGTAGAAAACACACACACACACACACACACACACACACACACACACAAATACATGCACACTTGTCCTTGCAGCTCCACTTAAAAACAATTATACCATTTCAGTGTCCATAATAACAAGCCTCCATGTGATTTACAAGGCAGCCTCATCATAAATCCTACCTGTCAGAACTGATTAAGATTCAGTGTGTCAAAGGGAATCTACATGGTTGTGAGAAGACCAGATGGCCCCTGGCAATTCTCTCCTGCTCTCTGCGGACACTCAAGAGATTGACACGGAAACTGAAGTCATGAGACCTGTGATGAACAAGGAGTCATACAGTAAAAGTCTGATCCTGATGGCACTCAATGGTTCATTTCCAACCGGCTAAATGTAAAGTCTGCTGAAAACTTAAGAATTACTCAGTTTCTATTCCTGGCAACCAGGAAAATGCCATGTTGAACTCCTTAGCCTAAAGAATGTACATTACAGTCGTCTTTTTTTTTTGGTCAAACTGTAAATAATGCGTAATGCATGACTCCTGCGAGATGCAGATTATTTTCATAAGGACAGAGTCCTCTGATGCTGCCTAATGAGTAATCAAGGTGAGTGTCAGTCTACAGAGCTAACTCTTCCCTCCTTCACTGTATTAGCTATACAGTGATCTACAAGAGTGTTAAAGTTACATACAGTAGAGCTGATGACATTAGAGGTAACCTGCACATGGAAAGAATGCACATCCATTTGCACGTTTTTTTATGGGGTGCAAGAACGGTTAAGAGGTGCCTGAGTTTGAATGGTAACAACTTTCCAAAAACCCTTTAAGGTGTATTTTAGTCATGAATTGAAAGGAAGATCTGATAATAATGGGTTATGGTGAGGTGAAGCTATAAGCCTAAATTAGTGGATAAATACGTAGGGATAGTGTTCAAAACCTTCATCAAAGAGCAGAGAACAGTTCCAAATATATAATTAAAGTTGGCAACTGCCCAAGCAATTATCTCCTTCAAAAGAACAGTTTGTTACACATTGTGGCACAGAGACAGGAACTGATACATTCCTGTTGGCATGAGGCAAATTTTTCTACATGTTTGTGGGGGTGAGTGCACTGGGCATACATGCGCGTCCGGATGCATGCGGCAGCATGCTCCCCCCCATGTGCCTGTGACGTGGCGTTTTATGAAATCTGCTATATCCAGTGGACACGCATGTGAAATGTGTTCTTTGACATACTCCATACTACAGGTATTTGGTTCAGTGTGCTCACTAAACCAGTCTTCCTCATTGTTTTCAAGGATTTTCAGTAATGTCTTGATACACTCCAAGATATCAAACAGATAGCTAACTCATGATGTAGCAAAATCTCTTATGGTGGACAAATTTCTGTCGGCTCACATTATATATCATTCAACACTAGTTACAAAAGGTATATTTCTGTATGGCTGTGTGCAGGTGTGTGCACACTGTATGCGTGGTTTGATCTCCTCTATTCAACCCCTACAGTGACTTATACTCCACTGCCAATTTTCTCAGGAGCCCTCCCCTGCAGGGTCACGGTAATCAGCTGACTATCCTGTAACAAAAGCCCAGGGGCTGAGTCAAGCAACAGATTGCCTCCTTCTCTTGTCATTAGCAAAGTGGGCATCAATCTTTCACGTTACAGGAGGCCTCGTTCTCTGGCTTCTGAATAGATCTGTCTCCAGTGTTAACAGCTAATTGGCCCTGGCGCCATTGTAGCCATCAAGGTAGTCATTTAGGTGCATTACAGGCGGAGGTTCTGAGGGCTTAGCTAGCTCAAAGACACAGAGAGAGAGAGAGGGAGGGGTGGCTGACAGCACTAAGATAATTTGGATCCAAGTCAAAACAATGTGATTATATTTAGTGTGCATGTGTCTGTGTGTCAGTCAATATTTACAACATGTCCCACTGGTTTGACAAGTTACTAGTCTTTCTGAGAAGAATGTGACTTAACTGTGTGGACAATATTATGCAGCCTGTGTGTTTTTGTACAGCATGGGCATACATATGTGCCTTGATGTGTCTAGGTGACAGACATGCTGTACAAAGCAGGACTGAGGTATAATTTAATATTAGTGTTTATCAAATGTCAATGAAATCATGTCATGAAGATATGGTGGTTATGATACTGTGTTATCATTTTGCAAAGTTGTGTAGTCCACGTTAATGTTTTCAAACAGGATATATCTTTAAAAAATTTGATAATGAAGTTTCGGTTTTACTAGTGTGGAAATTTTAGGTTAGATAACAGTCAAACGCAGCTAATTTTATCAACCACATCATTACTTCCTGGTTGGAAATGCCAGAGAAACACAAATACGTGAAGTATACAAACATTTAATAAATGGTTAGCGACACACTATAATGTAGTTGTGTGCAACTATAGCACATTTTAAGTGTTTATTAATGAATGGTATTTGTCAGCAATTATAACTTCACCTATGAAGGCATATTTTATATTATTACAAATGTGTTTTACTATATCATGTGTCATATACTATGTCATTCATTGTCTGGTTATATACCAGGCTCCACTTGGGTGTCAAAAGGAGGAGTCATAGATATATATACACTAACAATTACGTTATAACGAACAATTTATTCAATGTTTATGTACTGCTTATATTGTAAATGTATTATTGTAAATTAGAATACCAGTAAACGGACTGCAGTGGTCGTTCTGGTGGCCTACAGGTCTAAGACATCTAACCATGTCAATTCAATTTTATTTTAATAGGCCAAAATCACAAATTTGCCTCAAAGGGCATTGTTAGAACATGCAATACAACACCCTCTATCCTTACACCCTTGTTTCAGATAAGCCATGTGATCACAACATCCCTATTCCAAGTCCTTTCCTCTCTCCCCTCATGTCTTGTCACATCTCTACTGTGCACCATTAAACAAAAGGCAAAAAGTGACCGAAAACATACTTTAAAAAAAAAAAACATATTGAATAACGTATTCACTGTTCAATTTGTAGACAGTGGATGAGTTTATTTTAATCTATTTGGATCCACAGTAATGAGCCAGCTTTCAGCTTTTTTTTTTCCATCTTGACAGCTTCCAGGTCTTAAACTAAGGAAGATTTCACAATAACAAGAGCAGCAAACTTCAAGACAAACTTCAAGCGAATACTGTTACATACATTTAGAAATAAAAGATTACATAAATTTACATATTGTAACAGCACTGCAAAGTCACTAATCTTAGTAATGTAACCCATCACAGTTTACATGTTGCTTTCTTCAACTTCGTACCAAGTAAGTATCATTATAGACAGTAAAATTTGCTGGTGTGATGGCATGAATGACTGTTTTAATGGGAATGTAAATAGTGTGTGAGTGCGGCCCAGCCTGCTGATTATCCCAACCAAACATTCCACCACTTCAAAGCTTCTGCTGTAATTACAATGCTCTGAGGTGTGCCCGACCCACACAACCAGAGGCTTCTCAAGCTTCTCTGTGACACACAACCTCACACACACTGTACGAACATCCACACAGTACACACACAGTACACACACAGTACACACACTGTACACACACAGTACGAACATCCACACAGTACACACGTACACACACACACAAAAAACATGCTCAGACAAATTGCTTTCGCTATTATCAGGCTTAAATGATATTATGGAAAGAAGGAAGTGGGATGTGTGGGTAATTTTGCTACACCCAAGAGAGAACCTCTCTCATTTCTACCAGTCCTCCTCCTCCTCCTTCCTTCCTTCCTCCCTTCCTTCCTCTATTCCTCCTTCTTCTACATGCATGCTAAATTATATTTAAAATGCATTTAGTAAACAGTATTTTATTTATATCTGTTCACATGCCCTCAGACATTCAAAGCGCATCTAAGAGAAATTCACCTCAGATTTGGTATTACTTTGGCCCTGACTTTTTTTATGGATGAGTTGTCAATACAGGCTGTAGCTCGCATTGGAGCCAGATGGGTTGCATTTTCCAAATAACACAATTAAATGAGTGCCAGCAGTTTCTGTGATTAAAATATCTGCAATATCTTCGGCAGTTTCCCTATTGTTATAGATTGCTGCACTTATCAAGATTACTTTATTATGCCCTCCCTTTTTAGACCCAACCCTGAGCACACTGCCTGTTTTATGGCAACTTTTTCAAAGATTTCTCATCTGATGGATGAACCTGTAACAAGATTTTTTTTTTAATGTTTACAATAAGATCAAATATGGTGAGAAAAACGGAAAGATGGAGAGGGTGGACAGACTGAATGAGCCAACTACAGTCAGAATAAAGAAAGAAGGGATGCAAGGAAGGAAGGACAGAGGGTCAGGATGAAGATAAAAGACAGATATTACAGATATTATGAGGGAAGAGATAGAAGGCAGAAAGAAAGGAGTAAAGAAGGAATGAAGGAAAAATAAAATGCACCAGATAAAGATTCACGATTAAAGTTAGCAATCAGAAAGTGCAAGGATGAAGACAAGAGGGAAGAAAGAAGGAAACATGCCACTGACACTCAGCCAAGAACGAGTTCTTTGAATAATGACTGACAAGGTGCCTGCGGGGACACAGAGACAGCGAGAGAGAGAGAGAGGGGGGGGTGAGGACGGAGGAAGGGATCCTGAACAGAGCTGCAAGAAAGAAAAAAACCAACAGTTTCTCCCCTGAGGAGTCGGTCCTTTCATCTGGCCGCTCACTGGCGCCTTCACAAACCTCTGATTGTCTGTGAAATAACCCCACTTTAATAAGGCAGCAGTAGCAGTCTCCTGGGAAATGAGTCCGCCTGCACAGTCTGACATAGGTACTCGGGCCTGATGGCTACACATGAAAATGCAGGAGAAAAAAAATCCGGAAAAAAAACGAGCATTCACTGTGAATAAATCTATCCTCAGGTGTTTGCAAAAAATATAGTGTTCGCTTTTTAAAGAATGGCTAAATTGAAAAGGAAAAACTTGTGAATGTTTTTATTTCTCTCTGAAGTTCTCAAGTGAGACAATTCTTTTTGCCTTCAAAAAGCAGCTTATTCTTGTGGGAGCGGAGGCGGCAATAGTTCTGCACGGCCGTAGGCTGCGTATGAAGGAGGCACACATACAAGTGCACGCGCTCATTGCACCTACCACTTAGACACTGGCAGATTCTGACTGTGGATCGGACCTTGTGATGTGAAATAGTGATTAATTCTCATTCAGAGACAGAACGGCTCTAATTAGCAATGGTCTGGGTGTTAAATATGAGCAATTAGGCGACAGATAAGGAATTACTTAAACAAGCATGACCATGGGAAAAAAAATCTTACGATAAGTGAAACATCCTTTCAGCTTAAAATATTTCTACCATCATCAAAGGACTGTTTCTTCCGATAAACTGCTGGCACAAGTGTAATGTTCTCCATCAGGACTCGGGCACTTTCATCTGACATAACGTGAAATTGTGCGTGGAAAATTCCATTAGTTACTTAATGAGAAACACAATGAGTTACTTTATGTCTAATGTGTGTAGAAAATGGGACTGAATCATAGGACGAGAAGATGAATGAGTTGACTATAGACAACTGTGAAGCATGTGAATGTCTCATCTAGTTTGTGTCCAAACACCAGCTGGACCGAGCTGAGGATTTTAAAAGCTAAATCTGTAATTTAGTGAAGTAATATACTCTGTAATTTGAGTGTGACAACCTTCTTTTAAAGCCGGACTGACATAGCACACAACAGCATCGTGAGTTACAAATGGAAAGTCCCAATAAAGGGAAGAGCAAACAAATCAGAAGGAGAGATAAAGAAGAAAAGGGATCAGTGTTTCACCCCAGTATAATTCTCCATAATTATCCGCATGGGGCCCATGTTTACACATGCAGTCTCATGAGATTAGAGTTAGAACTAATCCACTACCGAAGCCTACCATGTGATAATGTCGTGGCATAGCTATTATTGTTGCAGCCCATTTCCTTGAATTTATTTAATCAACCAAAGAGGCAACATGAGGGCAACCTGTGTCCTCAAGTTTTCAGCAAAATCTTGATTTTAGCAGAACAAAATCTACAGTTACAGACCCTTAAAGTTTTATTTGACACACATCTGGATTTAAAAAAAAAACAAAAAAAAACAACAACTTTGTTATGATACAAAACTGAACAGCTGTTTGCAGAGAACAGCTGTAGGAGAGCTTAAACTTCTGGTCACAATTGTCATTGTAATAGACGTATCTCAGTTGAAATTAGTTAAATGAAGATGGAATTAACAACTTTTTCAATTATTTTTTTTCCCTCCTGCACGCGGAGTGAAGACCTCCTTGGACCAACTCTGTGACCCCTTAGGTCGTTTGGCTATTCTACCTAACCTTCTAGATGGGATCAAAAAAAACCTATGAAAATGACCTGATGCACATTAAAGTTGTTTGGTGACCGTTCACTGACTTTTATTACTACTATTATTATCATCAAATAATAATAATAATAACATTAATACTAATAATACTAATAATAATAAATAACAATAACAATAATACACTAATAATAATAATAATACATGTTGCAGGGGCTAATGCCCTGCATTCCTCAAAACAAAACAAGCGTTTTCTATTTCCGACTGTCCGTGAAGGCAACATCTGCCCACTCATAAACATTTTGGGCGGCAGTGATTGGTCAAAGTTGAGCCGTGTCAACGTGATGCGTCTACATACCCCCGCAGACTAGTACCTGACAGCTCCATAACACTGCGCTCGCCGGAGCGAGTCTCACCTGGCCGCAACTTTTGTCCCGTACGCGCGGATGAGACCTGGAAGAGAGATGGCCTCTCGGGAGACTTTCAACGACTCGGAGTCCAATTCGCCCGAGGAGGACGGTAACCGTGTGGCCTTGGCAGAGGGGGCGGCGAAGGAACAGACGTCCCCGGCGGTGCGTCGGCATCACCCGTTCAGCGTGGAGGCGCTCATGTCCGGCAGGAAGACGGACGGCCGCAGCGGCGGAGAGTCCACCTGCTGTAAACCGGAGGGAGCTTCGGTGGCGGTGCGCCCCACGGGTTTAAACTCTCTGTATCTGTGTCGAGAGACGTGCAGTCCTCCCGGGGGGAGCCGAAAGAGCTCAACGGCTGCGCCTTCGTCGCCGATAAAATCCGAGGCATCAGAGTGTGAGGACTGCGCGCCCTGGGGCCCCAACAGCGCGTTCTCCACGCATCCCCGTAAGCTCACCTCGCACTAATAAGCATGATGAAACTTGTCTGATTTCGGAGATAATTTCATCAGCATTTCTTTTTCTCAAGTACTGTCCCTGCAGCCCACGATATCGAAGTTGCCTTTACGTTTGAACAAGTAAACAAGTAGGCTGAATATGGACGGAGTTTTTTCATAGTTTACTAGAACACGATTCTCCACAGGCTGCGCTGCAGTCATGTGTCCCTGTTTGGACAGCTAGAGACTGGCACAAAGCAAATACAATCCAGTAGGCTGTGCAAAGTGAGCCAACGGCTCAGATATTCGTTATAATGGGGGGTTAATGTGAGAGGAAGTACTTATTAATAAAAATGTAGCATATAAGATAAAGTGTGTCCCTCCATGCAACTGTCAACTTCAAGTTAAATGAACGTTTGTTGAAGTAAAGCCAACTGAACAGTACATGGCCCACAAGGAGGACACTAAGAGTCCACACTAAATCGACAGGATTCAATTGAAAGTCAAATGAATTAATACCTTTGCAAATCAAATCCTCCTCCTAAAATCTTTACCGGTTCTTCTTTCTCCCAGGTCACATCAGTCCTGCCTGCCAGCTGAGGAAACACAAGACCAACCGGAAGCCCCGCACTCCGTTCACCACGTCTCAGCTCCTGGCCCTGGAGAGGAAGTTCAGGCAGAAGCAGTACCTGTCCATCGCCGAGCGGGCCGAGTTCTCCTCCTCCTTGACCCTGACAGAGACCCAGGTGAAGATCTGGTTCCAGAATCGCCGGGCAAAAGCCAAGAGGCTCCAGGAGGCCGAGCTGGAGAAACTCAAGATGGCCGCTGATGCTAAGACGGTTGCAGTGGCGGCCGCGGCCGCTGGAGCTTTACACCCTGGCTTTACATTACCGCTGTCGCTGGGCGCCATGTCACTGTACGGACAGTCGTACTCTGCCTATCACCACCACCACAGGCCCATACTCCCCATTTCACCTTTAGGACTGTACGCTGCTCCCCTGGGCTACAGCATGTACCACTTATCATAAAAATGGAAATATCTTTGACTTCGGTGAAATGGGTTTCGGTACATTTCCAAGGATTCCCAAAAATGGACACAGAGGATTTGTGGCTGACTTTTTTTTTTTTATAAAACAGTGTTTATAATATATCTACTTGAGTGCTTGAATCAACTTTCTGAGCACTTCAAGTCTAATTAGAAAATCTTTTTTTTTTTCCCCCCACAGCGAGGGTAAGAAAAATATGTCCTCTTGCCCCTTTGGACTGCCTGTTTACATGACTTGTCTATAGGAGGAGGGGTGTTACTGTCCAGCTGTTTATACTCTTCACTTGTTTACTCCTGCAATAATTGAGCTGGGCAAGCACGTGCACTGGGCACAAAAGTACAGACTGCCACTGTTCACCGAAGCCTTTTTACTCCTAAGATACAGTGCCTCGTGTTGAAAAGGGCCTTAATATCCAGACACTTTGTAGACTTCTATGGGTGAATGAGCGTTTCAGCAACTCAGGCCAAATAAAACATATCACTGAAGCATTCTTTGAATTTCCATTCTACAAACGTGTCTGCCTTGAAAAAACAAAAAAACAAACAAAAAAAACCCAACAAAAGAAACAACGTCAGATTCAGGTTTGTGGTGTTGTCGAGAGAGCAAATTTTAACCCCTCAGTTCAATCATCACAATGAAAACTTCATGCCATTGCAATGACAGCTTTGTTGATGTTTTCTCTCTCCTAGCAATAAAAACATTTATTTCCTTAATAGAGTTTAGACATATTTATTCTCCTTAGAAATACAGTGCTGGAGACGGATGAATGCCTGTTGTTGTGTATTTATGATATAATATGGTACAAAATGTCTGACCCAAAATTGTATTTATATTGTTCATCTTCCTGAGCACCCCTTTGAAAGGGCCTATATACTATGCAGTTTTTCCAGAAAATGTTTTATCATTCAGATGAACAAAATAATTAAAGCCTTTCAGACTGTTTCCTTTAAATAAATGACACTTAAATTTATGTATAAAAAATAAAGTAGCAATGTGTAAACATGTGCAGCTACATTCCCTGATGATCTTTTTAAAAAAAAAAAAAAAGTCTTATTTTAAGTAATTTGCCAAGCAGCTGTTTTGCATTTTTTCTTCTTGTTCGGCCCCGTGCAGATACAGCGGCTCTTCATTCATGTGCGTGTTTGTGTGGTTCCATGCCGTCTCTGTGTTTCACATCAGACAGTGGTCATTTCAAGGCAAGGTTTGACAAACCATAAATGATATCCATAAATTATCCAACTTTACAGATAGTTCCCGTTATTACTGAGCTGTCATTTACAACACTGGTCGTACTTTTTTTTTTTTTTTTTTCTCTCCCTCTTTTCAAATCTGAGTTACACTTTTACAGTGTTTATACAGAAATACATTCTGTTGTCCTCCTGGCAATCATTCTCTCTTTATTTATGACCAATACTGAGTTTGTCTAGTTTCCCTAGCAGTTACAACGGCAGCGTGAGAACTAACAACAGCATTTATCTCTACAATAGGTGGTTGGGTTGACAATTGGGGATAAACAACGTGAATCATTAATTTACTTCTGTTTTAATCCTAGTGTTTCTAAATCTCACGAGCTACCAGCAGTAACATGTACGGTTTATTTAGTTGGCAACAATCCATAATAATCGTTCAATTTGTTTGGGGGAGAGCTGTTAATTTGCATTATTTTCATATATTTAATTTTAGCTTGTTGGAGGGAACCTCACTCGTTTGCTCCTGCTCTTAGCCTCATCAGAATCGTGTTCTTGCTGCCCCATTAAACTTAATATTAATGACCGCTGTTGACTAAGGTTTGAATTAGTCGGGATCGACCAGACCACTCCAGCTTAGCGTCAGTTTTTACAGAGCCGCAGGGTGCGTTTGGTGGCATGTGGGGACTCTACAAAAAAAAAGTAAAGAAAAAAAAAAGGGGGGGCCTGTGCTGTGTTGCAATTATAAGAGCAGTTTACAACTTCCGTGTGACTTTGATGTGATGAGGAAATCTTTTTATAGGCAGCAGCGTATTTATGAGGTTCCCCTTTAATCAGAACAAGGCAGAGAGACCAGGCAGACAGGCAAGAAGGAGTAGCAAGCAATCAGCCTAATTAGGGGCAGATTGGCAGCAGCGTCTCCGCTGTGAAACATCACGTTTTATGCTACTTACTGGAAGGGTGTTGTATTTCAGCGGTGAATTGAACAGCTTCTCAGTCTTTTTGTTTGGAGGGCTGTCACTAGCACCGCAGACCTGTATTTGTCATTGGTAGTCGCTGTCGGTCCGACAGTGACTGGCTATGTTTGTGGTTTAGTGTGTTTCCTGAAGACCAACTGTGAGCAGTTCTCTGTCTGCAAGTCATGTGCTTGTCTCCTACCTCCTCTAGTGGCCGTTTGTGATATGGCATCATGGGAAAAACTCCTCCTCCTCACGGTTTACCCTTGTTGCCCTGTGAAGCACCATTTGAGTAAAATTGGTTTGTGTGCGTCAGGCTGATGATAGTAACTGGGAAACAAAACCTCAAAGCTCTCTTTCAAAAGTCTGTTAAACTCTGGGCTGACATAAAAAAAAAAATGCATATTACAAAACAAAGTTTAATTCTAACACACAGACTGCGCAGTAGCTTATGCTTGAAAGTGCAGTTCAGTAAACCGTGGCTCCAGATACATTTCCATTCAGTACTTTGCAGGGTCACATCTATGATATTCCAACTACAAGACATCTTCAGAGAAAATATGACTAGATACTACAAGAAATATGAGTGGATGCTGTTATTGTACGAGCTCTAAAACCTCTGTCGAGAATCAGTCATGGGTGTTTTATTCATTTTTTTTTTATTTGATTTTTTTTTAAAGAATTTAATCTTTTGTGTCCCGCTTATGCTCTTATAATAACATCTAGAGAAAAGTAAGGGAGCCATTCATTGCAGAAAAGAAAAAAATGTTTAATATGTTCAATTTATGCTCCAATGGAGGCACTAAGAGGCAAAAGGAACACAAAAAGGCTTACTGATAGGTTACATATATCTAGATGTAACCTAGATGTAAATTGAGCATGTTACATTTTTTTTTATTTTCTCTGCATTAAAGGACTCCGTTAATGCATACTCCCTCCCCTCCTCTTTTTCTGCCTGCCTTGCTGACCTGTTTGGGAGGCCAATTCTCCCACAGTTTCCGTGTTGATTCCTTCCCCATAACACGTGCTTAAATAATTAATTAAAAGGTAAGTTTCGGCGTGTTGCTCCATGAAAATCTCACACATGTACAATGAGCATAATGAAGGAACAAATAAACCTTGAACTGACTAATTTGATGGAATAAAGTAAAAGTCATTATCACTTCAGGGGAGCTGGAGGGGGATTCCTGAGCTGGGGCCGCAACTTCGAATCGGGAAGATGCTACTAACATCAGTCACATCACTAGTCACATGAGCTTAGTTACAGGACTCCGTCACCCTATTAGAGCACCAGAGTTTGTTACAAAAATCTGCTGTAGGAGGCAGCCCTCGGGAGGAGGCTCTCGTCTTTTTCAAATACATAAAACAACTGACTTAATGACAGGCCATTTACCCTCAAAAAATGATCCTCAACTACAAAAACACTGAGTTCAGCTCATCAACTGTAAAGTGTTAGAACAGAAGAAAGAAAAAAAAAACGATGTTTATAATGTTGTGCCACAATGGCACAGAAGCATTTTTTTCCAGTGTTAGCAAAACATCAGGACCAGCAGTTCATAGTTTACTGAACAGACTTGAATGTTTGAGAAATGCAAATGTGTATTTCGCAGTATATTCTCACTAGTCTAATGTAATTTCTTCTCTCGCTCTTGCAGATTACAGATTAACAATTATCGTTCTCTGCAGCTGGTTTTTCTGTTCTCTTTTAAAACTTGTTTTTAGATACCAATGAGGCCTTGGGCAGCACCTCCCAGAAACAAAGAGAAACCCCCTGTGAGTTTCCGTGTAAAGACTAGGACATGATGCACAAGAATTCCGTCTGTCTGTGTCTGTTTGTGACTGTGTCGTCTGTGGAGATATCCCTCGAGAGCCACACATTAGCAGATGTAGGGAAACTGCCCGGAGCTGGCCAGTGGAAGAGGAGGACAATCAAAGCTTCTGAAGATTACGCTGGACACACACACACACACACACACACACACACACACACACACACACACACACAGAATTTCCGGAAAACTTCTTTGGAAATTCTTTGTCGCACCAACACAAAAGTACACACAAAGACACACAGTACAAAACAAACATGATGGAAGTTTTACCAGTTATTTTCTTATTGTGTTTTTGTGCTTTGCATTTCTATCTCCTGCAACAAATTAAATATTTACCCAGCTGTAATCAAACCCTAGCGACTCAGTAGTTTGCATCTTTAAAACAACAACTTACATCATTCCAAAAGGAATGATTGATTTATTAATGAATGCGGGTTTTAACTGGCTTAAACCAATGTAATTTTTCATGAGAAGACAACAGCAATTAACTACACACATTGTTTAATGCTGTATCAGTTCAATTAATTTGGCTCTTGATACTGTTCCATATTCTGCATGTTTGATCAAAACAGCACATCTGAAGACTATGTGTAAATTCCAGTAAAATCTTCACATTAAGTGAGACACATATTTTTAGATTAGGCATTTTGTCTCTCGCTGTGGGAGTTCCTGCTTATGTCTATGTCCCGCTTATAACTAACTGCATAACGAAAAATAGAGACTGAAGCAGAATCGGGCTTTGATTGGAACACGCAAGTGGTCACGCAAGTGGTCACACACACACACACACACACACACACACACACACACACACACACACACACACACACACACACACACACACACACACAGACACACACACAGACACACACACACACACACAGATTAGATGAATAGACAGTCTGATGATTAGTTTAAAAAAAAAAAAGGCATCTCTCAATTTGTTCATGAACCGTCACTTTTATGAAATTACTTATTCAACAGTGTTTACACAGAATACTGATAAACCCACTAATGCGGCTCATAAACAAGAAGGATCTACATTTTACCTTGATCACAGTCACGCTTAAATGCATTTCTCAGCCATCAAACCTCAAAGAGGCGTCTGAAAGCACTGGTAATGGCAATTTATATCACTTACACTGCGCCTTTGATGTCATGAATAAGCTGTTAATGCAAATGTGATGCGCGCTGATCTGAAACCACTGAGGCCTCTCAGCTAATCGTTGCCCCACTTGATGTAACACTTGTACAGGAAGCTAAGAGGCCGATGCTGATTTCTGGGTTTGATTGATTTTGAATTAACTCTCTTCACGTCAAATTTTGAGTGGCTGTGGTAAAGTGGTTAAGCTGTTCTATTTTGAGGGAGGACACATAGTCCTGCTGGTGCTATATAATAAATTCATATGGAAAACACTAGAGTAGAGCAGCTGCCTGGCATTTTGTTGATTATTTCAGATAAATGGTACATAAGCAGAATAAAATTAAAAAAAAAAAAAAAAAAAAAGGCTGTCAAAAACAAACAGCTAGTTCCAGCCAAACTATGCCAGAGGTCTGTGGAGTCTGCAAGTACACAGAGAGCCAAAAAGAGTCAGTGACATTTCATAATGGTACGCTGACTACAACAAACACACAGTAAGTGCACTGATGAGGTGAATCTAGCTTAAAGCCATTATCCATTGTTGAGTTTCTTAACCAAGTCAATATTTATTGCAAAGGAGAAAAAAAAAAAAAAAAGGGGAGGTGGGAAAGGACTCAGGCCTCTAAAGAAACCTGAGACGTGGATTCTAAAAGAATCCTTAAAACACCTCTATAATATCATTGGTGGGTCGCAGTCTGCCAGCCCCCACACAAGCTTGTCGTTTAAAGAGGAAAAAAAAAAAAAAAAAAATCAGCTGCCTCAGATTATGAGACAACCTTCATGGGCTATTAGCTAAATCCAACCTTTTTCAAATGCATAAATCAATTAGGCTGTTTAATGAGAGTGATGTAACCTTCATGACGTTCTCCGCTGCTGTAAAAAGACGGTGTCGTTTCAGTTTGACCACTAAGAGTAAACGTGTTGGAAATCTAAACTCTGTAAAGAGGACAAAAAGCAATGTTCATGCAGACACATCTTTGCCTATTTACAGTATTTGCAAATGGAAGGGTAAAGCAGAATGGGAGAGAGGGATGAGATCGCTTTGAAAGACAGTAAGGATGAAGTTCCCTCTTTTATCCAGTAGGTGTCACTATAACAACAAAAGTATAGCAGGAGTAGCCTCTTTGGGCATCAATGAAACTTAGCAAGCAGCCGGACTCCATCCTAAAACAGATGGCTTTCATTTGGCTGCGGTTCTTAAAATAGAGCAAAAAAAGACTGAACAAAAATTGTACCTGTCAATGGTCCAAAAAAAAAAAAAAAAAAAAAAAAAACAAAAAAAAACAAGTAAATGAATTTAAAAAAAAAATTAAAAAGAGCCAGAGATCTTGTCTGAGTCAAAACTGCTCACATCCGTTTAGATTGTGCCTAGCCTGAGATGTTTTGGTGAATAGCGAGTTGAGAATAAGTCTTTAAAAATGCAAATGATGCTGCTGCACAGGGAGAAGAAAACACACTGGCATATTTATGCACTCCCATATTGCTCCAAGACCTGTTTACACAGCAGAATGCCTCCATACCAGTGTTTGCAGGAGTGTGAGAGTGTATGTATTTGGCTGAGGGAATGCTTTTTGCATCCTTGAGTGTCTTTAAAGGGTGTGTGTGTGTGTGTGTGTGTGTGTGTGTGAGAAAGAGGGAGCGAGAGTACGAGTTTGAGTGCCTCTACCTTTGTGTTTCTGACATCCTCAAACCATTTAACCTTCACTACTTTATAGGAGAAGACAGAGGAGTTGAGTTGTCACAGATTGAGTTTGCCATGTGTGCTACCACAACTATGTGCGCGCGCACACACACACGCACACACACAAGCACCTTTTTTACATCATAAATGAATGTCACAGAGATAGAGACTGACGTTACAGTGAAAAGAAAGCTAGCCACACATACCACTGCAATGCCATCTCTCTCTCACACACACACACACACACACACACACGAGACTCTCCCCGTCACTGTCTTACACAAACTCGCTCACACACACACACACACACACACACACACACACACACACACACACACACACACACACACACACATACTTTTTGTTGTCACTGTGCTGTTGCCTCATCTTCTCTTCCACTGCCTCGTTCCCAGTCACACTAATAGGAGCTGATTAGCTTTTGGCAGACACATTTCAAGGGGCACAAATTCTAATTCAACTTAAGCCTTTATGCATATTGCAACCTCTCAGACTGAATAGTAGAAATGTCACCTTGTCAATACCTTGCCTTTAAAAAGGAAAAAGAAAGCAGTAATAGTCTTGACTCCAACTGTGAAGCAGTATGTCGTTTCAGCAGTAAATTAGAGTCACAGGCCATCAGGTCGGTTTTGAATCGAGTTTTGGGCCATGTGATTTGCAGGCTGTTGAAGCCATATGATGTGTGAGAACATTGCTGCGGGATAAATGCTATTTATAGATTCACATATATGATTTCATGTGATTGCTTCCTGCGTTTATCCCTCTGTCTCGCTCATTAGGAAGAATTATGCACATGGATGTGCACAGGTTCTACAGGGATGGCATCAGCAGGGGGGGACACAGGTGATAAGTGTGTGTGCGTGCTGTAGTACACGTGAACAGGAAGGGATTAAAGGGTTGTGCGTGTGAGAGGGTATTGGTGTATAGTTGATATAAGACAAAATCTCACGCACGCACACGCACACACACACACACACACACACACACACACACACACGGTACAGTCCTTTGACCATTTGTACATGAAATGTAATTTTACTGTTCTGACTCAATATTTTTACGTATGTGTTTGTGTGTGTGAGGGAGAATAAAAAGGGAGTGCAAGAACGCAAATGTGTGTATGAACTCTTAAAATATGTAAGGTATAACTAGAAGAGACTGTCCTCCTCCAGCCCATTGGTTGCAACCAGCTTATTATGACCCATAGTTATGTTCTGTTGATAGGCAACCTCTAGAAGCTGTAGTAATTATGGCGGGAGCAAAGGAGGAATTCAGGTGATGCAGTATAAAGAGCAAAATGTAAATCCACGTCAGGAGTAGGTTTGTTTGTTGATAGATGGACTGGACAGGACTTTCAAACGATCTTTTCCTAAACCTAACCAAGTCATTTTTGCACCTAAACCTAAACAACCCTAACCACATGTCTATTATAGTTACTGTGACAACGACGGTCCGGTATTTCTGCCACCGTAGGGGTGCTATTTCAGGAAACACTCCTATGGGTCATATACAAGGGTAAGGACACACGACCTTTATGCTCATTTAGGTACCATAAAGGCTTCCCTCAAAATCTTCTCATAACAGAAGAGTTTTAGAAAACGATTGAACTGTTTGACTCAAAACTCAGTTTAATGAGTTTTCAGTCAGTCCTCACTACTTCATGGGATTCAATTAAGAGTCACTTCACAAGGTTCATAATAGTATCCTTGAATATTATGGTGTTCTACGTTGGGCCTACATTTTCTAGGTTTCTTTCTCCATAAAAGAAAGACCTCAGAGTACCACAGTAAGAGTTTGGGTATTAGGGAGCCACAAACGCTCACAAACATTTTGCCATACCCAACCTTATAGGAACCTCCAGGAACTGCTTACAAGCACAGGGACTGGACCACTGCTGTGCAGTTTTTGCACAAAACGAGGAATGTGTTGTCCCGCTTTTCTTTTACAGTGTAGTCGCAAAATAAAGGAATGGATTCCTGCCCAGTATAGAGGGGAAAAATGATTAAGGTCACCCATAACTCTACCAACACACACATAGTATGTGAGTATATATAGTTCTATGATGGATTTGAAAAATTCCAAACCTATCCTTTAAGGCCTAAAGCTCTATGTGGTAAAATATGAACTTTTAATTTTTACCAGTTTTGTAGATGATCCTACACGGTGTAACAAAGAATTTAGCTCACCACCAGATTAGCTATTCAATTTGCAGTATACTGGATAGTACAATACTGCAAGCACTATTTTTTATAATGAATATACATTTTGTTACCATTCCATACCATTGTGTTTCCTGTGTTTCCTGATCCACTTTGACTTGTAAGCACCAGGCAGCACACACTAGTTTACCTTCAAGTGTCGCCATAAGTCCAACAGACTGCAACTGTGAAGTCTGTCCAGGGTGCCACTGCTGTGCCAAATCACACAGTGCTACAATGGTGTGTCTGTGTGTGCCAGTGAGAGAGAGCGAGTGTTTCAATACATGCAATAAAATTCTGTATATATATCTGGCTGCATGTGCCAGTCTGCAAAGCAAAAGGGGATTTTATCACCTTCAAACCGGGTAGTGGAACTGAACAGAAAAATAACAGATTCGTGAATTGGAAATGGCTTGTGGGATATAGTTTAGGTACTGTTATTTGTTCTGTAGGTCAGTGTGCTAACATAAAACACAGAGGTCAAGCACATCAAGAGAAAATAGGCGAGATTATGGTGAATTTTTATGTAGCACGAAGCGAGTAAGCATTGTACTTTAAAAAACACACTCCTTGATAAACAGGACAAGCCTCATTTTACATTAGTTGACTTACCACTCACACATACATAAATTCACACAAACCCGCATACAATTTCACACAAACCTGCATACAATTTCACACAAACCTGCATACAATTTCACACTCTCTGTTAGAGATTAAATGAAAGGATAGTTACCAGTGGAGCCATTCTAATGTCAAAAACAAGCACAAATCTGCTGGCACACAGAATTTGAAATAAATGTTTAAGAGTGTAAGAGCTCTAGCAGAATGGTGAAAATAATGTATTTTCCTCCGGTTGTAAAGTATCCCAACTGAACATACAGTAAGAAGTCACACATTCAGTCCTTCCTGGACACCTTATTACCTCAAGAAGAGACGTATGATGATAACCTTTTTCTTGATAACCTCCTCTGCCCCTAGGTCTTTTCTGCCTTTGTGAATGAGGAACTGAGGTGCTCAAAATAAAGTGGCACCACCAGTAAGAGCACACACACACAAAAAAAAGGACGAAAAGCTGAATTGATGAGCACGTAGAGGTAAAGAGGAATGATGGAGCCCTTAATAAAATAATAATACAATCTTAAAAGAAACAAAAAATTGACAGAGCGCACAAATCTGAGTGGTAGTGGAGCAGAGGTTTTGATGGATAGCATCTCCTCAAGGTCATCAATCATCTGGAAATGACTCAATGTTGGGCTTATGTTGCTATTTTCCTTTGATAATAATAAGACTGTACTGTGCAGTCCAGGCTAGTGAGCCACTTACTAATACTTGCTTTTACAACATTATTACCACTTATCGGTTTTAATGTTTTGGCTAAATGGTGCATATATACAGTATATATGTGTATATACTCAGACGGATGAAAAATTAAAAGGAAAAACCTGAATAATTCAGTTGAGAAACATTACCAATGCAGCTGCTTCCACACAGGTGCACTGCATGATACAATTAAGCCAGTAACATCCAATCATGCTCTGTGGCATGTCTAAAAATGCTGAGCGGGCCCAGTTGATTCTAATTTTGTATGAAAATGGCAAGAGGAAAAGATCTAAGTGACTATGAAAGAGGTTTCATTGTTGGGGCACGGATGGCAGGAGTGTCAGTCACAAAGACTGCTCAACTGGCTAGTGTTTGAATAGGAACAGTGACTAAAGTGACATCTGCATTTAGATCTATGGGAAAGATGTCAGTAAATAGGGTCAGAAATTGTGATCGACAGCGCACATTTGATGACCGTGATGGTCTTGCATTGATGCGATACGCAAGGAAAACATAAGACATACTCTTCCTCAAGTGACCGAGACTGTCAGTGCAGGACGTGATCAGACTGTGTCAGCAAGAATGGTCCGTCGGCAATCGCATAGAGAGGGATATTATATTAGGGTTGCACTGCATAAACCTCTCATTACAAAGATGAATGAACATTTGAGAGTTCAGTGGAGCAAAAACCACAGGGACCAGTCTACAGAGATGTGCAAAAAAGCGATATGGTCAGATGAGTCATCCTTCACCATATTCTCGACAAGAAACCTCACTGAGAGAGCAATACAGGCCTGAATGTTTCACCCCAACAGCAAGGGGCTCCGGTGGCTCTGTTATGCTATAGGGGGTATTTTTCTGGCATGGTTTGGATCCACTTGGAAGGGTCACTGCAAATCAATACAAAGTTAATCTGAGTGATCAATTTGTCCTATGATGAAACAGTTCTCTTCTGATAGGAGAGGTCTCTTTCAGGATGACAATGCCCCCATCCATAGGGGACGAGGGGGGTCACTGAATGGTTTGATGAGTATGAAAATTATGTAATTCATATGTTATGGCCTTTGCTGTCACCAGATCTTAACCCAGTTAGCCAGTTGAGCAGTTTTTGATTGACTGATGCTGCCGCCCATCTGTGCACCAACAATGAACCCTTTATCATAGCCAATTAGATCTTTCCCTCTTGCCATCATGATGCAAAATCAACTGGGCCCGCTCAGGATTTTTATACATGCCACAGAGCATGATTGGATGTTAACTGCTTAATTGTATCATGCAGTGCACCTGCGTGGAAGCATCTGCATTTGTTTTGTTTCTCCACTCATTTCTTCAGTATATTCAATATACCTGGGCAGCCTGCCCAACTAAAGTCTATGTGTGGGAAACATTGATATCAGTTTGTAATGAACATATAGCAATTGTCTTTTCTGTTTATTTGAGGGTAGAATAACTCCACAAATAACCTGACAAACATTCTAGGATATCATCGCTTTGAACAGTTGTTTCAGCTAAAATCTTTGCAAAAAAAGTGCCTAATTATCCACCTAGGAGAAAGCAGAACAATATTGGCACACAGGAGTCATGTTTCTATCCGCATGATGGAGGAAAGTCCAAAATTCACTCTCCTGCTCTGTTTTGGTCTATGCCCACTCCTGAAAAACACACTATATCAAGGCCTTTAACTACCAATGTTAGATGTTGTTCTTTCTTTACGAGCTAGAGGCAAAATTTTTCTGTCTGCTGTTTGGTGCTATCCAGGTAGTGTATAGCTCGTTTACCAGAACGTTTTGCTGGAAAGAGCTGCCTGCTGCTGCTGAAAACGTGATTGATGAAGATGGGGTTGAAGAGAAGAAACTTGCAACAACAATGAGTTAAAAGGGGCCAAAGGTCTGTAGAAATGAGGAGGACTACAAAGTTTGCCGAAACCTTCGTCACTATAAGCAGGGCTGCCAATTCCCACGCACTGAGCCTGTGAGTCACGCTATTGACACAGACCTCACGGTCTCACGCCACACATGCTTTTTCTCATGCTAACTTTTCATCTTGGCCTCTTCCGATGAACAATGTGTTATTTTTAAGCAAAGCAATAGCAGTGTGTGCAACAACAAATCTTTTAGATAAGCTTTCCGGTGGAGCAACTAGTCACAATGACTTTTTGGTTGAGAAACTAATTGGCTGAGAATGAGTGGAACAAGGTTGGAGAGAGCCTGACTCATTATATCAAATGATTGTATATCGTGGGCAGCTGTACTGTGCCAAATTGTGCCTAATATGCCATTAATTCGAAGAAGAAGAAGAAAAAGAAAAAGAGCAATGTTGGAGGAACAAATACCTGAAAAAAGTAAGTGCAATGTTCATGTGTCTAATTTTATGAATTCATTACTCAGGACCTGTGAGTGTAAAGTTGTAGAGCTGGCCTATGTAGAGCAAGGTAAGCAAAGGTATTGCAGCATTGCAGCACTTATTTACATTGATTTATGCTTAAAAACAAGATAAAAGCATACGGTACCACTCAAACATTTAGATATACCTAGTAGTTAACTTTTGCTGCTAATTGTTGTTTTCAGACCACGGGTGTCAGCGTTAGCTCAAATGATCTTAAATGATATATTTATATAGATGAAAAAGTTATCAAAAACTCATTATCAAGCATGTCCAGATGTTTGACTAGTACTGCACAATTACAAATCAATTTTGCCTGTAGTTGATAAATAAATTTGGCACAGGCACAGAAAACGGGCTCAAAACATACACTACAGCATACAGTATTTCTGTAGATTTTTACATCCAGCTGTGCGTGTACAATAACCTAGGGGATTTCATTAGCCACATTTCCTCTCATAGGGTCAGATGCCCTTGCGTGGATGGATATATGTGTATGTGATTCACAGGAAGGAGGGAAGACCTCCCACACTGGCACCTCTGAAGAGCAAATACAGCAGGAGGGTCTGGCTGTCAGTCAGCATCCTACACATAGTGCATCCCTAAGAGTCAGCAGGACTCTCCACTGCTGCGTCACATTAAAGGCATGATGACCTGAGGGCGGTGGGTGCCTGCTTTGTCAGTCTAACAAAGCCCATTTGGCCCTTTTCGTACCATTGCAAGGGCAATTTGCTGTGTGTGACCTTTCAAAGAGCAATGTAACATGACAAGAGCTGTTAACATCTGAAGAGTACCTAGGGGTTTCTGAAGATATACAGTCGGGCATTCTTGCAGTTTTAGAGTTTATCCATTTGTCATCTTTAAAATAGACTTCCCTCTTGTTATTTCTGTGCTTTAATCTTTACTTTTTATGAGGTTTTATTTATCTGGGGCCAACAGATTTCTCCTTGCCTGTTCCCATTTGATGATTTCATGGCTAAGAAATGGTATCGCTTACTCTTGAAAGGAAGGAGGGGACTAAATCCAAGAAAATTATCACTACAAATCAGGAGGTGGGCTGCAGTAATGTCATCTACAACTACTCTTGCACCTCCCACTATAAACCACATCTTAGAAACAAATTATATAAACAAGACAAACTCACCAACTAATAGGTACATTTACATTTTGATGCAGTTGAGATAATAATGCTTGTTGGCAACCAGCATTACTAGGTGCCAACGTGTTGCATGACCAACATCAGCTCTTGCAAAACAAGTAAATGGAATTCTTCGTTTTCCTGTCAAACAAAATGGTTGGCTGTAAGTTGGTTTCTCACACAGCTACCAGAGTTAAACAGGATTATGTGATGTACTAAATTTCCTGTCCATAATGTACTGGGATAAGTGTCCGAACAGTCCTGAGGAGGAATAAGCATTAGAAAACACATTTAAAAAAAAAAAAAAAAAAAAAAAAAAGTATGTACGCATGTATGGACATCTGACCATTATACCATATGCTGTATGTGACTGCTGCACATCTCAATCGAAAACTACTTCTATAAAACAGCCTCCACTCTTTTGGTAAGGCTTTCAACAAGATTTTGTAGCCTGGTTGCCATATAGGGCTGTATAGTGTTGATAAACAGATGGATGGATAGATGGATGAATTAATGGATGGTTTAAAGGAATTCAGGAGCAACAATGATGGTGAGACATGGTGACATGAAGGCCATGACTGACAAGTCCCGACCACACAGCCAGTTAATTTATTCCTCCTACTCCAAACAAATCAAGTTTCATTTATGGTTGTGTCGTTGATTATTATTATTAACAAGGCAGTTGGAAGGGAAATCTCTACCATTTCAGTTTAAAATAGCTACTATCAATAAATAATTCTAAGAGTATTTTTTCTTCAATATTAAAGAAGAATGAAATCTTATCTGGCACGATCTGTTGCTCTTTGCATACAAGTGTGTGAGAGAGTGTGTGTGAATATTTATGTTCTGTCTGTGAATGCATGCGTCTCTGTGCTCAATTATGGACGCAAGCGTGTACACTTTCATTCCTTTTTGTTTAGATACCCAGTTGGCCTGTGCGTGTGTGTGTCTGTGTGTGTGTGTGTCTGTGTGTGTGTGTGTGTGTGGCAGCTAGCTTAAGTACCACTGCTCCTGAATAGAGGATGTCAGTGAACCGGCTAGCCTCTGGGGTTTAGCTTCCACTCTACACGCTGTGAACACTGTTCTATTCTAGGAACTTGCCTAAAAACAGAGAGGAACACAGTTGTGGCACTTTCTGACACTCCTACCTCTGGTGCAGCTGCTGTTTAGTTTCGGCCGGGGAGGGCAGGAGGGAGCAAAGAAGAGACAGGAAGAGGGACAGAAAGGACGAAAGAGGGAGAGGCTGAGGGGAGACATACGCCCTGAAGGCATTTCTTCAGCCAGCCAGCAATGCATTTACATAACCAGCTGGCAAGCCGGGCAGTCAAGTAGCCAGCCAGTCAGTTATCCATCAATCCAAAAGGAAATCTAGCCCAGTAAACACCTATCCAGTCTGCCAGCTCCGAACTGACCTGAGTTGTTGAGAGGCGACATGCTAGGACTGGTGTGTTCCTCACTTTCATACGGCCCTTGAACAGGGAATGCTAATGGAAAGTGGCAGGACAGGAGGTGTGAAAGAGGTAGCAGAGTGGTTGAAGGGAACCTGCTTCAGCTTTATGAGGTAAATGGAAAACAAATGGATGGAGGGCTCTATTAGGTTTGAATCACCAAACAGGCGTTGGTGTGGCTACACCCTGGTTTGTATGTCTCTTTAGTGACATCACCTAGCTGTCAAACAGTGGTATCAGGGTAAAGTGAGGTTTGTTTTCTTGGGATTTTATGTCTCTTTATGATGTTCTTTTATTGCTAGCAATGGAGGGCATGGCTAGTCACACTAAATACTTAGCTCTTGTTCTGTTTATTTCATGTGCATCCTGTTAAAGCTGCAAGAAAGAAAACGCATCACTTCCTCTTTCTACCCGACACTGCTTGCTTAGAGCAACTAATATAAAAGCTTTCATTAACTGATTTTATTGAAAGTTGAATCACTGTAGTGTTATTAAGCTTGGCAATAGAGACTGGCAAAGGAGATTTTTATTAAATGAAAACATTTATTCGCTCATCTTTTTTGCTCTGTGCTCTTCCAGAGTGACTAAAGCTCTGACCTGGCGGACAGATGCTCACAGGCCCTTGAGAAAGCCCCTAGTCAGACTTCCATGGCCCAAACAATTCAAGTCTTGCTAATTAAAAGCCAGGAAGAAAATGACAAGACTGAATCTGGTGGACAGGCCATAAAAAGCCTGTCCAATGTGTGTCCTCCCTCTTTCTCTAAGATATCTATTGATCTAGATATCTCAGAGAAAGAGGGAGAAGATTTCGATAAAAGCGAGGACATTAGGATCCCTGAGACAGGTTCAACCTCCAGACTCTGCACCAGGTCAGAAGATAGCAGGAAGGCAGCTTCATCTGCCTCCTCTTTGTGCAACACCTCAGCCAGCTTTGAGGAAGCGAACAGGATCGTTGCCCAAGTCATTGAGCAGGCCGTCAAGACATTGGAGGGCATTGATTCTTGCAGTCTCTCAGCAAAACTGAGAGACCTGCAAGAAAGAAATATTTCAAAAAAATGAAGAAAGCATGGAAGAGCAGCTCTGCCCCCCTGAAGGTAAACATTACTCTACGTTAAGACTACATTAGATGAGCTTTGAGTTCAGTTGAGCCTATTTAGGCATCATGTTGAGCTATCTTCCGTCACATTTTTGTTAAACTTTTGAGGATTGTTTTTACTTCTTTACTTAACATTGTTGTTGTTTTTTTTTTTTTTTGAACAACAGGCCAGACAGAGAGAGTGAAGCTCTCCCAACTGTCTTTTAGTCCAGAGCAACTATTTGCTGAGCCTGCTGAAGTGAGAGCTGCAGAGGCTGACGAGGGCCACGTCATACAAATTTATTTGTATGACGTGGTCCTCGTCATACAAATAAATTTAAATTATTTTTTAATTCATTTTCACTTTATGTACCTATAACCAATCGCTCTCACACCACACTCTCTCCTCTCCCTGCCCTCCACAGGTTTGCCTACTCTACATCTCCTCCAGGATCTTTGATAGAAGAAATGTGCTTTGGAAATCAGAGGAATGGTGGTCGCTGTCACAGAGTGACCTGTGGCCTTCTTTCATACATCATTGAAGCCTGCAAGGCCTCTTTCCCAGTCAGACTATCTATCATACTTTCTGCATAGTTCCTAGAGTCTTCAAAAGTAGAATGTGAGGCAAAGCCTTACCAGGCTCCTATACTGTGGAACCATCTTCCAGGTTGGGTCCGGGAGGCCGACACCCTCTCCACGTTTAAAAGTAGGCTTAAAACCTTCCTTTTTGATAACGCTTATAGTTAGGACTGGCTCAGGCTTGGCTTGAACAACCATGTAGTTATGCTGCTATGTGCCTAGACTGCCGGGGGACTTCCAATGATTTACCAAACTCCTCTCTCCTCCTTTTCCTCTCCATCTGTATGCATTCATGTCGCATCGATGCTCGTTACTAGCTTGACTTCTTCTCTCTACCGTAGTTTTGTGCTTTCTCATCTCTCTCCTCTCTCCTCTGGTCGCTTACTGCAGGTATTTGTGCCCCTGGTGCTGCAGAGTCTGGCTCTGTGACTACAAACCACCCACTGGCCATGATCATACTAAACACCCACTGCTTCAATTATTATGATTATCATTACTATTATTATATTTTTTGTTTTATTAGTATTATTCACCCCATTATTATTAGTTTTATTATTAGTCTCATTATTGTTATACATCGCTATGTTGTACCTGTACTGTTCTCTTTCCTCCCTCCTAACGCTAGTTAATGGTTTCCACATGCCCTCAGACGGAAGTAGACTGCGGACGCAGACTGTAGACACAGATTTGGCTCTATTCATACTACCATTGGGGGTATGTGTAAACAGACATATTCCACACATTGGAAACTAGAAAACATGATGGTGACCTCCTGATAGCAAGAACAAGCGTTCCTTTGTTTGTTGAACTAGGAACCATCTTGCATTGGGATGACACCAGCAACAAGGCCCGTCAATATGCTGACAACCCATGAGTACACAAGAGTCATTACTACATTATTGATAGGTGTCGAAGATGGTGTGATCCTATTTGCAAGATGGTCTGTAGTTTTGCCTAATATCAGAGTGGACAGGAATGATTGAAACTGGGATACAGTGATCCGTGACTTAAAACAAAAGCAGCCCAGTCAAAAGGGTGGAACATTTTAAAATATTCAAGAGAACAATTTCCTAAATATAGATTTTCAGTCAAGTACAATTTAATTGATTGACACTAAGATTTTAAATTAACCTGTGTGCCTAAATTTTTATATTTTTTATATATTTTATTTTTATATATTTAAAAATACAAGTTCCGTTCATTTAAAAAAAAAAAAAATTTTATATATTTTTTTTTTACAGTCTACCATTCCAGACAAATTTGAATATTCTATCCTCATATGATTTCATATGACAAAAAATCCTTTTAAAGATGTTTCATGGCTGAGAAGTGAGGGAAAATTAGGCAGGATAATTAACTACACGCTATCACTCAGGAAGTGCATTTACTAAGGCACAAAGTCCTCTTCTTCACCATCTCCAATAGGTAAAAATAATTCTCAGAAGGCAGCTCCACTGTCAGGGGATTAATTCTGCATCCTGACCTTTACACGGTAAATTTTGCTGCATAATCTTCTGTCTGCCAAAACAGCTCAATATGCAGCCAATGTAACGTAAGTGCTGACGAGGCTACGCACAAATATGCATGATACATGAGATGTTACACCAGTTTAACATCACTGGAAGAAGGTTGATACAACTGATACTTTATCTCACAAAATTAGAGGAGATCTCTAATCTGTCTGTGACTGACTTGAACACCTACTGGTAGTCATTAACATAATACTTTCAAGTTAAACCTGAAGTGCTTTACTGCACTGGCAGCAATCATTTAAAGCATGTGAGAGATGTTTGGAGTCCTCAGGAATGAGCTGCTGTGTTAGACGTAAGCATGATAGTCCTCACTTTCCTTCACTTAATGTGACAGTGTACTGATGTTTGGTAAATTAAGGTTTAGAAAGGCTGGTAAGTGTTGCACACCTCTGTTAAAGATGGAAATCATGACCTTGCTCTCAGCTTTTCTCAATAGAAAAATCACATAATGTTTGTTTAATCCATACAAAAACTGCAATATTAAAACCACATGTTGTGGTTACCGGGGGTTATGTGCCAGTCAATATCTTGGTCAGGCACCTTTCTGGAGTCTTTTCACTATGAAGTTTCCACGCAACCAGTTACCACACTGGCCAAGAAATGGTCTGACATATAACCTCTGTAAAACCACAACCTATCAATTTTATACTTACAAAAAAAGAGTGGGGGTAGCTGTTTCCCTGTTTCAACACTTTATGCTAAGCTAAGCTAACCAACTGCTGACAGTAGCTTCATATTTACTGTATAGCCTTGAGAGTGATATCGCTCTTCTCATCTAACGTTAGGCTAGAAAGTGAATAAGAACATTACCCAAAACAATTCCTTCAAGAGAACCACTTTGAAAACTTAGTTTATACACCAGGCTTCAATGGGCTTAATGTGTCCAGGCAAGCTTTTCAATTCTGAGTATGCTACAACAAAAGCTTTAACATAATGTAGTGATTCTTTAATCATTTTGGAATGGCATAACTTTTTGCAGACACTCTCAGACACTGGTAGAACCTGATGAACCTCATGTTACTGATGTTAAGGCTCAAAGTTTGACCTAAATTGGTCTAATCCATTAAGTAAATGTAATGTAATAGTTAGCTCTCGCTGACTGACAGGGCGTGATCTCACCCAAAATCGATGCTGTGTTAATACAGCCAACTGACTGTCATTGACACCAGTGATACTAGGTGAATAGCTTTGGTCTCACATCAAACAGCCGCAAAGCCCTTGCAGAAACACATCGGTATATATGTACGCACACTCATCAACATGTGAAACAATTTCTCCTGAAGACTAAGTGCTTAGTTGGCCTCAGTTAAAAGGTGTTTTTTTTTCTGTTGGGTGTTTTTCACTTCCTCTGGAAAAGCCCTAGGGTTTTCACAAACACCTTGCTGATCACGCTGCTCTGTGTTTACAAGGCAGGAAGATTTTTTTCAGCTACAGGTCCCTTTTGATCCCACAGGTATTTTCAGTACTGTGGGCTGGAAAACATCTAAGTAACACATATGGAGGATGTGCCTCTGGTCCCTGCTGCTGTCATTACTTTTATTGTCTAGAATCTAGTCTAAGCAAGCAGTAAGCCTGCATTCATCAATATCATTAACCTGGATTGACCTTGATGCTCATTCTCTTTCATAGTTTATTCTTTTATAGCATTTGGTAATACATTCATCTTATTTATTTCATTAAAAGAGCAAATGTCATTTTCTACCTGGCTACAGCTCTCAGTTACTGAAGTTAATTGAGCTTATTTTAGATTACATGTATCCATCTTGTTTTCTTACTCCTTTAGTCTGACCTCTTGCCATAAGCAGCAGTGCTGTCTCTATTAGTGTACAGCAGTGCACTGGCTGCTGTCAGCCCTCCATTGCGCCACATGCACATTTTTACACAATTTTCCGCAGCTACTCAACCAGGGCTGATGGATTAATCTTGGTGTCTATACTAAAAATAGCAGCTGTTGATGAAAATGCATTACATGAATGTGGCATTTTACGCTTGAAGGTATACATATAATACAGATATTCCTCGATGGCCCTGGCAGCTTAATGGTTGGATGACCAGGCTTGTGATCGTAAGGTCTGCCTGTCCACATCCTAGGGACATTGCCGTTCTCATCTCCCTGAATTACTGCCATGTCAACCTCTTGAGCCAACCAATAACCCCCGAAATCTTTTTGTAGAGCTGCTCAGTGGAGAAACGTTATGCTAATGTAACACCTACAAAATCTAGGCATGTGTGAATGTGTGTAACTTTTCCTCCCACAGCTAGCCTCCTCCTTCTAACCACCCAGTGAATTCCAGTCACTTTAGAACAGATGTACAGCACTTGATTTTTGTTAATTTTTATCACAACATCAGCAGATTTGATTACTGAATAATGTTGCTTCCACAGCTGTTTGGTTCAGTTGGTCTGTACTAAAGGGGGGAAAAAAGAAAAAAAACATCCTTTGTTGCCTTTTAGTTTTGATCCGTTTTGTTACACTTTTACAAACAAACTAAGAGCTATAAATACGAAGTGACATAGACTGACGGAAAACTCACTCACTGCACGGTTTCAGTGACTGTCATCCTGCTTAATCGGTGCCACATGGACCCACATCTTGTCGTTGCTCTGCTGTGCTGTGCTTTTCCCCCCACAGATAAATCACACCAGAGCTTTTACACCAGCCCAAATGTACAGAACTAAACAGGTAAACAAACCAGAATCTATATAAACTATGTGAAACAGATTAGTTCTGAAAAAAAAAAAAAAAAAAAAAATCAAAATCAATGCACCTTCAAATTCTTGCTTCCATTTAACTCCACAATACAAAATAGGTGTCCATTTGAAAAGGTTGTCACACAGTGACTGAACCACTGCCCACAATGCCCTGATTGATGCTGGTTCAGAGCTCAAATAGATCTTGGATTCTGACTGGATTCTTCTTGGAGGCTATCTTCCTGAATCATAGCATATTCCCATTCTTTTCACTTAAACAAAAATGGATGGTGAAAGATTCTCTCTTATGAATGCAACACTGTTTCTAGTGTTACCACTTAATGCTTTCACTGGCCTCACTAGCTCAGTATCGTTATAAAAGCTTACTCTCTTTTTTTTCTTTTCTTTTTTTTTTTTTCCCAAAGCCATGACCTTTCATGTGGGAAGCAATAATTTGTTCCCAGCAACTCTGCCAAAAAACGTGCAGATGCAAAGAGGAGAGAAACAGGCTGTGAGTCAGATAAAGGCCAAATATAATGATGCAATAAGAAATAAAGAACACTTCATTTTGAGAATAAACTTGAACACTGTAACAAGGGTGAACACTGTAAAAAGGGTCTAGTTGGTTTCATAAACAGGGTCTCATTGTGCCTGTCACCTTGTCAGAACAAACATTTATGAGCATAAGAGCACAGAGGAGGTCTGTTAAAAAAATGGATTCGCTGTGACACCGGGGATGTATCTTTAATATACTGCACATCATACGTGCCATTTTGTTCTGAAAGTAACACACAGTATTAAGTAAAATACTGGACTTTACCCTTCATGTTAGGTTAACCTGGACGGTAAAATTATTAGTTTGCTCCATGTATCACTCACAAGTAAGCAGTATCACTACTTTATACATTTTATTTCTCTACTTTGTAAGGATCATTGTAAAGACTGTTTTGTGAAGTACCATGTTTAAGTTGTATTTGTATTAATTACAAGTTAATGTACCCATCTTGCTTTTATTTTATTATACATATAAGAGTACCAGTAATTACTATGATTATAGTGTTATAAAGTGCTATGGATATTTTTCATTAGATTATAGCTGCACATTCAAAACACATACACTTCAATCAGGCAGTCACTGCAGGAAATCTGCCTCTGAAGCTGTTCTTTACCTGATATGGGTTTGACATATTAAATTAGGTCAATAAATTCATGCAAATCCCTTTGTAGAACTTCTGCTGCTGGTGCTGCTATAACTGGAATCACAAAAAACAAAGCCGTATTCACCAATATTTCCAACGAGGTGTATAGCCTTTTAAATCTCTTTCACCAGAGCTTAAAAGTTCGAGTGACAATACAGGCATTGTTGCACCATCTCTGTGTCGGATTTTCTGTCATCCCATTGTTTCTTATTTTGTATTTTCCATATACTAGCCGAAAGAGCTCAACACACTGCTGCATAAGAAAATGTGCAAATTGCCTAAACACCAGCAAATGAAGAAAACATCTTTGTCACTTTGACAGCACATTGCAACATTTTTCTAAATGCTGCACACATAGAAAACACAAGCAAATAGAGAAACGCTGCAAGTTCAACACAACGGAAATGTCTGAGGGACACTTAATACTGACTACTCAGTTATGTTCGAACAATGGTTATTTTAGTTTTAACATTCTAATCCAGTCATTCTTTGGAAATACTGGCCATATACCTAGCACTGGCCTTTTACTAATGACTAGCATGCTTCATCAGTTTTTAATGTCCCTAAGTAACTTCTGAACTGTAACTTCATTTTTGTTGTTCTGTACAACTTGAAGCCTTTACTCTGTTTGATTTTCTACATTTGCAGTGTGTTTCTTTATGTCACATACACGATGCCAATTTTGTGAATGTGTTTTTAAATTGGCTTGTTTTCCTTTTTCCTTTTAATGTGATATACAATATGCAGTACCATGCAAAACTTTTGGGCACTTTAGATGTTTACATTTTTATCCATCATGCAGTAACATTGGGGAGCTGTGTGATCGGTCCCAAAAGCACAGCCACATTCTGCACAGCCACAGAGCTCTGATCTCATCATCATGGAGTCAGTCTGGGATTACATGAAGAGACAGAAGACACCTGGACAGCCTGAATCCATCGAAGAACTGTGGTAAGTTCTCCAGGAACAACCTACCTGCCAAGTACCTTGAAAAACTTTGCACAAGTGTAACGAAGAGAACTAGTGCTTTTTTTGAGAGGCTACGAATGGTCACACCAATTATTTATTTGATCTAGGTTTTTTCTGTTTACTGCACTTTGTATGAAGGTACTTGATAAATAAAGGCTATTGAAAGCATCCTTCACTTTACTTTTAGTGCCCAAAACTTTTGCACAGGCCTGAGTACAGTCAAGAGGTTAAGATGTTTTCCCCAACTTACTTGAGCATCAATTTGTCGGTCTAAGTCACAGACAAAAAATGCTGCAAAATACTGTACTTGGACAGTATTGACGTTTTCTTTTTCGTTATCATACTGATTTCCTAAGAGAAATGCAATGCACAGCTAAATCTGCACCTTTATCTGGAAATGGCTAAATGTTCAAAACTAAAAAAAAAAAAAAAAGAATCTAAAGAAGAGTATAGCAGATTCAGTGGAGTGCAAAATATGATAGGACAGAGGGAAATGAGGACATTGGCTAGCCACGCTGTGTGCTATTCTCCCACGGTTTTTAATCATGTCACAATTTTAAGTGTATGCAAAACAGGAAATAAGAAAAAATAGGCTCTGCAGTAGCTTTAGGTACAACCAGCACTTTCCAAGATGTTTTATGCAACACTACAGTGAAGAAGCAACACTTGATATGAAATTGTGTCACTCGCAAATAGCTGGCCTACTACAGTATTAAGAGATCTATAAAATGTGATTAGAAGTGTAATACTGTGCAGAGTGGAAACCTTTACCTGATAAAGTCTGAGCTCTAAATACACCATTGCACTTATCTGCACCCTCTTTTCTTTGTGTCTTTATCTTTACCCTATTTTACCCTGACAAAGTCAAATGGTCCTCAAGATACTGCCACCGCATGTCAGCAACAGGCTTTATACACCGGTACACTCCCGCAGATCGAAAAATCAAATATACCAAGTTGAAATGAGGACATTTCGAACCTTGTAGCCTGCAGGTGTGTCTTGTCCCAGGAGATAGGTTCACAGAAGATGAGCCATGGCGTCCTCTGCACTGTGTGAATGGACAGAAGCAAAGAAACTCACCTCAACACAACAACTGTGTCTTCCAAACATTAGTGATGGGTGAGCTACACTGTGTAGCTCTGTGTCAGACCTGCAGGCCTAAATACTATATTTCCGTGGCCAGAGGAGAAGCTCACCCCCCACGCCTTGTTTTGGCTGGCAGATGTTTTCTTACCCATGGGAGCCTCCGGTTCACATTCATCCGGTTCTGCCTTGGAGAAGAGAGCCCGAGCTTCCAAATTTAGACATAGTATATCTCAGTAATTGATACTATTTCTGTTCTCCACATAAGCAGGGCTGTTTTCTAAAAAGTACATGCTAGAAAAGGCTTAAAATGTAGAGGTGAAGGACTACATGTGCTGTAACTACTATAGTGTATTGTGACTTTGTTGTTTTAGATTAAAAAAAGCTTAATGAATTTGCAACAGCAATATATTATATATTTTTAAACAATGAAAAGTAAATCCAAAAAGAAGAGATATATAAAGAGGAGATCCAAACTTAATAACAGAATTGGAATATTAGGAAGGCAAGTTAATTGTCTAGTCATACAGCTTAGCTTTGTACTTACATTATGTAAGTGTGCATTACTTTCATTATTTTATGGCTGGTGTTTTAATACACACTGGATTTAAATTAAACGAAAATGTTTTTATCTATTATTTCATTAAGTATTAACAGTTGTGGAGGCAGGTTCTGCTCAGCAGTTATGGGTAATAATAATATTAATAAAGTTTATTTATATAGCACTTATCAAAACCAGAGATTACAAAGTGCTTCATGAGGATAAAACAACAAAACACATGCAGACAAATTCCTCAAAATTGAGGGAATAAGGTATAGAAAATACATCTACAGAAGCAAAACAATAAAAATAAAAACACGGATAAGAAATCAAAAAATATGTTTAAATTTGTAAAAGACATAGTTCAAAAGCCTTCTGAAAGAAATATGGTTTCAGAAGACATTTAAAAAGAAGATACTGATTTTGCAAGACTCAACGGGCAGGTTGTTCCAAAGTTGTGGTGCCGTAACAGCAAAAGGTCTGTCCCCTTTAGTCTTACATTTTGACATGGGAAGTTCCTGTCCGAGGACCTCAGAGTATGTGTAGGTTGATGTAGTTCAGAAGTATAGTCTAGGCTAGGCCATGAAGTGCTTTTAAAGTCGTAAGTAGAATCTTAAAATCAATTCTGTAATAAACTGGTAACCAATGTAGACACATTAAGATGGGAGAAATGTGTTTTTCTTGGTTTTTGTTGGTAGTCTGGCTGCTGCATTCTGTGCTATTTGAAGTCTATGAATTGTTTTCTGATTTATGTCGGTTAGGAGACCATTACAGTTATCTAAATGTTAGGAAATGAAAGCATGTGTGATGGTTTCTGTATCTCTGAAGCTCAGACATGAACGGATTTTAGCAATGTTCCTTAAATGATAGAAGCAGGATGGGATTTTTTTTACTGACATGAATATCAAAATAAAGGTTAGAGTCAAGACACCTAGGTTTCTGACAGAAGTATTATTATTGTTTGAAAAGGGGCCAAGTGATGATTTTAAATCTATATGCACAATGTCAGGTCCAATGATAAGGATCTCACTTTTATCTGGATTTAACTGAAGGACGTTAGCAGACATCCAGTTTTTAATGTTAATTAGACACTCTTTCATGGTGATTAAGCTAGTGGGGTTTTCGGTTTTTACCAGGACATATATCTGTGTATCATCATCAAAAAATGGTGGTCTACGCCATGCCTATGAATAATCTCACCTAGTGGGAGCATTTATAAAGAATAAAGAACTGGTCTCCAAAATGGAGCCTTTGGACACCAAAACATATACTAGGGAGGGGGTTGAAACATGGTCACCAACAGAAACAAAACATTTGTGGTTAGACAAGTAGGAGCTGAACCACTTCCATGTCTGTCCCAGATAAACCAACACAGTGTTGAAATCTACTGATGAGAACGTTGTGATCAATCCTGTCAAAGGCTCCGGACAAGTCTAGTAATATGAAAACTGAATAATCACCAGTCAGCAATAGTCAGCAGTCCTCAAGAGATAATTTGTAACTCTAACAAGTGCAGTCTCAGTGCGATGTTTTTTTTCTGAAACCTGAGGGAAATTTTTCATGTTTGCAGTTATCTTTCACAGACTCCATAAATTGTAGAGCCACTGTCTTTTCAAGGAGTTCAGCTATATAGGGCATATTCGAAACTGTTCTATAGTTGCTGTAATTTCAATCGATCTAGACCAGTCTTTTGTAAGCGAGGTTGTATGCAGGCGGTTTTTAAATCGTCAGGGACCCAACCAGAGGATAGTGACATATTAATTAGAGTGAGCAACCAGGGGGCGATGGCCTCTAATACACTGTGGATGAATTTAGGGGGCATAACATCCACAGGACTAGATGAGCATATAAGTTGAGACATAATGTCTGTAAATTTGTTAAGGAGATTTGTGTAAAATGAGATAGAGCAGTACAAGGGGCATCCATAAAAGAATTGGGAACCTCAATCTTTGATCTTATCTTATTTACCTTATTAATAAAAAACTAAATTAGTGTTTTACCAATGGCCACCCCATAGCATGTTCCCACCAAAAACTTGTTCAGTTCATCTCGGGCTCAAAACCTACATTCCACCAAATTATACTGATATTATGATATGAGATGTCCTGCTAACAGACAGAAACATAGGATCAAAAACATAACCTCTGTGGTAGAGGAAATTAATTTGAAAATGTGTTTTGTTTTGTTTTTTTCTTTACATAGCAGCATTGAACCAACATAATGTACATAAAAAATATGTTACGAACTACATTGAGTGAGAGAGAGAGAAAGAGAGAGAGAGCAAAGCAGAATGACAGATTGATGAAGACAAATAAAAACACGCTACATAAAGCAAAAATAAGCAGTAAAAAATAAATAAAATAAAAACATCTGGTAAAGCCTGTAGCTGACTATGGGGCACAGTGCCCGTTGGACTCCCACAATGCAGACAATTGGAGGGCACAGAGAGCGCTCCTCCAATCTGGTATGATCTCAGTGAACTGAACAGAAATAGACCCTGCAGACTGTACAGTAGTTGGCAGGATGGAGAAGTAAGTGGGCAAAAAGAGAGAGACAGAGAGAAAGACAGAAAGCGAGCCAAAACAGGAGGCACTGTATGCAAGGTGACAGATTGGCTCAAACTCAGAGGGTGTACTTTCACCAGGCAGCATGTTTGTTTCCCATGGCCAGAGGGTTCTTCAGATGGCCATCTATTTGAGCAGAACCCTTTTCTGCTGATATTTCTAATGCAATATAGCAGCTGCCTGTCCCACTTATTATATGTACATGCAGGAGAGGGTAAAGCCATATTTTATCTGATTCCAAAGCCGTATCCAAGCATATGATGAAATCCACTGATAGTCTGTCAAATGTTTATATTATAGTGCAGATTGAGAGAATTGGTTGGTCCAAACACTAGAGGACAGGGCACTTATTTTTAAGCACCATGTTATCATGCATCTGCTTACACTAAGTGTCCTTGAGCAAGACACTGACTTGCTAGTATGTCTAGAGGTGCTGCAGGGGAAACTGAACATTACTATCATCTCCTTGTGGATGGCAGCAATGACAAAAAAAAAAAAAAAAACAGCTCCAGAGAGAAACGCAGGACTGTAATGAGCATCTTTGAAATTTCACTTCAGATAAACAGTCTGTTTATAAACAGTCTGTTTATCTGAAATGGATTGAGACTTTCAAATAGCAAAAACTCTAAGATGATGAAAGAAGATGAAAGATCGGATGTGAAAAGACCATTACTCTGAATTCAGTCACTTTGTAAGCAGTGAAGTGCACTTAGTCGTGTTCCACAGCATGTAATGAGCAATTTGTTTGCATAGACGACTGTGGCTCCCTTCAATACTCTGACAGGTGTATATCTGAATTTTTCACTTTTGATCATCACCAACTGAGCAAAAGCAGACTCACACTCTTGTAGATTTTGTTGTAAACAAGAAAACACCGCACAACACACTATTCTGTTATGTCTGGGCCACCTCAGCTGGAGAGGGAAATGGCATGCAGCGTGTACTATAAACGAGTGCCGGTCCCTCTAATCGCCAGGGATCCCTTGCAGCCAAACAAGTGCCCATGGAGGGAAATAATGCGGAGAGTTAGAGTGGATGGCAATAATGACATTTTCAGAGACAAGGGCAGAGTGGCAAAAAAAGAAAGAACACAACGTAACGCCACGTCAGATGAAAAGTGAGCTCTCGTTCACTAGATAATGCTGAGCGCTGCTATCAACTGACAGATCTGCATGAGTGGGCACGGGAAATCAGACGCGCTCGTCGTGGCGCACACACTCATAGACGCGTGAAGCTATACATAACCTCTGTTACCCTCCATTATTTGCTTTTCGGAGGCACTAAGGTGAATGGCAGAAATACCTGAATGCATTTAACGCAGCATCTGGGGAGCACGCTGGGTAGGAGCGAGTGCCAACACAATAAAGCCAAACTCACCTCTGCAGAAATAAATGTGATGGCTGAATAACAGCAATCCTATAGATTATTTCACACTCAGCCGAGCGCGGAGAAGGTAGCAGATAATATGGGGAACAAAACACTGCAACAAGTGTTACAGGCCAACAAGAGGCAAATAACACTGTCACATGGTTGCAAATAAACGCACATATGCAAAAGCACTGCAGCGTGTCATCACAGATTCTGTGCAAGAAAGGGTTTTTTTTCTTCTTTTTTTTTTCTTATTTATATTCTGGGCTCTGTTAACCCAGGACTTTTTTCATCTGGCTCTGTTAACCCTAACCCAGGATTGTTTATCATCTGGCTCTGTTAACCCAGGATTATTTATCCTCTTGCTCTATTAAACCGGGATTATTTATAATATGTCTTTATTAAAACAAGATTATGTATCACCTTGGCTCTATTATCCTGGGATTATTTATCATTTATCTTTAATAACCCAGAATTGTTTATCATCTGGCACTTTTAACCCAAGATCATTTATCAGATGGCTCTGTTAACATGTGATTTTTCATCATTATTTATCACCTGCCAGTGTAAACCAAGGATTATTTATAACCTGTCTTTATTAACCCAGAATTATTTATCCCCAGGCTCTGTTAACCCGTTTTATATCGACACTCGAGAGTTAACATCTGTTTCCAAGAATAGGTGTTCAACATCAACAGAGAAACCCTGAACTAGATAAGAAGAAAGCTCTGATCCACAAGGGGAGAGAAGGTCACCGCAGCGGAAAAAGAAATATGATTCAGTGTCTTAAAACGTACTGCAGTGTGAGCACACTTCGAGAGTGTAAAAGGCAGACAGAGAAATATAAAATCGTCATCCTGTAAACACAATCTTCTGTTTATTTCTATTGTCTTATTTCTATTTATTATCTTATTCGTTTATTATATGCAAATTATCATATAGACCTAGAGTAGCTATGCAAAACATTAAAAGGGCTACTGCATAATTATGCCCTTGAAATTACTGCAATATTTTCAGTACAGTAAAAATCCATTAGTAACTGCCATTAAATACTCTGTTAACTCGCTATCTGGTATTTCATGAAAACATCTTTTTTTTTCTGTATATTATTTTTATTGTCTATGTGATATGTGATACTATCTGTCAATTCAAATGCAGCCTACTATTGCTTCACTTTACTAAAATTCAGTGTTTTTTTCGACACCAGGATACTGTAGAAATGGTCACTTCATTCTTCCACATACCTGGCTGATGGGGAACGACGACTTGGTAGCCTAAACTTGAAGGTTACGCCTGTGCAGCAGCTGTTACCATGGTGATCTTTCCCAGTTAACAATGAGTCATCACCACCATTGAGTGGTGGAAAAGCCGGAGCACAGCTCTGCGTAGACAGCTCGCTATTAATTTTGCTTTGTAAAAAACAGCCCCCTGGATTCAGCAGGTCAGAATAAAAGCGTTCTTATTCGGGTCTGCTGAGCCTTGGTGTCTCCTGACTTTTTCTAAACAGAGAGAGCTGGGCTGCGGTTGCTGATTTTTGCAAGTTAGTGATACAATAACCTAATTATATATCTGATGACATTTCATAAAACATAAAACAGCCAGGGGGTAAAAAATATGTGCTTGCAAAGACGAATTATTCTCTGGGGACAATTCACTCTTCTTCTTACAAGGTGAAATAGAAATGACCCCCTGATCCCATGAAAACCGCCACCTGTGCAAAACAAACTAGGTCTTCCTCATAGACCCACATTCAGTGCAGACCAGGAATAGAACAGAGACAGCATCTTCTCTCAAATGTGTTGTGCACTTGGGGTTTTTTTTTTTCCACCTCAGATACATAAAGAAAATAACAGTATCCCTCTTCTTCTCTTGAAAAATAAATAAATAAATAAAACAGTTTGCATAATTTATATAAGAATTCTTTCAGTATAAAAATATCTAAATTTTAGGTATTTACAGATCCTGTCTGACTTGTACATAAAAAATAGGACCCTGATGTTTTTTTAAACACCCGTTATATTATTTTAAATGTGACCATTTACAAATTACATTCTCAATCACTTATTTTCTGAACTTAATATACACAAGCACATTATATTTGATGTTTATTTCTGGCAAGTTTTACTAAGTATGACTTTGTATATAAAATGTGCAGGATCGCTATGTTAAGTAATCACTGTAATTGTGGTTAAGGGTCAATAAGCATATATAACGATACATTTTGAATGATTTAAAAATTGAGAAGACCGAGATTCATCGATGGAGATTCCCACTGCTGTTTCTACTTTTTGTGACTTTACCAGAGCTATTTCATCTGTTCTTTACCTTTGATTTAAATCTTGACATTGACTGATGTTGGCCGCTCTCACTCTGGCAGACAGCCCAGACAGAGAATCCGCCAACCTAAACACATATTTCTCAAACCAGGACAAATTAGAGGCCGAATGTTTGCTTCCACTTTTTTTTTTTTTTTTTCTCCCCTTGTCATTATAAGACTATAAATCCTTTTTAGAAAGGACATGTATTACTACTCAAGCATTTTACTGCTGTTGTAGTTGATGAATGATTGAAGTCTTTCAAAGACATTTTGTGCAGATTGACTGTCATGAGCCCTGGTCTGCATGTGCACACACACAACAGATGGCTAAAGAATGTTAACGAAGCTTAATTAATACACTTCTACAGTAGACAATAGCATTAAAAAATGCTTCATTTGAAAAATTATAGTATCTACAAGACCCACAAGCATGAAAACAGTGCATTTGCTGTAAATACACCCCTGGGGTGAGAGGGCATCCTAACCGTGACTGGAAAGAACATTTTCTGCTTCACCTGAGAAGCACAGCTGAGCAGAAGAACAAAAAGCCCCAGAAAGGTGTCTGCTGTCTTATACATAACTAATTTGTCAGGAATGTATGTTATGAAGATGAAATCTAAACTACCTTCAGCAGGACACTCCCAAATGTCTCAACAGTATAATTAAATTGTCACCATCACATATCAAATTTTGCAGTGGTGCAGGCTGTCAGAGATTCCCATATATCACTGGCCTGTCAAACACCTGCCAGTCACAACATCTAACACACAATGCAAATTAGATGCAAGAAACCTCTGTAAAATACACACGAGAGGAATAGACACTGAAGCAAAAGTCTGCACATATACGCAAATAAAGCATGTAAAAGCACCATCCGCAGGAGCTTTTGTATACATTGCAAAAATCAGGTGCCATATACATGCAAGTCTGCAAGTCTTTGACACCAAATGGAACCTTGTACATGTGGTTGCCCACTGAGTATGAAGGATCCACAACCAGTTACGTTGCAGAGCAGCTGTGCAGAGCCAGTGCACACACGTCTTGACGAGAGCTGACCGGGTCAGCCCAGCTGGAGACGAAGTGCGCATTGACCTTTTCCACTGGCTGAATAACGCATTGCCACCAGAGTCTTGCAGCCACCTAGTTCCACTCTAAGTGATAGCGGCCATGCCCTGAACACAGCCACCGACGCCACCACTGACACATCTTCAGACCTCTGAGCAGCAATCATAATTATGGTCATGGTCAATAGGCGGCAGAGTTGTGGTTAAAGGTCATTTGAGCTGTTTGAACATTGCAAGGAGAGGCTCCTGTCAAGAGCTACATTCCAAATTAGCATATTATTATATAGCCTAAGGTCCGACCGCTCCATCTGATTGAGATTTTGTTTGAATTAATTAGCTCTGTTGATGAAGGTACATCCGACTCTATTATTCCCCCCCAAAACTTTCCCTTCTCCGAACTGGGCAGCATTGTCTTGAAAGTTGTTATCATGCCACTTAGATATAGACACTTAACTGTTTTCACTTTATAAGAACAATACTTTTGTTTAAACCTGCAGTAACTGAGTAAGTTGATATGGTAAACTTTTTAGCAGTTGCTTATTTACACATCCAGCAGCAATGGAGTAACATAAGCATCCTTTTAGAGTCCTGTTTCTTACCACCTGTTAGTTGTTAGTCTAAAATTCACTCTGTTTTAGCTCTTTTTTTGGCTCCAACAACTCCTGAGAGAAATATCAGACTCTCTAGCAGTTAAATGTCCCACTGCTTTCACCGGCCTGTTGCTAAATGAGTCTGTCTGCCGATTGGAAAGGTATTTTAGAATGGATTTTTAGAGCTTAATCGCTGAAAACAGCCGTCTGCTGCTGCCAAAAAACGGCGCTATGAGAGCGAACCAAAACAGTAAGTTTATCTGTCTGGGGCAAAACTTCTGAGCTGAAACTCACTACAAAGCTCCTTGAAGCCAAGTGAATCAGCAGATTTAGGTGTTCATTTTCTGTAGGTTCATCACTATGAGTGACCCCTTTCATACGGTCATGTTTTCAAACGGTTACTATTACAATATCAATTACAGCCACTTTAAATAACTATTGGCAGCACTATCTTTAGTATGGAGTTTCCTTCTGGATCTCGTAATTTGTCCACCTTTTCATTAAGCTAGCGCTTTACACTGTATTTGTCCTGTGCGTTGTCAGTTTTACACTCCAGCAGCAGGAGAGTACATTACTTCTCAAACTATCTGAGAGGTAACGTGTGGAAGCCTTTTGGATTCAACACCAAAGATGGAAAATGGAGGATAAAGATATATAGCTAAAAGGACATAGCTGTTTACTGACTTTTGTAAAATGCAACTGCCTTGCAGTAATATTACCATGACAACAAACCCAAAGACACTTGTCAGCTTGTCACAAAAGTGAGGCAGTGGAAGCGTCGCTAGTGAAAGGACCAAATCGATTCTGCAGTGTAGTTTTAGGATTAGCTGTGTTAATTCATTGAAATTAATTCAGTGTTAGCACTCATTTGTTCCAACCTGATAATCTGAAATAAGTTTGCAATGTTCATTGGGAACCACAGGTTTTAACATAGCTACATTGCTAAAGACGGGAAAAAAAAGAAAAAAAAAGATTTTGCTCTGTGAATGACATCCTTGTACAGTGTGTGTGAAATGTTGCTCTATCCTGATTTAGATTCTCAACAAAATCCTGAGTTGTTAACCTGCAAGTCAAAAACTGTTTGTTTTTTTTTGTTTTGTTTTTTTTCTTCAAGGAACATGTTGCTCATCTCAGATGCCAAAACTCTTATTCCTGCACCATGCAGAATTTAGTTTCTCTGCTCTTTCACTCCCCAGAGGGAGTTTCATAATGTACAGATTACTTTAAGGTCGCTAGGTTGCTGGGTTGAAGCTGATGCTGAGTGACGGTGTTATTTTTAAAGTCAATGCCATTTTTCTTTTTCTTTTTTTTTTAGCTTGTGACGCACTGGACAAAAAAAAAAAAAAAAAAAAGGACGGAGAAAAACAAGGCTATATATGCTTACTGTTCTTTTTTTTTTGGTTCAAGCTATTTTGAAATGAAAACATCCACAAAAAGAAAGTGGATGCAGCTTATTTAAGAGATAAGTGAAGAGATTCTGTTTTTAGGAATCAACTCCGATTTGACATGCTGCTTGTTCCTTTTCTCCAGGTTTTCCTCCAACCTTTGGGAACTCTGACTCTCTCTATCCCAGTGTGACAACCTGTCTTTTCCCCATCAGACTTCAACACTAGCAGATAATTTTACTCTGGAAAGGGGTGCACGTCTGTCAAGATGGCCACAGATGTCGCCTATTTTGCAACCTCCAATAGGTCTAGGATGTGACTGACACCTCCGTGGCTTGAGCTGTCTTTCCAATCTTTCAAAAATTGCAAATACTCTACTCCAATCTTAACCGCTAAACAACCTCCAAAAATACACCAGTGAATGAGTAAGGAAGTAAGAAAGGATGAGTCCAAAAAGTAGACGAGCAACAAGAGCCAGAAAATCTAATACATGTGCAGGTTTTACCAGCCAAAGCCCAAGTAGTGTTACAATTCAATGTCCATGTTCTTGGTTCACCCACTTTCTCATGGGAACTTTAGGAGAGGACGAGTGTGGACTTGGAGTAGCCAAGTATCCAGAGTGAATTTCAGAAGCAGCACATATTATTTTAAGCGGCACATAATAAAGATAAACCTCTGGATTAAAAACACACACACACACACACACACACACACACACACACACACACACACACACACATACACACTTGATCAGTATCATTGACTGTGTGGATGCTTATTAACCCTCTTCCACTGACACCTATAGATTATTGTTGCATCAAAATAGTCGAATAAGTCAGTCGGCTGGCGGATAGAAAGACCCCAATCATTCTGGGTTCTCCAGCAAAATATCACTGGAAGACATTTTTATGAGCTCATCAATAATTACAGCACAGTAATTCAGTATGCGTCAGATGTCAAATACAATCTCAGTCTACAACCTGAGACAAATACCTCTGCTACTGCTACTTCTGCTTTTACAACTACCGCTAAAGGTAATAAGAATCCCAATCAAAATACAGTAAATTACAGTTAAATTTGGTATAGATGATCACTGCTTAAAAGAGGCCTGTAGCAGTGTTTGGACATATTGGTATAAAGAAAATGATAATGACATAATACAATTAAAAAGCTCATTTATGCCCTTCAAACCAACTCGGCTATCTTTCATGTACTTTCCTAATCTACATCCCTAATATCAATTAAGCAAGTTACAGTTAGGTCCATAAGTGTTTGAATGGTGACTATTTTCGTAATTTTTAAGCCTCTGTACACGATCCGCTCTTCCTCCCCCCAGTAGCGGTGACAACACAGCAGATTCCTTATATGGCTGCATATGGAGTGCATGCTGATCAACAGACATGCTTGTCAATCAACTTGGAGCTCCACAAAGATCCGCGGGTCAGTCGCAATCAAATGCAGTCAATCGGTTGGTGATCCCTGTTTTAGACGAATATTTAGCTGATTAGCACAGAGATATTTATACTTATTTTGACTGTAATCATCCTATTGTAAAAGGTAAACAACTAATTTAATGATATTGGAAGGTATTCCACTTACAAAAGTAAAAATGTTCTAAATCTCCCCAAAATTTCAGTGTTTTTTGTTTGAATTAGCCCATTAACAAGATACTTTGAAAGCAGTTTGCGCTAAAAAAAAAAAGTCAATAGTATCAAAAATACACTGAAATTGCTTGGCTAAACCTAATAGGAAGTCTCCATGTTATTATTATCATAATGAAATTATTTATCTATTCTTCATTATTCTTGATAGTTATCTTCTTTCATTATTGTAATATTTGTCATGTTAATGTAGTATTTTGTTTGCATGTTTTGTATTTTTTTCTTAATGTGTAATTCCCCTCTTGTTCAAGCTGTGATGTTTAACCGTTGTATATTGGTTTTGTTTATAAAGAATTTTTTTATTTAATTACAATCTTGTACAGTCTTGTACTCAATGTGATACTGCTTTCCCTCTGCGCATACAGAAGAAATTTCTTTAATTATAGCTTTAAAATTATTCACCACCAGGAAATTTACAATATGCAAATTTGAAGAAAACATACATGTTTTTATATATTGCCAGCTGGCTGTAACAGAACCCAGGCAATTGATATGACGTTGTGTGAAATTTATGAATACAAAGGGGAAGGGGGGGAAAAAAAAAAAAAAAAAAAAAAAACTGTTGCAAGGGGGATAGAAAACCAGAGATCTCCAGAGATTGAGAAAAGATATAAAAATAGAGTCACAGAGAGAGATACAGAGGGGGCAGACAGAAGTGGAGCAGAATAATGGGATCGCACCAGCTCCCCAGATCAATTCTCCACCCACACACCCCATAAGTCATGGCAATTATGCATGCCGCCATCAGAGATTGACTGTTAAGAAGAAGAAGAAGAAAAAAACCTCTGGATCCTCGTAATTACAAAACTGCTCCCTTCATCTCCACAGGTACACAGGTGCCGCATTCTTAATCAGTTAGGTACGTAAGTATTTGGACAGTGCCACGGTTTTAGTAATTTTGCCTCTGTACACAACCACAATGGATTTGAAACGAAGCCATCAAGATGTGATAGAGGAATAGACTTTCAGCTTTAATTCAAGGGGTTTAACAAAAATATTGCATTAACCGTTTAGGAATTACAGCCATTTTTATATATAGGGCTTCATTTTCAGAGGTTCAAAAGTAATTGGACAAACTAACAATTATAAGTATGAGGATTATTATTATTAATACTTCGATGAAAATCCTTTGCAGTCAGTGAAAGCCTGAAGTCTGGAACCCACGGGCATCACCAAATGCTGAGTTTCCTCCCTTGAGATGCTTTGCCAGGCCTTTACTGCAGCCGCCTTCCGTTGCTGCTTGTTTGTGGGACTTTCTGCCCTCAGTTTTGTCTTTAGGTAGTGAAAAGCATGCTCTGTTGGTTTGAGGTCAGGTGACTAACTTGGCCGTTGAAGAACACTCCCTTTCTTTGCCTTGAGAAGGTCTTGGGTTGCTTTTGCAATATATTTTGGGTATTATTATCCATCAGTACTGTGAGGCACGATCCTGTCAGTTTTCCAGCATTTGGCTGAATCTGAGCAGATAGTATAGCCCTATACACTTCAGAGTTCATCCTGTTCCTTCTATCAACAGTTACATCATCAACAAACACCAGTGACCCAGATCCACTGGCAGCCATACATGCCCATGCCATAACATTGCCTCCACCTTGTTTGACAGATGATGTAGTATGCTTTGGATCATGAGCCATTACTTTCCGTTTAATCTTGGTTTCAACTGTCCAAAGAATCTTGTTCCAGAACTGGACAGGTTTTTTTTTTTTTTTAGATGTTTTCTGGCAAAGTCTAATGTGGCCTCTCTGTTACTATTATGAAGGCGTCTCTTGATTGTAGACTTTGACAATGATACGCCTACCTCCTCAAGAGTGTTTTTGACCTGGCCAGATGTTGTGAAATCATCCACTTTAGTTGTGTAGTTTGGTCTTCCAGGCCTTTGGGGGTTTGCTGAGCTCTCCAGTACATTCCTTCCCTTTAAGAATGTACCAAATTGTTTTTTGGCCTCTCCTAAAGTTTCTGCCATCTGTCTGATAGGTTTATTTAGTTTTTTCAGCCTAATGATGGTCTCCTTCACTTGCATCGAAACATCTTTGGACCGCATATTGAGAGTTCCTATGAACAGATATGAAATTAAGATTCAGCACTTGGAATCAACTCCAGACCGTTTATCTGCTTAATTTGTCATGAAATAATGAGGGAACAGGCAACACCTGGCTAAGAAATGTTTGTCAGTCAAATGTCCAATTACTTTTGAGCCTCTGAAAATGAGGGACTATGTATAAAAATGGCTGTAATTCCTAAACGGTTAAAGTGATATTTTTGTTAAACCTATTGAATTAAAGCTGAAAGTCTACACTTCAAATCACATTGTTGGCTTTGTTTCACATCCACTCTGGTGGTGAGGAAAAATTATAAAAAATGTGTTACTGTCCAAATACTTATTTACAATTACCTAAGTGTATCTTTTCTTCATCTCACAAAAGGGAATAAAGTGTCTCGTTTCGGTGAACGGAGATGTGCGTTGAAAAGGGGGTGAGTAAAATTGATGCGTATGTTGACTTGAGCACCTTGTCTCACCCAAATATATTGAGAGGATTTGAGAATAATATATAATTGGATATATAATATAATTTCTATTATAATTTGAGAGGAATTGATACTATTCCAAGTCAGTGAGGCCAGGCAATATCTTCTCTCAGAAAGAAACAGAGCTGCTCAGAGCTGCTCAGTATTTTTTCTGCCAATAATCAATTAATGCAGTGGTTTTTTTTGTTTTTTGTTTTAAATCATAATGTTATAGTTGATTCTTTCACAGCTTCTCTACAAAACAGTAACTGAACAAGTTAACCTTTTATTATATAACCCGTTATATACTACAGCACAATTACTAGCTTTTACATAAGTTTTATAAACCGGTTCTGCAAAGTAAAAACATACATAAAACAAGGGACTGCTTAACATAATTTTAATCTATCCAAATACCCTTGGCACCCTGAGATGAAGGAACTAAGAGGACGAAGAAACCAAGAGGATTAAAACTGTTTTTGATAGGGATTTTATCCAGAATAGATGAAAATACCTGCAATTTAAACCAGCTAATCTGCATTTTAAATTCATTGTCCCAGTTTCTATTCACAGTGTTTCCAAACTAGTGTAAAAAGTCCAGCCCAAGTATTCATAAGGCTCCACTTTCATTTATGCCATGTAACATACAGCCATGCAGACATAGAACTGCCAAATGTCGAGAAGTTCAAGCTTACAAAAGATGTGTTGAAATTAAGAACATAAGCTGTGGCTTTAACATGAAACCCAACTTGCATCACTTACTAAAAAGGGAATATCAGGATGTTATAGGAAAACATATGAATTCAAATATGAAGTTTCTTCAGATCAAAATGTGTGCATCAACACCCCATTAAAAGTATATTCTCCATTACTACGGCTTTGAAGCCACTATTCTGTTGCATTAGACGCCCTCTTGGCTCATTGTTTAAGAATATATAGAACTATAGTGTATCTGAAACATTAAAATCTAGTCAAGTAAATTTGTTCCTCCCCGCACAACATATTCACTGGAGCCTATCCCCTTTATCAGAAGAGAAAGGACACAGTTTTGTATTCTGCTGAGCAGCTTGTTAGTACTACAACTTCTTCCTTTCATATAAATTGATAACTGACTGGCAAAGAAGGAACACCCCCATCGAGCTGAGCATGAGCAAGGAGGAGTGGGAGAGAGACAGCAAGATTGGCAACGGATAAGACAATGTTGTTCCTTTAAAATGAAAAGACTGGCGAGGTGCAGAGCATTAACATTCAGAGTGACGGTCAGTGGGATAGAGAGTTAATGAGGGGTACTGTGCAAAACTAATGTCTTTCTTAAAGCCACCATGAAGAATTTTACACACTAGCTCTAACTGTCAGCGCAAGGTGACCGAACAAAATCTGAACTTATTGTAAGTAGAGCAATGCCCGTAAACTGCACACGAGACATTCATGTTTACTAAGTGAGCCAGTGGTCTCTTTAAGCCGAAGAATACCACAGGGGATGGAGTTAGAAAAATGCCAAATGAAAGTCCAAAATGTTGCAGAAGCCCCAGGAGGCATTATGACACGCTAACAGGGTTTCCTCTTTGTTACGGGGCCCCAGAAGCTTCATTAGGTCCAATCACAGAAGCCTGTTGTAAGCTACTGAATACAACGGATAAGAAATGAGGCAGAGGAGGGAGGGAGAGAGAGAGGGAGAGAGATTATCCTCTTTCAAGGTTCTCCAATTCCTCTAAGTGGACACTGGCTCTAATGAACCACAGGCAGTTGCAGAGAAGTTATTGCTGCAGAGTGATTATTACTGTTCAACCTCAGTGTGAGTCCCCTCAGTGTAAAGAGGAAGCCCATTACAGTGATCCACTGGGGTGGCGATGCTGTACTTGGCTTCAAGCCCCAATTTGGATGGAACTGTCCCTCCGTTTAATAAAAATTTAGGATAGCTAAGTAATGGAAATAAAAATGAGGTCAGCTGTTTTGTCTTGTTTTTTTTTTTTTTTCTCTGTAAGCCAGGAGCTGTTTTTTAGTGCATACATATACAGTTTATACAGTATGTGTAGAGTGCTGATGATGCAGTGTCTTTCTGTCATAGTCCAGCTTTTCAGTCTACAAATGTGTTTCAAATCCATGTCCGTGCTTTAGCTGCTTGTTCAGTCACCAGCAGTGACAAGATTTTAAAAATGAAAGCAGGACTATGTGTAGTGGGATCAGCTCCAGCCCCCCCGCACCCCTGAATACGATAAGAGGGTGGTTGGATGGAGGAAGCGTTTTTAGTGGATCTGCCGGTGCTGACAAAAAGAGCAAAATATGCCTCTCAGGTTCTCCAGACTGCAGCCCATTTTGGGTAAAATGGGATTACCGTGTTTCTATTTCAGCCTGAGAGTAGGAGGTTTGCACTGAGATGAAAACCTTTATTCTCCCTGTGGTGTTGCTTTATTTACTTTCTTGTAGAGCTGCAAAAATAAATATTTAAAAAAAAAAAAAAAAAGTGGGGAATGCAGGGTATAACTTTAAATTGTTGTGTCTCGGTGCGTAGTGTTGGTCACTACAGTAAATGTAACACGAGGTAATCCGATAGCCTTTATTAATACTTCAAGATCAGAGTCGGTGCAATTTTGGAAGAAATTATGATTTCTACATCTTAGATGTCTTCACATTTGAATAAAGTCAATCCAAAAAGCTACTACACCAGCTGATAACTTTGTGTATGCACTGGATTACAACACACCTCTGCCAATATTTTCTATGCATGCATATGATCTAATCATTGTTCAACTTTGGCTATTGTAAAAAACAAAACAAACAAAAAAAAAAAAAACTCATTTTGATATCAGTCCCTGAGTTGAGTTAGACGCAGTCGGTAAGGAAGCACTCCCTGAACGTTACACTTTTGGATGCGTTGGGTCTTACTCTACAGCTGCCGTCTCGGATACATCATGAGCTTTGTGTGATGTGGAACAAGCTACACGTCTACCTATTTTTAGAGAGTGTACATATTGCTACCCCTTCCTCTGTTTGATGTATTGACTTTAGCGCCAGCGGAAACACCCGGCCTCCAGAAATTTCACTTTTTCAGTTATGCTCCTCCAGGCCCAAAGATCACATCAGGATTATCTAATAACTCTTCCTGGGGGAGAGCCGATAAGAAGCGGCAGGCTTTGAGATTCTGCTCTCATCTGTTGGTTTTATAGCATTTCCGGCCAATTCTGTTTTATTAGTCTTCAGTCAGGTTCAACTACAAAGACATCACAGGGAATAGAGTGGTGAAGGGCGGAGTGGAGAAGTGGAGAGGAAGTTCAGATAAAATGTGCATTACATATGTTCAGCCGTTGAAGCTCCCTCAGCTCCTGACACTTTAAATATGAGGATAATCATTCTTTTCCTAAATTGGGTCACACATAGTCTGCATTCACCTAGTGGATTGTACAATGAAGAGAGAATTTGTTCCAGGCTTGGTTCAATCCATGGATTTTAAATATTAGAAGTATTCAAATTTACTGCAGTGTCACCGCAATGCCAAGAGATGTACCGTGTTTGCTTTAAATCTGCAAAAGACTTGGGATGATTAAGGCTAGGGCATGCTTTGTTGGCATGAAAAAGGAATACACACAGTTTGTTAGTCTCACACTATCCTTGTGATATATAGGGTGAACAATAGGGAGCTGTTAGCAGCTCGGGACACATTCATCATGGACTTGACATGTTTAAAAAGCACCACGTCAGCTAACAATGCTGAATTCTGCATTGTTTCATTGCTACATTTGTTTCCCCGTGGCGCTGGCAGGCTGCAGCGCTTATGCAGGGAGATATTATGCAAAAGTCACCACTGCACTGGGCTGACGTAGCCACCTGTTGAAATTTGCTGGTCAAAAAAAATACAAACAAAAAAAAAACAATTTCTGTTGTACTTGGAGCCTCATTTTGATTTATTTGTAATGACATAGGGACAAAATATTTAGAGATGCACATCATGTACATCATATTTAACCATGCGTGTGTATGTTATGACAAAAGCAGTACTTTGGTTCTGACCCATTTAGGCTAAAAGGTGTGAGGCTGACTGTGACAAAGGAGACTCGTGCGCACACACGTGGACCGTCCTGTGCGTGTTTCAGTGTTTCTGTTTCAGCGCTCTTTGGTCCACTAGTCAACGTGGCACCACTGAATCTAATTTGAGAAATGCGTTACTCTAATCAGAGGTTGTGCTGGTGACTCTCTGGTAGGTTTGGGTTAGTAGGAGGATTGAGGCTCAGCTGTTTACACATATCTTAAGAGATGATAAACATATTGTACCATGGCCAAAACAGGAAAGTATTACATAGTGAGATGAAGATAATAATAAGAAAAGAACATACGTTATCCACTGCTCTCAACTTTTACTAAAAGTTATAATATCCTTCAATGCAGATTTTCCTTCCCAGATTATCACTGGTAGTCTTTATTATCTCTGCTATATTGTCCATGTGTATCAGTATAAAAGCTCCACTCTGCGCTCCTCGGTTGAGTGGACTGCTACTTCTGAACTAACTGTGACATGCCGCCGGTAGCATTGTTTTGGTCCAGCAGGCTGCCGGGCTGCAGCTACCGGTGATGACGCTGGGTTGGTCATCCAGCGCTCGGTCGCAAACTGAAGGAAGCCAATGCCAACAACAGGAGGCAGAGAACACTGCACAATATGCGGCGTATTTGTCAGGCAAGCACGACTCTGACACAAAAGATAGACACACTTACTTCCCTGCTGGCAAGTAAATCCAACCACAGCACCCACCCCCAAGTTTGGCATTGCCCCTGATGTCAAGGAGGAGAATGGTGTACTTTTTATTTCTGTGAAATGTCTCCACAGCGTCAATTAGTGGCGATCTTTTGCTGCTCCACGATACAGAAAGCACTGTCCTGTAATTATTAGTCACAATGACAATGATAATGTTATGGTGAAATATTACTGGAGCATAATATTGACAATGATTATATACTGACTCAGTGCCAGAAATCAAATGCCTGAACAAGCAAAATAAATTGCAGCTCGCTCCACAACACTTGGCTTACTCAAGGACACTTTAACGCTGTTTGTCATTAACCTTGTGGAAGGCAAACTGTAGGTTTATTTTGGCAATTTTTTTGCAGGTAGTTCATCTGACTCACTTTACTTTAATTAATGCTTTTCTATACAGCATGTGCTCTATAGATACCTTCTCTTGCCTGCATGTCTGCTCTCTGCCGGTGCCCGTTCTAATAACTAGCCTATAAACGCTCCATGTGCCACTGGATGGTTGATGGATGGGTGATGGCTCAGCGAGCCTGAGGACATGTGGCAGTCCATCCAGGTTAAAGGATAAATGTTTCAACAAAGACACCCTGGAGCATTCAGGCTGTCACAGACATTCTTCTCTGGACCCGATCCATGCTGTCTTGTGTGTGTGCCTTGCACTCTACTCTATTATATGCTTTTTATCATGTATGAATTCAAGCAGGGTCCACCTCCACATGTCCCCCACCAGGGGAGAAGCTCCACTACATGCAGAAATCTATTCTTTTTGAGCCCCTATCTTTACCAGAACAACGATGGGATAGTGCTCAGTCTCTCTTTGGACTTATATGTGGGTCCACCTGAGAGACAGAGGTCATACTCTCTGGGTTTAGGTTTAAGTTTAGTATAGGTTATCAGTCCTTTAGAGTCAGATTCCCTTACAAGCCTCTTTGTGTGTGCATCATTTGAGGCCTTTTTAAGAACCGTGAAATAAGCAAATAACTGTTTTCCTATGCCTCCTGCCACAGTGTTAACCTTAAACTACGACAGACATCACCAGGTCAATCTTTACAACTCCTGTTGCAAAGCCAAATGTTCAAACCTGCAGCATATTACTTGCAATGCCAGTCGAGACCCCAATATTTCCAGGGATACCAAAGACAAAGAATATTTCAACTTGACATAAAAGGCATTCCATGGCATGTTGGGCTGGAGCAAGCAGATACAGAACACACATAATACTGTCATACAGTGTGGACCAAGTTTGTTCTAAATTAAAAGAAACTAAAGTGGAAAATCAATAGTTTTCAGATGTTAAAAGGCTTGTTATTGAAAAGTGCTGCTGTGAGTAAACTCAAGAGAGCTTTAATTAATTGTCAGTCGTGAACTCTGTGTTTGAGTTGCTGAAGAGCAGAACTCATGGGGGTTTTTTTGTACAAATTCAACGGTGCTGACAACGCACAGCAAAACGAATCAAGCGCTCTGGTGGACTGCAAAACCTTGTTTAAAACAAACACAAAAATGTCAGCCGACCGCAGCAGCTTAAAATATCAAACTGAATTTAAATTGGAAATGTGAAAGATGAAGTGTCAGATCACATCTCACTCTTGGCAACTGAAGGAAAGGCATATGTGCTTATATATTATAGAGTTTTGCTTATTGGGGGGCTCGCATAACTACGCTTTTCCCAACAAGTACACATATTGCTTTCTTGGCAATGGGAAGGAAAAGTAATGCATTTAGAGAAATACATTCAGGACGATTTTAACTTGAAAACCACTTGCCTCACATCTGCCTCAACTGAATTATATCATAGCAATAAAGATCATTAGATCCCTCAGCTCAGCGAGTGGCTGTGAAAACGAGTGTAAGGTGCCTCTAACCTGCAGTGTATCAGTACTACTTGACAACCTTCGCTGCAACAATGGGGACACAGGAATGGGGTTTTCTGCTATCAGCTTTTTCTACTCTAGTGATTTTAGCCAAAATGCTTAGGCTACATTTCTACCAATGTTAGCACACCGAATACATGCAGCATTTTTTTTTCTGAATTCCTCCGGGGATAGATCATACAACTCACAGCGGTATCATTTTCTGGGACAATTCAACCAGCCACCATTGATCCAGTCACTGCTTCTCTCTCATAAATTTGGTTGGTTGATGCACGCATTTGCATTTTTCCACTGACATCAGCTGGACTGTTTCATCGCCCAACCCCCCCCCCCGGTCTCCAGCTACTTCAACGTGCAGTTCACAGCAGCCGATCGCTTCAAGTTGAGAAAGGAATGAGGCCAAAGTGGTCGCTTTGTTAGTTGCCTACAAGTATTGCACCTCAGTGAAATAAAATTTAAGAAAAAAACTGAATGCAACTAAGCCAGGCAAGGTACCATTGTAATGTCTGAAGGCATATGGAGTAATGTAAGAAATTAAAAACAGAAGCAGAAATAGCTATGGCATGTTAAGTGAGCTGAAGCTAAGGTAAATTGCAACATTCACATGTTGCACCCGAAATACAATGAAATGCCCGATTTACAGAATATAAAAAAGGGTGCGAGATGGAATTTTCCTTTAAACGACATCCCTGGATTTGCGGCTCACTGTGGCCAGAGAAACAAAAATGTGTCACAGTGTCCTTGCTGCCGCTGTTCATATCTGACATTTTCTCTCATGTTATATGTTGATGGCAGAGCCGCACAGACAGGCAGACAGGGGCACACACCACCGCCGCACACAGATTGTCAGTGAGCTCATGGCTTGTGGCGCCTGTGGACCAATGTCACTGGCTCCTATTGCACATGACAGCCGACAAACGTGACTGTGAGAAAAAGGTGTGTGAGCACAAAGCACACATCTATCCCAGTTTACCACTCATACATATGCACAGACAATTTGCATACGCACGTACATGCAGAAGTCTTGAGTCGTTTTGTCATTTTTCACTATGTTGTGTGTTTTTTTTCAATGCTGCATATGTAATACCAGGATTTGTATGATCATGATGTTCACCCTTTAATTCAATACATACAAAACTCATTCTGTTCGGCACAGTTCTGTTCTCTGTGATATCAATGCCCATCTTGTGAGACCTGCTGGGATCGACTTTTGAACAGAGGAAAGGTGGGCCGCCTGCCAGAAACTAAGTGAGCAAAAGGAGAAGCCAGCATGTGGGAGGCCGGGGTATTACGAATCTCTCACACACACACACACACACACACACACACACACACACACACACACACACACACACACACACAATACCAGGAGCATTACTGAAGAAGTCTCTACAGAGAAAATCAAATATACTATACTAAATATACTAAACCCCTGGTGTCAACATATAACACTATGGCATAGGGATCACTATTGGCTCTTTAGGAAACATTTGGAAAAAATAATCCCAACTCAAGGTGCTACCTACCATTAGATTGTTTTGTCAGACTACTATTTCAAAAAGGTCAAGAATGAACCTTCTTGCCCAACTTTAAGCCAACAGGGACGAGACATCCTAAAAGTACAACGGATGAAATTAACGAGCTCGCATGTCAACAAGATCCATCTTTGCTCAGTCAACTTCTGCCACTGATGAAAACCGTGTGATATGGTTGAAAGCTCTAGACAGATCTAGAGAAAGAGCACGGTATTCATTTTAAAAAGCACACTTCTTATACGAGTAAAAATTGAGCTGAAATTTGGCGCTCACCCTCGCCCATGGCTCCTACCTTTTATCATGGCCTGTATAAAAAATTATAATTTTTCAGTCGTAAGTATTACATTTAGTACTGTTGTGTTGTTTTCTCAGAAGATAAATGATTAACAAAAACTGCTAAAAGGCTCTGTAGGTTCGAGAGTCGTTTGTCATTGGTGGAGGTATCAAGCAGAGCGTACCTTGTAGCTTGAAAAAAATGCTACGAAAAATTGAACTGGACTGATAAATGAAACCTATGTGAAAAACCTATACAATATGATTGATTGCATAAAACCAATCGCCTTTTTGTTATCACTTGCTGTACGACTGAGAAAATCAAAAGGTAGTGCAGTGCCCATAGGAAGTGCTCTTATGCTTGCACGAGACACAATTGAAGCTGTGAAAGGGTAATTTATTTCTCTTCTCCATTTCGCCTGCTCAATATTCAGTTCAAAGATCCCCAGCTAATCAAACCCTGCTAATGCTCTATAAATATTAAGTATCTACGCACAGTATCTTTAAGTGTGTGTCTCATTCTGTGCCACGACGTGGCTCATCCACACGCATCGATACGTAGCAAAATAAAAAAATCATCGGCACTCAAAAACCAAGCTAAGCACAGCAGAAATTAGGATGCAGAGCAGCGATCAGGATGCAATGATAATAAACAAAACCCAAAAAACTGAAAGAATACATCTGAACCAAGCAATCAGCCTGACATGCAACCGCAGGCCAACATGCCAGCTATGCAGCTGATTATTTAAAAAAAAAAAAAAAAAGAACGTAAACATTAAAATCACAAGATTTCATGAGTTGGAGCAGACAGTCTCTTCCTATGATATGTTACATGCCGGTGATATGCAGCAGATCAAAACAAGAATATAAACTTTGGGATGGAGGTATGGGCAGCCAGGCATCAGCTGCATAAACCGAGGAACTAGAGGTAAATATGATGTGAAGAACAGTTAAGAAACTCCCTGCATTCAGAACTGTTTTGCGTGGGAAAAAAGTTCTCTTGGGCTCAGCTGAATATGACGCGGGGAGAAAATGTGAATGTGACTCTTCTGCTACATGTGACAAAAGCCATGTTGAGATTCCAATTGAGGTGAATATTTGAAGGAAAGAGAGGCGCTAGAGGCGGTGCTTATACCTGTGTCTGCTTGCTTGCTTGTTTGTTTGTTTCTTTTCTCACTTGTTTGTTTGCTTGTTTCTTTGTTTTTTCACTTGTTTGTTTGCTTGTTTGCTTCTTTTCTCACTTGTTTGTTTGCTTGTTTGCTTCTTTTCTCACTTGTTTGTTTGCTTGTTTGTTTTCTTACTTGTTTGTCTGCTTGTTTGTTTTCTTACTTGTTTGTTTGCTTGTTTGTTTTCTTACTTGTTTGTCTGCTTGTTTGTTTTCTTACTTGTTTGTCAGCAGGATTACACAAAAACTACCTAACCAATTCAGACAAACTTGGTGGAGGGTTGGGGCATAGGCCAGGGAAGAACCCGTTAAATTGTTGGGCAGATCCGGATTATTTACTTCGAATTTCGATCCCCCCCCAAGTCTGGTGTATGTTGTTTGACATTGGCCTTGGCGGAGGTCTGCGCCCTGCTGTGCGTGATTTATAGTTATTGTGAGTTTCATTTCAGTTTCGGCAGAGCAATGAAAAACCTTACCAGCTCTGGTGTGACTAAGTCTAAATAAACTGTTTTCCAGCAGTGCCGGGGCAGAGAGCAATAAACTAGCTTGAAGGCAAGACAGAGGACAACGCAGAGCGGAAATTAGCCCCCGCATTACAAACGACCCTCTGCAGCCTCAGCCGGATGAGCACAAACTACTGGTCAGGGCTTCAGACATCAAGCGGCAGCATGCGTGTGAGCACCAGCAGCGGGTACTTACAGGAGCTCGGTGCAGCGAAGCAGTGATCTCTGGCGTCTCAGCGGAGAGTTACCCTTTCGGGAACACCGGCCGCGCTGCCAAAAGTTGGGCGTAAAAGCTGCTCTCGCGTCTCGACGTGGCGTCTGAGGCCCACGGCAGGCAGGCTGCAAAAACTCACGCGGTTGCCCCCCCCCCGGAGTCCGTCCCGAAGCAACAAGGCCGGACTGCCAGGGAGCTGGCCCGCTAATGAGACGCCACCTGCGCCGTCAAAGGCGAGGCTTGCGGCAGGGTTTAGCGCGGGTTCAGCAAAAACGCGCAGTTCACCACGGGGGGCGCAGAGGAGTGGGCGGTTCCCAGGCGATTTAAATGCACCGCCTTTACGCTCAAGGGTGCGTTGGATATAGTGTCGCGGTGGACGTGTGTGAGTGCGCCAGCACGACTGGAGTTGCCTCGCTCACTTTATTAAGCATTTGAACATTTCTTTAAGAAATTGTCGTTGTGCCGCAGAATTTCGGACTGGACCGCAGGATTCTCTTATCAAATGCAGGCAACGAAATAGGATTCGTTATTAATTGTCTTAATGGGAAGGTGTTTTACTCATAAAACAAAATGGACAGCAAGCGAATAATCACGTTTGTTTGATCAAGAATGATTTTAAAATATGTTGTAATATTACTGATTATAACAAGCTCCAAAGCATTTATGTGGAAAGAACAGAAGGATATATGATATATTTTTTAAAAAAAACAACAAAGCATTATCCCAGGACAATTAAATATCCTAGAACAGATACAGCCCTTACAGGATTTACCTACCGTATACAATAGGCTAAACATTAGACTCTACAAAATTTTTATTTTATTTTTTTTACATTTTTTGCAAACAAAAAAAAAATTGTAAATAGCCTGAGTTTAATCTCTGTAAAAAGGGTGGTAAATGGATAATGTTCATTATTCTTATATTTTTATAAGAATAACAATATATTCCAGTAAAGTTAACATTTAGACAATTGGGTGACACTGTGTTCTGTTTAAGCACAGCCTCACCTTAACAAAACCATTTCACTTTGAAGAAGTTTCTCTCCAAATCATCAACTCTGGGAATTTTTTTTTTTTTTTTTTTAATTTTTCAAATGCACCTTAGACAAATGGCAGTTATGAAATAAGCTGTGACGTTGAGGCTGTGGTCATCTCCGGCTGAGGAGTGGGCAACGCTGTTGATGTGTTTTTTTTTCCTACATAAGCCGGACCAACTAGATCACAGAGGCCTGTGTGGGCCTTTTGAGAAGAAAGATATATATGAGTATAGGCAGGCTTTACTCTTCTGTCGATGTACTTAAGGTCAAGAATCGAGATGTCTTACACACATACAGCATTTACTGCGACAAATGGGCAACCACACCAATACGGCGGTTGTCTTGTGAGACTTTACTCCTGAATTGCAATACAAAAAATATCATGTAGTTTATGCTTATCTAGCCTGTTGCATTGAAGAACCGTGATTTATTACCGTGATTGGTTATGTTTTATTAAACATTTTTCCAAGTGCATTGTGTAGTGCACATCTCCGTTTGCAATGACATGTTTCATTGCGTTTGGATGTATGAAAGCAGCTGGAGGTCGATGCAATCTCTGCAGAGTCAGAGTCACAGTTCACTTCTCTATTCCATCCCTTGAAATGTAAAATACCTTCAGTGTGATGATATCTCTGGCAGAAAATAGCACTTTGGAGATATGGGGATTGCTATGTCGTGCTGATATGGATTTTTCTGGCATACATAGATCAGCCAACCTAAGGGCAACCTTAGCTTCGCCTTTTCTTTTATTTTGTAGTGGCTTTTACTGGCTGACTCTTAAGTGGTCGAAAGTCTGGTTTGCTTGACCCACCAAAAAAATGTGACGGCACTTTACCAAACCTCTGTCCAATGCTGTAAATGATGCACAGACTTTTGTTAATTCATTCACTTATTCATTTGTTATTGTTTAGCGTGAACAGAAAACATGCACCGAAATTCCAAGCACTAACCACGTGCCGGTGTAACCACAGACACCAAGATCTCCTCTGGGGGGGGGGGGTCCTAGTTCGGCCTGGGGGGGCCGGATCACTGTGCTGTTACAATCTCTACAAACAGATGGTGTAGGGTGAACTGTGCACTTCCCTTGACACTCACCTGAGTCTAGGCTTCTATTCAAAGCCACATGGTGAACACAGACGTCCATATTGTACGTGGATGTACACAGGTACTGATACATGTTGCAATACACACCCACGCAGAACAAAACTCAAAAACACACGACAGAAACAGTTACTGAGGCGTCATGTGGCGTGTACAGTGCATGTGCCGAGAGACGCGTTTTGAGGTTCTATATCAGTCTATAAGGGACAGAATAATGAAGGGAGTCTGCTATGACAGACTGGAATGCCATTCAGTATAATTCCTCCTCATTTATAGATGAGAATTATGAACCACTGTACTGTATCTCAATGTTGCAACATTTAAACCATAACATTATACAGAGGGATGATAAGCTATAATATTTCGTCATCACCCAACCATAGTCCATGTTATTGAAAGTATTATATTGGTTACAGTTTTTGTGTGTTTGCTAGTCATTCCGCCTCTTTGGTCCAGACTGCAATATCTCAGTAACTATATTGGAGGGATTACGATGAAATGTAACTTGCTTGTTCCCCAGAGAATGAATGCCTTTTCCCCTAGTACCAGCACGAAGTTTACATCTGTGGTTCTGAGTGAAACAGCTTGAGACTGTTGCATGCATTGCCATGAACGCTGGTACCAGACGTTCATTGGGCCCAGAGGATGAATCCCAGTGATATTGCTAATCCCCGACTTCTCCTTTGTTGCTAACAGCAGGTCAAGGTTTTCACTACTCTTGTGAAATATCCCTACACCTACCAGTGGGCTGGCGCATCATTTTGTACAGACGTTGTTATCCTTATGACTCTGGTGATCCCCTGATTTTTCCTCTTTATTTCCACGAACTGTGGCACAAGTCACTACTTTGGTTTATGACACAATACTTGAAAAACGAATGACATCCCCATCATCCTCAGCTGCTATCGGCGTTTTGTGTTAATTAGCAAATGTTAGCTTTCTGACATGCTAAACGAAAACGGTGAACATGGTAAATATTTTACCCTGCTAAACATCAGCATGTTAGCATCATCTCTGTAAATCTGATGAGTTAGCGTGAAGTTCTGCTGCCGTAAGTACCGCCCATAAGAGCTGCTAGCTTTGCTATAGACTCCTTTTGTTTTCTTGACAAAACTGGTGTGTCTACGAATCGTAGGCGAGTATCTTCACCATGCGCTTGGACTGCCCAAACATAACCAGAAAAAGCAATATCATGCTTCATTTTCTACAAGCTGTTGCTTTGCAGTTTCATTCAGTATGCACATTTTACTTGATAGATGTATTCAATTAACCATTACCTTATCAAGTTTCTTAGAAGCATAATTCAGGTGCTATTATGTTTCGCTCTAAATGTACAGTATTTGCTGTTAATTAATTAATACTACATAAAAATAATTTATGGCAGACAGAGTTGACTCATGTCTTCACCTTTTTACACTATTAGAACTGAGTTAACTTGACTTTATAGATAATACTATTCATATGGCCCCTACTGGTGTGGACATATGAATGATATATAACTTTCCTTCTGATTTTTGTGCTGCAACGCTCACTCAAATCCTTGCCTTGTGTTATCTAATGTAACATATTCAGTATGTCTTGTGGGTTAATGGTTGTGTAGGTAAAAGGGCTTTAGTCAGACAATGAGGATCCAACTAAAACAATCAAGCAAACATTTCATTATTTCGTCACCCCAGTTGGTTTGGAAACTTGTGTTTGCCCTCTAAAATATACGCTTTGTAATGCTAACTTGAACTTTAATTCGCAGTGTAACACGTGCAAGTGCAGACTGCTCTGCAAAGTTTTAAGAAAAAACAAGAAAACATAAATAAAAATTCTTTGAAGTCACAAAAGAGAAAAACAAATGCCTCATGGTTTAAATGCAAGGGGGAAAAAAAAATATTGTTCAAGCAAAAGCAGCTTTGTTTCTGTCCTAAAATACCATATTTTTCACATTTTCCAGTACAACACGGACTTTTAGCATTGGAAGTAAAAAGTAGCTTATATGCTTATTAAAATTAATACAGTCAAGATATTATTACTTTCAATGATGCATTTGAAGTAGAGTCACACTTCTGCTGGGAGGAAACACTCCAGAGTATGGCTTGTTTCTGAGAGCTCCGTGTTTTAGTTTAAACCTCTTGGACTGAAAAGGTTCAGCAGTAGTTTAAGAAAATGAATTGCCGATTCCAGCTCAGATGCATGAGATGCAGAGATAATCTGAAAGTCAGTGTAAAGAGAAAATATTCTTGATTCTTTAGCAAAGTTTCAAACAGTGTTTAAAGGCCTATTTTTACTGAAAGGCCTTTTATTGATTCTTCTGCTGTGGTAATGTGTCTGTGTCATCTCTTTGGTTTTTTGACTTGTGAAGCACGTTGTGGCACTTTTTTTTAGAGAGGTGACATACAAATACATCCTAACAAACCCCACACCGATGACACATTCATTATAAATATAGGTGCTCACTTATTCAACCTTTTACCATACCCATCAGTGTCTGATGTGGCAAATACCAACCATCTGGTCACTGTAAGTGGACTGGAATAAACCATGAAGCATATTTCCAAATACCCTTTGCCCCAGGCATAATCTCAGATGCTCCTAGTGTGTGCTCGACCTTCATCTTAAAATATAAGTGTCTTATTGGCTCCTGAATTTCCTGACAGATCATCCTCAAACCACCCATCTCTTGAGCCGCCTGTGTCCTGTGTGAACTATTCTAGTTAGAGGGACAGCAGATGTCCTGGAAGTGATTTTTAATTGATTCACATTATCTGATTTTTAATTTACATCACCAGCACCAGTCTGCACATTAAAAAACTAACAGAAGAGAACAGAAATTTAGATTTTAATTACATGTAAGCATGTCTGTCCCTAAATCTCTTAACCCCCTTTTGGGAAATGTGTACTTTTGTTTTAAATGTATAACATAAAGAGCCACTAAATCTGCTGAGCCCTGGTCAAAACATGCTGTTCTACAACTTCAAGGATGTTGTCACATTATAAACTAGAGTGTGTTGGACTTTGATGAGCTTGACAAACAGCAATACAGTGTGTGGGTGAATCAGATCTAGGTCAAACCTTGGAGGGATTTTAGAATGGATTTTGAAGTTATGGATGGCCATCCCCTAACTGAAAATAACTCTGCTTGTAGTAACACATGGTCTCCATTCATTCATTTTATACTCTCCTGAGGCTTTCCACTGTTTTATATTGGGATGCCTCATTGCCTTCATTGCCTTTTTATGGGTTCTCTATAATGCTTTAGACATTTAATTCATATGGGCTTTTAAAGACATTCCTTTCATAATATTTTCTACTGTGTTGTAATAGTTAATGCTCCAGTGTATTATGATCTTAATCTAATTCCATGCTTTGATATATACTTCATTTGATGCTTATGTGTATTTGTGCGTTCCCCTATGCTTTCTTGTATTTTTTGCCAGTGAGCACTCTGGGTCTTGATGGGCTTTGTACTTTCTATTCCATAAATAAATAATTACACTCAGCTCTCTTCACTCATTCTTTTGACATGTACACAAGTGCTTTTGTCCCCGTAGAGAGTTCAAAGATTATAACCATCTACAGCAATGACTGTTTAGATTTTGAATTGAAACTTGTAGCTTTGTTTTTATAAAACTCCCAGGTGTGGTATTAAATCGTCATGCCATTACATATAAGATAAGTACCTTGGTGTTAAGATTTTAGTGGCATCATTGAGTGTTGTTCTTTTTAGAAACACCTTCTTGAGACCTATGCCTCTGAGTTCACCAAATTATCGTGTAGCTGCCAAAGACTCACTATACCCCAGATTTAATTTCAGCAGGTCCTGTTAGGTCCACTGTCCAAAGAGCTGATTCTGGTGCTGGTAAACCACTAGTAGGGGCTTCTCTTGACTGATTAGCCTTATCATGTGCCTCACCTGTTACCCTCACTACACTGTATATCCTGTTGCTTCACATCCTGGTTGATGGGTCACTAAGACGCCCACCAAGAGCCCTGCTTCTCCATGCTTTAAAGAGTGATTATGGTTAGTATAGTTGCCCAATGTATGGAGCCAGTTCGAGTTTGTTATCGCTGCCCTTCCTGGAAATAAACACCGATATCATTTCTTTGTCATCACCCTCCAAAACAACACATATGATTGTTTTCCGATTTGACCATTACAAAAGGGATTCATATAAAGGATTTCTGGTCTGCCAACACAATAGTCAGTCTGGATAGGTTTAGGCACAAAAACTTGGTAGTTCTAAGTTACGTGAAGATTGCGGTCATGGTTTAAAGAAAACAATGTGGACAGCTGTTAGAAAACAGAGTGCAAGCAGCAGTCTTATGTGTTAAAGTCACATGCTCTGTACACTCAAACACCAATCTCAACCTCCTCTCAAAGAGATTTAACATTCAGTAATACTCCCACTCCCCCATGCTCCATGCCCACACATTCATAAACATGAACGCCTGGTAGGTGTCCAGTACAATCACTATCATACCGGCACTGTGCAGCTTCACAGGAGCATTCGGCAGAACTGAGCTGAGCATGTACGAGCAAAAAACTTATTATGTAAACAACTGTCCGGTTTCCAGTTGTCACTATATCCCTCATATCTAAGTGGTGGCAAAGACCTTTACCATTAAAGAAAGAAAAGAGCAAACATCATCCTAAGCTCTGTCCCATAAACCACAGAGAACCAGATGTTTTAAGCTGTATCTGGTGAAGCACAGTAATACTTGCATGCATTACATTTAATAATTGTAGGCAACTGGTACTAGAACCAGTGGCAGTTCTAAATTTGGTCATTTTAATGATGTCTTAAAAAAGTGTCTAACAAATTCTAGGCCTGGTAAGGAGAAATAAAAAAAAGAAACTATTTTCCAGAAATCCACTCTTCTGTCGGTTAGCAGATCTTTCTTCTCAGAGTTTGTCGTGGGAAACTTGCTGGTTTTACACAGGATGTGAGCAAAGTTAGCCAGGCAGTTCATGTTTTTGTGCCATGTCTTGTGTTTTCAATAGTCATAAACTGCAGAAATAAAAAACAATACTAACTCTGGATTTTTCAAAAGACCATCCTAACAGTTATGATAATACAAGCTGCCTGTGATTATGGATGTTTGTGCCATTGAATTCATCAGGTACTGAGTAAAAGTGATCACTGGGACAGGTTTCAAAAGTTGTGGGTGTAATGTGTTAAAAACATGTGCCATGTGGTCACTGCAGCTTCAATAAATCAATGATTTCACATTGGCATTCAGAGTGGAAGTGTCAAATGCATGAATGATTCAAGTCAGAGGAAGCAGAGCAAATGGTGAAATGCTATGGTGTGTTTGTGTGTGTGTGTGCACCTATGAATGTAGATATACACGTGTATGTGTGTGGGAGAGAGAGAGGTTGTCTTTGATTTGTGTGTGAGTGAGTGTATTTATTTATGCATCTGCATGGAATAGCCATTTACATGTATATGCACATGTGCACTGTTTGTATGTGTGCGTCAACATGTGTGTTACAGATAGAGAGAGATTGAGAGAGACACAAAACAGAGGAGGATAGAGCTTCTGCATTCATTTTGCATGACTCTCTCTCTCTCTCTCCCTCTCTCTCTCTCTCTCTCTCTCTCTCTCTGCGTGTGTGTGTGTGTGTGTGTGTGTGTGTGTTGTGTGTGTGGCTTAGCGTACCAGGGCAGACTGTGTGACCAGTGACAGTGAGCTTTAACATGTGCTGACAGCTAATCAATAGCAGATAGTGTTTTCTAGCTTTTAGGGAGAACTATTTATAACAGACTGCACCATCACTCTCCAAACCAAATCAGATATTTCCATGGGACGGACCAAATGCCGCACAATCATGCTCCTCAACAGTTTGTGTGCATGTGTAGACCGCATGTGGGTGTGTCTACAGCTGAGCAAAGCATGATCCCAATGAGGTAACTAGACATATGAAATACATTTGGCCATATTGTCATTCAATTTTTAATGCAATTAATATATAAATGAACTTTTCTTTGGGTTGTTGATAAACAAGTATCAGGTGACAAAATGAACTCTAAGGCTCACTTCAGTGTCACCAAATGGCAACTGGTGCCACTATCCCCGACCTAGAGCCTGGGTTTTAGCCAAAACCTCAACACTAACTGTGATCAAAACAATAACGACAACTGTTCTTACCACTGTGAACATTGTCTGAAAGTCCTGTTATGAATTTTCATATTAGCATTGGACTTTTAGAATCAACTGTAACCCTACACGAACTACAACGTTCTGCCAGGATTTGCTGCACTTTTTCTCTTTTAAGCAATATACTTTGGAGTCATTCGATTCCTGAAGCTGCGAAATGCTGCCTCCTACTTTAGACAGTTGTGTAGCTGATCATTGCTCAAGAACACTTACAGTCATCAAGAGAGGAAAGCAAATTGCTCTTTACCAACTAAAATACAGAGATAATAAAAAAAAAGGGGATAGATAAAAGTCTATATAGTTCATCATCCCACACTGGCTTTGTTTCCTCACTTTACGTATGCAGAACTGGGCTTTGATCAAATTAGACTGGTAAAAACCCAGCAAGATTCAAGGTCAGTATGAATGAGTGTAGAGGTGGACCCACTACTTGCACTTCTAATGTTTATTTAAGTCTATCTGAAACACTGAAAAGGAGACATTGAATACATTATTAACATATTTACACATAATTCAGGCATGATCGTGCAAAATGTTTCTTTTTTTCCATTTATGGGTTCTGTGAAATGCATAAATCATTGAAAAGTCAGGGTGCTGTGCAAGCGTTGAATAGCTACCATGTCTGAACATGTATGTGACTGAGTGTGTCTGTGTGGGTGGACGTGTCAAGAAGGCAGTTATGTCAGGAGCAGAATAGTAACGCTATTTTGATGCAGTAAGACAATCTGTTGATGCATTTGGTGAGAGAAGGAGAGGGAGAGAGAACATTCCCAGTGCCTCATCATCAACATCTCCCTCTCTCTCTCTCTCTCACACACACACACACACACAAAGACACACACACACTTATTCCCTGGCTCCTTCTCACTCTGTCACTCTCCTCCCCTCCTCACTGCTCCAGCGCTTCCCTCCTCTCTTCTTCTCACCCCTGCTTTACTCCCTTTAAGTCCTTTCCACTCTGTTAATTTCCCACCCGCAGTCCTTCCCTTGCGCGCTCTTCGTCTCCACCAACTTGTGTTGTGGCAGCTGTCATGTCACCTCGTTTTCACGAAACAAGTGACTCTCCATAATTACCAGGTGGACTAAGTCATAAATCTTACATGTGTTGACAACACTGCTGATGAGCAGCGACGTTCGTTTGTGGTGCTGGCCTGCAAATCAGTCAGCCAGATTGTCAGCCGTCCAATGAAGCGATCTATTTGTCGATCACTAGGACAGCCTGTCGCACAGGTTTATGGCGAAATTATTGAAAATACAGTTTTATTCTCTCTTCAGTCAGCCGGGCACTTTACTAGTCATACATTTGACAGTCAGCCAGTAATTCAACTCCCAGTGAACTACAGGAACTGCAGTCAGGTGGTCATTCAGTCAATGAGCTAGTAAGAAGGTAATCCTATTCATAAATCACAGAGGAAATATGTAACACAATGTGGTATGCTAGCCATGTGCACATAAGCTGGGCAGCAAGCCCTTCAGCCCCGAGGTGGCACAGCAATTTTTCTTAATAAGTCAGTCACAATAAAAGCAACATTTTTTTAAAGATTTAAATTTTTCCATTTCTGTTTTTGGAGTAGTCATGTAACCTCATGGTGCACGTCTGACATAAATGTGAGTAGACAATCCCGTGTTCTATCACATTAAACCTGCAACTTCACAATATTTGAGGTGACATATGAGGAAATGGTATTTACATTAAAACCCTGTTTCCTTTATTCAATTTGAGGAAGTAATGTCTTCATTTTGAGGTGTGTGACAGCAATGGATTATACATGATGTCACAGTCCCACCCTCGTGAGCTCCGTGAGAGAGTGTGGTCTATTTATTTTTTAAGCCTCCTTTCAGTATGAATGCTGTGTGCCTGGTGTGTTTCAGATCTCTCTCTCTCTCTCTCTCTCTCTCTCTCTAGTTGACTGCTTTCCATGGGAGGAGTAGCACACCTCCGTGCAATGTTGTCAGTGGACTCCTGCTGAGAGCGTACCTGTGGAGTTCAGGTTGTTATAGTTTTTCGACAACTTCTGTTTGCATTGAGAGTGACCTGTTACTTTTGTACTTGAGTTGTGAATTCTTTAGTAAAGGATTTCCACTGACCTTTACTGTGTCTCCAAGTCTGCATCGGGCTCCTTCCACCTACCACGTGTCACATACGGCATTTCTAAAGAGTCCCTCTGCATGTTTCCTGCTATAACATCCTGTTTTGAGCAGAAATTGACTGAATTATGAAAGCAAGACACCATTAAAATACTCTTAGACAGCCAGCCAGCCCACCAGTCACTCAGGAAATTTTTTGCCACCCAGACATTTTACCATCCAGTAGTAGCCAGTCAGCCAGCAGGCCAGGCAAACATCATCCTGCCATCCAGTCATCATCCCTGTTGCCTGCCCATTAAATTGGGTCAGTATTAACAAGACCCATGCTGCTGCTGTGGGAGTTTCAGCCCATGAAGCTGACTCCCTGTGACAGGACCTACATTACATAAGGAAGAAGAGGAGAGTGCGCAGCCAGCGAGGCATCTCTGATGAATTTGTTTGTTTTCAGAGTGTCTGTGGTTTAAGATGCCGCTGCATTTTAGGCTGTGCACCAGCATGTATAAGAAGGCATGCGTGACAGTACCTACTTTACTGCACAAATGTAAACTCTCACTCTTCCTTTGTGTCAGTGTGAACATTAAACAGCTTATTTTGAAAACAGTGCAAATACAGTATAATGGCATGATTGCAGGAAAATAAGAGCCTTACAGTGAAGTGAAGGCGTTTCACTGGCTGTTGCTAACCATGCTAGCAGCTTGGCTCAAGGAATGGTAATGTCTGCCTGTCTGCTGAATTATCTCAACAACTACTGGACAGATGTAGATTAAATGTTGTACAGACATTTAAGGTTCCCAGAGGATGAAGCCTACTGAAATACCTAGGTTTTTAGGTTTTTTACACACATCCCAGTCTGGCCCTCAAGAATTACTGGATGGATTGCCATGAAATGTCCATGGTGCCCCAGAAGATGAACCCTAGTGGCTTTGATCCCCTCACATTTCCTTTAAGGCCACCAACAGGTCAAAATTTAAATTTTTCTAATACCTTGGTTTATGACCAATACAAAACCGACACAAATAAAAGTAATCACAGCAAAAACTAGTAAACGAGAGTTCACGCTGAAAACAGCTGTAATTTACGCTTCCGCAGGAACGGCTGTAAAAGATGATCTCAAAATAGATCCTTTTAGAGACCGAGTGACACCCGTGCATCTATGTGTGCAGACGCAAAAGCTGGCCAGAGGCCAAACTGCCACCTCAGTATTTGCCGCCACTAGAGGGATTTTCACATGTTAAATTCATGGCAGGCTGACTCAAAGAGGGAGTTTTTAAATGTCTCGAGTTACTCAACAGCTCCGTTAATAATTTAATTCTATAAGAAATCCATCAGAGAATAAGTTTGTATATGAGAAATCATTAATGATGCATGGTGTCAGTTTTTTTTTTTTTTTAATTTTACAGTACATATTGAGCAGCTTTCAGTCCCTCCAAATACTTAACATCAGTGAAAAGAAACCAAATGAGTAGAGGAAGTCAACACTTAATTAAGTCTGAGCCTAACATCTTACCTGCTTTTATGTCCTTAGTCTTTGAGGTATTTTGAAATGAGCTAGTCAGTCAATCTAAAAATAATGTTCTTTCACCTCAGTCATTACTGTACCTGTGTCTGGGAGGTCACCTTAAAACAGCTCTTTGATTTGTTGCACCTGCACAAGGTTCTGAACTTGCTTCTGAACCAGCCCATGAAAAAAATCCCAATCATTATTATCTGTCAGCGGCAAATGTAATAGCCTCTGTCAACCATTACAAAAGCGTACCATCATACCAACTGTACAACCATCTAAGAACATCCCATCACAGCATTCCCAAACAAATAATGTCAGTATTCTTCATTTCTAGACAATATCTTGAAAGGGGAATATACGGAACTTGTATGGTTTACAGAATTGAAGTTGTCACACCGTGGGTCCTGCTGCTGCCCCTGCTACTGTTTGGACAACAAAGACAGATTATTGTACAAAAGAATGGGAGGAAAGGAAGGTGTGACAGTTTGGATGGAAAGTGAGAAAAACAGAAATAAACATGAAATACAGAAAAGCTACATAACAAAAAGGAGGGAATGTGTCCAATAAGGGGGAAGGAAGCTGATTGCTTTGGTCCTGATATAAAACTGGACTCTAAAGTGGCCGAGACCTGTGAGGGAAAATCAAACTCATCCTAAATATAGCTCCTCTGATCTGTGATGATGATGCCTGTGCTGCTGTGGGAGAGCCTAAGGCCCCTCCGCTTCCACGAACTCTCTCACTGGTCCCGCTGCTTCATAAACTCCCCTAAACGCACACACCTGGACACACAGACACGCTCAGACTCACAGAGATGCATAATTTTGCTAAAATATGTGTACTGTAATCATGCAGGTGTGTATTCAAACACAAGCACACACACACACAGCTGCACATGGTCCTGCCTGTATGTATGATTATGTCACTGATTGTTGTTGAGTAAACTGAGTCAGTCATCCCTGTGCACGTCTCTGGATGTTGGCAGCACACTCCCCAGCAAGGACAAATATTTACAGAATGGACCAGAGATAGTAAACCAAATGCTCCACCAGGTAATTTCACAGATTAATCGCTCTGCTCAGTATGAAGTTGTGTAAATCAGTGAGACCATACACTCCAGAACAAAAAAACTCTCTGCCTTTCATTGCACATGCTTGCCTCCCCCTGCAACAAAGATACCACAGGGGTCATACTGGTGAGAAGCATATGCATTAATTATACCGTAAACTACCTACACCTACGTCCTTTAAAATATAAGCCACTAAGCCCGTTGTTCTTTCTCACAAACAGCATGTGGAAAATGTTTTTGTTATGATCGGCAACTAAAGCCTCTGTACTCTACGGGGGCTTGCTGAGGTTATAATCCTTTTCTGTTTTTGCCAAAGAGGAGAAATATTGCAAATTCCTGTGGGCTCTACTTTTAGGTATAAACAAATAAACTAAATATGGAATTCAAATATTGTTCTATTGCCAGAGCACTTGCAACAAGGTTATATCGTATCGTAAATGGCCTTCATTAAAACATTTAGCAGTGGAGACCATTTAGCGTCAAACCACAGAGAGAGTACTGTACCGCAGAGCTCAAATGTTTATTCCCAGCATCAGTTTAGAGTCAGCGGGAAAAAGCTGTGTAAGCCTCTCTGCTCAGTGTAGAACAGATGAGCAAGTTTGTTTTTCTGCAGGGCAATAAATAAGTTTGCCATATGACACTCCCCATTGACTATAGGCTTATTTACAGTATTAGACAAAAACATTTAGTGATCTGGAACAAATGCTAAAGTTTGGGTTATTTTTGTGCTGTAAAGTAAAACTTAAAAAAACACCATAATGCCGTCAATACTAATTCTGTGCAAATAAAAAATTCAATGTAATTACTTGCTGACATGTAATAGGTCTTCTTCAAAATGTGTGATTTCTCTCTTCCTGCAGTCAACTCAGAAAGTGACGGCATTAAAAGTCTAACTTAGGACTTTTCCAAAAGGCATTGTCAATTTTAGCAAATTTTATTAAATCAAATGGAAGGTTGTTACCAATTTTTTTTAAAGGGAAAACGGGCCTGGACTCAGAAAACGTAATTCAATTTTGGATTTGGAAAGATTAAATTTGAGATATTAAATTAAATTAAATTTTCAAACATGATACAATCGAACATCTTAAATATTGTGCACACATAAGGACTTTGAATTTCCTGCGAAAATGAAAATGAACAGTTTTTATTGCAGATTTAAAGAGTCTGTGTTTGTGCAGAAGCCTATCTCAAAGAGGTGAAAAAGAAAAATCTTTCAGTCGGACTGCCATGTTGTAAACCCAGTGGGCTGTTTCCCTTGAATGGTTTTGATGTGTTTCGGTGGATGACTGCCAGGGCGAATGATAACCGCTGTCGAACCAAACAAGCTCCTGCTTATGTGTGACATGACAGGCCGAGTGGAAACAAACAAGGCATCAAGTGCAAACCTCTGACATAAATATAACTCACTGTGACTAATCATTTCTATTCCAGCCATACAAAGGGAAAAGCCAGCCATATAACAAGGCACATAAATCCAGTTCTATTGAAGCACGATTCAAAAATCTTCATTCAGATAAAATGAACACAACTGTGTAGAAGAGGTCCAGAGATTACTGGCAACCCTTTAAGAGAAAGAAAAATAGTGTGGAAAATGCTCTTAACCTCAGCTGGGCTGCGTCTGCAAACACCGTTGTGGCTGCAGGAGGACATCACAAAGACTGCCGTGTATTCCCCGCCACAATCATACTTTCACGTGGCACGTACACCTGGAGTGTGTATTGTGTTACCAGCAACTCCCTCCCTTCCACCAAATAAATGTCAACACACATCTCTGTCAGAATAGAAAAATCTATATACAATGCGTCTCCGCTCTGTGTTGTTATGGATAGCAGAGAGACTATGACGGCCCATCACTTCAGGGGGGTAATCAGCCAATCAGATTACAACCTGAGTGATCCTGTTATGGTGTGTGCTTCTGCTTGTGTGCATAAGCAGCTTTGGTGTAACCCAGTGTGCACTGCACGTTGACCTTGGAGTCTCCTTATGCCGGCGCTCAGGATGTGACTCTACAACTAACTAGTGCCAAGCATTGATTACTGCTAGCGCACAGTGCAGAGCAGAAAAAGGACAGGGACAGCGATATTGGCTGCACAGACAACAGTTATTTCCCTGTCTCTCTGTCTCTCTCTGACTGTCTTTCTCTCTCTGGCCATGTGCTCTGTTGCACTTTCCATTACTCGCAGGCATAGCAAATACAATATTGGTTGGTCAGTCAGTCATACACTATCAGGCTGTTTCACCAACCTCTGTCATAAGATATTTAAAAGCCACGCTTGGACCTGTGAATTTGAACAAAAGATGTTAGTGAGGTCCTTTTTTTTCTTTTCAGTTTGTTGCCCTTCTCCAGTGATAGTGCCTTAATCAGAAAAGATTGGGGGGTAACAGCATCAACTCCATGCAGATGCAGATATGAACCCTTTGCAGTTCAGCTAATCTCATTAACTGTCCGTAATCGGACCCTAATGAATCTTTGTGGTCGTGTGAGGTCAGATAGATAAATAGGATGCAACCAATCAAACATCTATTTTCTCTTCTTAACTTATCTATTATTTTCTCTTCCAACTACCAACCTGCAATACTTAAATTATTATTAAGCTCCTGCTGGCAGTCATTCCAAGGTCCCCTACAATGTTTACAGAGGCGTCCTCTCTAATTTTAGGAAAGCAAGCACGGCGGTAATGGAAAGCGACACTATCTAGCCAGTGCTGTTCTTTGCTGGAGGGTATTTCTAAGCTGTGGCCTTAGCAATAGCCACCCAGATGAAAGTCATGCGACCAAAACGTCTGATTATTTCCACATGTAAACATGAGGCAGCATGATGACCGGCATACTTGAGTCTTCTCTTTGTTTTCGTGGAGCAGTAGCACAACAACACCAGAGGATCTGGTGGCTGTGGGCACAGTTAGCACTTAAGGGAGGAAGCTTGATGCCATGTTAGCACTACCAGGAGCACTGTCACTACAGGGGGGTCTGGAAGGAATCTGAGGTCAAAGCTCTCTGCACACTGAGGTCTGCAGGGATTTCCACACATCGATCTGAAAGTGGGAATACAAAGTAATGAGTTATGTACAGTCATGTATATAAATGACTGAAACCCTGCTGCTCTACTCCACTCAGACCTCCTTCCTACGTGCTATATTTTTGGTATTGTTGATTTAACTCGGATTTAATGTTCATGTATGTTTATTAAAGTGGAGGATAAGCAGAAGGAGAGCAGAACTTCTTCTGCCATATCAAAATGTATAAGCAATATAATTAGACACTGTGTTGATTTTATCCTTTGCTCCAGCAAAGGAATGGAATAAAATTGTCTGGAACTTTTATCTGGCAACACTGGCTAGGTAAGTATTTGCAAGCACATAGTCCTGGTAGAATACTTTGTGACTTTAACACCGCTTTTCTGCTGTTTACCCTTAGAGATGGAGGATGAATGACCGACACTGTGTTGCTTAATCCTGCTTTGTGGTATTATCCAGTAAAACACTGTGCAGTTTTCTGGCAACTGAGCAGCCTAAAGACTCATGGATGGTTTATTCAAACCGGTAGCACACAATAATGCCGATCCTTGCATTTTTTTAATATGCTGCTGTTTTTTTGTCTGAACTGCTGCTTATTTGGAGAACATGTACTAAACCATCAATCCAATTAATTTGTCACACCTGCTTATTTCAGGGTCACAGTGGAAGCTGGAGCCCACCCATACCCTGAACAACACAACGCTGTCTCCTATCAATTATGCTTTTCTGTACAACTAAACTGCAACGGCAGTTAAGTTTTGTAGGAAACATAATTGCGGGCTAGATTATGTTCAGAATCTTTTTTTTTTTTTTTTTTTTTAATTTTAGCTGGCAGCAAAAATATAATAGCTGTCTACTTTTGTGCAGGTCTCTATGGTTCTACCCTTAACAGAGAGTGATATGTTGTCAATAAACCATCTTGCTGTGTGGCAATAGTGATAACCACAAGGCCACTGTACTGTATCCCAACATCCATGTCTTTTATTTCCATTAATTTTCTCTTTATTTTCATCAAGGTAAACAGGGGGTGCTAAGCCTGTTGGCAAGAAGAGCCGACCCTTGCATAGACAAAAATGACCCAAAATGGATGTGATCATACATTTGAAAAGGTTCATTCCCCGGAATCTTTCATGGCAAAGGGCCAGTTGGCCATCTCACTCCAATTCAATTACATCCATATACAATCTGTTTAGTCTAAATTAAGTAAACAAACATTTTCCAAAGAGCTATTTTCTCACAGGGAAGATCCTCCCAAGAGAGTACAAACACCACACAAACCAGCATCCTGTTCCTACTGTGGAACTAAAAAGCAATCAAGTAAGGGTCACAGAGAGAACTGATTCCATCAGTGAAAACAGAGGAAAAGGTACACAAAATAAGGAAACTGACATGGGAAAAGTCCTAACAACTATGACGGAGGCACACAGGAAGTCAAGTCAAGTCAGTTATATTTGTTTTGCGCCTAATCGTGACAGAAGTTATCTCAGGGCACTTTTCATATAGAGCAGGTCTAGATCATACCTTTTACAATAGAGAGAATGAGATAGGAGAAAACCATCGTGTTGAATTGTTACCATTTTCCAAAATAAGAGACTTTTTCTCCGTGAGATATGTTATTAGGATCTGATTCTCAGCAGAGGCAAAATGGAGGGACAGATTGACTGCTCCTGCATGCAAGAAGGCCCTCCAGAAAAGACAGAATCAGACACACACACACAAAAAAGGTTTAAGTTGTGTAACATTTTACCCCCATAGTGTTCATCTTGCCTTGTCCTTATGCTCAGCTTAACTGCTACCCTGGGGTGAACTCCATCAAATGACCAACCTTTTTTTAGAATGCACTACATAATATGTACCTCATTTTTTTCTGGCTGTAGTAGCATAAAATTGTCTCATTTAATATTATGGTGATAACCAGAAGATGGAGGAATGGCTATACATAGCAGTGTATGCTGGTGGGGAGACAGTTGAGGGACTGCTACAACCTGCAAATGGAGATAGCCTATAAGTACTGTAAGATACTATTTTTTGGGGGGGTAGCCTCGCTAGCTTGTCTACTTGCACGGTAAGAAAGATGATCAGCAAAGAAGAGAATAACACCTATGCCCTTGAAAAACTCTCTATATAAACTGGGAAAATGTGGTAAAGCTTGGTAAGGAACCTGCCGTGTTTCTTTATTAATTTTCAAGGGTAAAAAAAAAACAACTAAATGACTCTAGTACAAACCAAAACCTCCATCCAAAATATAATATGTATATAATATGTATAATATATTATTGCTAACATAACTTCTACTTAAACAGTTTAAAAAACACTTTTAAGAGTCTATTAAATAAAAATTATTACCCAGTTTCTGTATATCAGTTCTCTCACAATTTCCCCTGAAATTAATATGTGGGTCTGTTGCCCATCAAAAAAAAAAAAAAAAAAATAGTCAACTAGCTTTGTTCAGAAATTCTGGCTGGAGAAATTTAATATACTGGAGAGGACGCAGCTCAATGCCACAGAAGCACAAACACAATAAATCTAATTTTTCATAATCAGTTCACGAGTGGTAATGCGAGCTTATCTACCCATGTATGTTGAACTGAATGTACCATCCAAATATGTCTCTAGTTGTGTTGAGTGAGCACATTTTTCGACTGATGGGCACTTAAAATTAATATGGAGTTAGATATTGGGTGATTCTTCCAGTTACATTGAGGTGATTTTGGAACTGCTCAGAAACTGGTAAGTTTAAACTGATAAAGAAAAAGTTATGGATGTATTAAGGAGAAATGGATACAGTATTCAAAGACGGCACCCCATTCATTCCTGTGAAATTTGCTGAATGTTTATTCAGGTTTTAGACATTGTAATGTTTAGCTCATCTCACAGTTAGCACAGCACACAACAGACTATGACTCAGGTCCATCCAGGTTTTAGAGTGCTCCAACAATCAGTACCTAAAATTAACGTCAAGTTATTTTCTGTTCATTCTTCATCATCATGCAGGTGTCCTGTAAACCAGCAGTACCATCAATATTTAAGTATTCATACTGCAGATAAGTAGGAGCAGTGCGCCAAATTAAAGCGAATTTTATTAATGTTTAGTTAAAAATTAAGAGGGGGGTGGGGAAAGAAAGAGTCAGAAAATGGAGAGATATTGGGGAAGGAGTAGTGAGTGAAGAGGAGGAAGAGGGGGTGAAGAGAAGGGAGAGAAAGGAGGGATGGGAGGAGGGGTTGAAAGAAGAGAAAGGGGGAAGTTAAGAGAGATTGTTACAGGTCCAGGTCAAGTTAATGGTCAAAACAACAGCTGCATGGACGGCAGAACAGCCGCATCCACAGAGGAAACCGTTCGGGCCGAGTCTCCTTCTCCATCTTCTTCTTCTCATTCTATTGTTTTAAAAGGGATTTAAAAAAAACGACACATCAGTACAAAAGTAAAAATGAAAGGCTACAGTTCTACTAAAATACAACCATGAAAAGTCGTTTTCAAGTCAAAGACAATTACACTTCCTTGGTCTTGAAGAGGCTTCATCACTTCACAACTCATGACGTTTTTGGACAAAGAAGCACAAAGTTTGAAATACAAGGATTCTTTTGCTATGCTTTCTAAGCAGGAGAGACACGTTTTGAACTAAGGTCTCTCGGACAAGGGATGAAACATCCTCAAGAACAAACAAGAAATCTACTTAAGTCTTATCTCGTCAGATCTGGTCAAATATACTCTTGTGTACTTTCAGTGTGGTCTCACTGATTTTAATTCCCATGTAAATGCATCCTTACCTTTGTAAAGACGTTGCGGAAGAAGCTGCAAAATCCGCCTCTCGTCTTAGCCTCAGTCTCCTCGACACTGGACTGGGACTGATATGAAGTGCTCATCTCTTCATGGAGCTCATCAGATGAAGCTCCAGCCAGGGAAGGGTCCTCAAGGTCTTTGGACAGACTGATGTCAAGGATCTGATGATCCGCTGGAGTCATGTCTCCATCCTCCACATAGTCTTCCAACTTTAGTGGAGTGGACCTCAAGTCTGCTTTCAGGTTGGCACTTGAGGAGGTGGTGGAGGATGTCTCTCTAGGAGAAGGAGAGTCCTGTTTACTCTTTTGAACACTCCTAGATTCAGTCAAATCTTCCAATAGGACTGAGTGGATTTTTCTTCTCTGCTTTCCACTAAAACATCTCCTCCACAGTGATTCCTTCCTCCTGGCGCTGTGTCCTCTCGCTGGTGTCTTGTTTTTATTGTCCGAACCTTTTTGTGTTGTAATCCTTCTCTTGACAACAGTAACTTGCCCTGTGAGGAAGGATTTCATCGTTGAAATAGCTCCTGCCAAACACTTTTCTGCTGCTCTGTCTTTTGACACCCGGCAGCTGGCAGGAGCCATGGAACTGGAGGGTCCTCCATTCAATGAGTCTTGTATGGCCACTGATATGACAGAGACGCCCTCATTGAGTACCTCAGACGCTATGGCCTTTGTGAATTTGGGCGAAATCCTTACAGGGATGTCTGACCCGATGACATCACAAAAAGCCTGACTCAAGGAGTTTTCAACACTACTTAAGATGTTGTAGTTGAAAATCTCCATCAGGGACTCTGAGGACATGGGACTCATCAGGTTGAAGGTGCCAGATGTGGAGGATGACTGACGGATTGACTGTAACACTGTTTTGAAGACCATGTCTGAGATGAACTTCAGCACCTGTGTGCACATGTCAATCAGCTGGTCTTTCACACCTTCGTTGTACACACCTTCGCTTACTTCACTCCATTGCCTACAAAAGAAAGAGCAGAAACAAAAGGTGAAACACAGAAATGATGCACAAAAATGTCATAAATGTATTCAAGTATACACTAGAGTATCAATGGAGAAACAGATATCCTACTCTTGAGTGAGACTTTCAAAGAATCTTCTTATGATGGGAGTGATGGTGGAAGAATTCAGGACAAGTTTTGGTTCTGCTGCTTCTTCATTTTCCTCCTGGGAAAAAACAGCATGTCCAACCTCTTCTGAGAGTTCTGGAGGTAAATAAATTTGTATGACGTGGTCCTCGTCAGCCTCTGCAGCTCTCACTTCAGCAGGCTCAGCAAATAGTTGCTCTAGACTAAAAGACCATTGGTCCTCAGTTGGAGCTTCGTCATACTCTGTCTGGCCCTGTTCAGAATTAAAAGAAAAACAACAACAATGTTAAGTAAAGAAGTAAAAACAATCCTCAAAAGTTTAACAAAAATGTGACAGAAGATAGCTCAACATGATGCCTAAATAGGCTCAACTGAACTCAAAGCTCATCTAATGTAGTCTTAACGTAGAGTAATGTTTACCTTCAGAGGGGCGGAGATCAGATTTGATTTAGGAGAGGAACTTCTTTTTTGGACAGCCTCACGGTCGCGGAACTTCGACACTGCTGCAGCCTTTCTACTGCGCTTTTTGCCAAAGCACTTCTTCCATGCTTTCTTCATTCTTTTGAAATATTTCTTTCTTGCAGGTGTCTCAGTTTTGCTGTCAGAATCAATGCCCTCCAATGTCTTGACGGCCTGCTCAATGACTTGGGCAACGATCCTGTTCGCTTCCTCAAAGCTGGCTGAGGTGTTGCACAAAGAGGAGGCAGATGAAGCTACCTTCCTGCTATCCTCTGACCTGGTGCAGAGTCTGGAGGTTGAACCTGTCTCAGGGATCCTAATGCCCTCGCCTTTTTCAAACTTTTCTCCCTCTTTCTCTGAGATATCAAGATCTAGAGGGCTTTTTGTAGCTTCAGTCTTGCCATTTTCTTCCTGGCTTTTAATAGGCAAGACTTGAATTGTCTGGGCCATGGGAGTCCAACTGGGGGTTTTCTCAAGGGCCTGAGAGCAGGTGTTCATCAGGTCAGGGGTAGACACTTCCCCCTCAGTGTCGGCAGCAGCCCTCAGAACCCCATCATGAGATTCTGTGGATTTTCCACTTCTCCCCTCCTGCAGGAAATCTCTTGCAGTTTCAGCCTGCAGTTGGCCGTTTGGCCGAGCGACCTCATCCACTTGATTGGGTGATGGAAATGAGGGGATGGAGGCTGGAGATGTGAAGTGCCTCATCTCCTTCTCTGTGGTGTCATCTTCTGCCTCAACCAGCTCCAGAGGGGTGGAGGTCAGATCCAATTTAGGAGAAGCTTTGTTTGAAACCTCTTTGATCTTCTTGCTCCGCTTCCTGCTAAATGTGCTCTTCCATGCTGCCCTTAGCTTTTTGAACACTGATTTGCGAGCTCGGCTCTTGGCTTTGCTCACAGATTTAGGTGATTGCAGTGTCCTTACAGCCTCAATGCACTGCAATGTCCTGACAGCCTCGTCAATCGCCTGAGAGATGAGCAAATTGGCTGCCTCAGTGATTGTTGTGGTGGTGGGAGAAGCATCTGGTACAACCACCTCAGAGATGTCAGAGTCGGGGACAGACCCCCAAGACGAGGAGCACGTTGTTATGCCTTCCTTGGGCATGGCAGGAGAGGAGCTGTTGTAGGTGATGCGTTCGTCCTGCAGAATGTCCCCACGATGTTCAGCAAACACTCGCCGCATACTAAAAAACCTCTCCAGGTGTTGCTGCACCTTCTGTTGGGTGTGACGACCAGTTGAAGATTCACATTCGTTATCCTCAGACATGGCAAGTTCCTCTGCATGCCAGCGCTGGATTGACTGCATCAGCTCGCCAAGATTTGCAGCAGCCAGCTCGACAACGTCTGAGACGAGTGCATTGCTGATCTCATCCATGTTGTCTTTTTCCTTGTCACTGGTTCGGGAAGTTGTGTTCTAGTGGAGAAACATATAAGCAGTGCCGGGAGAAATATTCAGATACTTTTCTTACATTAAAGGTTGAAGTACCACAGTGTTTAATTCCTGAATTCAGAATTTTACTGATGTTAAAGTATTAGCTGTATAATGTACTCAGCAGATAATGCTGATGTCTAAGATGTTACTTTGCAACAACAGACACTCATTGTTGAGGTTTATTTTCATGTTGAAACCTGGAAACCATTTTGTCTTAATCAAGTTTTAAACCTAAATACTATTTTCTGATGTTATATGTGACATAATGTGTTCAGATACAATGACTGCAAAGTTTTCAACTTGTTTCTGTGTAAAGCCGGACAGAAAACCAGAAGCTGCCTGTCCACCTGCTCACGACGATTTAAGTCACTGAGCCACAGATACCACCCCACAGAGTTGTTTTTACAAAGAGAAAAACCTTCAGCACCTTTTTAAAAAAAAAAAAAAGTTTTTAACTCTAAACCGACTTACTGCTGACTTACTTGTCTGTCTGCAGACATCTCAAGATGAGCTGGGTTTATGTGCTTTTTCTCCTCTGCTCTTTGTCTTCAAGTTCAGTTAGTGTTTTCCTCTTGAAACAAAATGTTTGTGGTTTAGTGGAGATATTCCGTCTGTTCACAGTGGAGAATAAAACTAAACTGACACCTGTGTCTGCAGAAAACTGGTTATGACATCGCTGTGATGTAATAAAGCCTCCTGTGTTCTAGAACTCTCTAATAGAATGGTCATCTGTTACCATCCAAACTACTTATAGAGCAATATATTTATTTATTTATTAATCAGTTTTTGGCCTACTTACTATTTTCAAGTTAATCAACTTAAAATATATAGTTTGTAAAAAATGTCCAGTTTTTTATTTTCAGAACACTTAACAACATGAGTTCAACTTACTTGAAGTTTTTGACTTGAGATGACGGGTTGAATGACTGTACTGCACCAAATTCAATCAATTTTATAAAGAAACATGAACAGCATATGAGCAGGACTTCGCAGCGTGCATTGTTTTAGACTTAAATTTAGGTCCTTTGTGTAAGCAGCTTATTATTACCCATAGTTAAGTTTTATTGTTCAGTGAAATCTAGCGGTCATGTGAGACAGCCTCAGTCTTTTCAGCAAATGCCCCAAAGCATCAGGTTTATCTTCAAGTGACAAGGCCCTCCTGTGGCCGTAGTAATTATGTTGGAAGAGAAAAAATCAGGTAGAAATCAGGAAGAAATCAGGTGATGCTGTCATACAGGTACCAAGTAAACATAGGTAGAAGGCTGGGGTGGATGGATGGGTTGAAAAAAAACACTGAACATTAACATGGAAGACCGCTGTTTGTTTCCTGTTTTGAACTGATAGTCAATGCTTATTTTAACCATGACCATCATCCGATATCCTTAACCACATATTTATTATTGTAACCATGATCTCCGAATTTCCCCTGAAATGAATATGTGGGTCTGTTGCCCATCAAAAAAAAAAAAAAAAATAGTCAACTCTAAACCGACTTACTGCTGACTTACTTGTCTGTCTGCAGACATCTCAAGATGAGCTGGGTTTATGTGCTTTTTCTCCTCTGCTCTTTGTCTTCAAGTTCAGTTAGTGTTTTCCTCTTGAAACAAAATGTTTGTGGTTTAGTGGAGATATTCCGTCTGTTCACAGTGGAGAATAAAACTAAACTGACACCTGTGTCTGCAGAAAACTGGTTATGACATCGCTGTGATGTAATAAAGCCTCCTGTGTTCTAGAACTCTCTAATAGAATGGTCATCTGTTACCATCAAACTACTTATAGAGCAATATATTTATTTATTTATTAATCAGTTTTTGGCCTACTTACTATTTTCAAGTTAATCAACTTAAAATATATAGTTTGTAAAAAATGTCCAGTTTTTTATTTTCAGAACACTTAACAACATGAGTTCAACTTACTTGAAGTTTTTGACTTGAGATGACGGGTTGAATGACTGTACTGCACCAAATTCAATCAATTTTATAAAGAAACATGAACAGCATATGAGCAGGACTTCGCAGCGTGCATTGTTTTAGACTTAAATTTAGGTCCTTTGTGTAAGCAGCTTATTATTACCCATAGTTAAGTTTTATTGTTCAGTGAAATCTAGCGGTCATGTGAGACAGCCTCAGTCTTTTCAGCAAATGCCCCAAAGCATCAGGTTTATCTTCAAGTGACAAGGCCCTCCTGTGGCCGTAGTAATTATGTTGGAAGAGAAAAATCAGGTAGAAATCAGGAAGAAATCAGGTGATGCTGTCATACAGGTACCAAGTAAACATAGGTAGAAGGCTGGGGTGGATGGATGGGTTGAAAAAAACACTGAACATTAACATGGAAGACCGCTGTTTGTTTCCTGTTTTGAACTGATAGTCAATGCTTATTTTAACCATGACCATCATCCGATATCCTTAACCACATATTTATTATTGTAACCATGATCTCCGAATTTCCCCTGAAATGAATATGTGGGTCTGTTGCCCATCAAAAAAAAAAAAAAAGTTTTTAACTCTAAACCGACTTACTGCTGACTTACTTGTCTGTCTGCAGACATCTCAAGATGAGCTGGGTTTATGTGCTTTTTCTCCTCTGCTCTTTGTCTTCAAGTTCAGTTAGTGTTTTCCTCTTGAAACAAAATGTTTGTGGTTTAGTGGAGATATTCCGTCTGTTCACAGTGGAGAATAAAACTAAACTGACACCTGTGTCTGCAGAAAACTGGTTATGACATCGCTGTGATGTAATAAAGCCTCCTGTGTTCTAGAACTCTAATAGAATGGTCATCTGTTACCATCCAAACTACTTATAGAGCAATATATTTATTTATTTATTAATCAGTTTTTGGCCTACTTACTATTTTCAAGTTAATCAACTTAAAATATATAGTTTGTAAAAAATGTCCAGTTTTTTATTTTCAGAACACTTAACAACATGAGTTCAACTTACTTGAAGTTTTTGACTTGAGATGACGGGTTGAATGACTGTACTGCACCAAATTCAATCAATTTTATAAAGAAACATGAACAGCATATGAGCAGGACTTCGCAGCGTGCATTGTTTTAGACTTAAATTTAGGTCCTTTGTGTAAGCAGCTTATTATTACCCATAGTTAAGTTTTATTGTTCAGTGAAATCTAGCGGTCATGTGAGACAGCCTCAGTCTTTTCAGCAAATGCCCCAAAGCATCAGGTTTATCTTCAAGTGACAAGGCCCTCCTGTGGCCGTAGTAATTATGTTGGAAGAGAAAAATCAGGTAGAAATCAGGAAGAAATCAGGTGATGCTGTCATACAGGTACCAAGTAAACATAGGTAGAAGGCTGGGGTGGATGGATGGGTTGAAAAAAACACTGAACATTAACATGGAAGACCGCTGTTTGTTTCCTGTTTTGAACTGATAGTCAATGCTTATTTTAACCATGACCATCATCCGATATCCTTAACCACATATTTATTATTGTAACCATGATCTCCGAATTTCCCCTGAAATGAATATGTGGGTCTGTTGCCCATCAAAAAAAAACTAAAAAAGTTTTTAACTCTAAACCGACTTACTGCTGACTTACTTGTCTGTCTGCAGACATCTCAAGATGAGCTGGGTTTATGTGCTTTTTCTCCTCTGCTCTTTGTCTTCAAGTTCAGTTAGTGTTTTCCTCTTGAAACAAAATGTTTGTGGTTTAGTGGAGATATTCCGTCTGTTCACAGTGGAGAATAAAACTAAACTGACACCTGTGTCTGCAGAAAACTGGTTATGACATCGCTGTGATGTAATAAAGCCTCCTGTGTTCTAGAACTCTAATAGAATGGTCATCTGTTACCATCCAAACTACTTATAGAGCAATATATTTATTTATTTATTAATCAGTTTTTGGCCTACTTACTATTTTCAAGTTAATCAACTTAAAATATATAGTTTGTAAAAAATGTCCAGTTTTTTATTTTCAGAACACTTAACAACATGAGTTCAACTTACTTGAAGTTTTTGACTTGAGATGACGGGTTGAATGACTGTACTGCACCAAATTCAATCAATTTTATAAAGAAACATGAACAGCATATGAGCAGGACTTCGCAGCGTGCATTGTTTTAGACTTAAATTTAGGTCCTTTGTGTAAGCAGCTTATTATTACCCATAGTTAAGTTTTATTGTTCAGTGAAATCTAGCGGTCATGTGAGACAGCCTCAGTCTTTTCAGCAAATGCCCCAAAGCATCAGGTTTATCTTCAAGTGACAAGGCCCTCCTGTGGCCGTAGTAATTATGTTGGAAGAGAAAAAATCAGGTAGAAATCAGGAAGAAATCAGGTGATGCTGTCATACAGGTACCAAGTAAACATAGGTAGAAGGCTGGGGTGGATGGATGGGTTGAAAAAAACACTGAACATTAACATGGAAGACCGCTGTTTGTTTCTGTTTTGAACTGATAGTCAATGCTTATTTTAACCATGACCATCATCCGATATCCTTAACCACATATTTATTATTGTAACCATGATCTCCGAATTTCCCTGAAATGAATATGTGGGTCTGTTGCCCATCAAAAAAAAAAAAAAGGTTTTTAACTCTAAACCGACTTACTGCTGACTTACTTGTCTGTCTGCAGACATCTCAAGATGAGCTGGGTTTATGTGCTTTTTCTCCTCTGCTCTTTGTCTTCAAGTTCAGTTAGTGTTTTCCTCTTGAAACAAAATGTTTGTGGTTTAGTGGAGATATTCCGTCTGTTCACAGTGGAGAATAAAACTAAACTGACACCTGTGTCTGCAGAAAACTGGTTATGACATCGCTGTGATGTAATAAAGCCTCCTGTGTTCTAGAACTCTCTAATAGAATGGTCATCTGTTACCATCCAAACTACTTATAGAGCAATATATTTATTTATTTATTAATCAGTTTTTGGCCTACTTACTATTTTCAAGTTAATCAACTTAAAATATATAGTTTGTAAAAAATGTCCAGTTTTTTATTTTCAGAACACTTAACAACATGAGTTCAACTTACTTGAAGTTTTTGACTTGAGATGACGGGTTGAATGACTGTACTGCACCAAATTCAATCAATTTTATAAAGAAACATGAACAGCATATGAGCAGGACTTCGCAGCGTGCATTGTTTTAGACTTAAATTTAGGTCCTTTGTGTAAGCAGCTTATTATTACCCATAGTTAAGTTTTATTGTTCAGTGAAATCTAGCGGTCATGTGAGACAGCCTCAGTCTTTTCAGCAAATGCCCCAAAGCATCAGGTTTATCTTCAAGTGACAAGGCCCTCCTGTGGCCGTAGTAATTATGTTGGAAGAGAAAAAATCAGGTAGAAATCAGGAAGAAATCAGGTGATGCTGTCATACAGGTACCAAGTAAACATAGGTAGAAGGCTGGGGTGGATGGATGGGTTGAAAAAAAACACTGAACATTAACATGGAAGACCGCTGTTTGTTTCCTGTTTTGAACTGATAGTCAATGCTTATTTTAACCATGACCATCATCCGATATCCTTAACCACATATTTATTATTGTAACCATGATCTCCGAATTTCCCCTGAAATGAATATGTGGGTCTGTTGCCCATCAAAAAAAAAAAAAAAAATAGTCAACTAGCTTTGTTCAGAAATTCTGGCTGGAGAAATTTAATATACTGGAGAGGATGCAGCTCAATGCCACATTAGCACAAACACAATAAATTTCATTTTTCATAATCAGTTCACGAGTGGTAATGCGAGCTTATCTACCCATGTATGTTGAACTGAATGTACCATCCAAATATGTATCTAGTTGTGTTGAGTGAGCGCATTTTTCGACTGATGGGCACTTAAAATTAATATGGAGTTAGATATTGGGTGATTCTTCCAGTTACATTGAGGTGACTGTTTGATTTTGGAACTGCTCAGAAACTGGTGAGTTTAAACTGATAAAGAAAAAGTTATGGATGTATTAAGGAGAAATGGATACAGTATTCAAAGACGGCACCCCATTCATTCCTGTGAAATTTGCTGAATGTTTATTCAGGTTTTAGACATTGTAATGTTTAGCTCATCTCACAGTTAGCACAGCACACAACAGACTATGACTCAGGTCCATCCAGGTTATAGAGTAATCCAACGATCAGTACCTAAAATTAACGTCAAGTTATTTTCTGTTCATTCTTCATCATCATGTAGGTGTCCTGTAAGCCAGCAGTACCATCAATATTAAAGTATTCATACTGCAGATAAGTAGGAGCTGTGCGCCAAATTAAATCGAATTGTATTAATGTTTAATTAAAAATTAAGAGGGGGGTGGGGAAAGAAAGAGTCAGAAAATGGAGAGATATTGGGGAAGGGGTGGTGAGTGAAGAGAAGGGAGAGAAAGGAGGGATGGGAGGAGGGGTTGAAAGAAGAGAAAGGGGGAAGTTAAGAGAGATTGTTACAGGTCCAGGTCAAGTTAATGGTCAAAACAACAGCTGCATGGACGGCAGAACAGCCGCATCCACAGAGGAAACCGTTCGGGCCGAGTCTCCTTCTCCATCTTCTTCTTCTCATTCTATTGTTTTAAAAGGGATTTAAAAAAAACGACACATCAGTACAAAAGTAAAAATGAAAGGCTACAGTTCTACTAAAATACAACCATGAAAAGTCGTTTTCAAGTCAAAGACAATTACACTTCCTTGGTCTTGAAGAGGCTTCATCACTTCACAACTCATGACGTTTTTGGACAAAGAAGCACAAAGTTTGAAATACAAGGATTCTTTTGCTATGCTTTTCTAAGCAGGAGAGACACGTTTTGAACTAAGGTCTCTCGGACAAGGGATGAAACATCCTCAAGAACAAACAAGAAATCTACTTAAGTCTTATCTCGTCAGATCTGGTCAAATATACTCTTGTGTACTTTCAGTGTGGTCTCACTGATTTTAATTCCCATGTAAATGCATCCTTACCTTTGTAAAGACGTTGCGGAAGAAGCTGCAAAATCCGCCTCTCGTCTTAGCCTCAGTCTCCTCGACACTGGACTGGGACTGATATGAAGTGCTCATCTCTTCATGGAGCTCATCAGATGAAGCTCCAGCCAGGGAAGGGTCCTCAAGGTCTTTGGACAGACTGATGTCAAGGATCTGATGATCCGCTGGAGTCATGTCTCCATCCTCCACATAGTCTTCCAACTTTAGTGGAGTGGACCTCAAGTCTGCTTTCAGGTTGGCACTTGAGGAGGTGGTGGAGGATGTCTCTAGGAGAAGGAGAGTCCTGTTTACTCTTTTGAACACTCCTAGATTCAGTCAAATCTTCCAATAGGACTGAGTGGATTTTTCTTCTCTGCTTTCCACTAAAACATCTCCTCCACAGTGATTCCTTCCTCCTGGCGCTGTGTCCTCTCGCTGGTGTCTTGTTTTTATTGTCCGAACCTTTTTGTGTTGTAATCCTTCTCTTGACAACAGTAACTTGCCCTGTGAGGAAGGATTTCATCGTTGAAATAGCTCCTGCCAAACACTTTTCTGCTGCTCTGTCTTTTGACACCCGGCAGCTGGCAGGAGCCATGGAACTGGAGGGTCCTCCATTCAATGAGTCTTGTATGGCCACTGATATGACAGAGACGCCCTCATTGAGTACCTCAGACGCTATGGCCTTTGTGAATTTGGGCGAAATCCTTACAGGGATGTCTGACCCGATGACATCACAAAAAGCCTGACTCAAGGAGTTTTCAACACTACTTAAGATGTTGTAGTTGAAAATCTCCATCAGGGACTCTGAGGACATGGGACTCATCAGGTTGAAGGTGCCAGATGTGGAGGATGACTGACGGATTGACTGTAACACTGTTTTGAAGACCATGTCTGAGATGAACTTCAGCACCTGTGTGCACATGTCAATCAGCTGGTCTTTCACACCTTCGTTGTACACACCTTCGCTTACTTCACTCCATTGCCTACAAAAGAAAGAGCAGAAACAAAAGGTGAAACACAGAAATGATGCACAAAAATGTCATAAATGTATTCAAGTATACACTAGAGTATCAATGGAGAAACAGATATCCTACTCTTGAGTGAGACTTTCAAAGAATCTTCTTATGATGGGAGTGATGGTGGAAGAATTCAGGACAAGTTTTGGTTCTGCTGCTTCTTCATTTTCCTCCTGGGAAAAAACAGCATGTCCAACCTCTTCTGAGAGTTCTGGAGGTAAATAAATTTGTATGACGTGGTCCTCGTCAGCCTCTGCAGCTCTCACTTCAGCAGGCTCAGCAAATAGTTGCTCTAGACTAAAAGACCATTGGTCCTCAGTTGGAGCTTCGTCATACTCTGTCTGGCCCTGTTCAGAATTAAAAGAAAAACAACAACAATGTTAAGTAAAGAAGTAAAAACAATCCTCAAAAGTTTAACAAAAATGTGACAGAAGATAGCTCAACATGATGCCTAAATAGGCTCAACTGAACTCAAAGCTCATCTAATGTAGTCTTAACGTAGAGTAATGTTTACCTTCAGAGGGGCGGAGATCAGATTTGATTTAGGAGAGGAACTTCTTTTTTGGACAGCCTCACGGTCATGAACTTCGACACTGCTGCAGCCTTTCTACTGCGCTTTTTGCCAAAGCACTTCTTCCATGCTTTCTTCATTCTTTTGAAATATTTCTTTCTTGCAGGTGTCTCAGTTTTGCTGTCAGAATCAATGCCCTCCAATATCTTGACGGCCTGCTCAATGACTTGGGCAACGATCCTGTTCGCTTCCTCAAAGCTGGCTGAGGTGTTGCACAAAGAGGAGGCAGATGAAGCTACCTTCCTGCTATCCTCTGACCTGGTGCAGAGTCTGGAGGTTGAACCTGTCTCAGGGATCCTAATGCCCTCGCCTTTTTCAAACTTTTCTCCCTCTTTCTCTGAGATATCAAGATCTAGAGGGCTTTTTGTAGCTTCAGTCTTGCCATTTTCTTCCTGGCTTTTAATAGGCAAGACTTGAATTGTCTGGGCCATGGGAGTCCAACTGGGGGTTTTCTCAAGGGCCTGAGAGCAGGTGTTCATCAGGTCAGGGGTAGACACTTCCCCCTCAGTGTCGGCAGCAGCCCTCAGAACCCCATCATGAGATTCTGTGGATTTTCCACTTCTCCCCTCCTGCAGGAAATCTCTTGCAGTTTCAGCCTGCAGTTGGCCGTTTGGCCGAGCGACCTCATCCACTTGATTGGGTGATGGAAATGAGGGGATGGAGGCTGGAGATGTGAAGTGCCTCATCTCCTTCTCTGTGGTGTCATCTTCTGCCTCAACCAGCTCCAGAGGGGTGGAGGTCAGATCCAATTTAGGAGAAGCTTTGTTTGAAACCTCTTTGATCTTCTTGCTCCGCTTCCTGCTAAATGTGCTCTTCCATGCTGCCCTTAGCTTTTTGAACACTGATTTGCGAGCTCGGCTCTTGGCTTTGCTCACAGATTTAGGTGATTGCAGTGTCCTTACAGCCTCAATGCACTGCAATGTCCTGACAGCCTCGTCAATCGCCTGAGAGATGAGCAAATTGGCTGCCTCAGTGATTGTTGTGGTGGTGGGAGAAGCATCTGGTACAACCACCTCAGAGATGTCAGAGTCGGGGACAGACCCCCAAGACGAGGAGCACGTTGTTATGCCTTCCTTGGGCATGGCAGGAGAGGAGCTGTTGTAGGTGATGCGTTCGTCCTGCAGAATGTCCCCACGATGTTCAGCAAACACTCGCCGCATACTAAAAAACCTCTCCAGGTGTTGCTGCACCTTCTGTTGGGTGTGACGACCAGTTGAAGATTCACATTCGTTATCCTCAGACATGGCAAGTTCCTCTGCATGCCAGCGCTGGATTGACTGCATCAGCTCGCCAAGATTTGCAGCAGCCAGCTCGACAACGTCTGAGACGAGTGCATTGCTGATCTCATCCATGTTGTCTTTTTCCTTGTCACTGGTTCGGGAAGTTGTGTTCTAGTGGAGAAACATATAAGCAGTGCCGGGAGAAATATTCAGATACTTTTCTTACATTAAAGGTTGAAGTACCACAGTGTTTAATTCCTGAATTCAGAATTTTACTGATGTTAAAGTATTAGCTGTATAATGTACTCAGCAGATAATGCTGATGTCTAAGATGTTACTTTGCAACAACAGACACTCATTGTTGAGGTTTATTTTCATGTTGAAACCTGGAAACCATTTTGTCTTAATCAAGTTTTAAACCTAAATACTATTTTCTGATGTTATATGTGACATAATGTGTTCAGATACAATGACTGCAAAGTTTTCAACTTGTTTCTGTGTAAAGCCGGACAGAAAACCAGAAGCTGCCTGTCCACCTGCTCACGACGATTTAAGTCACTGAGCCACAGATACCACCCCACAGAGTTGTTTTTACAAAGAGAAAAACCTTCAGCACCTTTTTAAAAAAAAAAAAAAGTTTTTAACTCTAAACCGACTTACTGCTGACTTACTTGTCTGTCTGCAGACATCTCAAGATGAGCTGGGTTTATGTGCTTTTTCTCCTCTGCTCTTTGTCTTCAAGTTCAGTTAGTGTTTTCCTCTTGAAATAAAATGTTTGTGGTTTAGTGGAGATATTCCGTCTGTTCACAGTGGAGAATAAAACTAAACTGACACCTGTGTCTGCAGAAAACTGGTTATGACATCGCTGTGATGTAATAAAGCCTCCTGTGTTCTAGAACTCTCTAATAGAATGGTCATCTGTTACCATCCAAACTACTTATAGATCAATATATTTATTTATTTATTAATCAGTTTTTGGCCTACTTACTATTTTCAAGTTAATCAACTTAAAATATATAGTTTGTAAAAAATGTCCAGTTTTTTATTTTCAGAACACTTAACAACATGAGTTCAACTTACTTGAAGTTTTTGACTTGAGATGACGGGTTGAATGACTGTACTGCACCAAATTCAATCAATTTTATAAAGAAACATGAACAGCATATGAGCAGGACTTCGCAGCGTGCATTGTTTTAGACTTAAAATTAGGTCCTTTGTGTAAGCAGCTTATTATTACCCATAGTTAAGTTTTATTGTTCAGTGAAATCTAGCGGTCATGTGAGACAGCCTCAGTCTTTTCAGCAAATGCCCCAAAGCATCAGGTTTATCTTCAAGTGACAAGGCCCTCCTGTGGCCGTAGTAATTATGTTGGAAGAGAAAAAATCAGGTAGAAATCAGGAAGAAATCAGGTGATGTTGTTATACAGGTACAAAGTCAACATAGGTAGAAGGCTGGGGTGGATGGATGGGTTGACAAAAAACACTGGACATTAACATGGAAGACTGCTGTTATTTTCCTGTTTTGAACTGATAGTCAATGCTTATTTTAACCACGACCATCATCCGATATCCTTAACCACATATTTATTAATGTAACCATGACGACGAATGTCCCCCAACCTTAACAAAGTACTGATTTGATCCCAAACCATGATATTTGCCGAAAACCTAAACAATTTCTTTTCAACAGGGATTTTTAACAGTTTATCTTTGGCATATATCCTGCTGCATTAGGGGCTCTATCTCAGAAAACACTCCTATGGGTCGTATCAAGAGACAAACAACCTATATGGTTGTTTACATTGGAAAACATGCTGTCTTTTTTGATCAGTGACCAGTGGTGGAAGACATACTCATATGTTTTACTTAAGTAACAGTAGCATTACCATTCTGTGAAAATACTTTGTTACAAGTAAATGTCCTGCATTCTAATTTTATTTAATTAAAATTACAAAATAGCTATTATCAGGAAAATTTACTTAAAGTATCAGAAGTAAAAGTAGTTGTTGGCCAGATTGGCCCCTGTTAGCTTTATATGTCATCGAGTATACTGTATACCATAATACTGGAATGTTATTAATAAGGCTGAATTCACAGTGAGTCAGCCCTGAACTCTTGTGGACTTTTCAACCACTGTGAGTGCATAAGGGCAGACACTGAAGCTGGGCCATAGTTTCTAACTAGGGGAGGAGGTTCTATCAATTATCATTTTACAACCCTGAGGTGATATATCACGTGTTGTTGGGTTCAACACACTCCAATCTTGTAGCTAAGAGATAAGAGATTAACAGATTTATTATCATGTGGAAACTGAGCATGTGCAATGTAAATATGTAAATAGTGTAATTGACATTTCACTGAAATCTAACTTTGTTGACCCTGTGTCCTTCTTCTTGTGCCACTATCATACTAAGGTGTCCTCTTTGTACAATAGAGTTGTCAAAATTGCCATGAAATATCCTGATCCCATTCCTGCTCTCCAGGGGATAAACCCTTTACATTTTAATTACCTCTCCTCTGGCACCACCCTGTGGATGAACATTAAATTATACCGCCACTACTGGTAAGTTCTATTTTAACTTCATCAGTCCACAGGACTTGTGTCCAAAATGCACCAAAATGCGTAATTTTGTTGTGAGGATGCAGGAAAGGTTTTCTTCTGATGACTCTTCCATGAAGGTCATATTTGTGCTAGTGTCGCTGTGCAGTAGAGCAGTGCACCACCACTCAAGAGTCTGATAAATCTCCCTGAAGGTCTTTTGCAGTCAAACAGGGGTTTTGATTTGCATTTCTGGCAATCCTACAAGCAGTTCTCTCGGAAAGTTTTCTTGGTCTTCTAGACCTCAACTTGACCTCCAACATTCCTGTTAACTGCCATTTCTTAATTACATTACGAATTGAGGAAATGGCTACTTGAAAATGCTTTGCTATATTCTTATGGCCTTCTTCTGCTTTGTGGGCATCAATTATTTTAATTTTCAGAGTGCTAGGCATCTTCTTATAGGAGTCTGTGGTTTCTGATTGTTGGGACAAGGCTTGGGGAGCTTTGAAATTTGCATCACTTGGCCTTTCCTAATAATGACTGTGAACAAGCCGTAGCCCTAACAAACTAATTAAGGTCTGAGACCCTGGTAAAAGTTACCAGAGAGCTCAAATCTCTTGGGATGCCGAAACTTTTGTATGGTGCTCCTTTTCCTTTCTTCACTCCAAAGTTGTACAAAAAAAAAAAAAAAAAAGAATCTTGCTTAAAATAGTGAAAAGAATGTTTCATCTTTAACTTTATGCCTTTTGAAATCAGTTAATCTTCTTCTCACTTAACTATTTACAGTAACAGAAATTTTGACCAGGG